>NC_090449.1:854640008-855323286 GCF_031143425.1 Pleurodeles waltl
TGCACAAGTGATGTTATGTACAGTAACACTATAGTTAGCCCTGTTAATCGAATATAGTCAAGCGAATGCATGAAATCCAAGGTTTTCTACTTGAAAGAAACCCTATCAATGGTTCAGGAGACCAAACCTACCAATATTAAATACATTGCCCTTTAAACATATGTATTATGAGCGGTGCAACATTATGTAATGTGTTTATTTCTGTTTTTGATTTTGCCATTTAGAATTACAGTCACTTCATCTAAACATGAGCAATCATTCCAGACTAAATACCAGCATGGCATCTCGGAAGTCATGTTCTGGAAAGTTCTTTGACCTTGTTGGGGAGTAATTTCGAAATAGTAAATTTTTTGAAGTCTGTAAAAATCAATAACTCTTTTCCTTGGCATGTCCTTGTGTTTTTTTCTTTTATTGCTCTGACGATTCCTTTTCTCTTTAGGGTGGTTGGCTTTTAAACTCACAAGAAGCATATCAAACCCCACATTGGGAGCACATAAAACATATCCAGGCTACCTGCTACAAATTATTGCCACTCTTTATAGAGATGTTACAAATAAAGAGAATCTGTCACTTTACTGATGTATTGCAGGAGTGACCGCCATAGAATATAAAGCTGCTCCTTTACTCAATTCTGTTTCTGAAAATATGTTTGTAAAATATTAGATTGTAAATAAGCAATAGGTGAAACATACAGGTTGCCAATACCTTCGTGTTTTAATTCTTGACATTTGTATACTGCATTTTTTCTCACTACGATTGCCTTTCTCAAGCTTTGTAAAGAAAATCGTTTTTTAATGAGGTTATGTACGCACGCCCCACAACATAAAGAAATGTACGTTAGTGTCTGATTTATTATACAAATACACGAAAAATAGCTGAACTTAAAAGTTCCATAATTTCGAAATAAAAGTGTACTGTCAGTTCATGTTTCTGTCTCAAGCAAGACATGTTTTAAGTGGTTTAAAAAAAAAAAAACATTTACCATAGCAATCAATTTGAGTTTCTTGTCATTTTTTAACTTAGCTATGTTCTCTTTTTGCATGCTTTACAGTCTTGAAACTCTCCACTTCGTCTATTTCATGGCATACTGTACTAATTAACAATTTACTACGTACTGTAGTTAGACTAATTAAATATAAAAGTGCAGTGTGAATAAGGGTGTTTGCAAATGTTGAAGTTCACAAACTCGAATGGAAGTTTCTTCAAATACTCTGTCACCTGCCTCCTAATGATGGTTTCCTTTGGCGTTTTTGTCACCGATTATATTTACCACATTTAGGGTAATTGGTTGTGGGAATTTGTGCCCAGCAGTTTAGGTGGCAGACAGTTGATTAATTAATCAAATATTTATTTATTTAGATATTTATTTATTGCCGGTGTCCTGTGATATATTTTTCACCCTTTCTCTTTCTGTTGGGTCTGCCCAGAGGGTCCTTGGGGTCCAACATGATGCTTCTGTTGGCTTTCACTTTTGTTGCACTGAGAATGAAGAGAATAATGGTCCTGTGGCTATTACTGAAAATGTTCAATCGAAAAGTGGCTACTTAGCTACCCTAAAATGCCACTGCGGCAATTTCAAGTGAATGCCGTTTCCTTAAAGATTTAATGGTAAAGAGCCAATCTGAGCTCTGGCAGAGGTAGTTTGGTTGGTCACCATCACAGATGGTTCCAATGTTTAAGTGAAGGTCTTAGATGGAGCATGTGGCCATGAGAGTGTACCTATGCAACAAAGACGTGAGGCACACAAAGAGAAAATGTCACTCAGAGCAAAATAACAATTGTTACTAAAACACACTTGTCTAGCAATATGAGTGGCAAGAGTGTTATAGAATGTCCTGATTGTTATTCTCCTCTGCCCATAAAGAAAGTGAAGATGCATCTATCTGGCGCTTGAGGGGAAGGTCTAACCATTGAACATTTGTCGAGGGTGAGGCTGACATATGCAGCGCAGCTGATTCCTTTCTTGATTTTCCTCAAGCAAAAATGAAAGAATGCATTATTGATCATTTCCATGGCAGCAGGTGGGTTGAGGCCCTTCATAGGAATACTTAATCTATAATTCATATGGCACCACCTATGAAGAGGAATAAGATGCTTTAATTATGTGGCCAAGATACCTTGCATCCCCTGTAGCCCACAAGGACACAGAGACACACCTCAGGGTCAACAGGCAATCTTTTTTTTAATCACTGGCACCTCTAAAAAGTGATGTTGGATCCTACCAATTCTTCTCCAGTGCATTTAGAAAGTGAGACTATCCCCTTTTGGACAGCAGTGGTGGAATCTGCTCAGGTTATTCAAAAAAATAAAAAGAAGGAATTAACAGTGGCCCCATGTGGGGTGCTACTTTGGGGCATTTGCAAAAATTCAAGAAAAGTCAGGCATCCATCCCAAATATGGGGATCAAGGTTTCTCTGCAGAAACAATAAGAGGATTTAGGTAGTGTGGGATACCTTGCATTAATAATAAAAGTAATCATATATAGACCCTGATTTGGCGGACAGGTTACTGTAAACTGTAAACTTCGCACTTTTATAGCGCACTACTCACCCATTAGGGTCTCAAGGCGCAGTACGCATACCGTTGTGGATCCCCTCCTGGCTTTTCCCTGTGGGGCGCCCAATCCTGGACAGCCCCATGGTGAAGCCGGGCATCCAAGCGCTGTCAGGGGCACTTGGAGATTAAGCAAGGTATTGCCCAGAGTTACAGAGTGGGACTCATTAATTAGATTAGGCACCAAGGCAAGAATTATCTGGTCCAAAGGAATTGAGCCCAAGACCCACAGAGGGGGGAATTGAACCCTGGTCCCAGGCCAGATCTCTGCATCATGGTCTGCTGCTCTAACCATTGTGCCACACTTACTCCATCACTCTGTGACAAATATCCTGTCCGTCTTATTACAAGTGTGTTATAGTCTATGGCACCAGTGGTGTAATGAAACTAGAGGGGACCCCCTGTAAAGTGCATAGAGGTCCTGGCTCCTGGACTGCATCAGGAGCTCTCAGGCCAGGGTATGTAGCTGTGGGGGCTGTGAGAGCTAATGTCATGCAACTGTATGGCACTTGCAATAAGGCAGACAGGATATGAGTCACATTGTGACTACATCTGTGTCCTCTGCACTTAATATTGTATCTTGGAATGTAGCCGGAATAAGGAAAAATTTGGGAGATCCTGGATGGATACATTTTATCTCTAAGCAAGACTTATGCCTTCTCCAGGAAACCTGGGCGGAAGAACTTATATATGTTGAGGGGTTTACAACTCATTTTGTCGCAGCCCAGCCTGCCTCGGGAGGCTATGGTAGGCCTATGGGTGGGCTCATGATTTTAGTGAAGAAGAAACTACAATGTGAACACTTTGTACTATCCCTTAACTCATTAGATCTATTGGGTGTGAGACTTATATTTCACCCTGGTTTCACAATGACCTTGGTCAACGTGTATGCGAGGTTCGTCCCCCCAATATGGAATCAAGAACACTTGCCCAGCTAGTTAAGCACATGGAATCCTTGCATCCTTCTAACCATCTGGTGATAGGGGGCGATATAAATTGTTCCTTTGTATTCAAGAACCTTGTAGGTAATCTAACATCTGAAGAGGATGACTCCTGGGGTATTCCCCAAGTGAAGGATGATTCTCTTAGTATTGGTTCTTGTGCGGCTACACAGATGGCCTCCCTCTGCCTACGCCATGGACTCAGGGAATGTAATGATCGGACCAGATCTGATCTTAATCGTGCCCCCACTTTCAAGCGGGATGTTCGTACAGCACTATTGATTATTTTTTTTTTGACATCAGGCTTTGGTCATATATTCTGGACATGAAGGTTGAACTCCGTTATGACAGCGATCACTATCCTCTATGTCTTACTCTTTTTAACAAAGCATTTGGGAGAACTCAACACCTAGAGACCACTGATGTTCCGATCCCTTCCCTAAACTCCAGGCAAACTCGTGTTAGTTGGCCAAAAGTTATATCTAACCCATTTTTAGTTAAACAAATTTATTCTTCCTTTCTACAGTTGTTCTCCGGTATTGAAAAGCAAGAGGTCGATAGTCTGCCAATCATGGAAATTCATGCTGAATTGATAAAATCTCTACAGAATGTTTTTTATAAAGAAACCACTGTGAGACACACTCCAGATGCTATCCGATCCAGGGAATGGTTCAACAATAACTGCGACTTTGCTAGGCTTAATCTTAAATTGGCCCTCCGCATGCATTCACAGGAGGAGATCAGGACCGCTAGAGTCAGTTACACTAAGGCCCTGAATCTAGCGAAGAAAAACTGGGAATTTGAGATCTGGCAGAAGCTGCTGGAGGCAGTCGAAAATCGAGACAAGAGTTCCTTTTGGAGGTTGCTGACTCACAGGCAACGAGAGGGTAATGTTATTCTTAATTTTCACATCCAGCCTGAAAGATGGGTGTCTCATTTTTCCAAGATTTATGCCTCATTTGAGCAATTACATTACGAGACCTATGCGGGTGGCAAATGTAGATCCCTAACTGAGGGTCCCCTGGAGGACATTGTTTTTACAATTGCTGAAACCACGGCAGCTATTAATTCCCTGAAACCTGCTAAGGCTCCCGGTCCCGACAAGATACCGGGGGACCTGTTTAAGTCTGAACCCGTCATTTGGGCGTGGTATATTAATACTTTATGAAATGCCATCGCAGCAGGTAGCCCCATTCCGGACTCGTGGCTCGGAGCCGAAATTATCCCTATTCACAAAAAAGGAGGTGTGGGTCTGCCAGCCAATTATCGCACAATTAGCCTCATTGATAATCTTCAAAAGATTTTCTCTAGTCAAGTCCTTGATAGGCTAATGGACTGGGTCCAAGCTAACCAGGGGCCATATGTAAGAACACATTTTCCCATTGACACAGAATGGGAAAAACCCTTAGCTACATCTGGCCCCAGGTTCTTTCTCCCCTTCAGGCTGGGTTTCGTTTAAAAATTAGCACTATAGACCAAGTTTTTAGATTTTTTTTGTTACTTTGGAAATACGCTACCTGGCCAAACAAAATTTGTATGTTGCTTTTGTTGACCTTAAGTCCGCGTTTGATCTTGTTCCAAGGCAGAAGTTGTGGGAAGTCCTAAAGAAAACTGGCGTCCCGTTGAACTTGGTGCATCTAATCCAAAGATTACACAAGAACACCTATGCTCGAGTAAGATGGGGCAGCCAGGGGGAACTCACTGACCGTATTAACATCAGGTGGGGAGTACGCCAGGGTTGTATCCTGGCTCCTACCCTCTTCTCGTTGTTTATCAATGAAGTAGTGCAAGTTGTAACTGACTGTCAAAACGATGCCCCTACTTTGAAGAATACAAAAGTTCCAATCCTCTTATTTGCTGACGACTCCCTCCTGATCTCTAAAACACCTATGGGCCTTCAGGCCCTTCTGGATAGGTTTAGTGTGTTTTGTGCAGATCATGGATTGGAACTCAACTCCAGCAAAACAAAACTTATGATCTTTGGTCCTGGTAGCTCAAAACGATGCAACATTCTGTATAATGAGGTTCCCTTGAGTAAGGTATGCTCTATTGATTACTTAGGGGTAAGAATCAGTAATGATATGAACTGGCAGGCCCAGGTAGGGAAAAGCTCAGCCCTCTTAGCACATAGGGCAGGGGCAATTTTGCGTTTTCACATGTCTAATATTGAGAAAGTTGTTTCCCCTGCTATTAAAATTTATTTAGCTAAGGCTCAGAGTGCTGCGCTCTATGGTGCTGAGGTCTGGGGTTGCTCTAAATCCAGCAAGTTATCCGTGGGGGAAAATAATTTAGCAAGATCACTCTTGGCATGTCCTCGTAGTACGCCCCTGGTTCCAGTGTTTTTGGACCTAGGGTTCCCTCGCATTTCCGATGTAATAGGTTTAAGGCCTTTAATTTTTTGGGTTCGTATCTGGACTACCCCTGAACTAGACACTTACAAGGAATCCTTGCAAGACTTATTGGATAGACCAAACGTACTCTCTATCCCCTGGTTCAAGCACATTTCAGAATGGTTCCATACCTTGGGACTCAGTCACTTTTGGAGCCAGCCCAATAAGTTAAGGAGGGCTCACAAGGACCACCTGAAATCTGCTTATTGGTCCCATGTTAGGGAAAAATATCTGCTTTGTACTTCACATGGTAGGCTGACATCTCTCTTCCTCGATTATAAGTGGTTTCCCCAGTTCGAACCCTTTCTGGACTTAATTACTGATCAACTAAGCAAAAGTTTGTATGCTCGATTTAGGTATGGATGTCTCCCTCTGAAGTCCTTTTCCAGTTCTTGGAGCTCCACCCTGTTATCCGACAAATGTCCGTGTTGTAATGACTCTGTGGAAACTGTAGTGCACTTTATGTTTATTTGTCCTGCCTATGGCATTGCCCGGCGGAAATGGCTTCGTCCCGTTTGACGAAACATGGGGTTGAGAACATGTAGAGATTCCCTTAGGCTGATGTTGAGAGATTGCTCCTCTCCTTTAATTTGTGCGGTCAGCAAGTTCCTTGCGTCCGCTTGGCATATGCGTACATACTTTTTAAAATAAAATAGGATTATAAGTGATTTTTTATTATTTGTTCTTTGATTTTACCTTATCTTACTCATTTGTTTCATAAATGTACTTTTTATAAATTATCGATGTGGAAGCTAAAAGCAGTCAATAAAAGGATCTTTGATATTTCCTTTTTATCTACAGGCCGGGGCACATATGTGAAGATTTATCAGAATATTTTTTTCCTCTTTGTACACTCGCAGATTCCTCATTTTTCAGTATTCTTATCTCATTTTTTATCACCTACTTTTTAACTTTGGTGTTATATATTTATCATGTATAGATCTTGATTTTATTGTTGTAAGTTATTGCTTTGATGGTTATTTAGACTGAATAAAGCTTGCTTGAAATTGAAACTGAAAAAATTAAATGAGTCACATTGTAACACAGTAACCCATCCTCCAAAATCAAGCCAATGGTATTCATATATAAAGTGAGAGCACTGACAATATTACATTTTTTTGGGAGCTTGATAGCATCAAATTTTCACATAAGATGTAGCATTATTTTGATTCAGCTAACACAATTCATCCTATCAGACGTTATGCCGAGAGTGTTCTGAAAGCTGAAAAACTGATTGTAGCACCAATACGAATACATCTCCAATGTATAACATTTAGACGGAATGTGTAACTGAAGAATACTCTAAAGATATGAAAAAACGTATTCAATTCAAAGAAACAAAAACACCTCCTGTCCACAATTAAGGATACATGTTGTTCCAGCATTTTTTGCAATTTAGGATTTAATAAATACATTTTTATTTTTCTATAATTAGTGTTCTATCATAATGAGGCATCAAGCAAAGCATACTTCAAAATATCACATGGGCATTATATAATACATCTGGCATCTTCTTCTCTTTGGAATATGGATATATATTATCCTTCTACGCCTGAATGTTGCTTATGTAAGATATGAAATTATGCTTTGCTTGAGGTCTGATCGTGATAGAACAGTAATTTTTGAAAACTGAAATTGTATTTTTTTCGAAACTCTGGACCTAAATTGAAAGCAATTCTGGAACAGCACGTATTCGTAATGGTGGGTCTGCTTTATTACAAGTCTCATAGGCCTAAATGCACTTGTAATACAATGGATGGGACATTTGCCACATTTGTGTTGGAATATCCCACCGCCAAACTCTAAATAAGGCCATACATAAGGAAATGCTTAATATTAATGTGAGGTACAACATACTCACTAAATTCTCTTAGTACTACTAATATAATGGGAATTGAAGGCATTACCTGTTTATGGGAGTGCTATAGGTAGTGACAAACACCAAAGAGTGGTATTGAGTGAAGTGTAGGCACTCTGTTCCTACTGACTTCATCAATGCTCCTCATTCAGTTCTGATGCATTCCTTGCTATTGCTTGAGTGGGAGTGGGAGAGGGCGTACACAGTACATGGAGTCAGATATGGATAGATAGATCATCATCACAGAAATACTTTATTTCAATTGCCAGTTATGGCTATCTCCAACACAAATACATCTTAAGTCTGATGCTACTCAGATGAAAGATCTGCTGGAGAGGATGACAATGCAGTTGTTATGGCCTAAGCAGCACTAATACAACTTTGTGCAGACAATCACATTTAAGCAAACGTGTCTGGTCAATTGACATTGAAAAAATTTAAAACATTCAAAACTGCAGTGTAAGTTCTTGGGTTATTGGATGAGGTGAGTTAGAATAGTTCTGAAGCAAAAACCACAATCTTTGTCGGGGGACCACAGACATCACTAAATTAACCTTTGCTTAACCCTTTTGTAGACTGACACAAAAGCAGTCAGGCTTAACTCGGAGCTAATGTGCAATGTAGTTTTGCAACACACAAACACTAATAAAATGAAAACACAACATAAGACAAATCTCAAACTAACTTAGATAACTAGAGTAAACTGTAATAAATGAAATTATATGAGAACAACAAAAATCACATTTGAAGAACTGGATACATTCACGTTTTACAAGCAGAAAGTGCCACTCTCAGTTATGTAGTCTTTGCTGGGGGAAGTCACAGACTTTCTAACTTGGGTGGTATGGTGGGAAACAAAACAATGGATTGGGCTATGGCCCAAGCGATTGCCGGTGACTGAGATTAATTCAAGCATTACCTAGATGTTTTTGCATTTGCTGTCTAAAGTGCGCTGCATATGTCTAGACATGGGCGCTGGATTCACTGTGCCACTGGGATCAAGCTAGCCTGGCTGATGAGGGGGGATACCTCATAACCGGTCACAGGATGCTTATTTCTGGTCCAGGAAGGTCCTGGACTGGCAGCTCGGGCCGGGTTGCTCAAATTGGAAACAGGGTCACAACTGATTAGCATATGGCTGGGTCTAACTGGGTGAGTGATTGACAGTGGCTGAGATTAATCCAAGCATTCCATCCATCATCTTTTTGTTTTTGCATTTTCTACCCTGAGTGCCTCAGGTAGGCCCAGGTGTAGGTCCTGGGCTCACTGTACCACTAGATTGAAGTTAGTATGGCTGATAAGGGGTGATACCCTAAGACTGGTCCCAGGATATTTGTTTCTAGTGCAGGGAAGACCTGGCCTGGCAGTTTGAGGTATACTGTTCCCATGGGGAGCAGGGTCAAGACTGATTTGCATATGACTGGGTCCAAACTGGGGTGGTATCCCCAGATCCAAAGGATCGGGGTGCTGCCCGAGCGATTGCCAGTAGCTGAGATTAATTCGAGCTTTCCATCCATCACCTTCTTGTTTTTGCAACTCTTTTCACTGTGCACAAGCCATGCACAGAGGGGTTGGATGCTTGACTTTGAGTTCAAACTCCAGCGGGTGCACATGGCTGAGATGTTTAATTTCAAGCAGCACAGAGCCTCTGGCTTTGTCAAAGGATAACAACCCTAAAATATAAAAAGTGAGCTTATTGCCTTTATAAAGGGGTCAGAACATCAACATATATAAGGCCCATGTATTGGTTTTGACAGAAAATTGCCAATAATTATAATCAAATGTATATTTCTTTAAATCACACTGTTCAATGTTTAATAACAGTGACTATCATTAAAAAAACTGAAAAAATCAACATGTCTTTGAGTCTTTTTGTAAAGTTTTTCATCCAACAAAGCAAATAATTAGACTTGATCACTAAGGGGCCCTGTACTCCAACTTAAGGGCCTGGAGCTCCAACTGGGAGTGTTTTGAAAAAATATGGTAAGCTCTCATGGGGTGGCTGCTGGACTCACTGCAGCTTTCACAACAATACAAAATGTTTGGTGGTGTCCCTCACTCTTCTAAGGGCACCACAAGCATAACAATATATTTTGCTATAATGCCCTATGGCATCTTGGGACGCTCCTTGCTATGAGCATTGGAGAATAAATGAGCAGCATGAGCATTTATTCTTCTTTTATTTTTACATATTTTGGGTGTTTCAGTAACCACCTGGGGCTCCATTTTATTCTTTGGGATCACAGGGGGAGCCCCAGGGCCTCCACAGCCCCACTGGCTCCCCTCCCAGTACACACCCTGGGTGCCAGCAGGAGCCAGCAATTATTGTTTCTTTAAGGGTAGGAAGCCATGCATACCTACTCTCCAACCCTTTATAAACCATGGTGACCCCGTTCCGCAGGGCTGTATACACTTTTATGAGGACGGGTGTGCACAGCCCACTCCCCAAGCTTTTACAGGCCCCACGGACTCCATCCCACACAAATGTATTTTTTTTTAGTTCAACAGGACATGTGCCCTCCTTCCCGAGCCAATACTCACCCTGGAGACCTCATCACTCAGACTACCCACAACATAGAACCACGGGGGAAGCCACAGGAACCCCATGGCCACACAGGCTCCCCTACATTCATCCATCCTGGTTACAGCAGGAGACAACACTGTCCGGTGAAGCAGATATTTTTCTCTGGGAGCAAATTCTGTTTCCCTGCTTGCAAGAGCACGGTCAGAGAAAAAAAATGTGTGCTCCCACCCGACAAAAGAATCTTTGTGGCTCAACGGGGTGGAAGTACATACTTATTCCCTGCCTGCAATCTAGAGGTCAGGGAATGTCAACGGCCCTGTGGCAGGCATTCCCAGAGCCTTTAGAGGCCCAGGGAGGGGGTTGCATGCCACCCTCCCCTTAAAATATATCTCTCAGCCCTGGCGGGGCTCCCCAGGTCATTAGCAGGCTCAGGGAGGGTAAGCGTGCACCCCTCTCTTTTAAATATATCTGTCTGTCCTGGGCCTCAGACAGACTCAGGGAAGGGGGCTTTCACCCTTCTCCACCCACATGCCTCTCTCCAAATTATAAATAATTAGATGTGTTTTGTCCCCTGGTCCCTGGTCCACCCTGGGGAACATTTTAATCATTTTTTCACCACAATCCTGCGGGTTCAAAGGATTTTATTTTTATTTTGTCCCAGCATGGTGTCCCTCTTTGTCTCCTTCTCAAAGGCTTCTGGGGCATGGTATAGCCCCAGTAAGCCTCCTTATATTGTTTTATTAAAAAACATTTTCAGGATAGATGACTAAGTCCACAAGTGCTGTAATGGCCACCACAACATTTGTTGTCCTGTAGCAGCCAGCAAATCAGAGTGCTCACTCACACAGGACCCTTAATTCCTGCAGGAGCAAGGAGTCCAAAGGGGAAGAAAGCAACCTCAAGGAATCGGACACTTGGATTTTTGAAGTTGCTTTAATGGGACATTGTCGATTCTTGAAAATCCCACTAACCCCACCATCCAGATATAAAAATATATTGGAACCTTAATCTTTTTAAAACTACTGAACAGATTTACACCAAAACACAAAAAGAATGCTTTTAATAGACCATTCAAAACTTTCCAAGAAGGAGCTGACCAAAAAAAGCACTATTTTGGAAATGTTTTTGATGATTCGTCAAACAGTGCGAAAGGTGTTAGCTATTTCTTATGGAAAGGTGCTCCTAACGATAACTACCCAATTATTAGGGCCTGCAAAAAAAACTGTGAAATTCACTAAAAAACTAAGGTTGGCATGACATGACAGTTATTTTGTTGAAATAAGGTAAGAACTAATGCTTAAAAATCAAATAAACCTTGGAAATCTGATACTTGCCGGTCCGGTCAACAACAGCTCTCATGGGAGACCTATAGCACCTCACTGGCTAGCTGAACAGGATACTGTGGAAGTCCCATGGTAACCCACAACATCAGCATGTTTTTATCATTTTTTTGACCCCTCAGTGGACTTTCTCGTGCCGTTGGTAAGCACAGTGTTGTCGTCAATGATGTCAGTTCAATAGTATCAGTAATATAATCAATGATGTCATAGACATGTCATGAGTGTGTTATGTGAGGTCATAAACAGTGCATGGCAAAGGCGCGAGTTATAATTACGTGAAAAAACTATGACTGTTGAATTACAGTTTTTTAGGTAAACTGATATTATCATCCAACTATATTGTCACTTTACTCTTTGGGTTTTTCACTGAATTTCTTTTTTTTTAAATGAAAATGCCCACCCTCTGCCTCCACCCAACAACCACAGCACACAGCCTTCATCTGTTTGTAACTTTCTAATGCAGACGATCACGCACTGCCCCTGTTTTATTCTGCTACTGCTAGATTATTGCAAATGGCAAACTTGCCCCTGATTTCCCATGGGACTCTCGCAAGAGTACTCGGGGCCATTCTGGATCTCACAGGAACCCCCAAAAAATATTTTGGGAAAATGTGGCCTCAGGGTGGTTCTCTTTGGGACCTCACTGATAAGTTCTGGGGTCACGGCACCCCACCTGCTCCCTTATGCCTTTTGAGGAAATGGGGACCACCCTCAGCACTCTTCTTCAGTCAGAGTGCGAGTGCCCACTGGAGTTCACGGCAGCCTTTGCTGCAGTGGGCGGAAGGCAGCCAACTGGAAAAAATCCCCTTTGTCCAATCACATCACATTATTTGAAGTTGCATGATTGCTTGACTTTCGCAAGACTCCAGAGAATCTCAATTTCTCAGAAACTACTGAACAGATTTACACCTAGGGGCATACTTAAGAGCATCTAGCATCACCAGAGTATCATTTTTCGTTATGTTCCAGGGGCGCTAAGCACTGCTCCATATTTACAAGGAGGTGCAACGTCCCTTTTTTGTGGCGTTATGCCTTTTTGTAAATATGGCCCCTTCCGACGCAGTTTTCTGCATCAGACGGGCATGCAACAGGTGTTTCTGTGGGCGTTCCACCGCAACACCCATTGGTTTTGATGTTGCCTCAGATTTACGAGTTGTGGTAAACCTGAGGCAACACCAAAAGGCTAACGCCAACCCAGGGGTGGCTTTAGCAGGGCAACATGAGGAGGAATGCTTTTATTCCTCCTCGTTTTTTGCTTTTTCTATGTGTGCTGCATTCTGCAGCACACATTGAAGAAGCAAAATGCCATGGACGATTACTTACGTGCTGGAAGAGACACCTTGCTGCACCACTTTAGCATAAATCTTGGCCCAAATGTCTAAAAATACCCAATGTAGACCAAAATTTAGCTTTCTACCATATTTGCTGCAATTCTGTTCAGCTATTTTTGTGGTATCGCTGTTCAATTTTCATATGGTAAAATTTCCTTATTGGACCCTTTTTTACTTCCACCACTTGATGCATCACCCCCAAACCTTCTAGGAAGGAGCTGTGGGCAATGTGGCATCCCTTCCAAATAGTGATTCTTTAAATTATGCATTAATGTTTTCTGAATTGAATCTGGTTGAACATTAAGGGCCTCATTACTAGTTTGGCGGTCAGACTGCAAGACCGCTGCCAAAAGACTGCCATGTTGGCGGTCATAAAGACTGCTGTATTTCGAGTTACACAGCCAAGCCTGCCAAAAGACAGCCAAAATACTGACACTGCCAGGACTCTGGAGGGCGGGAAAGAGGCGATCCAACACCCAGCACCGCCAGCCCCTCAAACATTCACCCGATCTATTATGGCTCACAAATAACAGTAGCAGTTCTTCCTTGGCAGAAAATCAATGGGGTGTGAACCACGGCAGTCACCACAGTAATACACAACACCACATTGGTTAGTTTTAATTCCACACACCTGACACACATCCCCACACCTGACAAACCTACTTTTTGCACTATAACATACCCCTTCACACCCCACAATCCTTTGCAATTAGAACACCATACACAGCAAGATAGAGATGGCAAATAGAAATTACAAACCATAGATTAGACACCACTCTACACTTCAAATACCACTCATTCCACACCTGCACAACATACCCAACACACAAATAAGTACCCTACACACCAGGCACCAACTAACACCCATTCACAGCATAGCACTCACACCTCATCATTCGTTTTTATTACTTTTCTGTGTTGTCCAGCACCACTATGTCTCCACAAAAACATCCCCATTTTCACTGACGATGAGTTGAGGGTCATGGTGGACGAAATCATTAGAGTAGAGCCACACCTATTTGGAGCCCAAGTCCAGCAAAGTACTATCACCAGAAAAATGGAGATGTGGCAAAGAATAGTCAACAGGATGAATTATGTAGGCAGCTATCCATGCAGAAGGGAGGATATCAGGAAGAGGTAGAACAACCTCAGGGAGTCAGTTCCATGGCCGCCAGGCACCAGCTAGCAGTCAGCAAGGCTGGCGGTGGTCCCCACCTCCTCCTCCAACATTCACATCATGGGAGGAGAAGGTCGTGGCCATCCTGCATCCTGAGGGCTTGACTTGAATACCAGGGGGAGTGAAGTCAGGTGATGTCATCCAAACGTTTTGTCTTGCGTGCTCACCGATCACCTTTTGATATCTTACTAGCCACTCCACTCACCCTTCCTGTGTCCAACTGTCTTAATACTCCTGTCTGGCATCCCAAATGTGAACTAAACTCACCTGGGGGCACTGTGTCTGTATATGGCGGGGTAGTACGGAACTGACAGAGTTACTCCCAGCAGGCACTGTTCCACCATTAAGAAAACCAGAACAGTGTACCACAATGAATTTTGCCTTGCATGTCATCTAAACGATCGACTAAACCCACCTGAATGCTCCACAATTGTACAGTCTATGGCAATCAATGACAGGAATGCTATGGGCATCTGACAGTTTAATACCACCAACACACATCAACAGATGTGTCCTCTGCTGAACTGTCCCTTCTACCTCCTGTCACCTATTGAAATATACTCACATGGGGGAACACACATATACTGTATGCAGTGTGCTGTACTTGGTGCAACCTGACACATATGGCCAGGTAGAATGGTTACTCCTAATTTAATGGACAAGTCCATTTCCACATTACATTGTGCGGCTGCATTATAATCTGTAACTGTCTGTTCCACCTTTTCAACAGGTCTACTTGCCATTGGGACCATGGAGAGGATACCTGAGACAGCCACTCCCTCCAGATGAAGCCCTCAGTGATGAAAACACCCCTGGATAAATGGACAATGAGGACGACTCTGGCCAATCTGGGATACCTGGCCAATCCACACCTGTGAGCCTCACCCTGCCCACATCGACTCTGCCCAGCCCTGTTGCATCTATATCCCAAGCAACCATTCACCGCCAAACCTGTGTCCCTAGGACAGTTTCTTACATCATGTGCCCCCAGTACAGGTACCGGAGTCACAACTAGAAAACCCTGACAATGAAGGACCTGCCACCAGTGGCAGTGGCAAACTGTGCCAAGGGCGTAGGCTTGTGGGGGTAGGATGCACGGGAGGGATGGTGTGGGCCAGCAGATTGAGGCTGCTAGGGGTACAAACGGCCAAGACACCATCTTCCAAGTCTTGGGATCTTACCAACAGTCCCAAGGCATGATGAGCCAGGTACTTGCCATGATGGGGGAGATCAAGCAGGTGTAGAGGTACAACTACCAGGAAGTAATTCTATCATGGTCTCCCTAATACGGGTGCTGAAAGACATCAACAAAACCCTGAGCAGGGTCTGTCCACAACACCAAACCCCTTCCACTGGCCATGTAACATCAGCCCCATCTACATCATTGTGGCAGCTAGTAGAATGGAGGCTGTGCCAGGGGTAGGACATGTATCAGACAACCCTGTCTCTGTGGCTGAAGAACCCCCTGCAAACGTGGACATCCACCAAAACAACCAGGAGGTGCAGATGCCAAGACTACAACCACTGCCATGAAGTGGTCCTCTAATGATTGGTTCCCCTTGTGTGCCACTGATACACCCTGTTGACTCTTTTACGACCACTGTCCATTTTTCATAGATAGTATGACACTGGGCTTGAGATTCCAAATATTGTATCCTGATGATAAGATCCACCATGACTGATCCCTTCACTGCTTGCACTTTATTGCTTTGATACCATTCCTTTTATGTTCCTTTGCACTTGTAAATAAACACAACTGAAACACAATAAATGCTTCAGAGTCACATTTTAACTATTTTGAACAGTTAACTGTGACATTTCTTGATTACACATGATGCATTCAAATGTAGCAAATGTGGGAAGGGAGAGGTCACGTGTACTGTCGAGTCTGGGTTCAATGCATACACAATGATACAAGTGGACAATCATCAGTCCCCATTTATAGCACTGTGCAGCACATAGGCTGACCACATGCCAATGATCACACAGTGAAGTACATCTTCACAATTTAGTGTGTCAGCATAGGTGTTAGCTACTAACATCCTACAGACCACTGAAGTAGAGGGATTGGTGGAATTTGTCATCAACTAAACCCTTATCACATACCCATACTATACCTACCAAATAAACATACCCTATAATACATACAGAGGTCAGTACAACTGACCCCAGGCAGGGAACCTTCCACTTAACATGGTCAGTGGTATGCAATGAGTACACACAGTGACAGCTACATACAAGTAAATGGTACCATTATCAACCCAATGAGAAGGTTGAGTGAATGCCAGTGGAACGATTCCACAATGTCTACATGAGGATGGCATTGTGAAGAGATCCTGAAAAAAATTGAAACAAGGATTTAGGCAGGTAAGGGAAACATGGTAAATTAAAATGTGCTTTGTGACAAACACTAATAAAACTGATCTTCATGATAGTTTAAACTCCATTTACTATTTTGCATTAAAAGCTGGGATATGTAAGGCAAAGCAATGAATAACATGTATGATGGTCATAGAAATGCCCTTCTCAAACATCCATAACTCCACCACTACTCCATTGAGTCAATCAAACCTACAGTCAGGTGAAGTATTGATTGATGAGATCTGCCTGGATGTCTCCACCTTCACCCTCATCACTGTCATCCTCACTTTGCATTTCTGCATTCTGTCCCTGTGGAACTGCTGGCTCCCCTCATCAGGGATGAATGGGATCTGACGCCTCAAGGCGAGGTTGTGGAGCATGCAGCAGGCCACAATGATCTGACACACTTTGGCGGGTGAGTAGAGGAGGGCTCCACCAGACTCATCAATGCTCTAAATCATACCTTCAGGAGCAAAAAAGTCCGCTCCACGACATGACATGTTCTTCCATGAGTGTCATTAAAGCGGGCTTTCCCTGGTGTGATTGGGGACTTCACTGGTGTCAACTACCAGGGACAGATTGGGTAGCCAGAGTCTCCTGTAAGGAATTGTTACATGTGTGCAAACATAAATGTTGGACATCTTTACATTTGGTAGCCGACATAGGATACTAACACACATGACATATGTGGATTACCAACCAGCCAGGCCCTCTCTGGGTATTGTTGTGTCATCAGCTCTGGGATATCGATGTTCTGCATGATGAAGGAATCATGGACTGAACCCAGGTACCGTGTACATACATAGGAAATGTAGAGGTCCACCAAACAGACTACTTGGACATTAATGGAGTGGAAGTTCTTTCTGTTCCTATACACCTTTTCATTGCCATGAGGGAGAATCAAGACTACATGAGTATCATCAATGGCTCCCACTACATGTGGTATGTGTGCCAATCCATAAAAATCTGCCTTCACATGGGCCAAAACCTCATGTTGTCGAAATCTTATGCAGCTTTTAAGACCAGACTGAACCTAGGCTGGGACATGCCTGCAGTTAGGGCCATTGTGTTCTGAAAGGACCCTGTAGCAAGGAAATGCAGCACTGACATGACTTGTATATTGGGTGGTATGGTACTTGGATGACGAATGGCGGGCAACAGATATGGCTCCAACTGACGACAGAGATCCATAATTGTCTGCCAATCCAGGTGATAGAGCTGAATGACATGTTGATCCTCCATGGCCTGCAGGTCCGCTAGTAAACGGTACAATAGAGTTTGTCTGACCATTCTCATTCCAGGGTAATTATGTGAGGGAAAATAAGAAGGTATGTCCATCACTCACTGTGTCCCTTGTAAGTTTCACAACATATGTCTCATATCAGAATGTGGCATGGCACATGATACAATAGGGAAATTGTACACAACACAGACCGATGTTAATGAAGTCAAATTAGTGGAATCTCATCCCCTTCCCTCAATTATGACATGGGAAATGTGAACACATGATTCAGCGAGCCTCTGTTATATGGCCATCCAACTATGCATTGCATTAAAAAGCCCCCAAAAATACCTAGCCTATTGCCAAGAGGGTTCTGACTGCCACTAAGGATACCTTACTTTTATCTTATCAACATGACAACATGTCACTTCAATCTGGACATTCATACATGGTTAGTTATTGCAAGCACTGAAGACTATGCAAAATATATGTTTCTGACTTTGTGACACATCATGAAATGAACTTTTCTGAACATGTTAGGGCCTTAAAATTACTACTGCCTGACCTACTGTACTGGACAATAGGAAATTACCTGCGACCACTGGCGGAAGTCGTCATGGTGGTAGGCGGATACTCCCACTGTGGACTTTGCCATTGGAGCACATTGCTGTCTATGGTGGTCTAGTGCTGATGGCGATGTCTGCCGGAGGTGACAGTCTCTTATGTGGTGGTCATGACCACCATCTCATAGTTTATCTCCCATTTGACACTGCTGCAAGCAAGCCCTTCAGGACCTGAGCTGCTGTGTACTGCCTCTGGAAGCAATCATGCCATATCCTACAGGTGATAGGGCTCATGCCTTCTCACCCAAGGAGCTGGAGAAGCTGTGGAGGAGGTCCTACCCCGTATGGATAGCTGTATGGGGCACTAGAGGAGCAGGTAAGTGCACCATGTGCACATATGTCTCATTAGCTTGACTATTCTTTGACATGCTAAGCAAAGGCTGAAGGGCAATTCTTCGGATTGTGTCTTTAAAGTCTTTTCTGTGCTACAGTTGTGCTAGAATGGGTGACTTCCTGGGAATGTACTGAGAGTTAGAGTCCTGAGACATTACGGAGAGTGTGTCATGTATGTTCCCTGAGCCACCTTGGGACTGTTGCACATGGTTAGTGGGGGAATTATGCCAGACTTCATCTGAAAAAACTCATCTTAATATGTGTTGGATGTCTGGTCATATGTGATAACATGACAGCTGGTGCTGGAGATACATGTTGCCCACCTATTTCCAGCTCACAGATGCCCTCACTCTGTATGTTCATCTATTAGTGAAGTGGATGTTCAAAACAGTCTCTGTTTGGCTTGCTGAACTGACTTGTAAATAACTCTGCTTGTTTTACTGTGGTACTTGTGGACATTACATTCTTTATTGTATTTGTCATACATGCAGGTCAATGTCCATCAGAAGAAGGGGATTTGGTGTGCCATCACCAAGAAAGTGCAGACCCTGGGGGTCCACAGCTTGCATAGCGCCCACTGTCGGAAGAGGTGGGAAGACCCTGGACCCAGAAGACCGCAGAGGCCCAGCTGGGATGTTCTCTCAATGAGGAAGAGGCGCCCATCAGACCATGACCCCCCTAATGACCCACATTTTGGTGGTGGCCTACTTTGAGTAGGATGGATGTTTTAAGGCAGCACAGTAGCCACAAGGGGGTGAGTACAAACCTAACACATGTTTGCCCCTGTACCAAGTGAATGAGTGATGGAACAGATTGTGAGCTCTGACAATATTGTGAGTGCAAAGTGTCACAAACCTCCTGCGAGTACATTGATGTACAGTAGCCATCTATAGCACAGAGGTGTTTACATACAAATGTATTTTGAAACATGTTACTCAACTATGTTGTCCTCTCAGTACAATGGCACATAATGGTGTACATATGACTGTGTCATATGTGCACCAATATACTGATTTTTCTACCCTGTTGGTTGTCAATTCCCACCAACGTGTTAAACCTCCCAATGCCATACTGGTAGTGTGTGTAGGTCCTTGCTCTCTGTCCTCTGCAATGTCTCAAGATTCGTGTCTATGTTCTACATAGAGTCAGACATAATCAAGTAATCTCTAGTTTTCCAATGATTTCGGGTAAGAGACAGCATCATGTGAGGCTGTGAAGTCCATCTGACATGTCACATGACATACAAGGTTAACATCTTCACACCTGTTGCAAGATAATCCTCCTTGGTAAGCGAGGGATGTACATAGACATTTGTAATGTCTCATCAGAGTGGACAATATGCATGTTGGATACCATTGAGGTGTTGGAACATTTCTATAGGATTGCATATGTTGGTATCAGCAGTAGGAATGTAACTAACATGCTGATGTTCTGATAGTAGAAACTGGCCACACTGTTTTGTCCATAGACGTACTGTTGTAGGTATGATACATTGGCAGTAGTAACCTATTCACAGCTATGGCCCAAACAGCAATTTGTCAATATCATGTGTCAATGGAAAGGTTCAGTAATGACTCAACATTGGTATTTGTTATGTGTATCTGTTGTTGCTATGAATGATATGTCAAATGAGACCTGCTTGTTTTGTAAACTCATGTTTACCATGACACCTATTTGGTGCAGTTATTGTAGTTCATATACACTTGTGAGTAGGTTGGTAAGTGTGTCCAGGCTGTTGGCTTGCATCGTGGTTGGTGTACCAGTTATGTTAGCATCACATATGCCTTGGCCCTAGGAATCTTCCACAGACAGATGTCAGACATGCCATGTCTTATGTGTGGGTAGTGATGTTGTGACTCAGTCAGTGGTGAATTGATGGACTAATTGCATAGTTAGCTAGGTCTGTGTCATAGGGTTGCTTTGGAGCATATGGTGCCAAAAGGGCCCTGTTACTCTCGTCCAACTTTTCTCTTTGTTTATACAACACACTCTCACCAGTCAGGGAGGCGGTAATCATAAAGAACCTAATTATTCTGTTAGCTTCACAGGTTTTAAATGAACATAAGGTCAGTGCTCTGCTTATCCTGATGTCCTTCATGGGCTTTAGTCCTTTTTTTAATTCTCGCTATCTCCTCTCATCCAGGTTCTTCTTGTGTCCTCGGTATTACTCATCACCCCGGTTCATGGAGGGGAAGAAACAAAGGCCAGGGTCAGGTAAGTGCTCTTTTCTGTATTCATTTGGGCATTCAAAAAGGGTGTGTGTGGGTGAGGGGGTAGGTAGTTAACACCCTTGTGCACTGTCTCTCTTGTCTAACCATGCAAGCTGTATTCTTCCCGAAACGTCACAGTTGTGGTGAAGATTCCTTGTGAGTTGATGTTATTGCAAGTCAGGATGGGTTTCAATGACTATTTTAGATGTGCCCCTTTGTTCCCCACACCTTCCCCCTTCCTCCCCCTATCTTTTTTAGTAATGTGCTCACCCGACTGCATATGCGGTTGTGTACCTTGACAAGCCACGTCCCTCCCGGGACATGGCGGGGCTCTTCGCTTCTCCCGATGTTTCTCTGTCTGTTGTGGTTTTCTACCTTCGGTCCGCTGCCTTTTCAAGCTGATTTTGCTGCTCCATCTGTGGCTGGAAAAGTCTCTTCTTGATCTGGCTGCATCTTGCTTACCCTTTCGCTCTACCATC
This sequence comes from Pleurodeles waltl, assembly GCF_031143425.1. Classification (NCBI taxonomy): domain Eukaryota; kingdom Metazoa; phylum Chordata; class Amphibia; order Caudata; family Salamandridae; genus Pleurodeles; species Pleurodeles waltl. The sequence goes on from NC_090449.1 coordinate 854,661,351, forward strand.
TCGGTCCTTGAGGTTCTGGGCCTACGTCCTTTTCCTCCTTCAGACGTTGATACGCTTCCCTATGCGTGCCAATGTAATTCTTGCAATTGTCCCTCTGGGGCACTGGCCAGATGGCCTGGGGTTCTCCAGAGTATTTCCTTCAGTAACAGGATTTGCTTCCCTGTTACAGTCTGTTTCTCACCTTTCTGCACAGTACAGTATTCCATTTGATACATACACTTTATTGACGACCTTTTGTTGTGTGTGGGTCATTGATCTAAGTTTACTTAGTCCTTAAATGTGTTTGTTGGTATGTATGTTTGTCTCTCAGTATCAGTTAGAATTTCTTCCCACTGAAAATGCGAAGAGCCAAGCAGAAGAATGGTACATCACTCTCATACAAGGCAACCAATAATGGCAACCTTTTCAACTTTGCTCTTGAAGGTTATTCAGTCAGAAACAAGTCACAACCTCCCTTTCATATTTAACTTATGTTCTACCACTTCTTAATGGTCAGTAGAGTTAACCCTTCATGAGACTCCTCTAAAGTAGCCTAATTTGGTAGGGATTTTGGGAAGATCCACGCATCCGCACAGGCACTCAGTGCTGACCCCGTGTATCTTCACTATGGACCAACAGATCCAAAGGAGAACCCGAAAATACCTTTCTTAATCTGTTCATACACAATGTCATTTATACTCCATTTGGTATAAATTACAAAATTTGTACCCAAACATTCTATATTTAGCACTGATTGTGTTAGAACTGTGACTTCACTTTGGCAGTCAGGTCTTTTTTGCTTCATTCCCCCCTGCCTTTGTAGCTCTGTTACTATGGTGACCAAACCTTTTCTGACAGCAGTAGGTCAGAAGTTCACTACACTTTCTGTAGCAGCATACTATCTTCTAAACCAGCTGTAGCATGTGCATTTGAGTGTTTGGAATGATAAACACATCCCTAACGCCAATACTTTGTTGCTATTTATCCAAAATCAATCAAATGTATCCTTACTTTTATCTTACTAGTCTTACCTACTTTCAAGCACTAGCATCCTTAAACCATCCAAACAAATGTGTTCTTTTAAATTTTAAGCCCATTTCAACTGCCTTTCATTTCAAATCTGTCTCATTCAGCTGCAGCCTTCTCCTGTGTGGTTCTCAAGATTCCCTACAAAATGCTGACAGTGTGGATTGTGAGTGTATGGCTTTGTGTTTTGGGCCAGACAGAGTGCTAGAAAGAGTGGCATAGACAGGAACCTGGGTTTACCTCACGTGGGCATTATTTGGATTGGCCAGAAAGGGTTAAAGTGGTATCAATTGTTGCTGCTGGTTGAAAGCATTTTGGATTGGCAACATCCACACCTCATGATTGTGCACTGTGGTGGCAATGCAATGACCTGGGCATGGTTACTGGGGTAGGATTAGAAATCCTTATGAAAGATAACTTTGGAAAGTTAATGGCACTTTTTCCACATTGTGGAAGTGGTCAAGTGATTTCTGACAACAGATAGACAAATCCAGGAAACATGGTAAAAAAACTGTTTCTGCATTCTTCAGAGCCCACAACACAGGCTCTCTATACCACAATAATTCACACTTTGATATGGATGTTGTATATAGAAATAATGATGTTCACTAGACAGAGAAAAGGCAACAGGGTGTCCAGAATTTGAAAAATGTAATCTGTTTTATGGGTCATTATCACCCAGACATCATAAACACAAAGGCTCTTTTCAGAGCCAATCCTTTTTTCAAACACATATGTTTCATTTTTTATTCCTATTTTTAAAATCCTCATTTGGGTCCATGGATCCATTGCTGATTCAGAAACCAAAACCACACATACAATACACACCAGTAACACTAAAGTATGTGTCAGTGGTTGTGTAATTGATTTATGTGAGTGAGTGTGAGCGTGTCTGTCTAGGTGTGTCAGTGGGCGGGACAGTCTCTGTGTGTGAGAGTGTCTGTGTGTGTGACAAGATGTGAGCGTGTCTATCTTGGTGTCACAGTTTCTGTGAGAGTGTCTGGGTGTGCAAGTGTCTGTCTGGGTGTGTGAGTGGGTGTGAGTGTCTCTCTGGGTTTGTGAGTGGGTGTGAGTGTTGTCTGGGTGTGTTAGTGGGTGTGACAGTATCTCTCTGGGTGTGTGAGTGAGTGTGAGGGTGTCAGAGTGGGTGTGAAAGTGCCCCAGTATGAGTGGGCATCATAGTGCCTCTCTGGGTGTTCCAGGTGCTGTGAGAGTATCTGTCTAGGTGTGTGACTGGGTGTCAGAGTGTCTGGGTCTATGAGTGGGTGTCAGAGTGCCTGTCTGGGTGTGTGAATAGGTGTGAGAGTATCTCTCTGGGTGTCTGAGTGGATGTGTCAGTGTGTCTAGATGTGTGAGTAGGTGTGACAGTACCTGTCTGGGTTGTGAGTGGGTGTGAGAGTGTCTCTCTGGGAGTGTGAGACGGGGTGTGAGAGTGTGAGTCTGGGTGTGTGAGTAGGTGTGAGAGTGTCTGGGAACGTGAGTGGGTGTGAGAGTGTCGCTCTTTATGTCAGAGTGGGCGTGAGAGTGTCTATCTTGGAGTGTGAGTGGGTGTGAGAGTGTGTGCTTGGGCGAGTCAGTGGGTGTAAGTGTGTCATCTTTACGTATGAGTGGGTGTGAGATTGTCTCTCTGGGTATCAGAGTGGGTGCAAGAGTGTCTATCTGGGTGTGTGAGTAGGTGTGAGAGTATTATATGAGTGGGTGTGGGAGTGTGTGTCTGGGTAAGTCAGTGGGTGTGAGAGTATCTGTCTGGGAGTGTAAGTGGGTGTGAGAGTGTCTGTCAGAGTTTATGAATAGGTGTGACACTATCTCTCCCAGGGAGTGTGAGTGGGTGTGAAAGTATATGGATAGATAAATCTGTGGGTGTGACAGTGTCTGTCTGGGTGTGTGAGTAGATGTAAGAGTGTCTCTCTGGGTGTCACATGAGATGCAAGAATGTCTATCTGGGTGTGTGAGTGGGTGTAGGAGTGTGTGTCTGGGTGAGTCAGTGGGTGTGAGAGTCTCTGGGTGTGTAAGTGGGTGTAAGAGTGTCTGTGTGGGTGTTGAGTGAGTGTGAGAGTGTGTGTATGGATGTCAGAGTAAGTGAGAGCGTGCCTGTATGGGTGTCATAGTGGGTGTGTGAGTATATATTTATTTTTTTGATTTGCGCAAGATTCTGGGATCTGTAGCAGATTTACAGGGAGGAGTGCACTGGGCCCTTAAGTTGATCTGCAGATCTTGCATGTGATTAAAAAAACATTTTGTGGCATTTTGCTGCTGATCACATATACTTTTGCCGTCTACATAACACAAACACGGAGTCAGGAAACCTCTACCCTGACCCCTCGTATTAATTACAGCCCATATTTCAGCCCTGGGGACTGTTTACCGATACAATAAAATGGTGGCTTCAACTTTTCTATCAGATTGTTGCAAACCAATCAGAGTCTTCCTTTGGCACATGAATCTGTGGACCCACTGCGGATGAATCCACAGAGAGTCATCATCCTTGGATATCAATATTTATTTTTTCTTTAATATCTCTAAAACTACTGAATGGATTTACACCAAATCACAAAAAACACAATCTGAATACCAAGAGCCATCTTTTTGCCACACAGCACAGACCCGGGCTCACAGATTAACATACAACATACAAACTTGTTACAACAGCACAACAACTGCACAAATATAAACACATGTTACACACTCACAACCAACACTGGCCAGGGACTTGACACACACTAACACAGTTTTGCATCAAAAAGTTTTGCACCGGCTTGCACCATTTTTGCTAGACCCGTCTAGCGCCAAATTAAAGTCATTTTTTGGAAAGTGGAAACCTACCTTTCCTTAATGAGATGCAAGGTAGGCGTTCCCGTGCAAAAAATGACTCTATGGCCTTAACGCCATATTTATACTCCCATGCAAAAATGGTGCAAGGGAGGGAAGGGGGGACAAAAAATGGGGCAAAGCTTGCTTTGCCCCATTTGTTTAAGTCTGGGTCAGGGCAGGCATTAGGGGACCTGTGGGCCTATTTCCATGGTGGAACACCATGGAATAAGCCCACAGGTGCCCTCCCCAAGCCCCAGGGGCACCCCCACCCACACCAGGGAGACTGCGGAGGATGGGATCCACATCCCAGATAAGTACAGGTAAGATTGCATTTTATTTTTGAAAGTGCAGCACAGGGTGCAATGGCCATGCCCAGAGGACCCCTGTCCTCTGGGCTGGCCATTGGGGTGGTGGGCATGACTCCTGCCTTTTCTGTCTGTGTTGGTGGTTTCCCCGTGGTCACAATTCAATTTTTTTTACTGCCGGCTTGTTGGCGGAATTACCGCCGCTTTGTCACCGACTGCCAGGGTTGTGATGAGAGCAAAAGTCTCCTTCAAGCACAAAGTACCTGGTTTGCAAGAAAAATCTTGGCAAAGAACCGCAGAGGAGGAAATGCATTGAAACACAGGGGTGTGCGTCGATTTCTAGGGCCGCGCACATCGATGCGTCGTTTAGTTTTCACACAAGGATGGCTGTGCGTCGAATTTCCACAGCTCAGTCGTGGATCCTCTTCGGGTTGCTGGGTTTTCAGGCACCCGGGGGACAATGCGTGGATTTCCTGCGCTGGCAGGATGAAGTCCCAGGAGCTACGTTGATCCAGTGGGCATTGCGTCACATTTTCTACCGCACAGCAGGCGCTGCATTGATTCCTCTCTGGAAGTCGGGCTGTGTCGTTCCGGTTCGGCATGCAGTGACATTTTCACCGCAGTGCAGGTTGTGCGTCGTTTTTGGCAGGCTGTGCGTTGAACTTCAGTGCACAAGAAGTCCTTCTTGTAGAGATGAAGTTTCTTTGGTCTTGAGACTTCAGGGAACAGGAGGCAAGCTCTATCCAAGCCCTTGGAGAGCACTTCTTCACCTCAGCCAGAGAACAGCAAAGCAGCAACGCAACAGCAAGGAAGCAGTCCTTCAAAGAAAGCAAACAGGTGAGTCCTTTGGGCAGTTAGGCAGTTCTTCTTGGCAGGATGCAGGTTCTGGTTCCAGTTTCTTCTCCAGGGAGTGTCTGTCGTGGTAGGGGAAGAGGCCCTGATTATATACCCAAATGTGCCTTTGAAGTGGGGGAGACTTCAAAAAGTGGCTTAAAAGTGCACAAAGGTCCCCTTTCAGTTCAATCCTGTCTGCCAGGGTCCCTGTAGGGGGTGTGGCAGTCCTTTGTGTGAGAGCAGGCCCTCCACCCTCCCAGCCCAGGAAGACCCTTTCAAAATGCAGATGTATGCAAGTGAGGCTGAGTATCCTGTGTTTGGGGTGTGTCTGAGTGAATACACAAGGAGCTGTCAACTAAACTCAGCCAGATGTGGATTGTAAGGCACATAAACATTCAAGTGCAGAGAAATGCTCACTTCCTAAAATAGTAATATTAAGTCCAAGTTCTCCAGTCAGCAGGATTTGATATCACCATTCTGGCCATACTAAACTACTCCTTTCAGATCAGCAGCTACCACTCAAACAATATATGAGGGCAGCCACAATTTTAGCCTGTGAAGGGAGCAGGCTGCACAGCAGTGTAAAAATGAATTTAGGAGTTTTACACTACCAGGGCATGTAAACCAAACAGGTACATGTCCTGCCTTTTGCCTACATAGCACCCTACCCTAAGGGTTACCCAGGGCATACCTTAGGGGTATCTTATATGTAGAAAAAGTGGAGTTTTAGGTTTGGCAAGTTCTTTTAAATGCCAAGTCGAATTGGCAGTGAAACCGCACACACAGGCCTTGCAATGGCAGGCCTGAGACAAGGTTAAGGGGCTACTTAAGTGTGTGGCACAATCAGTGCTGTGGGCCCACTAGTACTATTTAATCTACAGGCCCTGGGCACATATAGTGCACTCTACTAGGGACTTATAAGTAAATTAAATAGTCCAATTGGGTATGAGCCAATGTTACCATGTTTAAAGGGAGAGAGCATAGGCACTTTAGCATTGGTTAGCAGTGGTAAAGTGCGCAAAGTCTTAAAACCATAAAACCAGCAAAAGCAGTTTCTAAAAAGTGGAAGGAGGCAGGCAAAAAGTTAGGAGTGACCACCCTAAGGCTGTCAGTTAACAACATCCATTTGTGATGGAACACAAACAATAACACCATCATAAAACCTAGCAATTGACACATACATCACACACAGCACATCAAACCTATAATGGCATGCACAATACACACAGGCCCTCATTCTGACCTTGGCGGGCGGCGGAGGCCGCCCGCCAAAGTCCCGCCGTCAGGTTACCGTTCCGCGGTCGAAAGACCGCGGCGGTAATTCTGACTTTCCCACTGGGCTGGCGGGCGGTCGCCTTCAGGCCGCCCGCCAGCCCAGCGGGAAAGAGGCTTCCACGATGATGCCGGCTCGGAATCGAGCCGGCGGAGTGGAAGCTGTGCGACGGGTGCAGTTGCACCCGTCGCGTATTTCACTGTCTGCGCAGCAGACAGTGAAATACATTTAGGGGCCCTCTTACGGGGGCCCCTGCAATGCCCATGCCAGTGGCATGGGCACTGCAGGGGCCCCCAGGGGCCCCGCGACCCCCCCTACCGCCATCCGGATCCCGGCGGTCGGACCGCCGGGATCTGGATGGCGGTAGGGGGGGTCGGAATCCCCTCGGCGGCGCAGCAAGCTGCGCCGCCTTGGAGGATTCAATGGGGCGGCGGTACACTGGCGGGAGCCCGCCAGTGTTGCCGGTCCGACCGCGGCTTTACCGCCGCGGTCGGAATCCCCATTGGAGCACCGCCGGCCTGTCGGCGGTGCTCCCGCGGTCCTCCGCCCTGGCGGTCTTTGACTGCCAGGGTCAGAATGACCGCCACAGTCTCTAACAGTCCAAACACACAAAGCCACACAGCACAACAACAAACACATATCACCACAAGCACAACACAATACCATGACAACAACATTTCAGCTACATACACAAACACACACCGTATACCTGGGGGGCAATAGCACTGCACACAACCTCGCAAACTGCTCAAACAATACATGAAGCACAAGCAGCACACACACACAAATACTGGTACACAACCAATGTCAGCCAGGAACAACTCAAACCTAGTATGGGAAATGCAGGACAAAGATGTGACCAATAACACCAACAACTGTTTGGCTTTAATTGGAGGAAAATAGGCAAGGAATATGTATGTACAGGCCATAAGCCAGTCCACAGTCTTCAATATTAGCACCAAAGGCCCAAAATGGTGCCCCGCTTGACTCCTGACTGCCATGCAACCTCCACAGGTAGGGGCATCAAGCGGGAGGCAGGTACCTCAGGGATTCTTGAGGGTTGTTGAGGGGTTCGATCTTTGGCTTGGGAGGGGAGGGGAGCTTTAGGCTTTGCTTTGGGAGGGGGGCTTTAGGCTTTGCTTTGGGAGTTTGGGAGGAGCGTTGGATCTTTTTGGGAAGGGTGGACTTAATTTTGTCTAGGGGTGGGGCCTGGGTGCTGGCAGGGGGGTTGGGGATGCCTTGGAGGTGGAAGGGATGGCCTTCGGGAGGGTAGCAGATCTTTTAGGGGTATCACAGGAGTAAAGAGTAGAGAAAAGGTCAAGCTCATAAAGGATGGTCATCAGAAGGAGGTTTGGGTGTGGTGGGTGAGGGAGTGGTTGTTTGACATTTATGTGTGGATATCTTGGATGCATATTTGTGGGAGGTGAGCTTGTGGGTGTCTGTTGGGTGGGCGAGTGAGGGTGTTTATGTGTCTTGGGCTGAGGAGGGGTGGAGGAGCTGGAGGATGCTGTGGTGGGTGGGTGGCTATCTGTTGCGGTGGTGACTACAGGTATGGTGGCCTCCTCACTGAGGGCAGCAGGGCTAGCAAGGGCTTGGGCAGAGGTGCCTGTGGCAAAGGAGACACCCACCCTCTTGGATGAGCAGACACGGCCAACTGGGTGGGGAGCAACAGGGAGGGTGGTGATAGAATGGAGGGTGGCGAACAGAAATGGAACTTGTGTGGTCCCAGATGGATCAGCCATCACTAGGGAGTGGCCACTGGAGGAGGATTCAGAAGAAGATGTTGTAGGTCCAGTCTCCCCATGGCAACCCCCTCACCCTCTGGGCCAGTGTGGCCCTCGCTGTCTTTGGTGTCGTGACTGGAGGTCTCATGGCCAGAAGCTTCCCCACTTGGCTGTGCCCCGTCTCCTTCATCTGCCGCTGCTGATGCTGAAAAGAAAAAGGTGAAGTAAGGTCATCACATTCACAAGATAACACTTTCATCATACATTACTCATAAGTCAGATAAGATCCTGTTCACTACCACCACCAGGAAGTGCCAGTAAAGTGCCAACATCAGGTCACAACAAAATACAATGTATGTCACTCACAATCAACATTGCAACACACCAGCAAAGCTAGCTGACAGACACCTACAATACCATGACTTAAGTTGGTCAGTCACACTGACTATACCATGACAAGGTGGCAATTCCATTTGATACAGGTTCCCTATCCAGAACAACATAGTCAAGCAGCAATAAAGCAATAGTTCATAAATGTGAAATAGATTTTCACAAATCTAAAATACACACTTAACACGCAAATACTTTACCCTGGTGTCAGGTACAGGCAATGTTGCATGTTGTTAAAAAAAGGCAAGCAAGCCTTGTGCAAACAAGCCATGCCTTCTTCATTTCACATCATTACTACAATACACTATGGACCCATGCCAACATGTAACACCTCAAATTGTCACACATGCTAAATTTTTGTCAAGGAGTTAGAACACATGTCACACACACACATGCACCAATTGTGTCAAGGATTGACAATACAATGTGGACCAAGGCATATATGAAAAAATATGTAACCACATTTAACAGATAAATTAAAATATAGTTTAAGCAAACATGAATTAGAAAAGGCATGAGTGTATGTAAGGTAGATGAAAGTAAGTAGCATGTTCACAAACAGTAAAAGGAAATATGAATGGAGGGTTAATGATGAACTTAAGAAAAACTACAGTGATCAGTACAGGTGATACAAACATTTGTAAAGATTAACAATGCCTAGGCATTCACCAATGTAAACTCTGACACAGCTACTCAAACACTAATGCATGCATGCAATTACACACCCAGGCAAACTGTCATGTATACACTGACACACCCAGGCACACTCTCATATATACACTGAGATACCTAAGCACACAGTCATGCAAAAACAGAGACACCCAGATAGACACAGTGAAGGATGTGCTGACACACTGATGCACAAATTGATGTATATGCTAACACAGCCAGGCACACACTGATGCACACATTGACACACCAAGGCATACATTAATGCATATGCTGACACACACAGGCAGGCACTGATTAATACACTGACACACCTAGTCACACAGTCTTGTATACAGTCATACTCACAAGCAGACACTGATACATAACCTCAGACAACCAGGAATACACTGATGTGTATACTAACACACCCAGGAACACACTGATGCATATTGTGACACACCCAGGATGCACTGACATGACACATCCAGGTACACACTGATGCACACACTAAGTCAACCAGGCAAACATTGATGTATACACTCACACACCCAGGTACACACTGATGCATATACTGACATACCCGGCCCTACACTGATGCATATGCTGAGACACCAAAGTAGACAGTGATGCTTACACTAGCACCCCAAGCAACAAACTGATCCATATACTGACACACCCAGGCACACACAGACACATATGCTGACACAACCAGGTACACACTGATACATACACTGACACACCCAGGTACATATTCATGCTTACACTGACATACCTAGACACACACTTATGTATGCAGTGACATAATAGGGACACACTAAGGGATACACTGACACACTCAGACACCCATTGATGCATACTCAGACACACCCAGGCACACACTGATGCATGCACTGACATATGTAGGCACACACTGATACAGACACTGATAAACCCAGGCACATCCTAAGGCATACACTGACACACTCAGACACCCATTAATGTGCACACTGACACACCCAGGTACACACTGATGTATACACACACAGACGCATACACTAATACAACGAGGCAGACACCTGTTAGTAAGAGAGGTAGGAGCACACTGTGTCCTCTGTATACAGTAACTAGTATACACATTTGTAGATGTATAGTAGGAGAATTGTCAAAATATTTAGATGCTTAAATGCACACTTATGTAGTTAGTTAGGGCCTGATGTATCAAGGTTTTTTGCATTCGCAAACAGTGCGAATGCCCATTTGCGAATGCAAAAAGCCAGTTCAGTATGTATGAAAGGCATTCTGAAAGCAATTTTAAGGAATCACTAAAATAGAGATTCCTTAAAATTGCGACCCTGTTTAGAGAGTCGCAAATTGCGACTCTCTAAATAACAAATCGCAAATAAAGAATCCTTATTTGCGATTTCTTAGCACATGTATGAAGCCATTCCTAAATGCGATTTGGGCATTTAGGAATCGCTACCATGTGCAAAATTTAAAAATGCATTTTAAATGCATTTTTAAAATGTACATGTAAAGCACACATGCCCTTTTGGCATGTGTGCACCTTACATCTCCCCAAAAATAATTTTGTGGTGCAGAGCACCCTGCGGTTTTGCATTTCCAAAATTGCGATTTCTGGTTAAGAAAGCGCAATTTTGGAAATGCGCAGAAAAATCGCAGATATGGGCCAACAGGCCCATAGGTGCGAATGGAGCCGGTATCGCAATTTGCGATTCGGTAATAGCATTTGCGATTTTTAAGAAATCGCTATTACCGATTCGCAAATGTGATACATGGCATTTTGCGAGTCGGAAATAGCGATTTCTTAAAAATCGCTATTTCCGAATCGCAAAAGGCCTCCATGATACATCTGGCCCTTAGTTGCTTACACTAACTGATTAAATGCTATAGTCAGTTGAGTTAAATGTATACTTTATTTGATTTCCAGATATCTACTTATATTTAAATTGAGAGTAAAAGGGAAGATAAGGTGGGGAGTGTGCAGAGGAAAAATACAGTAGCTGGTAAGAGTATTAAAGATTTTCAGAAAATACTCTAAAAATGCTAATTGAGGGAAAGGTGTAAATTAAGAAGGGAAGTTTGAAATCTGTTGACAAACAGCAAGGAGTACATGATTTTGAAACTGGGAAACATTTAAAGAAAACAGGGAATTTGACATAGAGACAGAAACAATTTTAGGAGATACAAGTTATAATGATTTGATCTAGAGGAATACAGAATTTGCAAGGAAACATGAAGAAGTATAAGAGGGAAAGTGCTGCACTTAAGCAAAAGCAACATATTGAGACTGTAATTGACAAAGCACTTGCTGTGAAAAGGAAACTATTCATATTGATATCGAACAGAATGAGGACACTAGATAAAACAATATATTCTATGAAGATAAAAGCTTTAAAAAAAGGCTTATTAATAAAACTAATTTTTGCAAGATGTTTAAAGGTGAATACAAGCACACATCTAGTACAGAGACTTTCTTTAATGAAGAAAGTTGCTTTCAAGAGACTACATTGGGGCATGCAGTTGATACAACTGGTCGTTGTCATGAGGCCAAAGATGGAACTCCCAATGCAAAAAAGGCAATGGTTCCTAGGAATGTAGCGGAAGTGAAAGCTGAAGAGATACAAGGAAGACATAAACAGCCCCCATATACAAATGGAACTGCAGCAGTATTTACACTGTTCATGTTAAGACATTTTCAACAGTAAGTTCCGGATAGAAGAGTTAAGCAGAAAACTACAATTTTGCAAAGATTAGAAACCTGCCAAGTTAGGGATAATACTAATTTACAGAGACCGTCACTGACTTGTTTATCAAAGAAATTGTATAGCAGCACCTTTCATCACTTCAGGGTGTTAGCTGCTCATCACACTAAAATGTGAAATGTATTTAGGAGTCTTCACTTTGCGAAAACTCCAACCTTATATTTAGGAGAAGTGAATTGAGCTATATTCCATGGTACGCTAGCAGAGGTAGAAAACATTTGTGCAGATGTTTAGTTTTGTTTCTTTGGCCCTGAAGCGGAGTCTAGGGAAAATGAGGAGTTAGTTTCTGTATGGGTAAAGGAACAGGGCACAGGTATTAGTATTGAAAAAATTACACACGAGATTGCAAAGTTTAATACAGTTTCTTCAGAGAAACCAAACTGTGTTTGCATTCATTGTCAACATACTCACTACAAAAGCCAAACTTGCAATGTTGTTATATTCTCAAAAACTGAACAGGAGAACAGAGAGAAGTGGCAAAAATGTGGAGTATATTTATTTGTGGAGGATCGCTTTGAATTGTAAATACGGCAAATTATATGTAAGTATTGTTCTGAGTTAGAGGACAACAAAATGCCAGCCTGAGGAACACATAACAAGTTAGAATTGGTATCAATTCCAGAAGAACTACAACAATTAAATATTTATGATTACATTCTCATACATTCAATGCACCCTTTGCAAGCAATTGTTTGTTTAGAACCAAAGAGTGTGAAACTACCACCAACAAAGCTACAGAAAGTCCTTCTTAACTTTAGGTTTACAATTAAATGTTGAAACAGTGGGTGTAGAGAGAGATATTGATGAATGAACCACTAATCATTCTAGTAAATGGTGTCTACCAAAACAAAACAAAAAATCACTCAAGAGTTAGTAAATGTTAGTAAAGTAAAAAAAGGCACATTATACCTGAAAGAAAAAAACATCTATTACAAAATTGCCGCTGTTGTTCTATGGATGATGAACATTACCATCAAGTCTACAGATTGAACAAGTGGAGAGATACAAATCAGAAGAAATATATGAACACTTTAGTATCCATCCACAACATCCCAAAGATGTTATTGGTGATGCTATTGATCTCTTTCAAGTGAAACAAACAAAAGGAGCTCCATTGTGTGTGTGGGAAAAAGTTTAGGGGCTCAATGTTTTCCACACCTATTTGGACTGGAATAAGAGGCCAGTATGATGACCGCCCTGTATAAATACCAACAGGTGAGTACAGGTCAAGTAGATTATATTCAGAGGACACTATGGCCCTCATTGAAACCCTGGCGGTAAATCCTGCTGACTGCCATGCCGGCAGCCGCCAACATACCGTGTCCGCAGTGGAAATCTGCTACAGGTATTATGACCCACACTGAGAAATCCTCCACAATACAGACACCCACACAAGTCAGCCACACCAAAGGTCAGTGATAAACTGGCAGTACCAAAACCCACACCGTCACGCCAACAGGAATACGCCCGCACTATCACGACCCACGAATCAACATGGTGGTCTTTCAACTGCGGTAAACCATTGGTGGTACACATCGCCGCGCTCAAAATATACACACACTTACAAAACACAACCACATTGGACAATTATAAATACCCACACCTGACACACATACACACACCACAGCCACACACTCACAACACTATAAAACACACACCCACATAACCCACAAACCCTTACAATGAAACATTTTGAATAAGCACAGAGACAGAAAAGCAATGGCCAGACCAGCATCCAGAGGCACACAACACCATCACTCATACACCATCCATGCACAAAACACCACACACCCCAACACATAACCCCACACATCACAACTAACATCACCTCACACATCACTCACACAACATCATGGCACCTCAAAGACACCCCAGGTTTTCTGAGGAGGAGCTCAGGGTCATGGTGGAGGAAATCATCCGGGTAGAGCCACAGCTATTCGGATCACAAGTGCAGCAGACGTCCATTGCAAGGAAGATGGAGCTATGGCGGAGAATAGTGGACAGGGTCAACGCCGTGGGGCAGCATCCAAGAACACAGGATGACATCAGGGAGAGGTGGAATGACCTACGGGGGAAGGTACATTCCATGGTATCCAGACACCAGGTAGCCGTACAGAGGACTGGCGGTGGACCCCCACCTCCTCCCCACAACTAACAACATGGGAGACACAAGTCTTGGCAATCATGCATCCTGAGGGCCTCACAGGAGTAGCAGGAGGATTGGACTCTGTTAAGTCAAATCTTTACTAATATATCTCCCACCCTACCTGCATGCCATCTAAACTCCTACCCCACCCTCACCCCCATCACTCCACCACCTCACATAAACCCCACTATCACAACCCAACCATCCCAATACCAAGCCCTGCATACAACACCAATGCATGGACACCACTCACACACATGCATGGACACCCATCACCAAAGCATGTCCAAGAGAGAGACTCACCCAGGGCACACAATCACCACTCACAGAAGGGCAAAGGCGATTTTGCAAGCACAGTAATAGAGGGAAACACACCCATTGCACAAGATGGCACACACAGATAAAATAACAATGCATTTACACCCCAACAGGACCCCTACCCAACGTCACTGGACAGGAGGTGCCAGCCATATCCAGACCGCCCACAGAAGAGGCCCACAGTGATGACAGGAGCTCTGCACGCCAGGATCAAGATAACCAGCCCAGCCCATCAGTGACGTCTGGACAGTCCGTTCCCCTGCCACAGTCCCAACCCACCACAGAACCTCCCTCCTCAGGAAACACCACCACAGCACCCCACCCAGAGGGCCCATGCCACTGTCACTAGGATACGTCAATCAGCAGTGTGTCCACCACTACAGGGACCCCTAGCAAACCAACTAACCCAAGAAAATCAGGGACCTGGGGTCAGTGGCAGTGGGCATCTTGTTCAGGGGACAGAGGCACAGTACAACAGGGAAGCTGGGAGGACGGCTGTGCAACAGGGGGAGGACAGGCCAAGGGAACCCACTCTCCACAAGTCACTCTCAAACATCATGGGAGCATACCACCATTCCCAGGAGACCATGGGCACAGTACTGGCCAAGTTTAAGGAGACCCAGCGGCTGCAGGAGGGACAGTACATGGGGATCAGAGAGGACTTGAAGTCCATTAACACCACCCTGGTCACCATTGCAGGGGTGCTGGCAGACATGGCAAACACCATGAGGGAGACAGTGGCCTACCACCGGGCCCCTGACACCAGCCCAACCGATGAACAGCCTTCAACCTCCGCTGGCGTTAGTGGCAGGAGGCCCCACCACAGGAACAACAGGCCACCAGCACCCCACCCCCTGCAGAAGGAGAACCACCCCGCAAACGGTCCCTGCGATCCAGGCAGAAGCCAGAGAGCATTGCCAAGACCCCCGCCAGGAAATAAGACTCTGCTGAATGTCACCCTCGTGTCCCACTCTGTCACCCTGTCCACCTTGAACTGACATTGTTCCCCTTCCTATGCCCCCTTGGACAATGCACCTGTGATACCAAGAGACTGGACTCTACTATGGACCTTCCTCCACCTTCACCACATACCCCTATACACATTAGCCCATAAATAAACACCCTTGAATCACAAACCAATCTGGAGTCAGTCTGTTCTTTCACAAATGTATAATTACAACATCATCCACAAATATCAATGTAAATGTTCATTTGCTCATACCAATGTATGACAGTTGTTGGGCAGCAGTAAATATAGCAGAAGGCAGAATGAGGTACCCAGATCTGTGAAAAGGAAAGCCAAAGTGAACTGTCAGTGTTCATAGACAGAGGTTAAGAGGCTGACTTATACAATGTCCTACAGTAGTCAGATATGAGAGGAGCAGTTCCAGTTTGTTACCTGTGTGTCACTGGAAGTACTGCATGATGATGTTTGCTCGGTTTCAATATCTTCTTCCTCTGCCTCCTCTTCCTCACTGTCCTCAGGCTCCACCGCTGCCACAAGACCATCAACAGGCCCATCCTCCAGCAGAAAAGGCACCTGGCAATGCAATGCCAGGTTGTGCAACATGCAGCATGCCACGATTATCTGGCACAGCTTCTTTGATGAGTAGTATAGGGAGCCACCTGTTCTGTTGGAATCTGGCCTTCAGGAGGCCGAACGTCCTTTCAATAATATGCCTAGTTCGCCCATGTGCCTCATTGTAGCGTTCCTCTGCCCTTGTCCTGGCATTCCTCACTGGGGTCAGTAGCCATGAGAGGTGGGGGTAACCAGAGTCACCTGCAAATGTCGAGGGATATCTGTTAGACACACACTAACCCTTAGGGATGACCCCACACCCAGACACCTATTCATACTGTTTGGGGACCTTAGGCTCACCTATTAGCCACACCCGGTGCCTCTGGAGTTGGCCCATCACATAAGGGATACTGCTATTCCTCAAAATGTAAGTGTCATGCACAAAGCCAGGATACTTGGCATTCACATGAGAGATGTACTGGTCCGCCAAACACACCATCTGCACATTCATGGAATGGTAGCTTTTTCGATTTCTGTACACCTGTTCATTTCAGCGGGGGGAGACAATTGCCACACGTGTACCATCAATGGCACCAATGATGTTGGGGATATGTCCCAGGGCATAAAAGTTAGCTTTCACTGTGGGCAAATCCTCCACCTGGTGGAAAACGATATAGCTGCGCATGTGTTTCAGCAAGCCTGACAACACTCTGGTCAACATGCTAGAAAACATTGGCTGAGACGTCCCTGATGCCATGGCCACTGTAGTTTGAAAGGAGCCACTTGCCAGGAAATGGAGCACTGACAGGACCTGCACTAGAGGGGGTATTCCTGTGGGATGGCGGATAGCTGACATCAGGTCTGGCTCCAATTGGAAACACAGGTCTTGGATTGTGGAACGATCAAGTCTGTAGGTGATAATGATGTGTCTGTCTTCCATTGTCGACAGGTCCACCAGGGGTCTGAATACCGGAGGATGACGCCATCTCATCATCTGTCCCAACGGATGTGCCCTATGGAGGAGAATGGTGAGCAGAGGGTCATGTACCACATAGTTTGCACAAGTGTGTTTTCAGTAATGTGAGTAAATCCGTGTGTGGCGTAGTTTGTCTGTATATCTGCCAAATTGTGCTGTGACGCAGTTAGGTGCCATGCCATGTGCCCCCCTGAAATGGCGGCTGCCTGACCTGTAAGGAGGGACAAGGGGAAATTAGATAACTGCGCTGGTGTTGTGTAGCGTCGCGGTAGGCGGTTGAAGACCGCCACGCAATTTAGCAATGGTTATCATTGGGCCTTATGGGTTCCAGGAGCCAATGACGATGTACGCCGGCGGTGACGGTACGAACGGCCGCGGACGTGACCACCATTTTATATCTGTTCACTCACTTGATACCTGACCTTCAAAGGGAGAGGACCTACACTGCAAGTGCTGCTGTAACCTCAGTCTGGAAGCGACAATGGCTACAGTGTCTGGGGAAAGGGCCCCTGCCTTCACCGCAGAGGAGTTGGACAAACTGGTGGATGGGGTCCTCCCCCAGTACACGCTACTCCACGGTCCTCCAGACAAACAGGTGAGTACACTGTGAGCATGATGCATGGGAAATGCCTGTTTTGAGTGGTGTGGATGGAAGATATATGGCCTGAATGTGAGGATGGTGAGTGTATGTGCGTCAGGGCATGGGAGGGAACTGGTGGGCAATGAGTATGACGGTCAGGATGGGAGAGTAATTTCCTTTCATCCTGTACCTTTCCTCTAGGTCAGCATCCACCAGAAGAAGGGTATTTGGTGTGCCATCGCCAAGGAAGTGAGGACCCTGGGGGTCTATCATAGATGGAGCACCCACTGCCGCAAGAGATGGGAGGACCTGCGCCACTGGAGCAAGAAGACGGCGGAGGCCCAGCTGGGGATGGCCTCCGAACGTGAAAGAGGTGCCCGTCGCACCATGACCCCCCTGATGTTCCGTATCTTGGTGGTTGCATATCGGGAGTTGGATGGGCGCTTGAGGCCATCACAGCAGCCACAAGGGGGTGAGTAGAGTGTCATTCAGCTGACTCTGTGCACTTTACAAAGTGTCTGGGTGGGGGATGTGGGCTGTGGGTTCCCCTAGGCCAGGGCGAACTTGGTAGGGTAGGTCTCTTGTTGGGCAGGCTCTGAGGCACTCCGACCCCAATAGTGTTGGTGGACATCTACAACTAGGCAGGCCCCTGTGGGTTCCAGGTGTGCAGCAAATAGTGTTAGGCATAGTACGCCATGGGCAGGTGATTTTCCTACTAACTGCTGGTGCATGGCCTACTGCATAGGGCTGCTCCCTGTGTGTTGTGTCCGCCACCAGTAGTAGTGTTGCTGGCATTGACCATTTGTGTCTTCTGTCTTCCCCCCCCTTCTTGTTTCGTCACTCTGTCCTTGTGTGCATTTGCATCATCTGGCGGAGGTGCAGAGGCACCGGCAACAGAGGGAGCTGCATCTCACATGGCCCATTAGGGTGAATCTACGGGGTCTGAAGGCACCAGTGGGACGGAGGGCGATGGGAGCTCTACGACAGGGACAGGAGGGGAAACCAGCGACAGCGACTCCTCCTCTGATGGAAGCTTCCTTGCGGTGGCAGGCACCTCTGTGCCCACCGCAACAACATGTACAGCCGCCACCCCCCCTACCAGCACCGCCCTCCCAGCAGCCCCTCAACATGTATCCCATTCCCGCTCACCCAGGAGGGTGCGCATCTACTTCGCCCAAGGCACCTCAGGCCCTGCCCCAGTCAGCCCTGCTGCCCTCAGCCAGGAGGCTATTGACTTCCTGAGATCCCTCACTGTTGGGCAGTCAATCATTCTGAATGCCATCCAGGGTGTCGAGAGGCATTTACAGCAAAAAAATACATATCTGGAGAGCATTCATTCTGGCGTGGCGGCCCAACAGAGAGCATTTCAGGCTCTGGTATCAGCACTGATGGCAGCCATTGTCCCTGTGTCCAGCCTCCCCCCTCCAACTTCCACTACCCAGACCCAATCCCCTCTAACTCAGCCTATCCCAAGCACACCATCAGGAAAACATAAACACCACACATCCCACAGGTACTCACACAAGCACCATACCCATGCAGACACACCAACATCCACTGCCTCCACTGTGTCCCCCTCCTCCACATCTTCCACCTCCCTCCCAGTCTCGTATCCACTCACACCTGCATGCACTACATCCTCAGCCATTACCTCCATCACCAGAATGTCCGTTACTACACACTGCTCATGTGCAATCACCACCCCCACTGCCATTCACACATCCCCTTTGTCCTCTCTCAGTGTGTCTGTAAGCCCTCCTCCCAAAGTACACAAATGCAGGCACATACCCACTCAACAGCCATCCACCTGACAACAACCTCCAACCCATGCACCTTCACCCAAACTCAGCAGACATACACCTCCTACAACCACCACCTCTTTCTCCACTCCCAAACCCTGTCCATCTTCCTTCCCAGTGTGTCAAAAAACCTTTTCCTAGCTAACTTTTACCTCTTCCCTACACCTCCCCCTGTCCTTCACCTAGGGCCAGGATGTCTAGATCCCAGCCCAGCACCTCAGCCACCAAATCTGCATCCGCTGTGGTCCCAGTGTGCCACCGACTGAAAAGAAGGACCACCCTAATCCACCACCTGCAAAGGTGAAAAAGGGGCCGGCTTCCAACAGGAGACAGTCACACCACCCACCCAGCAAGGCCTCGCCCAAACACCAAGTGGACAGTGCCAAAGTATCTGCAGCGACTTTCAAGAAGGGGAAGGGCCACAAGCCAAAGGGCACATCACCTCTGGGCACGATGTCTCCTGGTGAGGGGCTGGTGACCACCAAATCGTCAGGGATGGCAGCCGCATGCACCACAGTCACCACCGCTGCTCTGACCGCCACCTGCACCGCCACTGCCACACCGTCAGTCTGCCGCATCCTTCCCAAGGCTCCGCCATCCGAGGCTGCCGGAGAAGGTATGGTGTCTCCATCCACCGCAACAGTCACTTGCACCACAGCCAGCACTAGCAGCATCTCCACCGCAGACACCGCCACCTGCACCACCATCAGCACCGCCACGTGCACAGCCGATGCCACTCTATCGGACCTCAGCCCCATCCCCGGGGTGCAGCCATCAGAGTCTGCAGGTGACGTCCTGGACTCTGGACACTCCACTTGAGACACCACCTCCAGCACTGACACGAAACAGCAATTGGCAGCCTATGTCGGCGCAGGATGGAGTGTGGGTCTGCCTCCATGGAGTATCATGGTACCTGTTCCAGGTACATCGCATGGCTGAGACACCCAGGTGAGACGAAGACAACTGCCACACCCCAGGTGCAGCATCACTGGGCACAAAGCCCCCTCCAGAACCAGTGGAGAAAAGCATCCACTAACCCAGTCCTTGACAGGATGAAGCACTCTGGGCACAAAGCCCTCTCCAAAGCCAGTGGAGAAGGCATCCACTAGAGATACTGTGGCCTTGCACTCTCCAGGACCAAGCAGTGTGCAACCCACCTACTTGGGAGACTTTAGAGACTGTGGCTTTGCACTCCCCAGGACCAAGAAGTGGGCAAACCACCCACTTGAGAGACTAGAGAGACTGTGGCTTTGCAATCCCCAAGACCAAGCAGTGGGCAAATCACCCACTTGAGAGACTTGAGAGACTGTGTCTTTGCACTCCCCAGGGCCAAGCAGTGGGCAAACCACCCACTTAAGAGACTTGCGAGACTGTAGATTTGCACTCCCCAGGACCAATCAGTGGGCATGGTGTCCCCCTCAAGGAGCAGTGGGGTCGTACCATCATCCGGCTGAGGTGCCCCCCCTCCCTTTCCCCCTAGGTGCCTGTTTTTTTTTCAACCTGATGCTCTTGCAGTGTTCTCTCAGTTTTGAGGCAGGTGTCATGTGTGGGCTTCGCTCATGCTTTTTGGGACCACTGGTCCACGGACATTTCATGGGACAGTGTACGGACTTGTGTACTTGCTATAAATATTTGTGTATACTGATTATTTGCTGTTCTCTTGGGCTATCTGATTGTTTGAATATTACACTAATTAAACTCATTTTGTTTTGGCCTTGCATTCTTCCAGGGGGTGATGGGGTGTATCTGTGATGTTACTGGATATGTGTGTGTGGGTGTTGTTGAGGGTGGGGGTGTTGCATGTCACATGTGTGTGTCACTCTCTTTTCCATCCTCCTGTTGTAATTTAGCAGTGATTAGATTAAGCATTAGCAGAAGACATCTTGTATTTAGTTACTATTGTAAACATTTTGCAGAATCCATTTTGTATTCATGGCAGTCATTTTCTTTGCTACATGCTGCCATGTGCTCACCATGTGCTCTGTCCTACCTTTCTGTTAACTGCTCTTGAAATCTGCCTAGTGACAAGTTATATTTAGCCTCTCTTACTTTTGCACATGCTCAGTAAGGTCTGCAGCTGTTAGTCCTTGGAAACTGTTAGCTCCTCCTACCTGTCGACTGTGCATTTTCCACATGACCTTACATGTATACAAGTCTTGTTTCCATAATTGTACCACCTCCTTTTAGCCCCTGCATGGGTAAAAAAGGACCATGCTCTCTCAGTTCAGTGTGCTACTTCAGACATTACCCAAGGGTGCTGTCTGAACTGTAGTACCACCTCATGAGGTTAATAAACTTTTGTCTTTTATTCCAGTTTCCGTGCCAACTTCTACCTACATGGTCTGAGGACTTTGTGCAGAGAAAGGTGAACCCCTTGCACTAGTAGGCCTTGCTGAGGCTTACTTCAACAAATTGGCGCCAGAACAGGGACTCATCGGCGACTCGGATGCCCAACGGATTGGTCGCGACGAAGGATTGGAATCTCGCTGCGGACGATCAATGCCTGAGGAGACCCGAGTCTTGGCAACCACAGCGTTTTTCCCTTCCTTCTGACTTGACCATCCAGGTGGCGCCGATCCTCGACTGAGATCCTTTTTGTTCATTCGTCATGCAGTGACCATTTGGTCGATTTTAGAACTTGGGAGTTGGAACCTGGACACCCTGTTATTGGTAAGAGCCGTTTTACGGCACTTTCTGTGGGTTTTGATGCCTGTGTTTGGTAATGTAGTTAGCACTACTTACTGTGGCTTTCGTGATTTGGGTGACTAGTCAATTTGTATTCTTTGGATTTGATATATAAATTGCAATTTTTATAGGCAGGTAATGAGGAGAATTTTCTCCAATTTGATTTTGATTTGAACGGCACCTTAAGTGCTACTTTGATTATAATATTGCATATTCTGCACTATTTTTGGCATGCCTGTTTTTAGCGCACTTCGTAGGATGTGTTGCTTTTGTAAAGGTACCAATTTGAGACTGGAAGAATCGCAACCGGCACCACCAGAGGGGACGCAAAATAGAGATATGTATGTTAAACATGGTCTTTCTTCTATAATGTACAGCACATTATGGAATAAATACACCCGCGCGGATCCTGAGTTACGCTGGCCTATGCATGGGTCATTTGATTTGCGAAAGATTGAGTATGTGGAACAATGTATGTGTAAGAGAAAGTCTAGGCAAGATATGTTTGACTGTGTACGAATGTGGGAGAAAGAAGCGCGTGGACGAGTGAAGCGTGAGCAAGCCTTGCTTGAGAAAGAGCAGCGGAAGAATGTATATGTGAAAGCATTGGAAATGAGAAAGAAAGAAATAAATGACTTAAAGGAGCTAGAGGAGAAAGAACGTAAGCTACAGGTAACTGGCCAATATACTGTTAGGCAACCTCTCTATCCTATCCTTAATAAACCACATGATGATTTATTGTTACTAGATTGCCCTCCACCTCCGTATGTCGTCCCTTCTGCCCCTCATGAGTTACCTAAAGTCTCCAGTTCGGAGCAACAGAAGATGCGGGACAGTCGCTCTATGCTGCCTGCTGACCGTGCGGCTGAGCTTAGATCTATTGCTCGTAAAACAATTCGTTGCGTTGTTTCTGCTTCTGAACTTTTAGACGACATGAAAGAGTGGACAGAAAAGGAGCAGCTATATTTTACTGAGGCATTTGGCTCAGAAGTTATTGAACTATATCGGAAATATTCTGATGAGTTAGAGCCCGATGATGTAGCAGCTGATCGTAAGCAAATGCGTGATGGTCTTTTTGTTTTCTCCCAGGTGGCTGATGCAATCAGGCGTTTAATGAAATTATGTATTGTGGTAGTCCGTTTGCAAGAAGAGAAAAGGGCTGCGGACGCAGTTGCACGAGCATCTCAAACCGAAGGGGCGCAAGCTTCCATCTTTGGAACAGATAAGATTATGATAGTTCATGCGAAACCAATGCGGGAGGCCGCGCCTTTGTATGTTCCACCTAAAGGATTGGGTACAAGTGATGATAAAACTTCTGTTGATGCTAAGGGTTATTTTATTTATAATTGGGTGTATATTCCTTGGAATAGGGCAGATGTAATGGCACTTAAAACAGCATTACCTGACCCGCGGAAAAATCCAGCCGCCTTTTATGATGAAGTTGAGGGAGCAATTAGTTCTTGTACTATGACTTTGGACACCTTGATTCTTTTGTTTTACCTGAAGGTGTGGCTCTCATACAATATGTTGATGATATTTTGTTGGCAGCTGATACCCCGGAGCAATGTGAAAAGTGCACTTTGTCCTTACTTTCTTTTCTAGCTTCACACCATCATAAAGTGTCACGAAAGAAATTGCAATATTGTAGACCAAGGGTAACCTATTTAAGTCACCTTTTGTCTAAGGAGAGCCGTGCACTTACATCAGATCATATTCAAGCGATTTTAGACACACCAGTACCCTCTATTCAGAAAGATGTTCATGCATTCCTTGGTCTTACTTCTTTTTGTAGGCAATGGATATTAGGGTTTTCACACATTGTCAATCCTTTGCTAGCACTTTTGACTAAAGATACTCCAATGCCCCTCCCATGGACAGATGAATGTGAGACTGCTTTCCGGCAGCTGCGACAAGCCCTTTGTTCTGCACCAGTGTTAGGTACTCCAGATTACATGAAGCCTTTTGCACTTTATGTACATGAGAAAGATGGATGTGCATTGTCAGTTTTAGTACAGACACATGGCGATAAGCAGTGTCCCTGTGCATATTTTTCAGCAGTACTTGATCCTGTTGCTCGAGCGTTGCCTGGGTGTTTTCGTTCAGTTGCCGCAACAGCTGTGTCAATACGTCAGAGTGAAGGGATAGTTTTGTCACATAAGCTGTTGGTGCTAGTACCCCATGCGGTTGATGCTCTTTTAAATCAAACAAAGACACAACATTTAACTAGCGCCCGTATGACAGGTTATGAGTTGACATTGTTGGCTCCTCACATTACACTGAAGAGATGTGCGACACTAAATCCAGCTACTTTGTTGCCATATCCGGTGACTCAGCCTCAGTCACAAGAAACACATGATTGTATATTCCTTACCGAAGAACAGACAAAGGGTCGTGTTGATTTACAAGATACGCCCCTTTTAGATGTAGACGGGGAACTGTGGGTTGATGGGTCTTGTTTGAAGTTGCCAGATGGTACGACCTCAGCTGTATATGCAATCACCACAATACACACGGTAGTGGAGACAGCTCGTATACCACAGAAGTCAGCTCAAGCAGCTGAACTAATAGCTTTGACACGAGCATGTGAGCTTAGTACTGATTTAAGTGTGAACATTTATACAGACAGCCGCTATGCTTTTGGAGTGGCTCATGATTTTGGTTTGCTTTGGAAGGAGGGAGGTTTTCTCACATCCCACGGGATGCAGATAATGCACGGAGAATTAGTGCATAACCTCTTGACTGCATTGACATATCCAAATAAACTAGCTATTGTGAAATGTAGTGCACATAAGAAAGTGACCGATAAGATAGGGCAAGGTAATGCTCTTGCAGACCGTGTAGCACGTGAGACTGCGATGCAGCGAAGTACTACTTCTATGTATGTAGTGAAGTCACAAGCTGAACGTTGGCATAATGCTAAACAAGACATATTAGATATACAGAAATCTGCTTCTGTGAAAGAACGTGAGCAATGGTCTAAAGATAGAGAATTGGATGATGAGGGCTGTTGGCTGAATAAGCAGATGGATAAATGGAAATTGCCTATAGCTTTTGTACAACCTATGGTTCAGATGGCACATGGGCTGGCACATGTTGGAGCTTCAACAATAACGAAGTTGCTTACGCAAGTTTGGGAGCATACAGAAATTTCCAGTACAGCTAAGAGAGTAGTACAGTCTTGTTTGATCTGCTTACAATACAATCCTGGAAAAGGGACACGTACTCCTGCAGGAGGGTTTGCTACACCAACTGCACCTTTTGAAGTTCTACAAATGGATTATATTCAGCTTGAACGCTGCAACAATTTAAAGTATGTCTTGATGGTGGTTTGTGCCTTCAGTAAATGGATAGAGGCGTACCCCACAAAGGATAATACTGCCATTACCACAGCGAAGGTGCTTTTGAAAGAATTTTTCCCTAGGGTTGGTGTTTGCAGACTTTTATGGAGTGATAACGGACCTCATTTTGTTGGGGAAGTTATTAAGTATGTCCTGAAAAGATTAGGGATCAAACAGAAGTTCCATGCGGTTTTCCACCCACAATCATTAGGGTTGGTGGAAAGGTATAATGCTACATTGAAGCTGAAGTTAGCGAAAATACAGGCTTCCACATCCTTAACTTGGCCGGATGCATAACCATTGGCATTATTGTCTATTAGGTCAGTGCCACACTCCCGACTTGGCCTTAGCCCCTATGAAGTAGTGTTTGGGAGGCCAATGAATATTTGGGGAGTTCCTAAACCAAAATCTGTATATGATATACCTTGTGTCCTGATGAATGATTATTTGGCACAGTTAACCGACAATTTGGTTTCTATTCATCAACAGGTTCGAGAAGCACTTCCTGACAGATCTACAGGTGAAGGCCATGAACTCCGACCTGGTGACCAGGTGATGATTAAGTCTTTTGAAAGATCAAGCAGCTTGGAACCAAGGTGGCGAGGCCCAGAGCAGGTGCTCCTTGCGACAAGGACAGCAGTTCGAGTGACGAACCGAAAGAATTGGGTCCATAGTACTCACTGCAAGAGAGTGCTACCTACCTTGGTGGAACCTGCTGTGCTGACCGATCATCAAGAGATTTTGACTACGGAGAAAGGCCCTGCTATATCACCTGACGAATCTGCAGAGGTCTTCCCGGACCATACGACTTCTGGAGTGTCGCGATATAATTTGAGACCAAGGAAAGAATCTGAAAATTGTTTTGAAAAAACTGGTTGAGCTACCGCCCTGGGTTAGTGAAACGGAGAGCCAATGTGGCAAGGGGGGTGGATCAGCCATGCATTAGAGTAGTGACACCCGTCTTGGCCCGTGGTGAAGAAATCAGAGGCCGCCCAGGGATAAGAGCTCCAACGATTGTTTTTAATTCATTCCTGAAAGGGTCGATTATCACTGTTGCTAAAATGAATAACAAATTGATCATTGGTATTATGGGGTTTGTTGTTGTTTTGGTGGTTACAGCAACAATCACCTGGTTTATTGAAAAGAAGTCTCCTGCTCGTGAGTTTTTTGTTGCCACTACTCCAGTACAAGAGGATCACTATTACTTTACGCTTCCCTATCAGGAGCAGAAGCACCGTCAATCGTACTTCAATAATACTTTCATTCAGATGTTGCATCATACTCATAATGCTACAAATACTACTAACTGTTGGGTATGTGGAATGATACCTGTGCATCAAAAGAAAGGAGGAACACCTTTCATTCCTCTTCCTTTTTCACACAATGGTTCTTGTCAAGCTTGGTACATGCTTTTGTTTGCATCTGGAAAACATACAGAGGGCGGAACTTTTTCGCCTTAATAAAGTATGCTACCAAGACAAAGATGGGTATCCCCAAGCTAAAGGAACTAAATGGGAATCGGAAGAGTATCAACCGGACAATGTTTCAATACCATATGTCTTCACAAATATACGAGACTCTGACAAGAAAGAACAATTTGTGATTTCTATTACAAAAACTAAAGCAGATTTATGTATACGAAGCATTGGACGAATTCCAGTAGGGATAAGCGATTGTACCTTGATTTAAACTATTGAGGGTGTAAATAATAGTAGTTTTACAGCTTCACATAATACGTATTTTGTTTGTGGTAACTATGGATATTACCAACTACCTGTTGGAAGGTCATGTGTGTGTAATGATTGCAATATTTTTCACATGCTGTATCTGTATTCAGTGTGGTCCAATGTTCTGTTCCATGTGTATTACTGCTTGTATGCCTACCAAAAGAAATATTACAGAAATGAAAGCACAACACATGTTAGATAAGGAAATAGCTGAAATGATGAGCATAAATATACAAGATGAATATTTAGATTATCCCAGAAAGACGAATGTCTTCAGCTAATGCTGAAAGGGTCGTCTGTTGTAATTTAGCAGTGATTAGATTAAGCATTAGCAGAAGACATCTTGTATTTAGTTACTATTGTAAACATTTTGCAGAATCCATTTTTTATTCATGGCAGCCATTTTCTTTGCTACATGCTGCCATGTGCTCACCATGTGCTCTGTCCTACCTTTCTGTTAACTGCTCTTGAAATCTGCCTAGTGACAAGATATATTTAGCATCTCTTACTTTCACACATGCTCAGTAAGGTCTGCAGCTGATAGTCCTTGGAAACTGTTAGCTCCTCCTACCTGTCGACTGTGCATTTTCCACATGACCTTACATGTATACAAGTCTTGTTTCCATAATTGTGCCACCTCCTTTTAGCCCCTGCGTGGGTATAAAAGGACCATGCTCTCTCAGTTCAGTGTGCTACTTCAGACATTACCCAAGGGTGCTGTCTGAACTGTAGTACCACCTCATGAGGCTAATAAACTTTTGTCTTTTATTCCAGTTTCCGTGCCAACTTCTTCCTACATGGTCTGAGGACTTTGTGCAGAGAAAGATGAACCACTTGCACTAGTAGGCCTTGCTGAGGCTTACTTTAACACTCCCCTCCCCTGTGTGCTAGGTGCAGTACTCACCGTCGTCGCCGCCGCCTTCTTTCCACTTTGTGGTGTATTAATAGATACAGCAACATGGGTAGGATCTGCAATTCGGGCTCCATGGCGTCCTAGTTCTTCGTTGAGTGTCAAGAGGTGAATTGATTCCCTTCTGCGTACTGTTTCAGCTGTGCTTTTGATGGCGTTGGTACCGCCCCTGAAAAGCTGGCGGATTGGTGTCTTGTAGTGCTGTGGGCGGTACATTGTCTTCCGCCTGTCTGTTGGCGGTTACCGCTGCTTTGTTTGTTGCTACCGCCGTGTCGGTCGGAGTGTTAAAGTGGCTATCTGTGTTGGCAGTTTCCGCCATGGTCGTGATTCCATTTTTCTAACCGCCGGCCTGTTAGCGGTATTACCACCACTTTAACACCGACCGCCCGGGTTTTAATGAGGGCCTATATTTCAGCAGTGTATTTCATACATATTCCATCTATTATCTGAGAGTGACTTGTCTGGACAGTCATATGCTGTAAACCACATTCTCAAAACAGGTGTTAATCAACAAAATCTCTCTGCAAGGGAATTTGTTCACAAAGCTCAAGGAAACAATGACAAGTTGAATACAATTTAGTTAATTTGATGGCACGAGCTATGGTATTGTCGTCATGGAGATCTTAAACATATGTTGTGAAACTTAGGTGCACCTGATTATACTCATTTGGACAGAACATACATGGGATGACTTGCTTGAGTTAAAGGGAAGCAAACTCAAACATTAAAGACATCAATATGAAGACAACAAGAGATCTTTGCTCTTCGGATCCTGCTAATGTTTGTAGATATTTTAACCACAGGTTTCTAGCTATGCTGTTTTTCATATGCAATAAAACAAATCCACCTCTTGGCATAGTTACAGATTTCCTCTGGCTTAAAGAGTACCAAGGAAGAAGTGCTCCTTATATTCATATGCTATTATAGGTAAGTATGCACCAAATTTTGGAACAGACAGTGACAAGTCTGTACTCTGTTTCAAAGATCAGTATGTGAGATGCCCCATCCCAAAAGACAATGATGATAAAGGCCTAACAAACTTTGGGCCTTCGAACACATAGATGTGGCAGTTACTGTTGTTGAAAATACAGACATAAAAGCCAATTTTATACAAAGTGTTGTTTTGTTTTTCCAAGACCTACTATTTCCAAAGGAAGAGTGAACAGCTTTTTGTCTACAGTGGCACGAAAATCACAGAAAAATGCAAATAACCTTAGAAGAACAGAGGCCTCCTAGCATATTTTTTACTATAATCCTGTGATTCTGAAAATGTGGAATGCAATTTGTTGCAGACAATTCCATTGCTGCTGCTCGTTATGTTATTTTGTGCATTACAAAATCAGAGAAGACAGAGATAAAGGAGATGTAGGAGGAGATTTCTTCAGAAAAGTCTCTAACTAAGAAACTGTACAGCTTCAGCTTGAAAATGCTTCCCATGAATGCTGTGACCTGTTGAGCTCAGCCAGTTTGTACTCAAAGTCAATGGGAATTGTTTGGGTATGTCCAGGCCTCACAAGCACATGTAACAGAGTCTTAAAGTATTTCCCAGAAATGCAATACCAAACAGAGTTCCACCTGGAAAGTACAGATGCTGTGAAAACAAATTTGTTCGATGCTAACTACCCAAGAAGGAGTCCACACCTTGAAAATATACATGTTTATGAGATACTTCAACACTATAGATACAGAAATAATATAACAGAAAATGCAGATGAAGGAAAATGTGCAGTTGGTTATTTGGTTCGACCTACAAAAAATAAGTTTAATAAACCACAGAAAACGTAGTTACCAAACTCTCTAAAAAGAGTGTTTTTCTATTTGACACTTCTGCAACTATTCAAATCTTGGCTTTCTGAATCAGAGTTCCTAGGACGTTTTGACTGCAACAAAGATTCTTTCAGTGATGTGAAAGACAGAATTCAGTGTTTCCTATTTGAAAATAAATGAGTAAATGAGACTGAACAGAAAGAAACAATTGCTGCTGAGATAGATAAAGAGAGTTCACAAAGTAGCCAAAGTTCAGGCCCTCTAAGTCAAGATCCTCTTGGATAACTAATTTTTTAAAATGAAGCTGACATAGCCATGCATGAGGTAGAGACTGCAATGCAACAAGCAAGACAAGAAAGTGTTGATTTGGAGCAATTAGTTGACAACTGAACAATGAACAGAAAGAAATGTTAATGGAGGTAAAAGGGAAAATAGAGCATGGATCCACCCACAAGAAGAAAGCATGTAAAGGCACATTATTTAAGCCAATACTATTATACTTCAGCTGAAAATGTAGTACTGGGAAAAGCTTTTTAATTGGAGTTCTCACTGCTTATCTACAGAGGACTACAAGTTTGTTGTGTATAGTAACAAATTGGAGTACCAAAGGTTGCCAGGTGAAGCTTGCCATGAAGTCTCAAGAGTTCTGCAGAATTGGAACTTTTAAGCATTGATGAGGTGAGCAAGGTCTCAAAGTTAATGCTTGCCTTTGTACACTTAAGAATGCAACAGATTCTGAAGACAGGCTATGACGTACTGCCTACAGGAAAGCACTTCATTGTATTTGGTGATCTACTACAACTTACCCCGTGAAAGGACATCTCATATTCAAGACACTTTTACATGAGGAAACTTGACATTTTTGGGGAAGTATTGGTAACGTAAACATTTGGCTAAACTTTCAATACAAGGAACTACTTGGGAATATGCATCAGGCATCTGACATTGAATACAAAAATATTCTGATGGATATTAGAGTAAGAATTCTCACACAAGAGAGGAAACGTTGCTTGGAAAGTCGACTTATAAAGAAACTATTTCCTACAAAGCAGTTGGCAGCACAGCTAATGTTCAATTAGCTGGATAAGGGAAATCCATTGTCTGCCTACTACTTACACCTCAGGAATGCTCCTGTTTCAAAGAACAGTTACTAAAACTGAAAAGATACACTTTGGAGCTTACAACGGTTTGTATCTGGTAGACTTTAACGACAGTAAAGTTAATGCCAATTCAAGTTGTGTCAAAGAGTATAACCGATTGAGAAGTGTTTATGCTCCTCATTTAGGACGGTATCAGGTTTATGAAAAATGTACCTTCTGTCTGAAGCAAAAGCTTCTGAAGGTTTGCAGTGGTGTTGTTGAGAAGAAGTGTAAGAAAAAGAACAAGGAACTTCTTAAGAAACAAATTACTGACAATGTTGGTAATATTGTTGGTTACCAGTTGTCAAACCCCTCTGGTGTCAATTTCTATGTCAATGTGATTCTCAAAGTGCTGTTCTCTTTACCTTATGTTGTTTATGCAATTGAACAGAGAAAAGACAAAAGACTGCACTCTGCATTCTTTGCTTTTTAGAACATGTTTGCAATATAACTAAAACATATTCTGCATCTCATATTCAACACCTTGTAGGTGTGTGCACTGGATCTGTACAATTTACACAAAACACTGTAAAAGATGCTCATAAATTCACAACTTATTTGGAATTATTTACTGATATGACCATGGCTGTGAAAAGGGTTCTTTTTCATCAGAAACACAAATAGATTCAGAGCAATGTATTTACTTAATCCTACCAGACAGTAAAACTGACAAATTTTTATAGGTTGTTTAAAGAAGCATCACAGAATAATACCTGCAGAAGTTGTCAATCAGGTCTTCCTACAACTTTACAAATACAAAGAATTGGCAAAATCTTATCCTAATGCTACAGCGATGTACAGCAAATGGAAATAAATTAGAAACCCAAATTACAAAATTTAAAGCAGGACAAGTATCTGTTACTGGAAAAGCACATACCACTATGGCTATTGTTTTCCATAAAGGAATAAGCATTACATCTGGACACTACACTATCTATTTAAAAACTGAAACTGGATGGGCAGAATGGAAGAACAGCAACCTTACACTCAAGCAAGGACTGCCTTATAAAAATACCAAATTCCTATCTTCTGTTTTTCAAACCTAAGTTTTAACAAATACTACAACTGAAAAAAGGAAGTATTATAGTTGTCACATTTCTAATACAACTATTTATAACAAGGAGTGATGTGTATATAAGAAATTTGAAATGCTGACGTGCAGTTAATGGTACAATACTAGGGCACCGCTTGCAGTAAATTGGAAACAGTCATTACAAACTAAAAACCAGGACAATAAAACTGTTTTGTGGAGAAAGAAATAGTACAAAGTTTATTATCTTTCATAAAGGAGTTGCTATTGCCTCTGGATTATGCATTTGTAATGAAAGTGAAATGGGCACAATATGATGAGAAGAATGTCACACTCAAACACATATTGGAACATGACCTACAAAGTTACAAGAAGGATTAGAATTGGAAAAGTAAAATAATCTTCTTCTAGCTTATGTATTAGCCGATTTTATGACATCATACGGCCTACCATTGGTGATTTCTTTATATGGCTTTCTCTCCACTGTTCAAGGATGATTCTTTATACAACAAATCATTTATGGTATAAAAGTATGGCAGCTGAGAAGTGCAAAAAAGGAAAAAATGATGACATTATATCTATGATTACTCTACAGTGATATGAACGTGTAGTTCTTTACTATTAGCATGACCTTTTACATTGCAGACACTTAAACTTTATTGTGCAAATGTATAACGCATAACATTAACTTCTATTTATGTTTTCTCTCTTTTTACACAGAGCAATGTAACTACTTATTGCACTAATGTAGGTAACTAATTACATCTTTCCCCATTCATAATGCATCAAATAAGATAACCAGGTAGACATTAGTGCATACACTGGCCCACTGTGATACACACTGAGAAATCCGCTGAGACATTCAAACACATACTCATATATAAACATACATACCCAGGTACACACTGATACAGACACTGACACACCCCGGCACACATTGACGCATACACTGACATACACAGGCACACACTGATGCACAAACTGACACACAGGAACTAATACACGCAGGCACAAACTGATGTATACAATAACACACCATGGTTCACACTAATGCATACACTGACCTACCCAGGCATGCGCTAATGCACATACCGACACACCCAGGCACACACTGGACCATACACTAATACATCTAGCAACACACTACTGCATACACTAACATACCAAGGCACACACTGGTACATACACTAATACACACAAGCACAGATTAATACATACACTAAGACACCCAGGCAGGCACTCATGAATAGATTATATTTGTATTTTGTACATTGTATATTGTTTGTATAATTGTTGTTAATGATATTAAATATTGTTTGTAATTGTCAGTTATTTATAATTTTAATGTATTTGCTAATAGCTATTTCTAGTTTTGTAATAGTTTGTGAAGTTTGTAGGGGTACAGGGTGGGAAGATAATTAGGTAGAATTAACCAATAATTAATTTCTTAAGAAATCTTAATTAATTAATTGATAATGTATTATGTAAATTTTGAAAATACTATTTTTTGAGTTATATTTTAGGTGTGGGTTGTTGGGTTTGTAGGGGTATAGGGTTGGAAGCTAAGTAAGTAATACTTTATCAATAATTAATTATTAATTACTTTATGTAAATGCATTAATGTTAATGTTATTATTGTATCCATAGTTATTTAATTAATAATTGAGTATGTATTTTGTGTAATTATTATTTGTTTTGTAAGTTGTATTTTAGGTGAGGGTTGTATGTAATAATTAATGAATTCATAATTATTATTTGTTAATAATTAGTGAATTGATAAACAATTATGTAAACAGTGCAATTATTGTATTTTTAAAGTTATATTGTAAGTGTGGGTTGTTAGGTTTGTAGGTGTATAGGGTGGGAAGTTAATGCGGTGAGAATTGATTGAGTTAATTAATTCATTAATTAGTAATTATATAATTGATAATTAGCTATGTAAGTTGTGAAATTACTATATAGTTTTGAGGTGTGGGTTGTTGGGTTTATAAGGGTATCTGGTGGGAAGTTACTAAAGTGAATATTAAACTTTAGTTGGTTATTAATTTTAATTGAAATATGTAATGTATTGATAATTATGTAAGTTATTTAATATATATATTTACGGTAAATATATTTGTGAGTTGTGTTTTTAGGGAATAGGGTGGGAAGTTATTTCAGTAATAATTAATTAACAATTAATTCTTCATTTAATATTCATTATTTTATGTATTACTTAATATAATTGTGTTATAATTTTTATTTTTATTATAATTTAGATTTGGGCTGCTAGGTATGTGTGGGCATAGTGTGGGAATTTAATTAAATAATTAATAAATACAATTTTTTATTTCATATTAATCATTTAAAAAATGATAACTATGTAAATTGCTTAATTGTTTTTAAAATGTACATTTATATATCATTTTTATATTTATAGTTAATATATTCTTATTCAATTAATACATGTATTAAAATATGGTATGTGTCTGATGTGTAGTACTCTCCCTAGTGTTGCATAGGCTAGAGTGGGAATAGTAACTTTTACCCCTCTTGTGTCCAACATTTTCCCTACTGTTGCACTGTCTGAAGTGGGAATAGTAAATGTTACCCCTCTGCAGTCCAATATTTTCTCTACTGTTGCACAGACTGGAATGGAAATATTAAATGTTACCCCTTCAGAGTCCAACACTTTCCCTTCTGTTGCACTGACTGGAGTGGGAATAGTACATTTTACCCCTCCTGAGTCCAATGCTTTCTCTATTGTTGCAATGACTGTAGTGGTAATAGTAAATTGTAAGCCTCCTGAGTCAAATGCTTTCCCTACTGTTGCTCTGACTGGAGTGGGAATAGTAAATTTGCCCCCTCCTGAGTCCAATGCTTTCCCTACTGTTGCACAAATTGAAGTGGGAATAGTAAATTTTACCCCTTCTGAGTCCAACGCTTTCCCTACTGTTGCATGGACTGGAGTGGGAATGGTAAATTTTATCCCTCTAGAGTCCAACACTTCCCCTACTGTTGCATTTGCTGGAGTGGGAATAGTACATCTAACCCCATCTGAGTCTAATGCTTTCCCTACTATTGCACTGGCTGGAATGGGAATAGTACATTTTACCCGCCATGAGTCCAACGCTTTCACTACTGTTGCACGGACTTGAGTGGAAATAGTAAACTTTACCCTCCCCCTACAGTCTAATGCTTTCTTTACTGTTGCACAGACCGGAGTGGGAATAGTATATTTATTATTTGTAATATTGAATAGTTTTGTTAATATTGCTTAAATATATATTATTATAATGTGTTTGTGTATTTAATTCTCAATTTTTTTATATTTAGAAATTTATGTTATTTTTAGGATATTTCTTTGAACAACATGTTTTTTTCTATGTTTACTTTTTACGTGTATTACATTGCCAGTGTATTTAGGTTTTTCAAGTTTGTGTTATGGTTTTTATTTTTTTTATATGTTTGTATATATGTATATATTTATATATATGTGTTGGACTTTTTTTCTTAGGCAGGGTCATCCCTAGTCTTTTTGCCTCCTTCCTCCAGGTTTTTCTGATCTCTCGCTGTCGTCTTTAGGACTCTGAGCACTTTATCACTGCTGACCAGTGATAAAGTGCAGGTGCTCTCCCATCTAAAGTTGGTATGATTGGCTTATACCTAATTGGCCTATTTAATTTACCTATAAGTCCCTTCTACAGTGGTATCTCTATACCCAGGGCCTGTAAATTAAATACTACTAGTGGGCCTGCAGCGCTGCGTGCGCCACCCACTGAAGTAGACTTTCAAACCTGTCTCAGGCCTGCTAGCGCAGGGCCTGTGAGCGCAGTTTTCTGCCACAGGGACTTGGGCCCATATTTATACTTTTTTTAGCGCCGCATTTGCGCCACTTTTTGACGCAAAACGGCGCGAACTTACAAAATACAATGGTATTTTGCAAGTTTGCGCCGTTTTTGCGTCAAAAAACGACGCAAATGCGGCGCAAAAAAAGTATAAATACGGGCCTTGGCATCTAAATGTACTTGCCAGGCCCAGAACGAACTCCCTTTTTACTACATGTAAGTCACCCTTAAGGTACGCCCTAGCTAGCCCTATGGGCAGGGTGCCATGTATGTAGAAGGCAGGACATGTGCCAGGTTGCGTGGCCTGTCCTGGTAGTGACAAACAGCCTACCTTGGTGTCTCACTGCCATGAGTGCTGCCTTCTCATAAGATTGCATTAGAAATGCCCTGCCTTATGTGTAAGGGGTATTATCTGATTTAAGAGGGGTAGCGTAGGTGTGTTTGGTATGGTTGTGATGGTGATATTAAATGCTGCTTACTGGTGTAGGTGTATTTGTTATTACTATTACAGAAATGCCACTTCTAGAAAGCGCACATTTATTTGTGCTTATGACTCTGGTGTTTTGCAGCTTGACTCCAATCCATGTCTGGGCAGAGTGACAGTTGGGGCTTTGTGCATACTTTTCAGACAGCCTGGACAAAGGGAGGGTGGAGGTGTTGCAGAGGTGCATCTGCATACTGAATAGTCTTCCTGGGCTGAGAGAAGGGAGAGGAGGGGCATACCTACATTTGTAAATGCTGCGCCCTGGCCTCACACAATAGGGTAGTTAACACCCCACTGATGTTTGGAGACTGTGCTGAAGGAGAGAGGGGGCACTCCCAGAACCAGTTGTAACTGGCTGGAACCTTATCTGTCTGCAATTGCAAAACATTGTAAGGACTGAGTATAAATACAGGGGAATTTTACCCACAATTTGGAAACCCTTGAAACATCCTGGAACTGGACACAGAAATCCTGGAAGAACTCACCAGGGACTGCCATGGACTGCTGCTGTGCTATAAAGGACTTGCCACCTGCTGTATTTTCTTTGTGCTGGCCTGTTGCTGGGCCCCTCCACCCGTGGGCCTGTTCTTTGTTCCCCCAGGAGCACAGTGCTGTGGCCCCTGTCGCCTTGTGAAGCACGAAAGAGTGCTTCAACACTTGCCAAAATTAGCACTTGGAAAAGCACTGCATCTTTAATCCTGAATGTGCTGTGAGCGCACGCTTTTGCTGGCCGAAAGAAATCACCGCCACGACCCGGGCTGTGTAGTTGCTAAGCACCGGAGTCAAGCTGCTTTCCCGTGCCCCGGGGCACCAGAAGAATCCTTGTTGTGGTTTAACTGGAGCTCGAGCGCCCCTGTCGTGCCCCCGGGGTGAAGCGCGCTCCGTGGAGTGCCCCCAGGGCACTGACAGGCACTGACTTTAGTGCCTGCCTCCTTCTTGACGGCCGGGCGGGCCGCTGCGTACAACTGGAAGCCGGGTGGAGGGAAGGAAACCTCATCGGAGGTTCCCTCTGGCCCCAATGAGGCCGAACTGCTTCCCCTGTGACCGCGGGCGGGGCAGAAGCCTCGCTGGAGGCCCCCTGTGCGGCCGGTCCTTGGTTTGGCCCTTGTGTGGGCCAGTATTGAGCTTTTGGCCCCCCCTTGCGTGGAGGGCCAGTTAAGGCCCCACGGGGAGCCCTATACTGATTGCAGGTCCTCAGAGGGGCCCGCCCTTGAAGCGAAGGGGGTGTGTGGTGCCCCCCTCCTCTTTGCATTTCTTACTGGATTGTGGCCCCCCTTGTGAGGGCCGGTGGAGGCCCAGGGGGGCCCCCAGTGATCGTGGGCCCCAGGAGTACAGAGGGGGTGGGTGCTGCCCAGGGAGGCCCCCACGTTGCGCAGAAGAGCGCCAGGGGACCCTTCTTTGTTCTCATAGGCACTGGAGGTGCCTTCATCAAACCAGGTACTCTGAAAGGAATAATATATTTACAATCCAAATTCTTCCTCCAGACTTTGCTGATTGATATATTGCCTGCCTGTTTGATGATATTTTTACGTATGTGTGCAAATGTTCCTTTTATGGGCATGACTTGCTGATATGTATTTTTATGACTTTCCATATGTTTTCTAATGTTCCTACTATGGGCATTTTATGATATTCTTATGACAAGTGCTTTGGTGTAGTAACGTGTTTGCTGACTACTGCTTATGTTGCATAATACTGAGTAACCTGTGTGTTATGTGTGACTACTGCTAGTTTGCAGAGTAACTAATGTTTAACGTTCTGACAACTGCTAAGGTAGCAGGATAGTACTGATATGTGATGTTTGGTCTAATAATTGTGTTGTGTACAATACAGTATATTTTCATATAATCTGGTGTTGTGTTTCCTTTGTGGTGGGGATATTGTGTCACGTGTGTTGTGTGTGTTGTGCAAACGCATTACACATTGCCTCTGGGATAGGCCTGACTGCTCGTGCCAAGCTACCAAGGGGGTGAGCAGGGATTATCTTGGACGTGTAACTCCCTTGCCCTGACTAGAGTGGGTAGGTTCTGCCTGGCTGAGGTGCATACCCTAGCCAACCAGAAACCCCATTTCTAACAATATATATATATTTTGACAGTTCCTGCTGTTCTTCCTGGTTGTGCCTCACGGAGTCAGTGCACCAATACGGGCGCAGGACTCGTAATATATCCCAAAAATCCCCAAAATGACACAATTCACAGACGGCACTCCAAGCAGCTTCAATGTTTACTTCAGGCTTCACATCTAATCACATACCTATACTAGCTCTGAGGCACACCCTGAAAACCCTACAAAACCACTTCAACATACATGCACAGGCACACATACCCAGTCATAAACTGATACAGCCACTCTGATACTCACTCAAACTAACACAGACAGTCACATACCCACTCAGATCAAATATGTAAAAATACTATAGCATTTACAGTTTTAGAACAAATAGTAATTTACCTTATGTAGCACATTATCATACATCTTTAACTCTCACATAGCTCTACAAAACACTCACAGTTCCTAGATGATATGATCAGGGATGTCATTTGAGATGCCATCAGTGATATCTCTGACCGTGTAATGAGTGATATAATATGTGAGGTCATAAGCAGGGCTTTTTGGGGACATAAGTTACAGTTAAGTGAGGTAATTATAACTGCTGCATTTGTATGGTTTTGTACATTTCAAAGGCTAGCCTAACTATAATGTCCCTGTAACCTTTGATTCTCTTATTAAAAAAATATATAGATAGATAGATAGATAGATAGATAGATAGATAGATAGATAGATAGATAGATAGATAGATAGATAGATAGATAGATAGATAGATAGATAGGTAGATAGTGTTGGAAAGTAGGTTATTGGTAATGGCAGGTAGGTAACAACACTTAGCATTAGGCCACAATCCCCCACTAAATCCAGTCAAGGTTTCAATAACTTAATCCTTTCTCAATCCTTGGTAGCTTGACCCATGAGCAGCTTTACTTAGCTTAGTAGACAGGTGTGTAAACCATTAAGGGGGTCATTGCGACCTTGGCGGATGGCGGTTGTTTGGGGAAAGGTACTGCCAACAGGCTGGCGGTACCGTTTCCCAAATTATGACATTGGCGGTTTGGCTCAAACCAAACCGCCAAGGTACTACTCCATCCGCCAGGGTGGTAACAGCCTCTGGGCTGGAGACTTTGGTCTCCAGCCAGGTGGCCATCACAGTCCCACCCTCAGGATTATGACCCCGCCTACCACCATGGTTTTCGTGGCAAATCTACTGCCCAGAACTCACATCCGCATGCACGCACACAAAAACAGATCCCACCACACGCACAACACCCCCACACACGCACACAACACCCTGCCCCGACGGGGCGCCTCAAATGAATGAAGTGTATTAACTCTTGACCTGCACATTGGTCAGTATAACATATATCATGCTGCCCTGGTGATTGCCTTAGGCAAGCAAACAGATGCACTTTGTAGCATGTCAGCTGAGGATATGCCTGCAAAGGAACTTCCTACTACTATTCTGCTAAAAGGGGCCGTCACTGGGAAGCTGACACACTGCTATCAGAAATTCAACATCAACAAAGATCATTCTCCAGGGAAGAATCGCTTCATGAAAAAACAAAAAAGAGAAACTATCCACAGGCATATTTATTTAATCCATAATGGTAACTTTTTGTACCTGATGCTGCTTTCCAGCATAAGTTTGTATGATGGCATTCTGACAATCCAGTATCAGGTCATCTTGCAGTTTGTAGGACTCAGAAACTAGTCCAGAAAAACATTTGGTGTCACAAATGAATCACTACACTGAGGCTCATATAAAACTTGGTGGAACATGTGTTCAGATCAACAAAGCACACATCAAATGTGCAAGGCTGCTATAACCATTGCCCAGTCATACCAAGCCGAAGACACACATCCCTATGGACTTTAGTTTATTGTTAAACTTTCGGAATCTGAAGGAGAAATAGTCATGCTTGTGGTGGTTGCCTAGTTTACCTAAGCTGCTCATTATATCCCATTAAGGAAGCTACCTACAGCTTCTGAACTGGTATTGATTTTTATCATCATGGATAGAGGGGTCCTGATCATTGCTCATTGTGGGAAGGAATTAGTAAGGAAGTTGGACGTTTGTTTATTTACTTCCCCTAGTTACCACCCAGAGGCAGAAGGTCAGACTGGAAAATTAAACATTAGAACAATACTAATGCCCTGGGGGGCAAATTTATTTTAGGCCATTTCTGCCCCCCTGGGGGGGCAGATCAGCCTATTTTAATTAGGCCGATCTGCCCAAAGGGGGGCAGAAACCACTAGGCACACCCTCGGATTCTTTTTGTTGTTGTTGTTTTACAGATGGTGAGCGACCCCTTAGGCAAGGGTCGCTCCCCTGGAGGAGCAAATTGTATTTAGGCCATTTCTGCTGCCTTTGGAGGTAGATCTGCCGATTTTAGGTCAATCTGAAAACCACTAGGCACCGGGGATCTTTTTTTTGCGCCAATGTCACGCAAGGGGAGCGACCCCGTGGGCAAGGGTCGCTCCGGGGGGGGGTTGGAGGGTGGGGGGGCAAATTTATTTTAGGTCATTTCTGCCCCCCCTGGGGGCAGATCAGCCTATTGTTTTTAGGCCGATCTGCCCCCGGGGGGGGCAAAAACCTCTAGGCGCCAGGACAATTTTCTTTTGTGTGTTTTTTTTTTGTTTGTTTGTTTTTTTAGAGATGGTCAGCGACCCATTAGGCAAGGGTCGCTCCCCTGGGGGGGCAAATTGTATTTAGATCATTTCTGCCCCCCTTGGGGGCAGATCGGCCAATTTTAGGTCAATCTGCCCCAAGGGGGGCAGAAACAACTAGGCACCGGGGATTTTTTTTTTGCGCCAATGTCACGCAAGGGGAGCGACTTGGTAGGCAAGGGTCGCTCCCGGGGGGATTTAGGGGGGTGGGTGGGCAAATTTATTTCAGGCCATTTCTGCCCCCCCGGGGGCAGGTCAGCCTATTGTCATTAGGCCGATCTGCCCCCGGGGGGGCAGGAACCTCTAGGTGCCTGGGCTAATGTTTTTTTTGTGTTTTTTTTTGTTGGTTTGTTTTTTTAGAGATGGGGAGCGACCCATTAGGCAAGGGTCGCTCCCCTGGGGGGCAAATTGTATTTAGACCATTTCTGCCCCCTCGGGCAATTTTAGGTCAATCTGCCCCCAAGGGGGCAGAAACAACTAGGCACCGGGGATGGTTTTTTTGCGCCAATGTCACGCAAGGGGAGCGACTCCGTAGGCAAGGGTCACTCCCGGGAGGGTTTGGGGGGGTGGGGTGTCAAATTTGTTTTAGGCCATTTCTGCCCCCCCTGGGGGCAGATCGGCCTATTGTTATTAGACCGATCTACCCCCGGGGGGGCAGAAACCTCTAGACTGCAGGGCTAATTTTTAAGTTTTTTTTTTGTTTTTGTTTTTTAGAGATGGGGAGCGAACCATTAGGCAAGGGTCGCTCCCCTGGGGGGCAAATTGTATTTAGACCATTTCTGCCCCCATCAGCCAATTTTTGTTAGGCCAATCTGCCCCCATGGGGGCAGAAACCAGTTAGGCACCAGGGATTGGTGTGTGTGTATGCGTGTGTTTTCTTTAGGGAGGCAGCCCCTTGGGTAAGGGTCGCTCCCCATGGGAGCACATTACTGTTTGGGGCCTATTTTTGGAAGGCCCATCTGCCCCAAGGGGGGGCAGAAAGCCCACCAGAGGCCAGGGAAGTTTTTTTTCTCCAAAAATAAGAGGTTGGGGGCATGGCCATACCCCCACCCCAAATAAATGGGGCCAAAGTTGTTCTGCCCACTAGTGGGCAGATGGGGCAATTACCCCTGATCCACACCGCAGGGGGCAGAAAGTCTACTAGATGCCAGGGAATTTAAAAAAAACAAAAAATATTGGGGTGGTGGCTACCAACCAGTATGGGCCTGGTTACGCCCCCACCTCAACTGAAGAGGGTAACAGTCTTTCAGCTCTTCCCCGCACTCTAAAACATCTTATCCCACATCAAGCAAGAAGGCATTTGATTATTTTGGGTTTTAGTTTTACATTTGGGCCATGAGAACTTGGCTTACTCTCAAAATAGCCCCACTTGGAATGCTGAGAGCTGCACTTTATGGACTTTGGGACGCTGCCATGTAGAAAAATCCACAAGACCTAGACACATCTGAAAACTAAACATCTGGGTGATTCCAGACTGGTGTGTTTCACATGCCCCGCACCATTTTTGTACCCACAATCCCCTGAAACCTGCAACTTTGCTAGAAATCACACATTTTTCCCACATTTTTGTGATGAAACCTTCCGGAATCTGCAGAAATCCACAAAATTCCTACCACCCAGCATTGTCTCATCTATACCGATAAAAATTCTGCTGCACTCGTCAGCCTAAAAATGTTTTTTTGCAAACTACCCTTTTGGCCCCCCTTTATTCCCCCTCAATATTGACATGTTTTTGGCTCTTCCCTTTCACAAGCACTTGGCCTACCTACACAAATGAGGTATCATTTTTAACGGGAGGCTGAGGGGAACATTGGGTGGTATGAAATGTGTCCCAGTGCGGTGATACCACACAGAAATGTGGAAAAAAATTGATTTTTTAGCTAAATTTGAGGTTTGCTGAGGATTCTGGGTAAGAAAACATTGGAGGATCCACGCAAGTCACACCTCACTGGACTCCCTCAGGTGTCTAGTTTTCAGAAATGTCTGGGTTTGGTAGGTTTCCCTAGAAGGCTGCTGAGCCCGAAACGAAAAACGCAGGCGCCCCCCTGCAAAAACAGGTAGTTTTGTATTTGAAAATTTTGATGTGTCCACGTTGTTTTTTGAGCCATTTCCTTTAGTGGGCGCTAGGCCTACCCACACAAATGAGGTACCATTTTTATCGGGAGACTTGGGGAACGCTGGGTGGAAGGAAATTTGTGACTCCTCTCTGATTCCAGAACTTTCTGTCACCGAAATGAGAGGAAAAAGTGTTTTTTGGCCAAATTTTGAGGTTTGCTAAGGATTCTGGGTAACAGAACCTGGTCAGAGCCCCACAAGTCACCCCATATTGGATTCCCCTAGGTGTCTAGTTTTCAAAAATGCGCTGGTTTGCTAGGTTTCCCCAGGTCCTGGCTGAGCTAGAGGCCAAAATCCACAGGTAGGCACTTTGTAAAAAACACCTCTGTTTTCTGTGAAAAAATGTGATGTGTCCACGTTGTGTTTTGGGGCATTTCCTGTCGCGGGCGCTAGGCCTTCCCACACAAGTGAGGTATCATTTTTATCGGGAGACTTGGAGGAACGCTGGGTGGAAGGAAATTTGTGACTCCTCTCTGATTCCAGAACTTTCTGTCACCGAAATGAGAGGAAAAATGTTTTCTTTGGCCAGATTTTGAGGTTT
This sequence comes from Pleurodeles waltl, assembly GCF_031143425.1. NCBI lineage: Eukaryota > Metazoa > Chordata > Amphibia > Caudata > Salamandridae > Pleurodeles > Pleurodeles waltl. The sequence continues at coordinate 854,704,729 of NC_090449.1, forward strand.
GCAAAGGATTCTGGGTAACAGAACCTAGTGAGAGCCCCACAAGTCACCCCATCTTGGATTTCCCTAAGTTTCTAGTTTTCAAAAATGCACAGGTTTGGTGGGTTTCCCTAGGTGCTGGCTGAGCTAGAGGCCAAAATCTACAGGTAGGCACTTTGCAAAAAACACCTCTGTTTTCTGTCAAAAAATGTGATGTGTCCACGTTGTGTTTTGGGGCATTTTCTGTCATGGGCGCTAGGCCTAACCACACAAGTGAGGTACCATTTTTATCGAGAGACTTGGGGGAACGTTGGGTGGAAGGACATTTGTGGCTCCTCTCAGATTCCAGAACTTTCTGTCACCGAAATGTGAGGAAAACTTGTTTTTTTAGCCTATTTTTGAGGTTTGCAAAGGATTCTGGGCAACAGAGCCTGATCAGAGCCCCACAAGTTACCCTATCCTGGATTCCCCTAGGTCTCTAGTTTTAAAAAATGCACAGGTTTGGTAGGTTTCCCTAGGTGCTGGCTGAGCTAGAGGCCAAAATCTACAGGTAGGCACTTTGCAAAAAACACCTCTATTTTCTGTCAAAAAATGGGATGTGTCCACGTTGTGTTTTGGGGCATTTTCTGTCGCAGTCGCTAGGCCTACCCACACAAGTGGGGTATCATTTTTATCGGGAGACTTGGGGAACATAGAATAGCAAAACAAGTGTTATTGCCCCTTGTCTTTCTCTACATTTTTTCCTTCAAAATATAAGAGAGTGTATAAAAAAGACATCTATTTGAGAAATGGCCTGTAATTCACATGCTAGTATGGGCACCCCGGAATTCAGAGATGTGCAAATAACCACTGCTCCTCGACACCTTATCTTGTGGCCATTTTGGAAATACAAAGGTTTTTCTTGATAGCTATTTTTCGCTCTTTATATTTCAGCAAATGAATTGCTGTGTACCTGGTGTAGAATGAAAACCCACTGCAGGGTGCAGCTCATTTATTGTCTCTGGGTACCTAGGGTTCTTGATGAACCTACAAGCCCTATATATCCCCGCAACCAGAAGAGTACAGAAGACGTAACAGTATATTGCTTTAAAAAATCTGACATTGCAGGAAAAAGTTACAGAGTAAAACGTAGAGAAAAATGGCTGCTTCTTTCACCTCAATTTCAATATGTTTTTTTTTCAGTTGTTATTTTCGTTAGGAAACCCTTGTAGGATCTACACAAATTACCCCTTGCTGAATTCAGAATTTTGTCTACTTTTCAGAAATGTTTAGGTTTCTGGGATTCAGCATTGGTCTCATGCCCATTTCTGTCACCGACTGGAAGGAGGCTGAAAGCACAAAAAATCATAAAAATGGGGTATGTCCCAGTAAAATGCCAAAATTGTGTTTAAAAATTGGGTTTTCTGATTCAAGTCTGCCTGTTCCTGAAGGTTGGGAAGCTGGTGATTTTAGCACCGCAAACCCTTTGTTGATGACATTTTCAGGGAAAAAACACAAGCCTTCTTCTGCAGCCCCTTTTTCCAATTTTTGTGAAAAAAACACATTTTTCACTGTATTTTGGCTAACTTCTTGGCCTCCTTCAGGGGAACCCACAAAGTCTGGGTATCTGTAGAATCCCTAGGATGCTGGAAAAAAAGGATGCAAATTTGGCGTGGGTAGCTTATGTGGACAAAAAGTTATGAGGGCCTAAGCGGGAACTATTCCAAATAGGCAAAAAAAGGCCTCGCACAGGAGGGGGAAAAGGCCTGGCAGCGAAGGGGTTAAGATGTTACCTCATGTAACATCAGAGTGAGGTCAGTGGTTACCTTTCTCTAAGTTTGTATATAATAAGTCATCATACATAGCCTTTCAGTGCTCCGCATTTTACTATTCTTTTAGCTTTCACCTTCACGTTTGGCTTGACATACTGGCCCACTCAAAGAATCACACAGTGTATCATCTATTGCCTAACTTTCACACAACCCAGAAGAGTGTTTTAAAACAACATAGGAAAGCAACAATGGCTTATAAAAAATGTGTAGCTTGCCACCAACAACATTGCCTACAACACACTGAAGGAGACCTAGTTTGGTTATCCTATAAGAATATGCTTATCACAGGGTTCCTTTTCAAATTCAGTCTTCATTATGTGGGTCCCTTTAAGATCCCTTGACTGATTGGTTCAGCAGAGCCTTAATATTAGCATTTCCCTACAATTGGTGTATTCCTCCTGTGGTACAAGTCTTTTGGATACAAAAGATTCACACATCAGTCACTACCACCACCATCAGGAATGGCTGATGGGCCTCCTGATTGAACTGGAAGAATTTTTGGATTCCCAATGAGTTTGGGACCAGATACAATATTTGATGGCATGAAAAAGCTGTGGCGCTTCAGAGCGATCCTGTGAACATCCTTCATTTGTAAGAGCCCCTAAGTTGGTCAATGCATTTCATATGATTTTTCCTGTGAAACCAGGCCGCAACCAAAACTTTAGGAGTCTTTGTGTGAACGTGCCATAGAGGTCTGGCACACCATTACCAGCCTCTCCATGGACATCATCTTCATAACAGAAATGTGGCTCGAATCCCCTGGAAACCCCAATATCACCACCGCCACCCCCAATCGCTATATGGTGATACACTGCTATTGCGCCAACAAATAAGGTGCAGGAATCGCCATAATTTTCAAAGACACCGTCTGATGCTTCATCATTAACAACGACCCCATGTCATCATGGAACACCCCAACTTCCTACTTCAACCTGACCCAAAGATCACAATAGGAGACACCCTCACCTACAGACCTCCAGGACCATGCACCACCTTCCGCAACAACAACTCCAACGCCATCGCCCCCCTAGCCATCAACTCCCACCACTACACCCTACTCAGCTACCTCAACCTTCACATCAATGACTCCAGTGACACGAATGCCACCACCCTCCTGGAAAGCCTCAATAACATTGACCTCACACTACTGGTCACCACACCCACACATTCAACATCATCTTGACCTCCAGCAACATAATCAAATTCAGCCACACCACTGAACTCACCTGGACCGACCACGCCATTGTGCACTTCACCATCGCAGAAGCCCAGCACACCACCTTCAAGGAACAGATCTCCTACAACTGCTCCTGGACCAAGGTCACCGAAACCCAATGAGCACAGGCTCTCTCCTCCTACCAACCCGAAGCCACTACCACCCGGTCTCCTCCTCCCCTTCCCGGCCAAGGTGCTGGTGAAAGCCATCAACCTCTCCTAGAACAAAACCACCTTTTGGACACCTCACAGTCAGGATTCTGCGCAAACCACAGGACTGAGTCTGATCTGATCGCCACCACAGACGACATCAGGAGACTCTTCAACAGCAGAGAAATGGCTGCTTTGGTCCTCTCAACCTTTCTGCAGCTTTCAACAGAGTCTCCCACAACACCCTCATCACCAGACTCCACAATTTAGGAATACAAGAAGACACCCTCAATTGGATTGCCTCCTTAGTCATGGGACACACCCAAAGAATCCGCCTGCCCCGTTCACTTCAGTACCCAAAGACATCATCTGCAGTGTACCCCAAGGATCAGCCCTCAACTCCACCCTGTTCATCGCCTACATGACCCCATCAGAAATCTCATCAGATCCCATGGCATCAGCATCATCCCCTAGGCAGACACTAGACAACTTGTCCTCTCCCTCACTGATGACTCTGCCAACATCAAAACCAACTTCTGACCGACATAGCCAACTGGATGAGAGACAACCACCTCAAAACTGAAGTACTCATCTTTGGGAGCAAAGCCTCACCTGGGACAACAGCTAGTGGGCAACCCAACTCAGACCCAGTCCTAACCCTACAGACCACGCCCGCAACCTAGGGATCGTTCTCAACAGTCAACTGACCATGAAACGCTAGGTCAACACCGTCGCCTCCTCCTGCTTCCACACCCTCTGCATGCTCTGCAGAATCTTCAAATGGATCCCCACCAAAACCAGGAAGACTGTCACTCAAGCCCCTGTCACCAGCCGCCTTGACTACGGCAATGCCCTCTAGGCCGGCATCTTCACCCAGCTACTCAGAAGACTGCAGACCATGCAGAACGCAGCAGCCCGACTCACCCTGGATCTGCCCAAACGCACTCACATCACCCATCACCTGAGGAACCTCCACTGGCTCCCATCAAGAAGAGATGCCAATTAAAGATCCTTACCGTCACCTACAAGGCCCTCCACGACCTCGAACCCTTTTACATTAACCAACATCTTAAGTTCGACCAACCCTCCAGACAACGCTGCTCATCCCTCTCACCCTCAAAGCCCCCTCATACATCGCAGCCGCTGTGGCAGCCACGCCTTCTTATACATCACTGCAAGAACCTGCACAATCTGCTACCCTGTCTCTGGACCTTCCCCTCACTGATGGACTTCAGGGAGAAGCCCTGGCTCTTCAAATAGGCACAGCGCCCAGATACCACACGGGGTTACAGTGTGCATTTTACAAATGCATATTGATTGATTGATTGAAAGTATTGTCAAGAATCAGTCTCAGACTATGGGTTCCCCAGTGGTCAGTCCTATAGATAAACATTCACACCCACCTAGAAGATTGTTTTCCAAAGGCCCTCACACATTACAGCAGTGGATAAATGTACGCAGGCCTGTAAGCTATGGAGAATAGGTAGATGGAATATGGGAAGCCTTATTATGGATGGGGCTTCGAAGCTCAGGCCTGCAGGGTTACTATAGCTTTTACTTCTGGGCAGTGAAAGAGAGTACCAGTTCAAAGGACAGCAACCTTAGAGTGCTGTGGTTGGCAATAGCCATTATTGGGCTTTATCAGCATTTTACTGCTGGTTTGGTGTCACCTCATGTTTTTGTGTTTTCTCTTCCCAAGGTTTCTCTGTAATTAGGCTGGGCTGTACCAGTCTTCCCACTTCTTTCTGTTCCCCCGTAGTCCCTTGTTCCTTGCCAGTTGATGTACCTTGATTGTTGGTGCTCTGTCAGTGATACATCCACTACGAAAGCTCCACTGGACCGATGCTCGCTCCCTTTACAGTTCTCCGGCTCTGTCGTGATTGCAGGAGAGACTAGATACAGCGCTTCCCTTTATTTATGTCAGTAAGCACCATATTGAGCGTTGGGTACTTTTGTCATAGAAACCTGAAGGTCTGGTGCAGCTTTGTCAATTTCCAAGAAAAGGCACCTCACAATCAGGATCTCGACTATCACTTTCTCCCCTGACCATTCTTTCCCTGGGGTTGTGTTATCTTCAAGGTTGATATTTATCACATTGAGGGTGCAGTGTCTAAGGGAGAGAAGCTGATTCTTTCCTCTCTCGAGAAACCACAACCAGTCTTGAATTCTGACACTGACTTCTGGCAAGGCCTTACGCCAAATCCACTGCAGGTGACCAATTGCTGGCAAACATGGCCTTTGGGCTCAGTACCTGGGCTATGGTGAGGCCCGGCACCCAACCCTCCTTGGGTGGCCCAGTGCTGTATATAGGGGTTGCCCACAGAACATGGTTTTTGGTTAGGCTCTTTTTAAAGTTTTTTAAGATTATAAGATCTAATTTAAGGAACTCAGACCCGTGGACTTATGATAGACTTTCTTTGTGGTCAGCTGAACTTGTTTTGGATTCACTAGCATCACAAACAGGCTTACATGGGTTCATGTAGCTAGCCATAAGTTCACGGTCTCCTGCCAAATAATTATGGACCTCATTGATCTCACTTATGTCTGTGAATATGGTACTGCTAAACTCCATACTAAAACTGACTTCTTTGTTATAATTTCAATCAAAGGGCCTCTGTTTGGATCCTTCCCATGTGTGCTTTGGGGTCAGGGTCTAATCTCCCTGCCCCCTAACATTTCCTTTACAAGGGGCATGGAGTACACATGTCCTGTAATGGCAGAGGCAACATTTTTCTTGTAGTTGTGGTCAGAAAATCAGATCATTCTGGGTTCATGGACAAAAGAGTTTATTTGCACAGAATAGACTCAAAAACTCCCTCGCCCAATAGGATATGATTTTCTATAAATGTTTGACTCCAAGTCAGGGACTGTGGGTAACTAACAGTCCAGATATTTCTAAATTGTAAGTTGTTCATGGCCAACCAAAAGCCCTTTCAAGCTCCAATTTCTCAAAAAAATGAATGGATTTTTATCAAACCTAACAAAAGTGATTACTTTGGCAAAGTTCTCTGTTCATGCCAAATATGTTGTAGTTCCATTTAGATGCTTATTCTGTATTTCGGAGCAAACAATCCTGTGTGATTTAAAATTGGAACTGTCCCTTTTGGGACCTTCAATCATTTGCTCACCGCATGGCGGATATGCACAAAGCTTGCCATAAATAACATAACGCGGATGTCCTTTTTGGAAAGGTTTGTGCCAATTCAATGAATGGCCTCAAGTTATTAAGAAGGCAAACTTATCTTTTTAATATAAAGTCTTGATGCAATACCCATGACTTCACCCTTGATGTAACTGATGATTTCACAACTGACATAAATGATCTTACTAGTGATTATCTTACCATTAACATTGTATTGTAAATGACACATCAATGAATACAGCGTGATCTATTTGTTGAAACTTAAGGATGCTGTATTAAGGCACTTTATTTAGTGTTATAAATATCGTAAGTATAGCATTTGATGTGGTCGATGAAAGAGTTATAGCTTAGCAAGCTAACCCGAACTGACACTTCAAATGTGCTCACCATAAATGTCTCTTTTTCTAGCGGCGTTTTGAAGCACGGAATAAGCACAGTGCCATCCCTACTGAGCTAGAAAACAAGAACACCTTTTTCACTTTTACAGCAAGGTTTTAGGCATAGGATTAGCAAGTGCCATCCAAACGAGCTGAATAGTGACAAAACCCTATTCCCTTTTCAGGCACAGTATTGCAGGTTTGGATTTGTAAAATACCATCCAAGCCAACCTGGAATGAATAAAAGCAACATTTGACACCTGTGTTTAGTTCAAATTAGTGCTCATTAGAGGGGTATAGCTAATACTATGCCTGAATATCTTGCTCTAAAATGGCAAATGGCTTTGTTACTTTCAACCTCGAGGTGGACTTGGGTGTGCAAGTTCATCTATCTAATGGGTTAAGGGCCAGCCTACTCTGATTACATGAGATATTGCCCATGAGACAACCTATGCTATTGACATTTTTGTCCTTTTAATTAATGTCAGCTTTAAAATGTTCAACAAAGCAGCTGGTGTTTTACAGCTTTGAATGAAATACAATCTGCTTTAGAAACCTGGAAAAATACCAAGATTGAACTAGATGTTGTTTTTATAAAACGTGATTCAGGCATGCAAAAAAAATAAAAAATGTTGCCAAGAAACAATCTATTTCTGATCATCTACTGAAACTAGTTAAACTACTTATTGTAAAACAACCGTACTTCAAATTTAAAGAAAATCCGCAAAACAGAAAAAGTTGTCCCTACCGCATAGTTTAAAGGCACATAATTTAAGAGAATAATTAATTACTTGTTTGCCTTGCCTAATGATCAAACTTGTTTCTCTAAAAATCCCATACTGATATTCAACTATAACACTTATTCATAATGTCCTCCCTTTTGCAATGACTGGTGACATTCCTTTACCCATGCTATGTGTTTTAGAGTTGAAAATTAAAAAATACATGTGAAAATTTGTTATTACTGCCGCGGTATCCGTATTTCCTCATGTTTACCCTGCTAACTTTTTCAAGCTAGACATACGGGTATTTGTTAGCTCAAAATTTTGGACGGAGTGGCAGTAATTATAACAATACTGGGAATTCCAATATCCGTGCAAACACCTTTTTGAACAGAGACCACTTTTAAACCTTGTATTATCCCTCCATGCACCGGACTCCAGAAATCAATACAATGATGATAGGAGGGTCAAAGTTGACAACGACAGTGTTTACATGTAGGAGCAAGATATGAGTTACTGGCAATGCCCTCCTCACAGATGCTCTCTCTGAGAGCAGTGTTTGTACCACTATGACGATTATAATCTTGCATAAATGGCCCAAACTTTCAAAATATTTTATCACAACCAAGTGTATATATTTGCTCCCCAATTCCAACAAACACACTTCAATGTTCTTTTGAAGATTGCAGATGTTTGTAGTACACTTTGGGAACGTCTATCACCAAAAAATGATGTTTCAGAGTAAATATGTCAAATAGATTTCAATAAAAACATGCAGATGACCTAGGTTTATATGTGTCTTCATAGCTCTTAAATCATTGCCTTTCAGAACTTTACCATACAGGTAGCATTTCACTGGCTTATTAATCAAAAACGTACTATACTGATAAGATCAATTGTTGAGGTTATTTCAAGCTCATTTCGGTGTAGTCTAGTCCATAACTACTCATCCATTGCCACTATACCTTCCCAAACTTTTCTGGGTACACAAACCTATGCAGATAGACTTTGGTCCATATTTGAGTGCTAGATTCCAATCACTGGTATTTCATAACTACCCCAAAGCCACCACTAGCTCCTGGTTCTAAAGAACTTTTGTACATTTCAGATTGAATGCATTCCACAATTTCCAGCAGTGTAATATTTGCATCTAAAGGCACACATATTAACGTAACCAACTGAACATTATACAGTTTTCCCAAAAATCTCTAGCTTGGGGTAAAGAACAATGAATAAGATATATTGTTATGGCCGAGATGCAACCCATCAAACTCTTGTCATAGATTATCTTCATTATTTGAAATAGCGGAAAGTGTGTATTCTATACCCCAGGTCGGATTTTATGTGGTGCACACTAAAGCTGGACAACACTGCTACCTCTCTCAGGTAAGCTAATGCTGTCTTCCAAACAGAGTCAGTATCTATTTCTAAAATAATCACCCACTTTGTTCCGAGGTCTTCTTGGGTGTGTATATTTAAAACGTTTTGTGAACCAGGGGCAAGACTTTAACCTTTAATGAGATTTCAAAAAGTCTGTATGCCAAAGGAGAAGCCCTCATATTTTCCCTCTGTATTCGTACATTGGATCAGGACATGAGGAAAATTGGAGGTAATGGCAGGTGTCTGTCAAATTAAGCTTACATTTTCAAGGTAGGTGCTCAACTGAGTACGGTGAGAAAAGAAGTTTACATCAATGTGCAGCATCTGATATGAAATGCTTCAGCGTCTTTGTCAGATGCATTGACAACTATTGTTCCCTATTGTTTATTCCAAAAGTCGACAGGTACCTAAAGTCTTGAGGATTCAGTCGATAGGGCAGTTAGCAAACAACCTAGGGCACCATGGTGTTATCTGGTAGAAGACTGACTTTTTGCAAATAATCAAGAATCCCAAATAATCCTCTAAATTGAGCTAATCTGTTTTTGTGGAGCAGCGCAGTATGTATTATGCAAATAAGGATTAATTTTATTCAAAGTACTGGATCAGAGGAATCTTCTGAAGGCTGTATCCCATTGGACCCAGCACCATCTGTTCCTTAGAAAAGGAAAAAGCAGTGGGGACATGGAACGCTCCACATGAGCAGCCTGCATCAAAAGAAAAGTGTGGGAAAACATGCCATAAGTCTTGCCTCTGCACAAAAGTTCTTCATGGAACAATTTGATCCATAAAACTTATCTTGAACCAACACTCGTCTTGACTGTTAACATGAACAACAGCAGCCCATCCTTAAGGGCAGAGAGGCACCATCCCCCACCTTTTGTCAGAAATTAAATCTGTGTCAGTCTGAACAACAGTCAACCTGACAGACACTCTTTATGTTCAGGTCAGGCAGATAAGTGCTAGGAGTGCACTAAATGTGGAGGCGCCTTGCTGGCTGAGCTGAATTTTGCTGGGCTGAAGATGTCACAGGCCTGTGAACGTGACAACCTCAGCTTGGCAAAGCACTTCAAGGGCCTCTCCCTCATGATAAGGGGGGGCATCACTGATAGCCTCAGACCTGAGTGCTTCAGTTTTAAGCCTTGAAGTGCCCAGGGACGAATGTCAATCAGTGGCACCTCATCACAAAGTGAGGTGGGGTCAGCAGACTCACTAACCGCATTCCAATCTGGGATGAGGAAGGGACTGCCATCCTCTCTCATTGGCTAGCTTATGGTTAGTCAGTGAGAGGAGACAGCAGTTCCAATTGTGCAAGAACCTCTGAAACTTGCCAGCCAACATCACTGCTGTTTTTTTCATGTTTGGTGTCTGCGTGCATGTGTGTATGTATGAATGTATGTGTATTTGTGAGTGCGTGCTTTAAATGGGTGTGTGAACATGAGTGCTTGTGAATGGTGGGGTTATGTGTGCACCCTTGTGAATCCATGTGGGTGTGAGTGAGTGTGCTTGAAGATGGGTGAGTGTACGTGTGGGCATGTATGGTTCAATCCCTCACACCAATAACTGCCGGCCACTGGGTATAAATACGAATCCTTTATTCTGCATTGAGCGATAATTTCCCTATCAGAGCTTATGCCTTATGTGCGTATGTTATACAATGAAATAATCTCTTGAAGTTACGTCCATTGATATTTGTTGGATAAAGTCAGAATGGTCTGGCTGAATCAGCTAATGCTCTATTCTTCAGACGTCTTTTAGTGGACGTTTGCTGGGATTTTAGACTTCATATTCTACAGCGATATTGTCCTTTATAAGAATCCATGTTCTGTTATTTTATCTAGTTTGCATTTCACCAAAATGTTTGCTGTTCTCAAGTTAGTTCAGAGACCACTCCACTTTCTGGAATCAAGTAATACATTCAGCAAGTGCTTAAATGTTTTAGTAGAGAGTGTATTACAAAAGCTCTGTTAGGACACTTTTAGATCCTGGACCTTTACTGTGCTGAAGCTATAATGTCACTTACATTATTTTTTCTGCCACAAATTTCCTGTCTAACTAGGTCTTCTCTCCCTGGTATGATAAAGACATTGGCATGTGGTATGTCCTCTAAAATGTTTTGCAGTGGCTCTATATCATCTTTCATTTTGTATGCATACAGGGAGTGATAATATGCAGCAAACATATGTGCCATTTCTCAGTCAGATGTTGCCTGTCTGTCTCCCAGAGCTTAAAGTTTCAGCACCCAGCTTTCCTCACCCTCCCTTTCAGTCAGTTTTGTTTTAACAATTCTTTATTACATTTAGAAAAATGTCTACAACACATTCTACTTATCCACAATTTCTTAATAAAACGTGTAGTATGACGTTAAAAAAGTTCAGTCAACCTTATAGTTTGAAGTTTTCACACCACACCCGTTCACCCAGGCTCATAGTCTGCAAACAAGGTAAACTTGAGGTCAGATTTAATCATCTTTAGTGGAGTTTGTTGGCTTTTCCAGTCTGGACTGTAAGCTGGTGGGCTGGCATCTAAGATCAAAGAGTTTTTAGTTGTTGTTTTTTTCAGTGATGAGGCACTGGTGCCTATTGATCTGAGGTTTCTGTAGCACTGAACCGTCCCCTTTGCTCCCAACCAAGTCATGGTCCTTGGGTTCATTCATCGCCGTGCTCTAAGGTAGTGCCTTTTGTCCTATTGTTGGTTCATCCACATTTGTTGAGGCTGTGCACAATGTCTTTGTTCCCCACCTTGCTGGGATAGGAGGGTATTGGAAAACTCTTGGACCACTGACCGGTACTCCAAAGCATTGCTTTATATTTCGCAAATACATTTGTCCAGTATCACTTGGATTTTTCTAATTGGTCATTAGGGCTGTATATCACTCTATTGTAAGATGCTACTTCGAATGTTTCCTGCAACCAGGTTCCGCACTTAGTGTTAGGGTTTATTTCCTGCACCCAGGTTCTGTATTTAGTGTTGCTTTTAGTTCTCCATAATCTAAGTATACATAGTTTTGCTGTTCCTATGGCCATGATGAGCCATCTCATTTGTTGAAGTGTTAGTTCTGAAAATGCATTAAGGTCGTGCAACAGAACCATTGGACTGGTCAAGTGACCTGGTATATTAGCAAATAGTCTTATTGAATCCCATATCTTCAACCGGTAGAGAGCCAATGCAGGTTATTTCCAGAGCGAGTGTACATTACTGCCGTTTATTTATTTGATGTCAGCGCGAGCAACCTGCTCCCAGCAATAGCCCTGCATCATTTAATTTCTTGGGGGGGGGGGCAGATCCATCTGTGCAGGACTTTGTAGTAGCTCAGTTTCATATGAGTTTTACAGCATTTGTTGTCATATCCCATCATGAGGTCAGACCAGTCATAAGCTAAGTAGTCCAATTGTAGTCATTGTGACCCCCAATCTTTCAGCTGGTTGGAGACTGGTTTTAAGAATATGTGGTCAACTATAACTTTAGTACTTGAAACTACCTCTTTATATGTACCCCATGCTTGCGAATATTTGCGGATAATAGAGTCTTCTAATGCAATGGAATACAGGCCTATGGTTTTACAAAGGCAGTGAGGTAGGCATTGGTTATTTAAAAAGTGGGGTGATTGGAAGTTATATGTTTCCTGAACCACATTGCAAAATTAGTTGAAGTATCTTAGCTCCTTAGGATTTGAAGGTGATCCAAGCAAGTTCTGCTCCTGGTAACCTTATGGCCTCATTGTGCCAAATGGGATCTTACATGTGTAATCTGCTATTAATTTCCATAATTGCATGTGTCCTATGCCAGACATATGTCAATTTCGCTTGCATAAAACATGTAGAGTCTACCTAATCTTCTCAATGATGTTCACTCTTGGTTCGCCCACATGGGTGTATCTAAGGAATCGTAGATCAGGTATCTGGTTTGTCCAAACTGAAAGGCTAATCAATATGATTGATGTGGCCTTCCTGTAGAAATTATTTCACAAGCTTTAATATTTCAGCAAAGAGTGTGTTTAGAATTCAGAAAGGTAGTGTAAAGAAAATCTAATTAAGGTGCAGCATTACATTCATTTTAATTACCTGAGCTCTACCCCAGAGTAATAGGTTGAGAAATGACCAACTGACCAGATCCACTTTAATCTCATTCAGTAAGGGATAGCTATTGTCTTCCACCATGCAGGATTGTCCGGTGTTATTATTAATCCCTAGGTATTTTAGGAGTGGGCATAATTCTCCCAGTAATTATGTGAAATTACAGCAAAAGTATGTGAGATTATCAGAATTGGGCGAGTTGAAAAAACAAGCATTTAGAGCTATTTACTTAGCAAAAACACATCTTCTGTCCATTTAGTACTCAAGGATAAATTTTGCACTAAGAAAATAGAGCTAAATGCAGCCGAACACTAAATGCAGCATAACATGAACAGCGGAGGCAAGCAGCCACTTGCACTCCATAAATTTGTCATTCCTGTGCCCCTGCGGTATGATTTTTGGGCCAAATTACACATAATTGTGGGAACTGGTATGGCTGTGTAATTCTGGGTAATTTTGCATCAAAAGGCAAACTCAATATTACCAAAATTACCTTAATTACTACAGCATAGTTACAATTTTTCCCAGGCCTAATTTTAAATTGGAACTAGTCCACTAAAAAGGGTATCCTATTGCTGCAGTAGTAGTGCACTTTGTAAGCAGTAGTACTTCATTTTTTCCATAGTTGATTTCAGAACCGGAGAATTTTGAAATGCATGTAATGACATGTATAAGAGAGCTGATGGATGTTAATGGTTTGGATTAGGTTGCTGGGATGTCATTCCTTTACTAGAGGGCTCTGTGCTTCTTGCCAGAGTCTGTATCCCTGTGAGATTATTATCATGCTTTGTGCAGATTGGAACAATTCCTGCCATCCCTGTGTGGTACCTCTTGCTACTTCAAAGACAGGTATTGTATACTCACTGCAAGACATTACTGGTGTAGTGGTGTCAAGGACAACCATTTTCCCTTTCATAGATATTGCTCTCGTAGTCCCATTCCACCTCGTAAAGTCCTTTTTCTGGGCCCAAAGAGGCTGCCACCTTCTCGTAGGTGCTGTTCCTTACTTACTATAGTACATGGGCTAGATTTTTCATATTGGACTCAGAAGAGCAGGGCAAATCCCACTTGAGCTATATTTGAACCAGGGCATGGACCACCACCCTCAGCTTACTGACCAATACTTTCTCCAGGATCATAGAATTAGTACTTGCTATTAGGATAAGGGAGATCTTGGCTTTGTTTGATTCCCTCAGGGGAGTGGCACATTTGTCGATGTTGTGAAAGATTTCACTTAACAGAGGAGACATCTTTCTTGTATTCACTTCATAATATTCAGCAGGGAAACTGTCTGCCCCCAGTCCTCCATCATAGGGTGACTCATCTATTACCTTTGTAATGTCTTCCTCTGTGATATCTGCTTTCATGGTCTCAGGCATATGTTTTGGCATTCATATATTAGCCATGAAGTTGTTCTTCTCTTGGATGACATCATGACAGTCAGGGAAATATAAGTATTCATAAAAGTCACAGGATGTTGCTAGCATACCTGAGAATTACATCCTGTGTGTTTTTAATGAAAGGAGTAAAAGTCATCATGGTGTCTGAGATGTAGTGCTAACAGCCTGTCTGCGTTCTCACCCTGTTCAAGATGGAATAGAGCCATCTATGCCTTTGAAGTGTAGATTTTGTTTAGAATACACTTTCAATTAGTAACTTGTGTAGAGTGTCCCAGGGGAGTTGTAGAGTGAGGGTGGGGATAACTTGTGCTAAATAATGTTGGGTTTATATTGCATTCTGTTTGTGAAGGGCAGCGTCACGCATTACCTCAACTCTGAGGTACACTTTACTCACCACCAAACCATTTGGGATGAAGTTATGGAGCCCTTATTTTCCTTGAGGTATTTGTTGAGCATGCATTTGAGGCAATGTTTGTCATTAAGCTGCTTATTTGTAGATATGTTAAGTTTCCATTGTCCCTTAAGAGATTTTGAAATGCATATGTTTAGGCCAATCTGTATGGCATCACTGCCTTAGACTCTGCCCATAAGTGATTTTAAGATTAAGACATAGTTGATACATGTACACATGCCATTTGTGCATGAGGTGCAAGTACAGTCCCTATCCTTCGTGTGTAGCAGTCTCCAGGGGTCTTGTGCTGCTTTACTCTTCAGAATATCAAAACTATGCACTTCAGGATATCTTAAGGCACAATGTAAAGCAATCACTCTCAAACACCTTCGTAAGTAGAATAATCAAGTTTATTTAAGGGGCAAGTTCTCAGCTAGCAAAACTAAACCACACTAATATATATATATATACATCAGGAGAATAAGATGAGAATAATGATGAAGATATAAGCACTCTGTGAATAATTGCAAGAGTAAGTGCATATAATACAAGCACACACAATATACTTCAATGCTCAATAGCATGAAAATGACTGCAAGAATAAGTGCATATTACGCGCGCACACACAATATACTTCAATGCTCAATAGCATGAAAATGACTGCAAGAATAAGTACATATTACGCGCGCACACACAATACACTTAATAAATTGAAAAGCTTCACCGAAAAGAGCGTCTGCATCCCTCCGCCGTACACAAAGCTGGGGAACCCAAATCAGCTGGCACAGGGAGCCTCTGTTCGGGACAATCAGTCCTCCTGGCGTTGCGTCCAACCCAGAAGAGAGTTCCTAAACCAGCCCATCCAGGCCCCCAACTTTTATAGTATTTACTAACACCCAGGAGTCTTTTCTAGAAAAAGACCCCCTCCTTTACAAATTGTGCAATCAGCGGTACCTTGTTCACCCTTCGAGACGTCTCCTCAGAACGGGCCAAGTTCCCAGGAGAGGACTCCAAGGTGAAGCTTGCATTCCTCCTTGTGTACAGGCGCATCCCCCTGTTGTTCTAACTGATAGCTCGTGGAATGTAAATAGCGCCCTTCGTACCAGGCAGATGGAGCGAAATTGAGCAGAAAAACACCCCACCCTTCAGCTTGCCGAAGCTTGTGGAAAAACACAGAACAGTGCCTTACGCACCGAACCAGACTCGACAAAATGGAGTCGTGAACCAAAATGGAAGCGAAGGCCAATGAAAGCAGAGGCCAATGGTCCACACTCTGCACCACTGTTTACCTTGCACGTAGTGCTGCCGCATGCACGTAGTGTATGTAGCAATACATTTCCACCCTTGGACCATTTGGCCAACTTACAACTAAGTATATCCTATAAGCTGAAATGGCAATGCTCTTGGGCGACACTGAGATAGAAGGTTAGACACACACTGAATACAACAACATAATAAAATTAAAATAACTGTTATGATAATGATTACACCAAAGATATAACGCAGTTGGCCTAAATTAGGCAGCCATCCAAAAGCCCAATCCCACCACCCCTTGTCAACATCCTGCTGCACCCCCTTCACCAACTTATGCAGGGCCTCTATGTGGGAGTTGATTGATATGGAGTGGTCGGATAAATTGAAGCAACATAATCCTTCAAAATCACTGCAGCCATGGTTGTGTTTAAGCAGTAAATAATCAATAGCAGCGCGATTCTGCAAGGCAGCTCTTCTAATTCCCTGTACATCTAATAACAGCTCAGCTAAGGCAGCTGATGTATAGTTAATATTCTTGACTACTAAACATGCAAGTTTATTAATAACTCTGGTATTATATACTGCAAGTCCTGGCACCCCTACGATAAAACCAGCTAAACTAACATATTCTGTTTTGGACAGCAATGAAATTTCAGAATCACAGTCCGTAGGTAATTGAATAGTGTCTCTGGTATAGCGAGGGTGTAGAGCAGTATCCATAGGAAACATGAGAAAGCCTAAGCGTGACCAGGCACAAGGCCCTCCGGTTAGATTGGCTGGAATATAAGTAAAAGAAAGATTACCACAAGAAAAGAGCCAACCTTTAGGCAACTTAACATTTTGAATGTGGCTGGCAGCAGGCACCACATGTTGGCAAAACAGTGAATTATTTACATTCAAACAGGTTAGGTCAGTCCGTGAGTGGCACAACGTCCGTTGTGCAGCAGTTAAGTTTTTTGTCTCTTTTCTCCAATTTGAGCTGAGCACATTTACCTATTTTCATAGGATCACAGGTCAATGAATAGCACACATCCCCATTTGAGATGTTAAACGTGAGTATAGATGTCATGTTCCTCCACAACCGCCTGCCCACCTCCGGGCAATGACGGCAGTACTCATAGAGTGACAGATGGGAGCGAACGTCACTCACATCCACCATTCCATCCTGGTTTGTATTGTTAAAGATGTGTAATAATACAGCAGCAGGAGTGGGCACTGCCACTAGACAAGTGGTAATCAAATCTTGAACGCTTTGCATGTTACTCATACAGAAGTGAGATATATTCAGCACTTCCTGCGCTAGATGAATCCAAACATTGTTCGGTTGATGCAGCAGCGTTGGCATCTGCGGCTGACGGTTGAATTTTTGGGCTATGAGCCCCTTCCGCTCCCCGGTGGAGTCTCCCGAACGGGCTCCATACACCACACTCATGGCACAGGCACTCCACAGGATGATCTGAAAAGAACAAAGGACAAAACACGTATGATCATTCTCGCAGATAGCATTTGTCAGCGGGAACATGTTCCCATTTGTCTTGACCAGGTCGCATAACTACCAGGACATTGTCTGGTCCAGTGGCGATGACATCAGCGGGTTGAGGAGGGTTATTTGGGGATTCAATCCACACTTTGGCCCCTGGGTTCTTGTCAGTAGATCCGAACCCTGCTTTGCCTCTCACAGTGAGAAGAGCTGGGGCGCTCCCCTTCTTAACAACACCTCCATAAACCGGCATAATGACAATTTGGGCAACGCGATCACCAGGTTGCACCACTAGGTCTGTGTCACCACTGTTCAAAAGAATGACTTTCAACTCGCCTTGGTAGTCTGCATCTATCACGCCTCCTAAAACTTGGATGCCCCTCAAGGCAAGCCCAGATCAAGGGGCGATCAGACCGTAATGCTCAGGGGGAATCTGAATTCCCACCCCAGTTTCAATCAGAGTGATGTCTCTAGGTTTCAATCGATGCATGTGTAAAGCATGTAAGTCAAGTCCTGCAGATTCTGGTGTAGCTCGATATGGGGCCAAAGCTCCTGGAGCTGTTTCCCAATACACAATGGTATTGCTCGTTGTAAACGGATTAATCTGTAAAGCAGGTGTCAGCATTCTCATGAGAGGTGTCTCGGCATTTGTTAGGGGTCGGTTGTCCAAAATTTGCAAAGCATCATACAAATTATCCCTCCACCCCTTCAGTGTCCCATCATTCAGTTTACGCAATTGTTCTTTCAGCAACCCATTCATTCTCTCAATCAGTCCTGCTGCTTGTGGGTAGTAAGGTATGTGAAAAATCCATTCAATATTGCATTGTGCACAATAGTCCTGCACTAGTCTGCCCTTGAAGTGGCTGGCGTTATCACTTTGAATCTGGAGTGGCACCCCATAGTACAGAATCAACAGATCTAGTGTTTTCAGGGTGCTCTGCTGAGTTGCGCGCTTGCAGGGAAAGGCTATGAGATAACCAGAGTAAGTGTCTACCACAGTGCAGGCATACTGACACCCTCTGCTCACTGGCATTGGTCCAATGTAATCAATCTGCCAAATCTGTCCTGGCAATTTACCTCTACCTAGCTGGCCTCTCACCACCTGTGGGACCGGTCTGTGCTGTGCATGCTGACAAATGGGACATTCAATGATCGCTGTTTTAATCAAATCTAGGGGAAGATGCATCCCTCTAATCTCAGCCCACCTGTGAGTAGCCTTTTCTCCAAGATGTCCGCATTTCTGGTGTGCCCATTTAGCCATTCCCACCAAATCAGAACTCTGCGCCTCCACTTCAGCCTCTTGAATCTTGGCTCGATCGTCTGCAAGACAATTGAACCATCGGTCTAATGAATCAGTCGGACAGTGAGCGTCCACATGATAGACAGTCACGGTGCTTTGAGGTAACATTTCCCAGATCTCCTGCCATAACTCCTTCCCCCATACCTCTTTGTTATGGATTTTGTACTGATGTGCATGCCACGTGGGAAGCCAAGTAGCTAACCCATTGGCGGTAGACCAGGAATCTGTATAAATGTGACATTTTCCGGGTAGCTCCTGTTTTAAAGCCTGATACACGGCATAAAGCTCTGCATACTGGCTACTTTTTCCCTGTCCTGTAGTTGTCAAAAGCTTCTTGGTAACAGGATTATAGGACACTGCCTTCCAGTGCCTTTTCGCTCCAACATATTTTGCTGAACCATCTGTGAACCACACATGTTTTTTGTCATCTGCAGACAAGTCTGCGAACGGCTGGCCCCACCCTACTGGGGATTCACACACTGAAGGTACATCATGCAACATTTCGGAATTCTCCACTGGAGCCTGCGCTACCTGCTCATGCAAAACGGCGGTCCCTTTTGGACCCGCTCGTGCCCTGTCCTGGACATACCATTTCCATTTTATAATGCTGGCTTCTTGCGCATGTCCAATTCTATGAGTTTTTGGGGAACTCATCACCCACTGCATGATGGGAATTTCAGGCCTTAAAATCACATTGTGTCCCAGTGTAATTTGCTCAGTATCAACCAGGGCCCAATAGCAGGCCAGCAGCTGCTTCTCAAAGGGAGTATACCGCTCTCCTGCCTCAGGTAACTTCTTTGTCCAAAATCCCAGGGGCACCCTCTTTCTTCCTTGTTTTTGCCATAAACTCCAATTGGCATACTGCCCCTGGACTGTCACATTCAACTCAATGTCTCCCTCTCGAATCGGCCACAAATCCAAGGCATGCTGAATGGCGTCTTTCGCCAATTCAAACGCGCGCTGCTCCTGCTCTCCCCATTCAAACGCATTTTTCTTTCGTGTAACTTTGTACAATGGGGCCAAAATCTGAGACAAATGGGGTATATGTTGTCTCCAATACCCGAATAGTCCAATAAAACTCTGGGCTTCCTTCCGATTTCGCGGTACTGCGAATTCCTTAATCTTTTGCTTCACTTTTGGCAACACTTCTCTGTGTCCCTGATTCCACTGAATGCTCAAAAATTTCACGCTCTGAGACGGTCCCTGCACTTTCTCGGGGTTAATCTCCCACCCTTGATTCTGCAAATGTTCCACCACCCTGTCTAGCTGAATTTGCACCTGTTCTTGCGTCTCTCCCTGCATCATCACGTCATCTATATAGTGAGAAATTTGCACTCCAGGAACCACTGGTACTTCATCCAAATGCTCTGCCACCAGACGGTAGCAGATAGTGGGGCTATGTAAATACCCCATGGGTAATCTACAGAAGGTGTACTGACGCCCCGCCCACTGGAATGCCAGCTCAGGCTGGCTCTCAGTAGCTATTGGTATCGTAAAGAAGGCATTGGCAATGTCAATGATTGCATACCAAGTCCCACTGTGTTTCTGTATGTTCTCAATCAAGGTAATGGTGTCTGGGACCGCTGCAGTCAGAGGAGGTGTATGTTTATTCAATTGGCGATAATCAATGCAAATCCTCCAACTGTTATCACTTTTACGAACAGGCCAGAGGGCATTATTCCACGCAGTGGTGATGGGAACTATTACCCCGGCCTCTAGTAAATCATGTATGGTCTGGCTAATCTCCTCATGTCCTCCCGGTATTCTGTACTGTTTCATTTGAATCACCTTAGTAGCTTGGGGAAGTGTTACCGGAGGAATCTTCAACAGCCCCACCCTTGTGGCGGCTATTGATATAAATCTTTTGGAACCAAATTGATAACATCCATCTTCCAAATGTAGGGTCATCCCATTCAAAATGTCAATTCCAATAATGTATTCGGGAATGGGCACAATCAGGACAGTGTATTCTCTCTTTGGAAGTGCCCCTATTTTCATGGGAACCACTATCTGCACTGCCGGGGTTTCTTTTCCGCCCAATCCCGTAATGGTGAAGTACTGTCCCCGGAATTTTCTTGGATGACCATGAATCAAAGTGGCCTCCGCTCCGGTGTCAACGAGGGCTCGAACTTTTTGAACATTTCCACGTTTCCAATAAATTTCTACTTTGACATGAGGTCTGTTATCTTTGCGAGCCCATCCCTGCACCGGAGTTTGGCCTGTTTCCTAATCTATTTTCACTCTGCGCACATCAGAGTCTGCCCAAGTCAAATCTGGATTTGCGGTAATTCTCAGGGAACTCCTCCTCCATGTCTCTGCTTCGCAACCTCTCTGAGCTTACCAGCTCCCTCTCCCACTCTCTTCCTCGAGTTTTCCCAGAACCTGTCAGTTCCCGGTCTCTCTCCCTGCTCCGGGTTCCCTCTGCGCTTCGGTGCTCTTCCTCCCAATTTCCATCCTCTGGGGATCTCTCTCTACTGTGGGGTTCTCTCCCTCTCTCTCCCTTTTCACCCTCACGCTCCTCCCCTCCTGCCTTTCTCTGGTTCACCACTTTGTTATCCTTCTTGTTCCCTTTCCTGCTCCCCTCCTTTTTATCCAAACCGCGTTTGCGGTACATTTCCCACATGTCCTTGGTGCTTATCCCATCAATTTCATTCCTGGTCACCCCATCTCGCAGCAAGGCCTGAAACATGTCTCGCCTTGTCACCCTGTTGTTATCAGTACGATTCTCAGACCGTGAATTCCTCTCTGGCTTAGCCCATTCTCCTAAATCACTTAACTCACGCACCGCTTCTACCACCTGAGACAATGGGTTACCCGTCTGATTAATTAACAAAGTCATGATGACATGCTTATATGCAGGAGGAGCGGCCCTAATCAGCCGGTTTCGCACAGACACACTTAAAATTCCATTCATCAAATCATGGGCATTACCCATAAAGATAGCTGTTTTCATCCCTTCTTCCTTCAATCTCTGTACTGCATCTCTCAAAGTATACGAAGGTTTATCATTAGGCAGCCAGTCTGACTCTGTCGGATACTTCTGAGCACACCCTTGCGCAGCTAGCTCTAACAAATTGGTCATGGGACCATTCCCTGGATAGGTTCTAAACTCATTTTGAATAACCGGGTCTGTACTTAACATACAAAGCCTCGGGGCGTCGCCGTGATCCAATTGGACCCCCTGGCCCCCCATATCGTGCACCCGCACCAACCACGTAAGCAATGTTTCCCCAGACCTCTGTCGAAATCTGTCTATCACATCACTTAGTTCTTGCTGCGTATAATCCTCCAGGGCATCCAACATCACCCCTCCAGGATTAGCTGGGCTATGCTGTAACTTTCGCCGATATATGGGCTGCGCACGGACAACATTCCTGCGCTCTGTCTTCTCCTGTCTAACATCTTGGCAGTCATCGCCCCCGGACCCATCTGAAAAATCAGATGTATCCCAGATGTTTCCATCCCAAAATTCAGGGTCAAAGGCTAATCCTGCCTGAGAGATAGCTAAATGCACCTTCTTTTTATTAACTTTCCCTCTTCGTTTCTTGTGTTTATATTTAGCTACGCTAACGGCCGTTCTCTCTGCAACCAGTTGGTACATTTCCAACTTATCACTTAATAATTTATTTTGACAAGCTAGCATGGTAGAGGAATTTCGGGCTTCTACTAACTCCTTCCCCAGCTGCTCGTGGTCTTTTTGTAACTGTAAACATTTTTCATACAACTTTCGGTACGCAGAAAGCAAGATCCAGCCTCGCCTCCCCAACGCACAAACCTCCCTTCCCTTGTCAATTGAAACTTTCCGTAAACATATAAGATCTTCAGGTTCCACATTCAACATACACGCATTCCAATTTTCACACAAACCAGCACAACGTGACCATTCCTGAGCTAAAAGTTTATACGGGGCAGTTTCCCATCCCGGTATTTCTATGTCTGGATTTGCTACCTGAGAACCTGCTTTTGAGCTCGCTTTGATCTTATTAAGCATTTTCCCCTTTTTTTTTTCGAATCCTGCCGACTACGCCAATTTGTGCTGCTTTACTCTTCAGAATATCAAAACTATGCACTTCAGGATATCTTAAGGCACAATGTAAAGCAATCACTCTCAAACACCTTCGTAAGTAGAATAATCAAGTTTATTTAAGGGGCAAGTTCTCAGCTAGCAAAACTAAACCACACTAATATATACAGTATATATATACATCAGGAGAATAACATGAGAATAATGATAAAGATATAAGCACTCTGTGAATAATTGCAAGAGTAACTGCATATAATACAAGCACACACAATATACTTCAATGCTCAATAGCATGAAAATGACTGCAAGAATAAGTGCATATTACGCGCGCACACACAATATACTTCAATGCTCAATAGCATGAAAATGACTGCAAGAATAAGTACATATTACGCGCGCACACACAATACACTTAATAAATTGAAAAGCTTCACCGAAAAGAGCGTCTGCATCCCTCCGCCGTACACAAAGCTGGGGAACCCAAATCAGCTGGCACAGGGAGCCTCTGTTCGGGACAATCAGTCCTCCTGGCGTTGCGTCCAACCCAGAAGAGAGTTCCTAAACCAGCCCATCCAGGCCCCCAACTTTTATAGTATTTACTAACGCCCAGGAGTTTTTTCTAGAAAAAGACCCCCTCCTTTACAAATTGTGCAATCGGCGGTACCTTGTTCACCCTTCGAGACGTCTCCTCAGAACGGGCCAAGTTCCCAGGAGAGGACTCCAAGGTGAAGCTTGCATTCCTCCTTGTGTACAGGCGCATCCCCCTGTTGTTCTGACTGATAGCTCGTGGAATGTAAATAGCGCCCTTCGTACCAGGCAGATGGAGCGAAATTGAGCAGAAAAACACCCCACCCTTCAGCTTGCCGAAGCTTGTGGAAAAACACAGAACAGTGCCTTACGCACCGAACCAGACTCGACAAAATGGAGTCGTGAACCAAAATGGAAGCGAAGGCCAATGAAAGCAGAGGCCAATGGTCCACACTCTGCACCACTGTTTACCTTGCACGTAGTGCTGCCGCATGCACGTAGTGTATGTAGCAATACAGGTCTATTAATGAAAAATCTGCCATTAGGCTCTATGCAGGTACATGTCTCATGGATGAATGAGGTGCAATCATAGTCCCTATCATTTGGTTGTGGCAGTCTCTAGCATTCCAGTAATGAAAAGTCTGTCTTTTGGTCTTTTGGTTGGCCCCTATCAACTTGCTGCCTCACCAATGGGTGGTCTGCCTTCTCTAGGAAGGGATCTAAAACTAGATTCCAGTCTACCTCAAGAATATTTCCCGTTGGTTTATTGCAAAGGTAATCTGGAGACCTTGTGGAATGTCTTACTCTTAACTTCTACAGTGCATAGATAGAACCTGGAATTGCTACTGATTTTGTATTGTCACTTTAATAAGTAGAAAATAAATACAAAATGACCCAGTGGATCTGTCCAGGTTTTGTGTACTTGTAGGGATAATCACCATTTAATTAGGATGGCTACCACTGTTTTTCGCTATCATAATGTTCTGGATGACAGGTGATCATTGGCATGAGTAACATTTTTCCTAGTCTTTTATTCCTTGCCTATCCAGTCCCTTCTAAGTTTTGGCTTTCTGTATCAGGTAGCCGTGCTTCCTGGAAGAGGATGATGTCCAGCCTGTATGTGCTGAGGAGGTTAAATACCTTCTTGTCTTAGCAAAGTGAATGAAACTGAGGGTGCATATTAAAAGACGAAAAATAATGCTAAAATAACATGCAAAGCTGATGATGTTTAAATTGTGTGTTAAATGCAAAAATGTAGTAGGCTACCATACTTTAATGTACTAGGCCTGAAACACTGGTATAACTTAATGTGCTAGGCCTGAAACACTGGGATAACTGCCATTTTATAGTTATCTAGACTAAAGGAATTGTAAAATCATCACAACACTTGATCTTGACCTTTTGAAATAGTTGTTGTTCACAATGAATGGTTGTTGCAAAAATATTTTTCTTCTTGTTTTTTTCTGATGTTTATACTTTTAAAAAGACCTCTGTTTGCTAATGAATAGACTTTTTATTTAGAAAGTTTGATATGAAAGTTCACCAAACGGGGATGCAGTCTTGAGAGGGAGGATGAATGAAATACTTGTATGTTAAGTCATAGCTGCAATCTTAGAAGTTCTTGTCTGAAGTTTATTGCGTTCCTGTGAGAAGACTGGGAGAGAACGCATTCCCATTTGCGCATCAAAGGTTGATTGATCAACTGAAGAAAGAAGAAGCAACAAGTTTTACAACATTGATTTTTTATGTCAATAATAGTGTGTGTTTCTAAGTAGGTTATTCAACTATCCTATTTTCTTCCTCTCCTTTTTGGCCTTTCCATGCTCAGAGACTTTACTGAATTCCTTGACGATCTCTTCATAAGTTCTGATTTGATTGATTCTTGAATTAGTGGGCTGAACCTTGATGCTGATGCTTCATGCTCTATGATTTCTCTTGAATCAAAACTAACTCTTTAGGGACTTCTGAACTGACACTTTTTCCTTCTCCATCCTAAGTGTTCCAAACGGTACCTTGCTTGTGTGCATACGGCTAATATCTGCAACAGGTAAGGCCCAAAAACATAACATGGACACATCACATTTTCTACTGAAAACGGACTTTTTTTCCAATGTGCCTAGCTGTCGATTTTGAGCCTTAGCTCAGGTGGCACCTGGGGAAACCAAACAAACCTGTAATTTTTTTTAAAACTACACACCTTAGAGAATCCAGTGTGAGGAGACATGTGTGACTCCCACAAGGTTTTGCTACCCAGAAGCCCTTGTAAACCTCAAACTTTGAGTAAAAAACACATCCCTCACATGAACAGTTCTGGAATCTACAGAGAGCACCTAATTTTCTACCAACAACCATTCCCCAGAGTCTACTGATAAAAAAAGGTACCTCACATGTGTGGATACGGCTAGTACCTGTGACAGGAATGGCACAAAAATGCAACATGGACATTTTTCCACTTAAAACTGATCCTTTATTGCAATTCAACTAGCTATGGATATTATATCCTAGCTCAGCAAGCCCTTACGGAATCCTAGCAAACCTGTATATTTTTACAAATTACACACCAAGAAGAATCCAGGGGGAGGTAACATGTGTGGCTTCCACCAGGTTTTCCTACCTGGAAGTCCTTGCAAATCTTAACGTTGACTAAAAAAAATAATTTTCCTCATATTTCTGTGATGGAATGTACTGAAATTTGCTGAGGGCAACCAATTTTCTACCACTTACCATTCTCCCAAGTCTCCCAATGAAAATGTTACCTCACTTGTGTTGTTGGCGTTAGTACCTGTGACAGGAAAGGCACATGAGCACAACAGATTTTTCCACTGAAACTTGACCCTTTTTTCCATTGTGTCTATCTGTGGACTTTTGGTCCTAGCTCTGCCAACACCTATAGAAACGTAGTAAACCTGTACATTTTTAAAAACTTGATACGTCCGAGAGACCGAGGTGGAGTGACTTGTATGGATACCACCAGGCCATCCTACCTAGAATCCCTTGCACCCCACAAACTTTGCCTAACATTGGGCATTTTCCTTGAAATTTCGGGGATGTACACTTCTGGAATCAGCAGGAATCCACAAAATTCCTTCCATCCAACAATCTCCCACTTATCCCAATATAAATGCTGCCCACTTGTGTAGCTGGGCCTACTATCTGCAACAGGAACAGATCAAACCTAGGTCAATGAGTGTCCCTTTTTGAGGACTCCTATTGATGTTAGTTTGATCCATTCCTGTCACAGGCACTAGGCCCAGACACTACTGGGACAGCCTTTTCATTGGGACGAGTGAAGAAACACTGAGTGGTAGAAATGTTGTGGATTGCTTCTGGTTTTGGAAGAATAAATCTGTGGAAGATGTGCAATTTTAGTCAAATTTTTAGGTTTACATGGCTTTGTGGGTAGGAAACCTTATGGGATCCTGAGTGGCAAACTTCCCTGGACGTCTAGCTTTCAGAATTGGCTAGGTTTGGTAAGTTTGGTAGGTTTTACTTGGTGGGCGCCAAACCCAGGCCCAAAAACTGCAGCTACCCCTTTTAATTGATGTTGGCACATTACAACCTGGACCATACACACTTTTGTAGGCACTAAACCCACTCACAGAGGTGAGGTACCATTTTTAACAGGAGACATGTGGGAACTCTTGGTGACAGGCAAGTTTGAGGCTACAAGCTGATTCTAGTACTTTGAGGTATCCATGCGAGCTCCATTGAGGCCACCCAGTGTCTGGTGTATGAAATTATCTAGAATTGGTAGATTTTCTCTGAAGACAATGTACACACTGGAGGAGAAAGACAAAATGACAAATTTTACTGCAAAGCTATCTACTCCTGAAGTACACAAATATACTGGTTGGATTTGGCATGAAGGAGAGTAAAAAGTTTAAAATGTAAATTATTTTAACAAGAGATTTCACGAAAATTAAATACACTGTTAATAATTGAAAGTTCAGAACACTGAATCAGTGACTCCCCGGTTGTGAGCTGTAAAACCATGACAAGGCATAAACTACTTTAAAGGTCATTCACCCACCTTTCATGCGTAACATATACAAAACATCATTCACACAGCTTTAATGCGTGACACATGCAAAACTATTCATACCGCCAGCCGCAGGCCCATCACATTACAGCACACACATCAACAAACCGTGTCATTAATGGGCCCATGACTATCATGCACTCACAGGACTGGCACAGCAATCACACCACCTGACCGCTGAAGGAGTGTGTGGAATGGTGTTTGGCTTGCAAAGTGGGTGTAGTGACCAGCATCAAGTCACTACATACACACACACAAACACATTGCCAGACAAATGCCGACTCACATACACTGGCAGCCAAGTGCCAGTCTACACACACCACCAGTCAAGCGCCAGTCCACATACACCTCCAACAAAGTGCCAGACCACACACACTGCCAGCCAAGCACCAGTCTATACACTTAACTAGCCAAGCCCCAGTCCACACACACCATTAGCCAAGCACCAGTCTACAAACACCACCAGCTAAGTGCCAGTCTACACACACCACCATCACTTTTTTTTAACAAACAAGAAAACCCAATCCAATTTGGATGAAAAACAATTTTGACTATAAACATAAAAGGTCTAACTAAATACATCAAGCTAAAGCCAACCGTGAAACTGAACAAAATATATAAAGTGATGCAGACCAGTCAGTTCACTTTTACTCTCATGGTTGCTCTCAATACTCTCATGGTTGCTCCCAATACTTGAGCTGTGTAAGGCATAATTTAAAACATGCAGGCACACATAGCCCAGGATTAGAAGTAGACTCAGGGCAGTATATACAACTATCCTATTGCATGCCTCTTTTTGACACAGTCTCTACACCTCTGACAAGGAAAATCTTTTTTGGGTATTGGAGGAATGTAATCAGGAAATCACTGATCCTTCAATCTAGCCATGTCCACCCCAACGCTAGGAACATTTGCCTGATCATCTACAACAAGGCTGCTTATTACAGACTGCTGAAACTGAACAAAAGTAATCTTTGAATCTGGAGAACAATCCTTAAATACAACAAAAACATTGAAGGTTACCAAATGAAACAAATGTACAGCCAACGTCTTATACCAAATATATGACTTATGAACACCAGTCTTAGGCAACCTTTGATCTACTATATCTAACCACCCATGTGCTTATTGGAGTCTGAACGTCACACAGGCTTGTATACTTCAGCAACCTGACCTAAACAGTCAGAGATGAAGTACTTTCATCATGAATGGTTGTCAGCATGTGGACATCATTCCTGTCTAAATATTTCTCAGCTAGATGTTTAACACTACGCAAAGTACTGCACTGTACCCTCTGATGTTTTTTACATATAAGCTCTTTAGGGTAACCTTTACGGTTAGAGCAGATTGTGCCAGTGTATAAGTTATCCAGTATAAATGGTAACCTTTGTAAAAAAGTCCTCAACCAAGTTCCCACACAGTTTTCTCACTGACTCCAAAAGTGGATGACAACCATGGGGATCAATAGAAGAATCCCTACCTGTGTACACCCTGAAATTATAGACATGTCCAGTGCTACTCTCAGACAGTACACCAATCTTAATTCCATAACATGCTTTCTCACTAGGAATGTACTGACTAAAAATCAAAAGAACCTGAACACGACCAAAAACTCATCCATAGCTATTTCTTTCCATGGAACATAGATCTCTGAAAAGCAATCTACAATATGATCAAGGACAGGCCAAACTGTGAAGAAATTGTCATAATCAGGGTGATCCCACTGGATGTTGAAGCATTATCAACAAAATTCAGCATCCAAAACAGAAGTGATTACTGATCATGACTCGTGGTTGCAGGAATAATAGCAGTTGCCATCAAGGGACTAGTAGATCAATATGAAGACAACAATGGTTTCTCTAACATCCCATCATAAAAGTTAAACCCTAGAACTTCTTCAACTCATCAAGATTTGTGGGGGTCTACCAGCTAGCTCTAGAGTGCAGCTGAAGTCTGGCACTGTTATCTCTCAAATACCGTTCAGTAAACAAATTAGTTTGGTCAACAATCCCATCTAAAAATATATGATCCATAAATAGCTGAAAGAAATTTATAGACAAAAAGTTTTCAGTGTTGAGTCTACACCCTGCAACACTACTTAAAGTAGGCAACACAGGATGCACCAAGTTTAGGGCAACCTAGAGTTTAGCACTTCCAGAAGGAAGTCTTTCAGCCCCAGGTTGAAGTCCAGGGCCCTCTTGCTGCAATATTGAGATATCTGTAGCCTTCTCAAAAGAGGCACTTCCTCCACACTGATACTGGATTCATCATCAAATGATTCCTCTCGGACAGAAAATTCTCTTCCAGAATCTTATACTTCCTCCTCAGCTTCAGATGCAGAATCAGTCTCAGAACCATGGTCAGAGGAAGATTCAAAAAGCAAACCAACAACCTGCTGAGCTGTAATCTTGTGGTTAGCCATACTCCTTTCTAATAAAAGTAGTCCAACAAATAACTCAACAATAAGCAACACTGTGTAAAATATTTAATAAACTGTGGCTTTATGAAACAGAAAGTAAAACTACTGGCATATAGTTATCTCGAATGAAAAGTCAATTAACACAAGCACAGAAAGACCTATATACTCAAAAATGATACCTCTTCTTGCAAGAAACAGAAAGACTGATCAACTTCACGTACTCTGCACAGACACAGCTTGCACCAGAGTACCCTAACCGGAAAGGAAAAAACAAAAAATCTTTACAAGTATCACAAGACAGCAGAGAACATGCACAAATCAATATGTTACTTTCAAAGATTCAAACATTAGTACAGGAGTCAAAAAAACATACAAACAGGCCAAGGATGTAACACAATGAGTTGCTTACAAACCACAACTCCACAAACTACAGATCTGCCAAAGGTGCACTCCTACACAGGATTCACCCTTAGCTAAAGGAAACGATTGGCTCCCGGATAAAAAAAAGAAAATTAAAACACAAATAAAAAAGATAAAATCTAAATCAAAAGACGCTGCTATTCCCCCAAAAGGAGGTGTGACAAAGGCAAAATAGACACTACCAGTTGGATGCAAGCCATTCCCTGGAAGCCAATCCCCCACCACACACATAACCTTATTATCAGGTGACTCACATGTTTTCACCCACCCTGAGGCCCAATTCACACACAAAAAAAGACCAAAAAACAAAACGATCTGCCCTCAGGGGATGGCAGAATGCTAAAGTAATATGGCCCCCAAGGAGATTGACCCTTGCCCAAGGGGAAGCTCCTATACAAAGTCTCTGGTGTATAGTGGGCTTCCATCACCCCCAAGAGGGCAGATCAGCCTAAAATGGCCAATCTGCCTTCAGAGGATGCAGAATAAAACATAAATATGGTCGCCAGGGGTCACTCCCCTTTAAAATACAATCCCTGGAGTCTAATGGCTAATCTGCCCTTCGGGGATGCAGAATACCAAAACAAAAATCCCCTTCAAAAAATGATTCCCTGATGTCTGGTGGGTTTCTGCCCCTCCTCCAGAGGGCAGATTTGTATTTGTTGGTGTCTATTGGGCTTTCACCACCTCACCCCAAATGGTAGATTGGACTAAAAACAGCTTATCTGCCCTTTGGGGGGGGCAAAAAATATTCTGCCAAGGGAGCAACCTTTGCCCAAGGGGGTCACTCCCCAGAATTATGGCACCAAATTCATCCCTGTTATCTCATGGGTTTCAACCCCACCTGAGGGACAGATTGCCCAGACAAACAGCTGAACAAGCCCCCATGGGGGGCCAAAGTATGGATACATGTCTATGAGAGGAGCGGCCATTGCCTAAGGGCCCGCTCCCAACAACAAAATTGGCCAGGTGATCTAGTGGAGTGGATTGTTGCTCCACAGTGTATGCTCCACTTGCGATCATGGACCAGGAACCTACTATAGATACACGGGAATTGAAAATCTCTTTCCTTTCTCCTTTGGTCTGTCTGTCTACTCAAGTCTCCCTCGCTGGAGTAGAACTTACTGGAATGAGGTCCTTTCTCCTGGACGTGCTGGAAGTGAATGGCTTCCAGCACGTCTCGGCACCATATGATGATATTGGCACAGTGTGTCTGGTTGGACATCATCAGATGGCCTGGGGGAGATGGGGTGGTAGTGGAAGGACTTCTGTGCCCCCCAATGGAGGCATGTTGACAGGGCCCCTGATGGGTGCACCAGCACTTTCAACACAGGTGAGAGCCAGAACAGCCTAGATCTATCCTCAGCACACAACCACTGTGTCTGAGGATGGCTCCAGGCATGAGTCAATGTTGCATGGGAACGCATTCACTCCCGTCTTCTCACAGCAATACAAGAAACTTCAGACATCAACTCTTAAGACTGCAACTATGTCTTACCATGTAACTCTAGTTCTCATAATTTATCCTCCCATACAAGACCGCCTCCCTGTGGGTGAATTGTCATGTCAAATTGTGAAAAAAGTCCATCAATTAGCTAACAGTAGCCTTTTCAGAAGTAGAAACATCTGTATAAGCACGATGAAAAACATTTTACGGAACAACCATTCATTGCGAACAGTGTTTTTCAAAAGGTCTTGACCAAGCCTTGTGCTAATTTTATGATTCTTTTAGCTTAGTTAATATGGCAGTATCTCATTGTTTTAGGCCTAACACTTTTAAGTATGGTCGCATCTACATTTATGAATTTAACATACGTTTCAAACATCATTAGCTTTGCACGTTATTTTGGCATTATTGATCTCCATTTAAATATGCACAGTCTATTTCCCCCCTCTGATGGTTAGCAAACGATCACATCTTCCCAAATGAATCTTTAGAGTTCACTCTCATGCTCTGTTTAGTCTTTTCTATTTATTTTCAATGATTCAGATACTTTCAATCTCTTGTATTCATTGTTCTTATCTTCTCATTATTTTAATTCTTCTTTTTCATATAAAAATAACATTTGCAACCTTTATGTAAAGCAAACAGAGTTAATAAGCAAAATCCAACTATGAATATGAACTATGGCCTGAATATCACTCTGAAAATTCTTCCATCAGTCGTAGCAAACCAGTTGCCAATTACAGAAACTGCTTTAGCTAAATTCTTTAGAATACTAGCAATTTCTAATGATTTTAACTCCAGTCAAAAGTGTTCTTTAATAATCAGGTAGGTATGAACAGCAATGCTGAGCTTTCAACATCTAGCTGACTCCGCCTTTTTCCACCAGCAAAATATCTAAAGCTAATCAATCTTGTAAAACCATTGATCTGATGGTCACAACTGATAAAGCTCCAGAAGTACTGGTTGCCAATTTATCCACTACTGTTGAAAGCTGTCTAATTTTCTACTGGTGGTATCATTGCTCCAAAAATGTGTCCAACTAATTCTGTTCCATCACTTTTAATACGTTATAATGGTGGTGTCATTCTTGAAGCATCTATATTATTATGACGCATTTTAGGAAACATTCATGTGAAATAGCAAATGCTCTCACAATCAGCTAATAATTGAAAATAAGTATATTTTCCACAAATGAAATGAACTGCTAGAATGACTTTCTTTTCTCCTTGTCAGATTTGCCATGAACCTCCCAGCATTTTAAATGTGTGCTCACAACTATTAATTCCTAAAGGTATTTTTTCTAAATTGGTTTCTTCCTTTGTAAAGACACAATTTACTCTTTTGTAGCCTTTCTAATTTCAGCTTAGGATAGATGATTTTCTTTCTATATTTGTTTTCTTTCTTCTTCCAAACATTTTTCAAAATGTCTTCCCCTTTGTTTTTACAATGGCAAACGTGTGACCTTCTTTCTTCTACTGCCATGATAAATATTTTTTTTAATGGTCTCATTAAACAAGTCAAATTGCTTTCATATGCTCTAGCATAGTCTACTGTGTCGATGGTCTAAAATAATACCAGACTTAGGCCCTCATTTCAACCTCGGCTGTCTTTTTCAAAGACCGCCAAGGTTACTCCGTGCCTAAGACCACCAGTGGTGGCAGTCTTCCACCAACCGTATCATGACTGCTGGCAGCCCTTCGCCCTTTTTCGGATGGAGAGCTGCCAGCAGCCATACTGGCGGTCGGCGGTGAAGTGGAGGCTGCTCCACCTTCACCGCCACATCATCAGAACACCGCCCACCGAATCACGTCCCAGTATTTGGCGTGGTGGTGTTCTGGTGACAGGGTGCTGGCGGCAGAGCAGCCCCCATGGATCTCGTTCCCTCCCAGAGGATCACCGGAACAGGTGAGGTGATCGTCCATTAGGGGAGGGGGTGGGAGGGTGTTGTGTGTTGTGTGCGTGCATGGGGGTGTGAGTGCGTAGAGGGGTTGTGTGAGTGCGTGTATGCATGCGGAGGTGTATTGTGTTTTTGGGAAATGTGACGTATGTGTGTGCATGTGTGCATGTATGTGTGCGTGTATGTGCATGAGTGGTGTGAGCGTGCATGTAGTGGGGTGTGGGGGTGTGTGTGTGGGTGTTTCTGTGTGGGGCAGGGGTCCTACCACCTTTGGGGGGTGGTAGAGGGTCGTGGGTGTTGCGGGAGGACTCGGGGGAGGGGGAAGGGGGAGACCCCAATCAGTTCCAGGGAATGAATTCCCTGGCACTGATAGTGCCTAGCGCCATGGATTTCGTGGCAGTACAAAACCCCACGAAATCCATGGTGGTATGCGGGGTCCTGATACCGCTGGCGGTCCAGTGACGGCCGCAGGGCTGGAGACCGAAGACTCTGTAGCCCAGCGGTTGTTATCACCCTGGTGGTCGATGTGTAAAAGTGGCAGTTTTGCATGGTGGAAACCGCCATGGTCGTAATTCAATTATTTTTCCCGCCGGCCTGTTGGCGGTATTACTGCCGCTTTTACACCGACCGCCAGGGTTGTAATGAGGGCCTTAGTCCATTCCATTTGCTTGTGGATGAAGGTTCTTAGTCTCCTGTAAAGGAACTTTTGAAAGAATAATGTTGCAATTAGAATAATAAAAGTTAAAGCATTCTTGCCTATATATTAAACTAAGTAAAATACTACATGTATTTGCATAAGACAAAGGAATATGGTGATATGTCACCTCCTCTGCAGCTGACAAAGATAAGTGTGCACAAACGTCCCTTGGATCTAATGTCTGTTGTATTCCTGAACTAATCTAGAATAAACATTTGTTGTATAACTTTCTTTCATGTACCCTACAAATGACGCCTTCAAATTTGCCTCATCCATTGTGTATGGCGATGTCATAGGAGTAAGTGTAGCAATAGGTTTCTCTTTCTATGGTGTGAAATAAATTCCTACTAACATTGTTATAACTGCTATCACTACTACTAAAAATGTAATGCCCATTATGATCTTATATCTTGCATTGGTTTGGAAACATGTTTGTCTACAGTCAGATTGTTAAATGAAATATAGCTGCAGGTAAAGCCAATAATTCACTTTCAAAATGTTTCACTAAGCTGTTTCTTGGATGTTCTTTTGCAGTTAGTTTTCCAGCTTTATTCACAATAATCTTTGTAGGGTCATCCCTAACTCTACTCCGTCTTCTCCTAAATGTTTTATCCCTACTCACCTACTGCAGCCTTGGGCCTAGGGAAATCTTCATAATTCTTTTTACTACTTTCTCAGTTTTATTACCAGTCTTTATTTCAGTCTTTTGCACTTTTTCTCTCAACAGTGTCTCGCAATCTTTTTTTGTCTGTCAGAAAGCTTTCCAGCAGCTTTTTTTTAATACTGTCATTAGTATTATGTGATGGGGCCTCAAATATTTCTGATCTTGGGACAATCAAATCCAGCACTGATGCATTTAGTACTTGAACCATGTAGTATGTTCATTCAGGGGCAAAATACATTCAGCATGGCACCCTCGCTCTTTTTGACCTTCTTGGTGTCTTCTTCTGTGTCACTTATACCTCTTGATTTTGTCTCCTCAATGATAGTTGTCGATATGTGTTCCACTGACACGCTTGATCTCAATTTCTTCCAACCATAGCATTGTGGCCATTCAGCACCATATGTGAACTTTCTTGATCCAGTACTTGTTCATTTACCTGGATCACCTGCTCGCATATGTGATGTCTCAA
This sequence comes from Pleurodeles waltl, assembly GCF_031143425.1. Lineage (NCBI taxonomy): Eukaryota > Metazoa > Chordata > Amphibia > Caudata > Salamandridae > Pleurodeles > Pleurodeles waltl. The sequence continues at coordinate 854,740,001 of NC_090449.1, forward strand.
ACACTATCTCACACTGGGCTCTCATTTCTTCTCCTTCAAGAACTTCCACTCCACCCCTTGATGTTACAGGAACTTGGGCACTCTGTGATTCTCCCCCCCTTTCTGCTCCTTGCAGTGGTGCACTTTGCAAGCATGCCTTCACAAGTGACACCTTACTCTCTGTATATGTGAAGCATGAACCCAATTCAGTATCCCGGTGCACTTAACAACACTGTTTATTATTACGATGACGTGGAAGGGGCCTTTCAATCTCAGTCCCAAATAGAACTTTTACACATGCTTCTTTACCAACACCCAGTAACTGGGACTGAGGTTGTGGCACTGTTCCTGATACAGATTTGTGGTATCAGCTTCAACCTGGTGAGAGACAGAATGCACCACATCAGGCAATCCATTGCAGTAAATGAGTACAACATGTCATCTGTGATGTGCAGAAGTGCATTGGCAGGTACAGCGGGCACTCTCACTGCACGCCCTATCAGGATTTCATGTGGCTATATTCCTGTTTTCCTGTCAGGTATCTTTCAGAGGCTCATCGGTACCATAGTCAAAGCATCTGGCTATTTCAGTGATGTGGAGGGACAAACTTTCACAAACTGGGATTTTATGGTTCCATTCAGCTGTTCAACAATTCCAGAGGCGTCTGGACGATAACTATAATTTAACCTCTGTTCCACCTGTAGAGCTGCACATAGCATTTCAAGGACTTCATTGTTTAAATGAGTCCCTCGATCTGGCTCCGGAGAAAATGGTAACCTGAACCTGGGTATTAATACTTCCAAAAACAATTTAGCAACAGTGAAACTGTCATTTCTCTGTGTTGGGTAGAATTCCATACTTTGAGAGAAAATGTATATTATAACCAGCACATCTTTCACCCCGTTACAAACAGGCATCTCAATGAAGTCTATTTGCAATCTGTTGAAAGGACCACCTGCTCTTCGGACATGACTCAATGTTATTGGTGTTCTTTTCCCTAAATTCATGTGTTAGAATGTCACACATCAATGGCACAATTCCTCAGCAAGCATCCTAAAGCTGCATTTAAACCAATTTTGTCTGAATAATCTCACAGTTGCATCCTTCCAAAGGTGTGTAGGACCATAAAGGTGTTGTGCCATGGAAAATAGTAAACTGTCTAGCAACAATGGTCTTCCATCTGCTGAAATCCAAATGTCATCTGAATTTATAACACATCCTGCTCAGATCCATTCCTGCTTTTCTGGTTGTGAAACCTCTTCCTGCAATCTCTTTAGTTCTTCCCAAGTATTAACCACTGACAACATCAAAAAAGCAAAGTTTACCTCAGATGCATTTGTATCTGCTACATTAAATGCACAGGCTCAAGTGCACAATACTGAGAAAGTTCAACTGCAAATCTGTTTACAACAGTGACATAATCATGGCCACTTCTTTGAGCAGTATACTTCACTACTGTAATTTCTGTAGGAAGCTGCAAGTCACTGAGCAGTCTTTTCACGTTTGTCATTTCTGATAGGCCAGCTGTAGGAGGTCATGAAACCTCTCTGTGACCATAATTGTCCAAAGTCATGGACTATACCAAGGCCAGACTTGTTTCTGTAAATATAGTCACTTTGAATTGTGCTAATAGGCTACAACCTCCTGTAAGGGCAATCCATTCTGCCACGTGTGCTGAGGTAACACACTGAAGTAATGAAGCGTCCACAACTTCTTGAATCATACAGAAAGCGTAGGCTGCTCTCAAACTACTTCACTGTTTCTCAGATATGGGCTGTTCAGAAAAATTACATAATCAGGTTCTTCCAAAGCTTCATCATTTATGTCTGGCCTTAGCTTGGAGCTTAAATCTGGGACATCTAGACAAGCATGTTGAACGTCATAATCAATTGTATTTTCAGCTAATGGCAGAATGGTGCCAGATATAACATGAGACAATACTGCAACTCAATGTTTTCAGCAGCAAGAATCTGTTGTTCATACTTTGTAGGTCTGCTGTTTGTCACATGCTGTGTTTTTATTCAAGCGAGCAGTATGTTGATGGAGTGAGGGACCATGACAGTTCAAGGATGATCCATCACTATGTTCTCACAGCTCTTGATACTGACACAAAAAGCTGTAACTGCTTTAAGGCACCCATGCAATCCTGCAGCAACAGGGTCAAGGGAAGTTGAAGATATATGCCACAGGTCCCCGTGAAACTCCATGCATCTGAGTAAGCACTGAGAGAGAGTAGTGCTTACTTTTATAATATTGACACTTACATTTGCAACATTGATTTTGTGTCTGTAATATTGAGTGTTCCTGAAGTAGGTTATTCCACTATCCCATTATCTCCCTCTCCTTATTGTGCTTTGCATGCACAGAGACTCTACTGAGTTTCTTGTCCCTCTCCTCAAGGGAAGGTCTGCGTTGACTGATTCTTGTATTATTCGGCTGACCTTTGATGCTGAAGCTTTATGCTTTAGGCTTTCTCTCAAATCAGAACTCCTTATGGGTTTCGGAACTGACAACTTTTCCTTCTCATTCTTAGACTAGGGATCCTTTCCTTCATGGAACATTAATGCATTTTATTGTGATTTGTTGATTACTTCTTTTAATATTGATTTCTAGCAAAACATCCTAATGACTGAAAATGATTAATTTTGTCTTGTGACTTTAATAAATCCTAAGACTAGTAGAATAAAGCCCTTTAACCCATACTTAACTCTATTTATTGATTGAAATAGATTAGGGACTGTTCAGATAATCTATTGTGATGTACAGCTCCTAATTAGTCTCCATCAACACTGAAGATCCATCAACCTGAGAAGAATAGGCAGCGGAGGTTTCTCTGATAGCGGTAAACCGAATTTGTAAACCGATAAATCCTCGCATCAGCAAGACCTATCACACTCGCTAAGATCACTGTTAGTTTGCGTGACGTAGGCATATGTATTGTCTTGTTTAACTGGTATTTCAGCAATTGTGGGTGTTCTGGCTGCTCATCAGCTGGGATATAGGTTGTGTTGTTCCTTTGAGTATACTACTGTGCTTTGGGTGCCCTGTGGTAACTTAAGGGAGTATGAGTTAGATATGCATAGGTAAGAAGAGGCTTCTCTCAAAGATAGTTTTGGTGTTGTGGTTTAAAAAGTATGACAATGGGGTTAGCTCAAATGAGATGCTACAAAGTCTAGTGTCAAGTGACTGTACAAGTTGCAAGAGTGTTTGAATTTAATATCTTTCCTTCTCCCAGTAGATGACTGGTGTTTTAGTGTGGGGAGTTTCAGTCACCGTCACTTGATGTTGGTGATTCTGATGCAGTATATGCAAAGGCTCTCTGCCCTAAATACCTGTTTGGAGATTAGAGGAGGGTTATTCTGGGGTATTGTGTGCTAGTCTAATGTTGCAGGTGTCCAATGATAAATGTATCAGTTCTGTCCCAGCTTAAGGTTATTTATTTATTTCTTAGTCCTCATAACCAGTCCAGCCAGGCTACCAAAACAACTGGGTTAGGGTACCAAGAGGGAAGACCATCACTGAAAGAAGACATCTCCTCGGGCCTCGTCCAGCAGCCATTTGGTTAGAGAGCAACTCTACCAGGAGACACTACTCCAAATGGACAAGTTCACCCCTTTAACCACTGAGTCATTGTGACCAGGGGACCTTGACGAGGCACGTAATCACTGGACTCTCTGTTGCATTTGACCAGCCCATATTTTACTTAATTCAAAGCCACATTTACTGAGCAATCATCCCCAAGGTTAGTTCCAAATATTACTAGAGAAAGAGTTACTTTTACATTTGGACTCACAAAACCACTTAGCGCCTCCCCTACATCCGTCCAAAAGTGATCAAGCTTCTGAGAGCTCCAAAACATGTGGATGTCGTCAGCCCTTTCTTCATTACATCGTGGGCAACATTTGTTTCCCTTTCCCAGGGCAGTTATCTTCTATGGTGACCAATGTACCCTGTGCAAAGTAAAAAGAGGTTTTTTTTCAATGAAGCAGGTTTGACTGTAGCCCAAAGTGTAGCAAAAGAAACTTGCCAGAGGCTGCCGATGTCCAACAAAGTTATCTCCTTGCTCCATTTCTTAGCTGGCAGTAAACAGAGATCTTCTCTCACCTCCATTAACATCCCGTACCAAAGTGCAACCTCCTTGCGATAAGCATAGTGATAGCATAATTTCTCTTCCCAAGTATCATCTTTTTGCTCTACTCTGGGGAGGACACTTGCCTAGCTCACCAATTGATAATATTTAAACTTGGAAACCGTATTTTCTACTAACTCTGTGAACATATACCACGGTATCAGTTCCTGCTCTACTGAAATTTGCCCCATTTAACCACCCCTTTTCCTTGTAATGGAAGGGATAATCTATCCTGAAGGCATTCTGGGGTGCCCAGTGAATCCCATACTGGTGCAAAGGCACTATAACATAACACGGTATGCTTAGCTCTCATCATGACTAGGAACCATATCTTGCATGCTGCACTAAGGCACTTTAATCTGACCTTCTTAAAGTACTTTGGGTGGACATATTTATATAGAAAATTATCACCTGCCTCCAAGGTTCCATCAATCATACCTTTATCATACGGGGTATAATTAAGTCGGTCATTCAATAACCTCCTTATATTTTTTAGTTGAAAAACCATGCCATATGTATACAAGCCTGGGATGACTATTCCTCCTTGATTTTTCTTCCTGGAAAACTTCCTCCGGGCAATTTGAACTCCCTTTGATGCCCAAACAAAAGAAGTCAAATCCCTCGGCAACCTTCTAAACCATGTTGCTTTAAATTCTAATGGGATTGTGTTAAATAAAAAGGTACATTTCAGTAGAATGAGCATTTTGAAGATGTTGGATATGCCTATCAAAGATAATAAGAGAGCAGCCCAAATTCTTATTTACTTCTTTGTTGATGACCATACTTTACTGAAATTCTTCCAGGTCACCTCCTCCAAGTCTGCTGTGATCTGAACCCCCAGGTATCTGATCTCTTTTTTTTACCAAAGGAGAGTCATAGAGAGTATTCCAGCACATTATCTCTGTCTTCTGTTGATTAACCAGATACCCTGACAACCTGCCAAACTATTCCAAGACAAACCAGACAATTGGGAATGAACCTATCAGATCACTAGTGTATATCATGAGATCATCAGCCTACAATGCCACTTTTTTCTCCCACCCTCTAAAACAAAATGGTATTATGTTTGGATTATACCTGATTATAATCACCAAAGGTTCTATGTATTAGTTGCATGGGAGAGGAGAGAGTGGACAACCCTGTTGGGTACCTCTCTCAATCTTGACTTGTGTTGATAGGTTACCATTCACCAATACCCTAGCTACTGGGTCCTTATATAAGGCCTCAATTGCTTTAATAAAAATGCCACCAAATCCATTTTTCTCCTTGACTCTCGATAAAAAAGGCCAGCTGAGAATCACAAGAGGTTACCATTCAATTGAGCAAGATCTATTGCACTAAACAGTTCGTGGGTCAGTTCAAACAGCTGTCTACCTCTAATAAAAACCTTCTGATCTCTGTGTATTAATATGTCAATTACCCCAGCTAGTCTTTTTATTGAAATGTGGGTATTGATTTTATAATCTGAATTAAGCAGAGAAATAGGTCTGTAGGATTCGCATTGTGTGGGGATTTTGTTTGGTTTCAGGATCAACATGATAGTAGCCTCATTCCATGACTTTGGCATTGGGGAAATTCCAAGAAAGACTTCATTAATTACTTCTAGCATGATGGGGGCCACCTCATTTGAGACTACCTTATATAATTCATTAGGTAGGCCGTCATAGCCAGAAGATTTCCCCCTTTTTAAGGAATTTTAACGTTTTCTGCAGTCCCTCCATAGTTATTCTCGCTTCCAATGCCTGTCTTGCTCTATCATCCAAGCCTGGCAGAGGAATTCTATTCACATATACTCTAATCTGATCACCAGTAGCCACAACTTCCTCTGTACACAGCTTTTGGAAGAAGGAGATAAATGCTCGCTCTATCTCTAATTCATTGGTGGTGCGGCTGACCTTACCTTCAATTTGGAGTGCTGTAATTCTATTCCTGGATTGATCTACCATAGTTTTCCAAGCTAACAACTTGCCGCACCCCTCTCCATACTCATAATGTGCCAGTCTACTAGTTTCCCATCATTTCCTAGTCTTTGCTTCTAAGAATTCTTGTAATTCTGCCCTCGCTTTCTTCAGCTGAAAGTCCAGTGTATTTCCTGCCGGAGTATTCAAAGCCATGTCACACTGAGGCCCTCATTACAACACTGACGGTCGGTGTTAAAGCGGTGGTAATACTGCCAACAGGCCGGCGGTAAAAAAAATAGGATCACGACCACGGCGGAAACCGCCAACACATACAGCCACTTTAACACTCCGACGGCCACGGCGGTAGCAACAAACACCGCGGCGGTCACGCCAACAGACAGGCGGAAGACAGTGTACCGCCCACCCCATCACAACCCGCCAATCCAACAGCTTTTCGGGGTGGTACCAACGCCATCAAAAGCACGGAAGAAACAGTGTTTGGAAGGGAAACCACTCACCTCTCGACACTCAACAAAAAACCAGGACGCCATGGAGCCCGAGTTACAGGTCCTGCCCTTGATGGTTTACCTCCTCATCTACCAAGAATACGAAAGACGGCGGCGACGACCACAGTGAGAACTGCACCTAGTACACAGGGGAGGGGGGAGGAAAACGAGAGTGATACACACACGCAACATGCAACACCCCCACCCTCACCCACAACACCATACACACGAACACATGCAGCAATAGAACATTTACACCCTGTTACCCCCTGGAAGAACTCAAGGACAAAGGGAATAGAGTTAAATCAGTGTAATTTTAGAAACAGGCAGATCTACGTAACGATAATTAAAGCAGTACAGAAGCCCATACATTGTCCCTTCCAAATGTCCGTGGGCCACTGGGCCAAAAATCATGGGCCAAGCCCGCACTTGACTCCTGCCTCAATCCGGAGAAAACACTGCAGGGGCATCAGGTCAAAAACACACAGACACCTCAGGGGGAAGGGGAAGAGGGGGCACCTCAGCCAGAAGATGGAATAACACCACTGCTCCTCAAGGGGGCTCCATGCCCACTGCTTGGTCCTGGGAAGTGCAAGGCCACATTCTCTCTAGTGGGTGGTTTGCCCATTGCTTGGTCCTGGGGAGTGCAAAGCCACAGTCTTTCAAGTGGGTGCTTTGCCCACTGCTTGCTACTGGGGAGTGCAAAGCAACAGTCCCTGAAGTGGGTGGTTTGCCCACTGCTTGGTCCTGGGGAGTGCAAAGCCACAGTCTCTCAAGTGGATGCCTTTCTCCACTGGTTCAGGAGGGGGCCTTGTGCCCAGTCTGCTTCATCCTACGAAGGATTGGGTGAGTGGATGTCTTTCTCCACTGGTTCTAGAGAGGTCCTTGTGCCGAGTGATGCAGCACTTAGGTTGTGGCAGATCACATTCTCTCACCTGAGTGTCTGAGGCACGGGATTTCCAGGGACCAGGTTCCATGATAGTAATGGAGGGAGGGCTAGACTCCAGGCTGCAGCACCTAAGCCTGCATACTGGTGGTGTTGCAGGTGCTGGTGGGGTGCTGTCAGTGGTGGTGGGAGGCTTCAGCCTGGCTCATGCAGCCTTGGACGGCTACCCACTGGGGATGCTGCTGCTAGTAGTGGTCCTACTGCCGGCGGTGCAGGTGGCAGTGCTTGTGGCAGTGGTCGCGGTGGGGCTGCTGGCGGGGCTGGCTATAGTGCAGGTGCTGCCAGTGGTGGAGGTAGGCCCCAGCCCTTTTCGTGCAGCCTCGGACGGCTGCCCACTGGGGATGCTGCTGCTGACAGTAGTGGTGGCATCAGCGGTGCATGTGGCGGTGCAGGTGGCGATGCTTGCGACAGGGCTGCTGCCGGTGCAGGTGGCAGTGCTAGCGTTTCTGCTGGTGGCCACCAGGCGTTCACCTGCAGCCTCCGACAGCTGAAGTGCCTTGCCTTGGGTTTTCTGCCCCTTCCTCACCTTGGCAGAAGCTGTTGCGACCTTGGCTCTGGCAGCTGGAGTTTCGGAGGAGGCCTTGCTGGGTGGGTCGTGCTCCTTGCCCTTGATGCATGTTGTCCCCTTCTTCACCTTGGCAGGTAGCGGAATGGTTTGGTCCTTTGCAGGGGTTGGTGGCACACTAGCTGGCCTGACGAGTGTCCCCTTTCAGCCTCTGGGAGTTGGAGGTACCACAGTGGACGCCGACATGGTGGCTGAGGTGCTGGCATGGGTTCAGGACACCCTAACCCAAGGGGAAGGACAGATGGTGGAGGGGTAGGGAACAGGTCAATGTCTGCCAGGAAAAGCTTTTTAGACACACTGGGGTGGGAAGAGGGAGCAGGTTTGGGAGTGGAGGAAGAGGGAGTGGTGGTAGGAGGTGTCTTTCTGCTGAGTTTTGGTGAAGGTGCATGTGCTGGATACTGTTGTGAGGTGGATGGCTGTTGGGTGGGTGGGTGCTGGCGTTTGTGTACTTTGGGAGGAGGGGTCACAGACACACTGGGAGAGGTCACAGGGGACGTGGGAATGGATGTGGGGGTGGTGACTGCCAGTGAGGGGTCAGTGGTGATGGGCATTCTGGTGATGGTGGTAGTGGATGAGGATGTAGTGCATGCAGGTGTGAGTAGATACGATACTGGGAGGGAGGTGGACGAGGAGGGGGACAGGGTGGAGGCAGTGGATGTTGGTGTGTCTGCATGGCTATGGTGCTTGTGTGAGTGCCTGTGGGATGATGTGGGGTTCTTGTGTGTGCCTGAACCACTTCTGTGTGTTGATTTGGGTGAATGATGGTCTGAAGGTGTGTTTGGGATAGGCTGGGTACTTGAAGTGTTTTGCACCATGCCTTCCAGAAATTGGAGGCAAATTGCAACCCTCGATCAGAGAGGATAATTTTCGGCAATCCATGATAAAGAACCACTCTATTCAGTAAAATAGTTGCCAGTTCACTGGAGGTGGGCAATTTCTTACAGGCAATGAAATGTCAGTATTTCGTGAGACTATCTACTACCACCAGGATTATTGAATGTTGTTGAACCACTGGTAGACCTGTAATGAAGTCTAAAGAAATGTGCTCCCAAGAACGACTTGGAGTCAGGAGTGTATGTAACAAGCCTTTCGGTTTTGAATGACTTGTTCTAATGCGAGCATAGACTTCACAGTTGTTTACCATTGCTTTTACATCTTTTGTCAGGGTAGGCCACCAAAAATAGCGTTGGATTAACTTAAGAGTTTTAGTAGTACCAGGATGACCTGCCGTAGGTATAACATGCAACCAATGAAACACCATCTTGCGAAGTTTGGTAGTGGACACGAACAAACGAGCGTCATTGAAAGGTAATCCTTGCTTGATTGACCTTTTGGGATCTGCTTAGGCCCATGTCTGCCATTTCTCAACAGTGAAAGAATGACGGATGTCATCAAAGAAATCTTCAGTTTTTATGATAGATAGGACTTTGTCTGGAGCAATGATAGCTCTGGGGGTTTGAACTGCAGGCAATGTGGTAGACTCTTGGCGGGACAAGGCGTCAGCTTTGCGATTGTCTTTACCAGGTTGGAAAGTTACCACAAAATCAAATTCGGCAAAAAACAACATCCAGCGTAATTGCCGAAGAGCCAAAAAGTCTGGCGGAACTCATGAACTGGAGATTGCGATGATCAGTATATACTGTGACAGTGTATTTGGCACCCAATAAATGATATCTCCATTCTTTAAAGGCATCACGAATCGCTAGAAACTCTTTTTCAGCAATGACATAGTTCTGTTCGGCTTTGTTCAGTTTCCGAGACATATAAGCCACAGGATGAAGTTGGCCAGTGTCTTTGCTTCGTTGCGACAAGACTGCACCTATTGCCACATCTGAAGCATCAGCTTCCACTATGAAGGGACAATCTGCATCTGGGTGAGTCAGGACTAGGGCAGTGGAAAATGCTTCCTTCAAAGTTGAGAAGGCTTGATCAGTTTCTGGGGACCATACTCATTTTTCTTTCTTTCTTAGTAGCTTAGTGATTGGGGCCACTGTCTGGGAGAAGTGATTTATGAACCTCTGGTAAAAATTTGCAAACCCCAGGAAACATTGTACATCACGAACAGTCTTTGGAGTGGACCAATCAGATACGGCCTTTACTTTCTTTTCTGCCATCACCATACCTTGAGGGGTGAGGATAACCCTCAAAAAATCAACTGTGGTAACATGAAACTCACACTTGGTTAGTTTACAATATAAATGGTGCTTTCGAAGGGCTGCAAGAATTTTCTTGACATGTTGTACATGTTCATTTTCATTGTCTGAGTGGATCAAAATTTCATTGATGTAGACTATGGCAAATATGTCAAGGTGCTCTCTATGAACATCATTCAAGAAAACTTTAAATGCTGCTGGAGCATTACACAGACCAAAAGGCATGACAGTGTATTCAAAGAGGCCATATCTTGTCTTGAATGCTGTTTTCCATTCGTCACCCTCTCTCATTCTGACCAAATGATAAGCACCTCGAAGATCAAGCTTCGTGTAGATTTTTGCTTTCTTTACTTGTTCCAGCAAGACCGGAATTAGGGGCAAAGGATATTTATTCTTGATGGTGACTTTGTTCAATTCCCTATAGTGGATACAAGTTGGAAGTTCTCCATTCACCTTCGGAACAAAAAACAAAGGAGAAGCTGCAGGAGACTTAGAAGGGCGAATGAAACCATTCTCCAAGAACTGATCTAGATACTTTAGTAAATGTTGATTTTCATGTTCTGACAGGGCGTATACACGACAGTTGGGGAGTATCGCACCTGGAACTAGATCAATTTGACAGTCATAAGATCTATGAGGAGGTACGTTTTCTGCTTCTTTCTCATCGAATACATCTTCGTAAGATGAATACTGCTTGGGCAATTTAATTTCCTTCTCTGCAGCAGCGGCTATGTAAGAATTGCAAACTTTGGTACTTGAGACTTTTGGAGGCATTTTTCTTTACATAGCGCTGATGAGAACACGACCTTTCGTTCTGCCCAATTAATCTCAGGATTGTTATGAGTTAACCAGGGTTGGCCAAGGATAATTCCATACTGGGGAGCATGGATCACGTCAAGGATGAGTTTCTCTTTATGTTTCTTTCCTCGGTTCTTATCTCACAGATTACCGACAAGGGAACATTCTGAAGAGTTACCGGACCTCCAGTCAAGAGTTTTCCATCTAATGCCTGGATGATTTCTGGGGTATTTTTCTCAATGCATGGGATCACCCATGCACAAACCAATTGGGCGTCAACAAAGTTCCAGGTAGCCCCAGAATCTACTAGAGCCTTCTTGAAATAGGTATTTTTCTTTACTTTAACTTTTATGCCCAGCTTGAGATGTCTAGATTGTGAAAGGTCCACGGTGACACCCAAGAGCAACCCTTCTTTACATCTTCGGTGATTTGAGTTTTCCAGCTTGACTTGTGCATTGGCTGCAAGTTTCTCGACATGACCTAGTTTGCTCTTTGTTTTGATTGGACATTCTTTGACAAAATGACCCTTGCACCCGCAATAAAGACATTGACCATCCTTTTTACGTAGGTCTTTTTTGTCTTGGGTCAGAAGCTTCCTGATTGTTCCGATTTCCATAGGTTCTGACGTTCTTGAGTCTCTATTATCGGGAACATGCCAAGAATATTTCTCAGTCTTTTTGCCTGTTCCCCTTCGTTCCTCTAAACGATAATCCAATCTTAAAACAAGATTTATAAGGTCTTGACAGTCTGTAGGCTGCAGATCTATTCGAACTAGAACATCTTTTAGCTCCTCTTTGAGTCCCTTGTAGAACAAGACCGCTTGATTTTCTTACCAGCCGATTAAAGTTGGCTAAATATGACACTAGATCTTGGTTACCTTGTTGCAAGTCTAATAATTCACGGTCTACCGATAATGTCACAGTTCTACGATCAAATACCCTTTCAAACTCATAAACAAAACTTTTCCAATTATAAAGCAGGGGACTGTCTTTACGCACAAGAGGTATAGCCCAAGTAGCTGCATCTCCAGTCAGATATGATAACAAGAAAGCTACTTTGGACTGGGCATCAGAGAAAGTATGTGGACGGCAGGTGAAATGTAATTCCACTTGAACCAGGAAAGATTGTGCTTTCAAGGGATCGCCTGAGAAACGTTCTGGAGGAGCTAACGGAATGGCCGAAGGCACATTGAGGGAAATGTTTGTGGGATTACCTCCAGAAGCCTGAGAAGAAGGACCTGGCCAAGGCACACCTGTGGGATTGTGTTCCTTCTTCTCTACCTTATCCTGTAACTGACTCACTCTATCAGCTAGGCTAGTTGCCAAATCTTTTGATGACACCACCTCTGCTTGGAGCTGAGTGATAGCCTTGACTAGCTCGTCCAGTGTGGCCATGCTGAGAACATACACAAACCAGGAGGATTATTAATTTGTGGGCTCACTATTCTGTCAGAGTCACCAGATCCTTGGGGTCTGTGCACGTTCCCAACACTTCCACCACAAGACAGCTCCAATACTCTGATTAGAATGTCACAGAGTCTAACAGAGTCCAAGTGGGGAAAAGGGGATTAGGTAGGGAACAGCGGGGAAGGAGACCTGTGGGAATCAAAAGGTTAAAACACACAATATCAAGATTATATCATATTAACCAATACGAGGTTATGACTCTAAGCATTGTCATACTGAAAACATGGAAAACCTAAGCATGGAATTAAATAACTAGGCTTCAAGAGAACTGGATACCTGTGAGGGACTCAAGAAAGGGTAAATACAACTTTCAAATTCAAGTACAGTCTTTTGCATAAGGAATCAAGAAATAATCTGAATGAATTTCTAAACCACCATATGAATCGTGCTTGAGAGACTATTATGCACATACAATATCACATCAAAAACTCTGGCACTTCAGTTTTCTTGAATTGCAGGAACAGGCAGATTTTAACAAAGGTTGTAAATACCATGGAATGATTGTGCACAGTGAATAACATAAGTTAGACTCGAGAAGTGAATCACGCGTCTTGCCGATTCGAAGGCCACCAAGTAAATGCCATGAAGTGGTAGCGCACAATGAACATCGTGATCTTAAACACAAGAAATCATTCGCGCGTATTGCCGATTCAAGCACTCCCAAGCAAATGCCATGAAATCGTAACGCACGATGAATAGCATGGGTTCAATACAAAAAATGAATCGCGTGATCTGCTGATTCGAATGTCAGCCCACAAATGTCATGAAATGGTAAGACACAATGAATACCATAAATTAGACACAAGAGATGAATCGCGCGTCTTGCCGATTCAAAGGCCACCACGTGAATGCCAAGGAATGGTGGCGCGCACTGAATATCATGAATTAAACACAAGAAAAAGAATTGCACGTCTTGCTGATTTGAAGGCTACCATATGAAGGCCAGGAAATGGTAGCGTACAATGGAGAACATGAATTACACACGAGAAATGAATCGCGCGTCTTGCCGATTCAAATACCACCATGTAACTGCCAAGAAATGGAAGTGCACAATGAATGTAAAAGTTAAGCACGAGGAATGAATTGCCCATCTTGCTGATTCGAATGCCACCGTGTAACTGCCAAGAAATGGTAGTGAACAATGAATATCAAGGTTAAACACGAGGAACGAATCGCGTGTCTTGCCGATTCGAATGCCACCATGTAACTGCCAAGAAATGGTAGCGCCCAATGAATGTCAAAGTTAAAACACGAGGAATGAATTGCGCGTCTTGCCGATTCGAATGCCACTATGTAACTGGCAAGAAATGGTAGCGCACAATGAATATCAAACTTAAAACAAGAGGAATGAATCGCACATCTTGCCGATTTGAATATCAACATGTAAATGCCAGAAAAACCAAGAGCACATTCACGCGCAAAAGGTAAAATCTCTCATCATGAAAAATTAGGCCCAAGAACTTGAATGCCTTCGAAAACGGGATTGGGGGCCCAGCCCAACCTCCGTCTTACCGCCCTGACCAAGGTTCACCCAATTAATGAAGTGCAAAGGCCTGGAAGATCAAAGTAGGCCTCCGGAACAGGAGCTCAGGAAGTTTCTGCTGCTCTGCACCGGGACCTCTGAATAGTGAGCATGTGGAGCTGGGCGGACTCCCTTTTGTAGAGTCTTAGCCCAGCCCACAAACCACACCCAGCCATGCTGCAGGGAAAGCTTCTAGAAGGCCCTGGAAAGGGACCACACCCTGACACAGTCTGGAAGCCTGCAGCAGTACATTGCATATGAACAATATTTATATGCATGCTGAACATAAGTCTTCAGGATTAAACTCTTAAATGCAAAAGGTTAAACAACAGCATATCAGCACAATGCATAAATTATGTTAGCTTGAAATTGCTAGGTTTTTGCATTCTAGATGCCCGTAGAGCGCGCACTACCCTGATGTTGACACCATTGTCGCTTCCAGACACAGGTCACAGCAGCACTTGCAGTGTAGGTCCTCTCCTGTTGAAAGAGGGTAGCAAGTGAGTGAACAGATAGAAAATGGCGGTGACATCTGCGGCAGTGTGTACCGTCACCGCCGGTGTACATCGCCATTGGCTCCTGGAACCCATAGGGCTCAATGATAACCAATGGGAAGTTGCGCGGCGGTCTTCGACCGCCTACCACGACGGCGCACAACGCCAGCGCAATGACCTCATTTCCACTTGTCCGTCCTCTCAGGTCAGGCAGCTGCCATTTCAGGGGGGCACAGGGCATGGCACCTAACTGCGTCACAGCAGACATTGGCACAGCAACTGATTGTCTGATTCACATCCTGTTCCTGTAAAGTAAACAAATCATCATTAGTGCAATAGATGTGTGAATATGACCCTCTGCTCACTGTTTCCTTCCATAGGCTTCAACGGCTGAGGATGAATATGAGATGAGATGGCGGCATCCCCCGGTGTACAGACCCCTGGTGGACCTTGCAACAACTGTGTGCCTAGTTGGAGCCAGACCTGATGTCAGCTATCCGCCAGCCCACAGGTATCCCCCCTATAGTGCAGGTCCTGTCAGTGCTCCATTTCCTGGAAAGTGGTTCCTTCCAAACAACAGTGGCCATGGCATCAGGGATGTCACAGCCAATGTTCTCAAATGTGTTGACCAGAGTGTTGTCTGCCCTGCTGGAACACATGCGCAGCTACATCGAGTTCCCCCAGGTGGAGGGTTTGGCAACAGTGGAAGCTGACTTTTATGCCCTGGGTCAGATCCCCAATATCATTGGTGCCATTGATGGTACACATGTGGCATTTGTCCCCCCCAGAGAAATGAACAAGTGTTCAGGAATAGAAAAAGCTATCACTCTATGAATGTGCTGATGGTGTGTTTGGGGGACCAGTACATCTCCCATGTGAATGCCAAATATCCTGGCTCTGTGCATGATGCCTTTATCTTGAGGAATAGCAGCATTCCATATGTGATGAGCCAACTCCAGAGGCACCATGTGTGGCTAATAGGTGAGCCCAAGGTCCCCACACAGTATGAGTAGGTGTCTGGGTATGGGGTTGTCCCTAAGGGTTAGTGTGTGAACAGTTGTCCCTCGATATTTTCAGGTGACTCTGGTTACCCCAACCTCTAATGGCTACTGACCCCAGTGAGGAATGCCAGGAAAAGGGCGGAGGAACGTTACAATGAGGCACATGGGCATACAAGGAGGATTATAGAACAGTCCTTCGGCCTCCTGAAGGCCAGGTTCCTGTGCCTCCATCTGATAGGTGGCTCCCTGTACTATTCACCCAAGAAGGTGTGCCAGATCATCGTTGCATGTTGCACAACCTGGCCTTGAGGCGCCAGGGGCCTTTTCTGCAGGAGGATGTGCCTGGAGATGGTCTTGTGGCAGTGGTGGAGCCTGTGGACAGTGAGGAAGAGTAGTAAGAAGATGTTGACAACAGAATCAATATTATTCAGCACTACTTCCAGTGACACACAGGTAAGACACTGTAGGTTCACTTTACATTTAAGTTTTCTGTTGGACATTGTACATGGTAACCTGATTTCCCTATGTGTATGGCCACTGACTGTAGCCTTTGGCATCTCTATTTTCAGATCTCTGTGCCCCACTCTGGCTCCTGCTATGTGTACTGCTGCCCACCAAAGGTCATTCCAAAGTATATTTCACTGTACATTTGAGTTGCAATGCTTTGATAATGTTGAACTAATACCTTTGTGAATCATTTGACAGACTCCAGATTAGTATTTGTTCCAAGGGTGTTTGTTTAAGTGCTCATAAGTAGAGGGGGATGTGCCATGGGCAGGGGTGATGGTGGAGGAAAGTCCATTGTAGAGTCCAGTCTCTTGGTATCACAGGTGCATTGCCCAAGGGGGCATAGGAAGTGGAGCAATGACAGTTCAAGGTGGCCAGGGTGACAGAGTGAGATAGAAGGGGACAATCAGGAGTGTCTTATTTCCTGGTGGGGTCTTGGCAATGTTCTCTGGCTTCTGCCTGGATTGCAGGGACCATTTGTGGGGTGGTTCTCCTTCTGCAGGGGGTGGGGTGCTGGTGGCCTGTTGGTCCTGTGGCGGGGCCTCCTGTCCACTAGCGCTGGCGAAGGTGGAAGGCTGTTCATCGGTTTGGCTAGTGTCAGGCGTCCGTTGTTGTGCCACTGCCTCCCTCATGGTCTTGGCCATGAAAGCCAGCACCCCTGTAATGGTGACCAGGATGGTGTAGATGTTAGTTAGGTCATCCCTGATCCCCAGATACTGTCCCTCCTGCAGCAGCTGGGTCTCCTGCAACTTGGTCAGTATCTGGCCCATCGTCTCCTGAGAATGGTGGTATGCTCCCAGGATGTTGGAGAGTGCCTAGTGGAGAGTGGGTCCCCTAGGCCTATCCTCCCACTGTCGCACAGCAGTCCTCCCAGCTTCCCTGTTGTCCTGTGCCTCTGTCCCCTGAACCGTGTGCCCACTACCACTGACCCCAGGTCCTTCATCGTCCTGGGTTTGTGGGGTTGCCTGGGGCCCCTGTAGTGGTAGACACACTGCTGATTGATGTGTCCTGGGGACAGTGTGTCAAAGCCCAGCTCACCTGAGTCCTTGTTCAGTTCTGATGGAGGTTGAAGACAATCCGACCCCACCCTGAAACTGCTTGTTCCAGCACACTAGTTTTTAAAACAGTGCACTAAGAACAGAAGCTCAAGGGAAGGGGGGAAGTGGATAAAATAAAATAAAGAGACAACAGCGTTCTTGCGTTTCTACTGTTGAAGTGCTGCACAAATCTGCGGCCCTCTCTGACTTCTGTAGAAACTGGTGCCTAATGAAACATAAACAAAGAACAGATAAGTACATCCTATTCCTAACTGGGTTCCTGACTATCCCTTTATTTATTAGACATTTTCTTCTAAAAGTACCTCTTGGATCCTGGACTCTAGTTTCCAGGTTTGGAATGTGTTACTGCTCTGGGATGTGCTTTCTATTACTCTAAAGCTTCTAAAACATTAAACAAATACCGTTATCGGAATTATCAATATCAAACATTCATCTTAATATAACTAAAGCCTAAATTGCCAATAGCAGACTCACTTTTCCCATATTTCAAGAATCTTTTATAAAACAAATACTGTACTTTTACATCAAAATACAGCATGTAATTTGTGCAAGTCCTTGATTTACTGTTTGCCTTGCTGTTAATGGTTTCCACGGTTCGATTCTTAAAAGTTCCATAAAAAAATGTTTGCTTCACAAAGTTCCGCAAAGTATTGTTGTCACAATGTTCGTGGAAGGTATCTTGTTTCAAATTGTCTATACACGAATCCAGAAATTGTAGTCAAAGTTCTTTCAGGTAATAACAATTTTGCACTTACTTGTTGCTGGCAAGAGATACTGATCAGTCTAACCTTGTCTTCTTTCTCTTTTGCAGGTTGCTTGTAGGAGAGAGGCTGAGGCAAGGAGGAACCGGAAACCGGAAGAAGGAAGAGCCAGCACCTGCGCCCATTGAAGCCAATGAAAGTCTGTAGAGAGCAGGAGTGCCAGCGCCGAGGGATCTGTCCTCAGGTAAGCGGGAGGTAGACGAGCACAAGCACTGGGCGAGGCTCGGGGGCTGCCTTTTATAGACAGGGCTGGGTGTGGTCCTCACATGCTGCACATGTTCTTGAAAGGTGTGCAGAGCTGGGTGTGGTTTGAAGAGCTGGGTGTGGTCCTCACATGCTGCACATGTTCTTGAAAGGTCTGCAGAGTTTCAGTTATTATGCAAATGAGTTAAATTAACACATGGCCTAGAGAGGAGTGTTTTAAAGAAGCCTTGGTAAAAGCAAGGCCCAATGTGTAAACAAAACAGCACATTAAACAACATACACAGAAGCCTAGGGGGGGGGGAGTTAGATAACAAGAAAGGCTTTCAATAGTAAGTTTAAAAGGGAGCTATTACAGAACCCACTAGTGCAGTGAGAGGGGACATGCTCTTTGCTGTGCACAAACCCTAACACAGTTGCATGGGCCCACGGGTGGGTGCTGTGGTAGTGTTTCCTGAGTGGGGAGGCTCAGTGGTGGGTTGGGACTGTGGCTGGGTACCCGCCTGTCTAGAAGTTCCTGATGGGCCAAGTTGGTCATCCTGATTCAGGTGTGCATAGCTGCTGTTGTCACTGTGGGCCTCTTGGCGGGGGGGGACTGGATGTAGCTGGAATCCTCCTCTCCGGTGACATTGAGTACGGGTCCTGTGGGGATGAAAATACAGTGTTATTGTGTCTGTGTGTGCCATCTTGTGCATGAGTGTGTTTCCCTGTATGGTTGTGATTTCCCTGTCAGCTTTGCCTTGTGTGAGTGGTGATTCTGTGGGCTGGGTGAGTCTCTCTACTGGGCATGCTGTGGTGATGGGTGTCCATGTAGGTCTGTGTTGGGGGTCCATGCTTTGGTGTTGCATGCAGGCCTTGATATTGGGATGGGTGGGTTGTGATAGTGCAGTATATGTGAGGTGGTGGAGTGATGGGGGTGAGGGTAGGGGTAGGAGTTTGTGATGGCATGCAGGTAGAGGGGGGATACAATGGTAAAGATTTGACTTCCCAGAGTCCAGTCCTCCTGCTACTCCTGCGAGGCCCTCAGGATGCATTATTGTCAAGACTTGCTCCTCCCATGTTGTTAGTTGTGGGGGAGCATGTGGGGGTCCACCGCCAGTCCTCTGTACAGCTACCTGGTGTCTTGCAACCACGGAACGCACCTCTTCCTGATGTCATCCTTTGTTCTTGGGTGCTTTCCCACGGTGTTGACCATGTCCATGATTCTCCACCATAGCTCCATCTTCCTTGCAATGGACGTCTGCTGCACCTGTGATCCGAATAGCTGTGGCTCTACCTGATGATTTCCTCCACCATGACCCTTAGCTCCACCTCAGAAAACCTGGGGTGTCTTTGGGGTGCCACAGATGTGGTGTGTGTGATATGTGTGGGGATGTGTGGGGTGATATGTTGGGGTGTATGCTGTGAGGGGCGTGGATGATGTATGGGTAATGGTGTTCTGTGGCTCTGATTGAGTGGGTGATCCTAGCATGTGTCTCTCTGTAGGCAATCTTTTTTTTTCATTGAAAGGGTTGAGGGTAATGTGGGTGTGTGTTTTATAGTGTTGTGATTGTGTGGGTGTGGTGTGTGTATGTCTGTCCGGTGTGTGTGGTTTGAATTGTCCAATGTGGTGGTGTTTTGTAAATGTGTGTGTATTTTAAGCGCGGCAGTATGGAGCGCCAATGGTTTACCAGGATTGAAAGTCTACTGCGGTGATTTGTGGGTCGTGATACTGTGGGCGTATTCCTGTTGGCGTAACGGTGTGGGTTTGGCTATCACCAGTTTATTTCTGACCTTTTGTCTGGTGGACCTGTGTGGGTGTTTGTATTGTGGCAGATTTCTCTGTGTGGGTCATAATACCCGTAGCGGAATACCGCCGCGGTCACGGTATGTTGGCGGCCGTAAGCATGGCGGTTGGTGGCATTTACCGCCATGGTTGTAATGAGGGCCTAAGTTTGTAGTTCCAGGATTGTAGGCTTGAGATCCTGGAATCGTCTCTACTTTTCTCTGTGTTTGTACCCGGAAATACTGACTAACTTTCCTCTAATAAATGCCTTATATGTATCCCATAGTACCTGCAAAAAGACAGACCCATTATTTTTTGCAAAGAAAACTTTAGACTCTGGTTTTAGCCCTTCAATAATTCTGTTATCAGCAAGCAAGTCCCGATTTAGAGTCCACCTGGGGAAATTAATCAATCTATCATAGCTAATGTGTATTTTAACTGCCAAGTGGTCTGACAAATGTCCTGGGGTGTGGGTCACGTATTTCTCTTTCCCACAGAGACTTTTATGAGGCAAGACAAAGTCAATCCTAGAACTGTGCCAGTGTTTTTTATTATGAAGTGTAAATCTAAGACCCCCACTAGCTCAACTTTCCCAAATATCTACCAAACCCACATCTTCCATGGCCTGTTTTACCCAAAGCCTAGTTTGTGGGGAATTTACTGTACCTCTGGTGGAGTATTTATCCAGAGCTGGGTTCAACAGAATGTTAAAGTCACCAATTAAGACCACCGGGTATTTGGGAAGTAGTAATTGATTATAAAGAGATTAAAAAGGTACTGGGTTATCCGAATTAGGGCCGTAGTAACTTGCAATCACAAACCAAGCTCCTGCAACTTTAATCTCTATTATCAACCAACGCCCCTTAGGGTCCATGACCACCATACCCAAAGTTGCCTTTATGGCATTTTTAGTTAGGATGGCTATAACTCATACCACTTCCATCTGTTTTGTAACCATACAGTGATCTATCCATCTAAACTCTAAGTATTTCTCTCCAATCGCCTTGCAGTAGGTGGGTTTCTTGTAAAATGATCACTTCTTCATCTACCCTTCTCAGCAACTCAAGAATTTTCCACCTTCGTCCTCTAACTCTAAGGCCGGTGCCATTCCATGACAGGACCCTCAAAAGGCTTACACTAGTACTAAACATTATAGTGAAGGCGGGGGTTTTCACCACTAGGGACTAGCCAAAAGGTAACCTGCTTTAATTAGCTTAAGTTTTCTGAGGACCATTTGTTTTAAATGTTCTCCCTCAAATCCTCCCACACCTGGTGCTACTCTACATACTCCAAAATTAGATTACAACCCTCCCTGAACCCCACTTCATCCGCCCTGAGGAACCCTCCCTGTTCCATTGGAGTGAAGTACCCCTATTCGGACTCCCAGGTACAGTGTAAAAATTCACTCTGCTGCCTTCATCCACTCTACAAAGGAGCACACTTCATCAGGTTCTCTTATGTTATACATCTTATTGTTCTACATGATTCTAAGAGCTGCTGGAAATCGCATCTGGACAGTTGCCCGCAATCCTCTAAGATCTTGCATATATTTCCCCAGCTTCCATTGTCGGTCCTGAGTTGCCCTGGACATATGCGACATGATACGAAAAAAACAATCTCCTTTAGTAAACCTATTTGTTTTCAGAGGAGCCATCAGCATTTGTTCATTTATAGAGTAAGATTTAAAATTAACCAACATTTTTCTGGTGTTTTTCCTAGTTGGATTTTTCTTGTAGGGGTCTCGATGTACTCGTTGAATATCATCCTCCAAATTCATATGCTGTAGGTCAAGGAAGAACTCTCTGATGAGCGATATGACAAAAGCTTTAATATTTTCCCTTGGACCTCCTCTGGACAATTCAATAATCTAATGTTTTTCTGTCTTATATTATTCTCTAAGCTCTCTAGCCGATCTTGTAGAAATTTCTCCCCCGACTTTAGTTGCTGAATATCTTGTTTGTTAGAAAATACTTGTATATCCAACTTTTTAATTTCGTTTTCCAAAAGTGCTATATTTTCTTTTAATATATTTATTTTAGTTTTCATGATTTCACATGATGCTCTGATCCTTGCTTGGTTTTGCTTAAAAATCAAGAACTTTCCTCTGATCTCTTCACTTAACGAGGTAAGGAGAATGGAAATATTTTGGGGCGTCAATGTCCATAAATTGCACATTTGTAGGCAGAGCTGTAGGGCGTGGTAACAAACCAGACAAAGGGTTCTGTGCATAATCCCTATTTTCTTCAAGAGGAAAGGAGATGTCTGTACAATTATTCCCTGACAAACCAAGTCCTCCTTCTACACTTCCCCCTACTCATATCTTTCAATGATTTTCTCCTTGGACCCTGGGGAGCAATCAGTGGTACCTTTCCTAGCGTCCGGCCCTCTAAACCCCACTTTAAAGAGTGAAAATAAAGGGGATTCTATGTGGGGATTTCTTGCAGCAGTATTTCCTTCCAAATACCCTTAGATGCTCCTGTGATTTAGCTGCTTCAATTTGTCCGTGGTATGGCCCTCCCCCTTCTGAGTAACCAAGGTTGTACAACAACCATGTGGGCGCCCCCGAGGTTATTTGAGACTTAATACTGCCTTCTTCCTCACCTTTGCACAGTTTTTGAAGGTGGCATGTTGTGTTATGGAGGGCCCCCTCGGGTGCTTTCCTTGCTCGTGCCCGACTCAGCATCATGTTTTCACTGAAGCCAGGGCTCCCTGCCCTAACTCCATCCACAGCCCGAACTGCGGGTCCCCGGTTCGAGAGAGAAACCGGAGTAAAGGAGCCGATGACGCTACCTCCTTTTCCCCAGAAGTGAATGGTTGCAGAAAAGCATTGTCCCCGGGTTATGCTCCAAGCCACTTCAGAACACAGCCCGGAGCCACGGGAATCAGTCCTCCACCTCAGCAGCCTAACTGGCAAACTCCGGCTTGACTCCTTCTCCAGGAGAGATTGATGGTAGTGACCCATTAACTCACCCATGCCAAGCAGTTTCCATCATTGGCACATTATGAAAGTGAGAGGATAAAGTGCATATTGTTTCTGTGACAGTAATGGTGCATTTACAGTCCTGTAGTATTTTGGGTAGGCTTTTAGAAGGGATTCACTGGAGAGGGAGACTCTCATCTGCAGTGATTTCTTACTATATTTTTGGATCTATGCTCTGTAATCCGTTGCCTGTCAACTTCTTTCAGACACTTCCTCTCTGATTTGCCTTTCAGGTGGTTGTGGTTCTGTGTGCAACTGAGGAGGTTTGGACTCTTTTAGTCTCTGGGAGGTGTCCATTTTGGAGTTGTGTATTGAGTCCAAAAATCCCTCCAGTTGGTCTGGGTCAATATAGTCTGAGGTTCTATGCTGGGACTGGTAGGCTGTACCTAATACCCACTTCATTTAGATGGGGTTTCAATGCTAGGAAACATTTGCGACGTTGTACAGTTTCACACAAAGAATCTTGGGAGACAAAGATGTGGTGAACCATGAAGGAGCCATGACTGCCTGCCTTATTGATGATCAGTGTTATGCGCTGATATCAAGGAAGCAGGCAATCACCTGACGTGGGCCATCAATGCCTATGGATTGGTGGGATCTAATCTCTCTCATATAAATGTCTTTATGAGGTTAAATACTGCATTTCCCACTGTGGCCTTCAATTCTTCTTTCTTCATTGTTTTGTGCTAGTTGAGGTCTTGAAACTTTCCCCAATCTGGATGTTCTCCATTTCTAACAAAGATTCTTCTATGCCTTTCACTCATAGATTTCTTTGTTTTACAAACCACTTCTACTACAATACTACCTCTTGATCCCAATATATAAGATTCCCAAAGCTCCAAGTTGAAACTACTGTGATAACATTTTCTTGATAATCATAGTGCGCTGTCACTAGCTGTTTGTCAAATTCATTTCATCTAATAACTTCAACACATTGTTTCAATCCCTCCAAAATACACACCTTGAGTCAGTCATTGTTGTCCCAAAACAAATGTACAATGGCTCAGGCCCCCAGGGGATGGGTTCCCAGGGCTTTTAAGTGATTTGAGGAGGAGGGTTGCATGCATCCTTCCCTTACAAAATAATGATACACCAACTCTCTGGGCTCTATTCCACTCAGGGTGGATTAAAAATGAAAAGGGTGTTTTTTAATGTGGTACCACAGTACTTCAGTATATAAAAATACATTTTGGCCCCAAGGGTGTCTGGGAGAGACCCTTCCACAAGGCCTCGGGGTCAAGGTATTACTAACCTGCCCTGCTATGTGTTACTTTTTGTTAGACTTTTCATCCTTGGCGTGGTCTCCCTTAACTTTTTGCCTCTGTTCCCCAGGTTGTTGATGTGTGCTGGACTCTGATTTTGCTGTTTTTGTTACTCTGGGCACTTTACCACTGCTAACCAGTGCTAAAGTGCAAGTGCTCCTGTTTAAATTGTATGTAAGTGGTTCATCCATGATTGGCATATTTGAATTACTAGTAAGTCCCTAGTAATGTGCACTAGAGGTGCCAGGGCCTGTAAATCAAATGCTACTAGTGGGCCTGCAGCACTGGTTGTGCCACCCACATAAGTAGCTCTGTAATCATGTCTCAGACCTGCCCCTGCAGTGTCTGTATGTGTATTTTTACACTGTAAATTCGACTTGGCAAGTGTACCCACTTGCCAGGCCTAAACCTTCCCTTTCCTTACATGTAAGGCACCCCTAAGGTAGGCCCTAGGTAGCCCCAAGGGCAGGGTGCAGTGTATGGATAAGGTAGGACATATAGTAATGTGGTTTATATGTCCTGACAGTGAAATACTGCCAATTTCGTTTTCACTGTTGCAAGGTCTGTCTCTCTCTCATAGGATAATATGGGGGCTACCTTTAAATATGATTAAAGTGTAGATTCCCCTAGAGAGTAGATGGACATGTGGAGTTTGGGATCCCTGAACTCACAATTTAAAAATACATCTTTTAGTAAAGTTGATTTTAAGATTGTGCGTTTGGAAATGCCACTTTTAGAAAGTGAGCATTTTCTTGCTTAAACCATTCTGTGACTCTGCCTGGTTTGTGGATTCCCTGTCTGGGTCAGTTTGACAGTTGGGTTGTTTTTCACCTCACACCAGACAGTGACACAAAGGGAGCTGGGGTGTGATCTGCATTTCCTGATTAGCCATCTCTGCTAGGAGGGAGGGGTGGAGTGGTCACTCTCATCTGAAAGGACTGTGCCTGCCTCTGACAATGCTGTCTCCAGCCCCCTGGTGTGTGTCTGAGGCCTTGCCTGGGCAAGGCAGGATTTCACAAGAAGGTGTGAGTCCCCTTTGAAGAAAGGTGACTTCAAAGACTAAAATGGGTATAAGAAGGGCACCCAAACTTACAAACTTTAGAAACACTTCTGGAATCAAGAGGAACCTCTGCCTGGAGAAGAGCTGATAGCTGAGGAACAAGTGCTGCCCTGCCTGTGACTGTGCTTTGTGGAGCTTTCCTGCAGTGCTGCTTCTGCCAGAGTAAGAGGGCAAAGACTGGACTTTGTGTGCCTTCCATCTTGAAGAAGAAATCTCCAAGGGCTTGATGTAGAGCTTGCCTCCTGTTGTTGAAGTCTCAGGGATAGCAAAGACTTCTTCCTGCCAGCACCTGGAGTCTCTGGAGAGACCCCTACTCTGCTCTGTGGTGCCCTTCCAGTTCCTGGGACCCTGAAAGGAGAGGCTGGCAGCCTAAGGACAAAAATACACGCACCGAGCACCGTGCGGAGAAAAGATCGACGCGAATCCGATCGCGGCTGAGAAAACGACGCAACGCCGGTTCCGCAGCTGAGAAACGACGCCGCAGGAAACGCGACCGAAAAACCGACGCCCGGAGCAGGAGAAACGACGCGCAGCATCGCTGACGGAGGCTGAGAGATCGCACCCTGCGCCGCGGGACTTTCGGATCGTCGTGTGGCTGGCTTTTTCAACGCGCACCGCCGTGCCGAGTTGTTTTCGACGCACACAGCCGTGCAGGGTTACTTTCGACGCACACCGCCCGTGCGGGGTTATTTTTGACGCAAACCAGGTACATTTTCACGCTAGCAGCGCTAGTGTGGTGTTACAACTACCTAAAGACTCTTTTTATTTTAAACCTTTAAAAAATCATAACTTGACTTGTGTATGTTGGATTTTTGTCGTTTTGGTCTTGTTTTGTCTAGATAAATATTTCCTATTTTTCTAAACTGGTGTTGTGTCATTTTGTAGTGTTTTCATTAAGTTACTGTGTGTGTTGGTACAAATACTTTACACCTAGCACTCTGAGGTTAAGCCTACTGCTCTGCCAAGCTACCAAGGGGGTAAGCAGGGGTTAGCTGAGGGTGATTCTCTTTTATCCTAACTAGAGTGAGGGTCCTTGCTTGAACAGGGGGAAACCAGACTGTCAACCAAAGACCCCATTTCTAACACTTTTTATTTTACTTTCAGAATGGGGCTCCCTGAGTCTTAAAATGGCTGTTAAACTTTGTTCAAAAGTTGACAGCAGTCAAGCAGATCTAATGTTTTGATCTGCTGGTCCTGCTGTACTACAGTGGCCTGAAATATCTAAATACATTTGAAACTTAATTTCCCAATTTGAGTGTTGATATAGCTTTCTGCCAAATTTGGTATAATTCTGTTCAGCTGCATTGGTTTAGCTGTGTCTAGAGATTCCATGGGAAATTGCATGGGGAAAATGTACATGTCTGATAAAATAAAGTCACCAATAAATATAAGACTGAACAACATAATACAGAGACAAAAGGATGGAATGTAAGAAATATGCTTGTGAGATCATGGACAAGATGGATAGAATAGGGGTCGACCTATGTAAAATATTACACCAGATTGGTATATACTTACTTAAATATATTCTTCATTATCCTACCAAATATGCTACCAGTTCTTTATCTTTATTGAGACCATGCAGTTCCTTAGTTCCCAGGAATATGATGCAATGCAACTCTACCCTCCTTAGCCTCCAATTCCAAAGAACAACAATAAATTGTTATTTTGCTTTTGTACACCACTGAAAAGTCTAGCCACATGGTAAGAGCAGTTTATGGAAGGCAAAAAGATTGGCTCATTCTCAGAATGACCAGAGTAAAAAAATAACAAAATAAAGAATTTAACTAAATCAGAATCTAAGACATTGAATCAGTTGAAAAATGAGGAACGCATGATAATCAAAAAGACTGATAAAATTGGTAATATTGTTACTCTTTCTAAAGAAAATTATATCTAAGTGCATATTGATATGTTGTAAGAGTCCTGAAAAATCTGAGTAGACCAATGAAAGAGATGTATACAGACAAACGTGTGAATTGGAAAGATTGAGGCAGGGGCGATGATGAGGTGAGTTAACTAATGGTGGATTTTTTTATAGTGCTCATGACATACTTTCTACCCAAATTTCATAACAATGCGTCCCCAAGGCTGCCTATACTTTTGACTATTGGTTCACTCTTCAATAAACATTAACAAAATGACTCAATCTCTTTTTGGCACACAAGGTTAAACACTGAGTTCCTACCTTAAGGTTATGAAGGACTTTCTGTGTCACCTACAAAACACTAAACAAAAAGAAAATTACCATTTGATCACAATGAATGTCACCTCTAGTTTAACCACATTGATTATGAACTACGATCAACAGCATGCAAATAAACTTAAAAAAAGAACATATAAAAACAGCACACCAGGATGCTGCTATAAATTATTGAAATTACTTAAAACAACAATCATTTCTTGTTTTTGTAATGAAATAGTTCACCAAATGTGCAGCACAGTGATGGGATAGAATGAATTGAGATCAAATGATCTATGTTCTTAAGACTGACATATAAGACCAATAGAGCACCTTTACAGGTATTATTCATAGAGAATAATTGACTTACAGATAATAGCACCATTTTGAAATATGACCTTATACAGCTTGTCATCAATTGAATTTCATTAATGTTCTATTCACAATAGTTAGGAACAGGTTTCCATAAGAAATAGGTTTTTTGAATTGCTAATACCTTTGACTCTATTTGATAAATGTCCATGAAGCATTTTTTTTAAATAAAGAAAGCTCATCCACCTGACCTCCTTTCTGGAATGTTTTGTAATTACCTGAAAAGGGGGGCTGAGTAAATGGGTGGACAGTCAAAAAACATGTTTTCCACATACAGTACCCATAGGAACTTTAGACAATGCTACAGTCAAAAAGGTTGAATAGAATTACACAAATATTGGTAAAAAGCTCAATCTTGATCCAGCAAATATGCTTTTGTGATTTGGTTTAAATCTGTTTAGTAGATTTTGAGACATGAAGGTTAAAACTTTGTCGATATCTAGCAATTTTGAACTATTGCAGAGTACCACAAGCTCAAAGTATGCAATTTGATTGGCAGGACAAACATAAAGACAAGGACTTGGTCCTTATGTCCTAAAAAAGAAAACAAAAAAAAATAAGGGGGCATGGAAGTAATACCCCAAACCTGTGGTCTATGTTGGAGGGGATCCCAGAGGTGACAAAATAAAAAAACAATTGGAGCTGCACGGGGAACATTCAAATTGATGGAAATGTACTCTTTGAATTAAACATAGCGCTTAACACTAGGAACTAAGGGCCTCATTACAACCCTGGCGGTCAAAGACCACCAGGGCTGTTTCGGCGATTGTACCGCCAACAGGCTGGCGGTACAATTTTGCTGATTACGACCGTGGCGGAAGCGCTGCGGTCACCCCGCCGGGACTGGCGGTTTCCCGCCACGGTTGTCGCTGCAGTTTCCCACCACGGTCGTCCCAGTGGTTTTAATCTGCCAGGGCAGCACTGCTTGCAGAGCTGCCCAGGGGATTACGCGTCCTCTTCCCGCCAGCCTGTTCATAGCGGTAGGAACCGCCATGGAAAGGCTGGCAGGAAGGGGAGTTGCGGGGCCTCTGGGGGCCCCTGCATTGCCCATGCACTTGGCATGGGCAGTGCTGGGGCCCCTCTGGCACAGCCCCACACTGCTTTTCACTGTCTGCTGAAAAGCGCGACGGGTACAGCTGCACCCGTCGCACGGCCGCAACACCGCCGGCTCCATTAGGAGCCGGCTCCCATGCTGCGGCCCACATCCCCGCTGGGCTGGCGGGCGGAAACTCTGTTTCTGCCCACCGGCCCAGTGGGGATGTCAGAATGGGCACGGCGGTTACACCTTGGCGGGCGGCGGTTCCCCCCCACCAAGGTTGTAATGAGGCTCTAAGTATGTTAGCATATTTATAGCATGTATCTTTAGAATACATGACTGATAATTTGATATGTTTGCATGATCTGGACACAGAAAAGGGCATCAGAGTAAAAATAGATTCTAATAATATTTTAAAAGAGAATGTTTATGTCATAGTTAAGGTATAAACAGTGGTTTTAAACAAAAATATGTATGAAATCTCCACACTTCACATGATAATATAGATTATTTCCATGAGTTTTTGATTAATAAATTTAAATCATTGAGATATGGAAGAACCCAAACTAATAACAATTTAATTCCTGAACTTCAATCAACCACACTCACTCCAAAATGACCCCAATATTATCATCAAACCTTCTGATAAAGGTAGAAATGTGATCATCATGGATGTGGAATACTATAGAGCGGAGGCACTAAGACAGTTGGCTAACACTAAGGGCCTGATATAGATCTTGGCAGTGTTACCACCAAGCCACATCGGCAGCACACGTGAGAAGACCATCAAGTCGACGGTGTTCCTCCCACCGTATTTAGAGTTATAGCTCTGCAAGAGGAGGACTGGTGACGGTTTGCTGGTGGAAGGATATGACGACAGGACCCAATGTACAATAGCAGGGGCTATTAAAAAGGGGTAAGTGACACATACACACACTGTCCCCTATCCATAGGTGTCACCCTGCATTACACACTACAAAGCACACCACATACATTCCATCATCCGTTACAATTCCAAACCAACACAACATGTACATGCTGAAAACACACAGTGGCATACATCCATGACACAACAAATATGCTCCATTTACACTGCACCCACACATGACACAACCACAAAAACCAACACAACTACACACTCATTGACACAAACACACTCAAACACACACACATACAACTACACATATCACAACAACATCCACCACACAACACAAACCTCAAGGTGTCACACAGCAATACAACATACATAACAACATTGATCTCACATGCAAGTGACTCCATACAGAGACAACCACATCACCCACTCCCTCTCCCTCCACCTCAACCACCCAATCCACACACACACATATACACGTACTGACTCACATAAACAACAGATAGCACAAACCTACCCGTACAAAGTCCCCTTGCAATGCGCACACAAGGACACTGTCATCCTGTGTGAGTGTAGCATCATTGTGATGTCAGCATTCATTTGACAATGAATGTTGACACCACTATGACATTTATGTATGTGTGCAATATACATTTTGTGCAAGTGTGTCTTCAGCTATATGTCACATAATTATTTCCCAACATATGCATGCCACAGCGATTTAAAGAAATTACTTTGACATATCTATGCCTTTAATGGTCCTGACCACCTATGCAATGCCCACCCAATGTACCATGGGAATGTGGTGTCCCTTCCTTCGATTCCAGCAATGGGGCAGTTGTGTTTTCTCCATGGGTCAGTGGCAGCATGGAAGGCAGGTGTTGTCCAGTCATGTCCAGTTGAAGATGGGGGTGGAATGGGTAAAAAAGGCATGTTTTTACCCTTTTCCCCCAATCTAAAAATTCAAAAATGGAGGTCGGCATGCCACCTTTTTCTTGGTGATAAGGCACATCCAAAACTGCACGGCAGGAAGCGTGGCTAGAGTTCTGCCAGCATCCACTTTTATCTCTCCTGCCATCAATGCGGGTAGTGTTTCTTGATAGAGATGGTGGTTTGAATGCAGACTTTCGTCTATGGGTCCGCCAACATCTAAATACGTCGGGCAGACCATCACGGCGGTGCACATGTTTTCAATCAAAAAGTCGGTGGCGGACCATTGCCCCCAACATTTAAATCATGCCCTGTTATGATATCATCATCCACAAGCATATATAAATACCATACATACATACCATCATCACCTAAGGGACTGGAAAAAACAGGGACTCAATAATTTCAACGAAAATAGAGTTTTAAAAACTGACAATCGTATAGTCCTATGTTTTTGTAATCTACTGAAAATCTATAAACATCTCACAGAATGCCTATGAAGACCTATAGTCTTCTCCAATGGGGAAATCTGGAAATGCTGCCATTTATTTAAATATTTTAGTTCTGACATTACCCTTGTATTGCAAACAAGACACAACTGATTTTATGAACAATATACAAGACATAAAGTAGGAGCCCCCCTAAACAATGATTACTAATGTTGGATGGATACTCTCTACATACATGCATCCATCAAACTCAGTGCACGTATTTTCTTCCAAGTAGACTTTTCACTTTAGTTTATCACACCAAAATGCGAAAAAAATGTATGTCTTTCTGTTTAAAAAATAATATTTTAATTTTTGACAACACATATTATCATCAAATATCAGGCACTGTTGCGGCCACCTGCTTCTCCCCCAGCTTTGCAAGTTTTTCCATGGACTGGTAGGAGGAAAAGGTGGTTTGGGCAGATCAATACGCACAGGTCACATCTTACATCCCTGTTTGCATCAGATAAATTGATGAGCTTTTCTTGATTTGGGGCGGTTTAACAGAGGAGGATTCTAAATGCATTGATCTATAGCATGTTAATAACATCAATCTGTCCTTCACAAACAAAATTAGCCCAAAATAGAATATCTTGACATTTTATGGAAGTCAAGGCCAATTGTTTAACAAGAGTCTTCTGGAAGGAAACAGCCAGTAACAGCTATTGATTGCTGAAGGCTATCATCTAACAGGTCTAAAATAGAATATCCCCTAGGGGAGTTGCTCAGGGCCAAGTTCATTTGTAATCAAGAGAGGACATATTATCAGAAGGAATGCACTATATTTTTTGTTTTAAAACCTAAAAGCATTTTACACTAGCAGGTCAGAAAGTCAAACGTGGACATTAGAACTTCACAATTATGACAGAGCTACATACAAACCAGGTTGTAATATTTTATTACATCATGAAACTTCTCATATAAACTGACATGTGAATTATGTACATGGATTTGTTTTCACAGAATTAGCGCTCCTGCTATGGAAGTATGTCTTTTATGTCTTTGTTGGTTTTCTATTTATGTTTAAAGTCCCTATTGCACTTTTTTCCTGAAAAAGGATTTACAGCCAAAATGTGTTGCCTCACATGAAATGAACGCTGTGTGGTTTACCTACAATGGTGTGCCAGCCATTTATTAATATTGTTATAATGTTGGTACTTGATGATATGCACACACACACACACACAGACACCCCCCACACACACACACACAAAACAGTTTCCAGTGAGCACTATTTTGGAGTTACAAAATTCATGTTAGAGGGCATGCCAATCTTTTGTAAAATGTTCAAACAGTTTAATATAAATTGCTTTGTATAATTTTATGCATGCCTGTGTACATTTGCAAATTATTTATAGTCAACGGCTGACTAAATGCTTGTATGCTTTTACACAGTTTCTTGGGGAAGAAGGTTGTCTTTTTTCTATTACTGATTATTTCTTCACTTCAAAATATTTGTTTTCAAATCCCCTCTCCCTTCATGTAAATTCTTGATGTTTTTGCAATCTCATTATCTTGTAATGATATCTTGCTATGAAACACATTTGTATGTAGCTATAAAATTTTTATTTGTTTTTTGTTTGGTGAACATGAGATGGAGGTAACCATTTATGTGCATCTTTACCTCTTCGACTCATAATGACTGACTCTGATTACTTTTCAGGACCACCTGCATGCACTGACACTGCTTGCGATTTGGGAGTTTTTTTTTTTACTACTTTGGTACCTCACGTGCCATTGTTTCCCATTTTCCAGTTTCGATCTGGTCACGTTCATGTTTAAATATGTTACAGATACTTTTGAGTAGGGTATTTGTGAACACAATATCACTGCCACTTTTAAATGCTCTGTTTGTCAATACCTTTGTCACTTACAATAAGTTTACAATGTTATCATTTTTGTCACAATATGGGATCTTTCCTTGCTGGATCTAGTCTGATTAATATTTGTTTTCTTCTCCCTAGGATATAGGAATTTACTTATCCTTATTTGACTTCTT
Source organism: Pleurodeles waltl (assembly GCF_031143425.1). Classification (NCBI taxonomy): domain Eukaryota; kingdom Metazoa; phylum Chordata; class Amphibia; order Caudata; family Salamandridae; genus Pleurodeles; species Pleurodeles waltl. Next base: position 854,772,939 of record NC_090449.1, read on the forward strand.
TTGTTTGTGAAAGGACATCAACTTTGTTATGTTAAGCTCACTTGTAAAGGACAGGTGCACTGATTTTTCTTGACTAGTTTGAGGAACAAGCTAAAATATGTTGGCATCTGGGTACCATACAGACCAAGTATGTAGCCATGTTTTTGTCAGGCTTGTACCCTTCCTGAGGAGTGAAATAGACATGGCATAGTTTCCAACTTTACAATGAATCGAACGAACTCCAAAGGTGCAATGCCTGACCCACGGGGATGAAGGGACGAACCTTGACCAGGACCAGACCAAATTTCCACTGTGCAATGTTGGCTGTCTTTTCAGTGTCTGAAAATATAAGAACAACCTTTAGTACTCAGAATTCTCAATTGGACTTCTTCCCAATTTGATGTAACTCATGTTTGAGTACCTAATGTCCCTTCTATGTTTTTTAGGTTTTTCCTGTAGACTGAATTTCACTATGCGATACTTCTAGAAGACAAACTCAAGATAATTAATTCCACAGTTAATAGTTGCAGATACAGGTAGATATATGTCAGTTCGTACTAACACCTACCTTAGTGTATAGGCTTTACAAATCTAGATACCCAAACATCAGTTCTTTACAGTGAATCAAGGGTCAATTAATGGTTTCTAGGCTTAATCAGCTTTCATCTCCTGAAATTATAAAATATACAGCATTTCATTACTCTAACTATGAGTCACTCTGCAATAATTAATGTCTTATACATGTACGGACAACAACCTTAATAGGAGTCCTTGATCATATTTAAAGAAAACACTGTTGAAAATATGAATAAATGTATTTTCTTTCCTCTAGTAGAACAACAACAAAAAATGGTTCACTTCACCAATCCTTTTCAACAGGATTCCATCAGAAAAGTATTTCTTCCTTGTTTTTCTAGTACAATTCATAAATGTTACCAAATGAATAGGTTGCTACTCGAATAATGTCTTTTGATTGTCTTTTGCAGGTTACCAACAGATTACTGTGCACAGAAGTAGGGAAACTGGTGATCCAACGGAGAAGAGAGAAACCGCTGTACAAAGACACGGAGAACTCGGGAGGAATGCGACGTGAAGAAGATGGAGCCTCCACACAGGTGAGTATCAGGGTGGCAGCTGATGATAAGCAGTTATTATGGTGCTGCCCCTAGCTCTAAAGGCTACACACTCCACTTTAAAGAGACCACCACATTGTGCATGCAGCACCTGACAGTACACCCCCCAAGGCGGTCACCACAGGTTTGGGTTTGACAGGGTACTGTCGATGAAAGAGGTGCAGAAGACGGGGATATGGACCCCAGGATCGCTCCCATGTGCGATCCTGGGGTCCATATCCCTTCCAATGTATCAAATAAAATAATCTATGCCGTACCTGCTTGGAATTCAGAATCGCCTTCACTTCAAATACAGGTACGTCATCTATCATCAGAACTGTTTTTTTTTTAGAAAGGACAGTTCCAGGAATAATAGGTTTTAACAAAGACACAAATAAAACAGGGTGCACTTGTATCTGAGGAGGTAATTCCAGTTTCATGGCGGTATCATTGATTCTTTTGAGAATCAGATAAGGGCCTATGGCCCTCATTCTGACCCTGGCGGTCGGTGATAAAGCACCGGCCAACCCGCCAACAGGCCGGCGGTCCAAAATATGCAATTCTGACCCTGGCGGGAACCGCCAACACAGCCCGCCACATTAACACTCCGCCCGCCACGGCGGAACAAACAAACAGCGCGGCGGTCCCCGCCAACAGCCAGGCGGCAGACAATGTACCGCCCACCCTATCACGACCCACCAATCCGCCACCTTTTCCGGGGCGGGAGCACCGCCGATAAAAACACGGCGGAAACAGACTACGAACGGGAAAACGCTCACCTCCACATACTCCACGCGAGATTCCGGCAGTATGGAACCCGAGTTGCAGGTCATCCCCGCACTCCTATACCTGCTCCTGTACCAGGAGCACGCCCGGCGGCGCGGAAGACAACGGTGAGTACTGCACCTACGACACAGGGGAGGGAAAAGATTACCGGCACACACCCACCCACCCACACCCACTACAACACACACATCAATGCATTCCCACAGATCACTGTTACAACCCACAAACCCCCCCCTCCGAAATAATGCAAAGACCAAAAGAAGAGATCTTAAACGGGCAGATATATTGAAATATGGACAGCAGTAATCCCAATAAATAAATAAACTATGTACAAAATATATACAGCTACTAAATGTAGTCCAACCACTGTCCGTGGACCACAGGGGTCCTGAGCAAAGGGGCAAGGCCCAGTCCCACAACAAGAACTCCACGGAGAGAACACTGCAGGGGCATCAGAAAGAAAAAAGGAAAGGGACCTCAGGGGGAAGGGAAGGGGGGGCACCTCAGCCACTTGAGTACACGACGCCAGATCCACGAGGGGACTCCATGACCACTGGGCCATCCTGGGGAGAGCAAAGCCACAGTCCATACAGTCCATACAGTGGGTGGCCTGCCCACTGGGCCATCCTGGGGAGAGCAAAGCCACAGTCCATACAGTCCATACAGTGGGTGGCCTGCCCACTGGGCCATCCTGGGGAGAGCAAAGCCACAGTCCATACAGTCCATACAGTGGGTGGCCTGCCCACTGGGCCATCCTGGGGAGAGCAAAGCCACAGTCCATACAGTCCATAACAGACTCCACTGCCACTGGAGGAGGCATGTTGGCCAGAGGACATCCTGCAGCCCTGCCCGAGACAGATCCTGCCCTGCCACGTCTGCCAAAGGGCCAGCGGTTCCTGCCTGGAAGGGACCAGTTCAGCGGTCCTTGCCTTGAAGGGACCAGTTCAGCGGTCCTTGCCTTGAAGGGCCCAGTTCAGCGGTCCTTGCCTTGAAGGGCCCAGTTCAGCGGTTCTTGAGACGGCGGTCCCCAGCGGAGCGGTGCTGGAGACGGCGGGGCCCAGTTCAGCAGTTCTTGCCTTGAAGGGCCCAGTTCCTCGGTTCTTGAGACGGCGGTCCCCAGCGGAGCGGTGCTGGAGACGGCGGGGCCCAGTTCAGCGGTTCTTGCCTTGAAGGGCCCAGTTCAGCGGTTCTTGAGACGGCGGTCCCGAGCGGAGCGGTGCTGGAGACGGCGGGGCCCAGTTCAGCGGTTCTTGCCTTGAAGGGCCCAGTTCAGCGGTTCTTGAGACGGCGGTCCCCAGCAGAGCGGTGCTGGAGACGGCGGGGCCCAGTTCAGCGGTTCTTGCCTTGAAGGGCCCAGTTCAGCGGTTCTTGAGACGGCGGTCCCCAGCGGAGCGGTGCTGGAGACGGCGGGGCCCAGTTCAGCGGTTCTTGCCTTGAAGGGCCCAGTTCAGCGGTTCTTGAGACGGCGGTCCCCAGCGGAGCGGTGCTGGAGACGGCGTGGCCCAGTTCAGCGGTTCTTGCCTTGAAGGGCCCAGTTCAGCGGTTCTTGAAACGGCAGTCCCCAGCGGAGCGGTGCTGGAGACAGCGGGGCCCAGTTCAGCGGTTCTTGAGACGCCGGTCCCCAGCGGAGCGGTGCTGGAAACGGCGGACATTCTATGGCCAACTGCTCATTGCCTGGTGGTGCCCTCCTGGGCAGCTGGGATGGTGCTCCTTCAATGCCCACCTGGGCTGTGGGTGGTGGGGCCCTCCTGGCCAGCTGGGCTGGGTCCTCCCTGGGCAGCGGCTATGGGGGTGGTGGGCTCTCCCGGGGCAGCTGTGCTGGTTCCTCCCGGGGCAGTGGCTATGGGGGTTGCGGGCTCCTCCTGGGCAGCTGTGACGGGTCCTCCATGGGCAGCAGGCCTGCTGCCTGACTTCTCCGCCTTGCTGCCCTTGCCCTCCTTAGTCGGGAGTCTGTGGCCCTTTCCTCCCTTTGGAGCTGTGGCTGTTGACGGTGGCTGGCTAGTGTCCTGGGGGGATAACAAATACGGGCTCCGGCGGCGGCCCTTCCGCCTTCTGCTCCTCTTCCCAGGGGGTGGGCTGGCTGTCCCCTTGCTGCTGGGTGAAGATCCAGACCTGCGGGCTGGTGGGCTCCAATACCCCTGCACCCTTGTCAAGGGGGTTGCAGGGCTGGTGGTGGCTGAGGTGCTCTTTTTACCCCGACGAGAAGGAGGGGGGGGCTCAGGGTCAGGAAAGAAGGTAGCAGTAGAGAGATAGATTTTCTTGGGACAATGGATAGTGGTAGGTACAGTGGGTATGGGAGTGGAGGGAGAGGATGTGGTTGTAGGCGAGACAAGTTTGCTGTCTTTGGGTGCAGGTGCAGGAGCGGGAGGCTGTCGTGAGGTGGATGGCTGTTGGGTGGGTGGGTGGCTGCGTTTGTGTGGTGTGGAAGAGGGGGTGACAGACACAGTGGGAGAGGACACAGGGGACGTGTAAATGGCAGTGGGGGTGGTGACTGCACGTGTGCGGACTGTACTGGAGGGTGTGCTGGTGATGGAAACACTGGCTGATGGTGAGGTGAATGAAGGTGTGAGTGTAGACGTCACAGGGAGGGAGGAGGGAGACGAGGAGGTGGGGGTCACAGAGGTGGAAGTGACTGTTGGCATGTCTGCATCGGAATGTTGCTTGTGTGAATGTCTGCGTGATCTGTGGTGCTTGTGTTTGGATGAGCTGCTCTTGGGTGTTGAGGTGTGTGCAGGCTGGTCTGATGGTGTGGGTGGGACAGGCAGAGGAACAGGAGACTGGGAGGAGGGAGTTAGTAGAGGGAGGCAGGAGACAGGGACAATGGCTGCCGTCAGTGCTGAGGCCAGAGCCTGGAACGATCGCTCATGGGCAGCCTGACCCGAATGAATGCCCTCCAGGTACGCATTGCTGCGATGAACCTCCGTCTCCACCACCTGGATGGCATTCAAAAGGGTAGTCTGCCCAACAATGAGCGTTCGGAGGAGGTCAATGACCTCCTCACTGAGGGCAGCGGGGGTAACAGGGGCAGGGCCTGAGGTGCCTGGGGCGAAGGAGATGCCCGGCTTCCTGGCAGAGCGGGCACGGGGCGAACGCTGAGGGGCTGCTGGGAGGGCAAAGATGGTGCGCTGGGTGGCGGCTGTACCTGTAATGGCGAGGGGCACGGATGGTGCCACCCCCGCAAGGGAGCTCCCTTCCGAGGACGTGTCCGTGTCGCTGCAGGCTCCAGTCGTCCCCGTTGTGGAGCTCCCCTCGCCCTCCGTCTCACTGGTCCAGTCAGACTCTGTGGCATGGCCCTCCTGGGCCATGTGAGATGCAGCTCCCTCCTGCCCCGATGCCACTTCTCCTCCGCCTGATGATGCTGATGCACACAAGCACAGAAAGACAAACAAAAAGGGGGGGGGGGGAGAGAAATAAAGAGATTTTGAGTACATGGATCACCGGTACAGTTAGCGGACATGACAGACACAGATGCCTCCTGCACTAAGTTGCGCACTTGGGGTCCGCTACGCATTCCGTGGAACATGCCCTACACGCCTAGAGTTGACAACTGCACCCATGGATGACACGGCCCAGGGATGGCTGTACTGACACACTACTGAGGGTGGTGGCTGGGGACACAGGGGCTTACGGGGGTGCCCAGCCTACAGATATCGCCCTGGCCAAGGGGGACCCACAGCCCTCCTCCCCCACCCAGACACCTCCACTGCGCGACAACAGAGTAGATAATGCTTGTACTCACCCCCTTGTGTCTGCTGTGCTGCCCTCACGCGCCCATCCAAATCAGGGTAGGCCACCGCCAGGATCCGGAACATCAGGGGGGTCAGTTGACGGCAGGCACCCCGCCTACGTTGGGAGGCCATCCCCAGCAGAGACTCGGCGGTCTTCTTGGTCCCGCGGCGGATGTCCTCCCACCTCTTGCGGCAGTGGGTGCCCCGTCGATGGTGGACCCCCAGGGTCCGGACTTCCTTGGCGATGGCACGCCAAATCCCGATCTTCTCATGGGCGCGGACCTATGTGACACGTACAGGGAGGGAGAAATACCACGTTCAAGTTTGTCTGCATTTTCGTTGCCAGTGGCCCAACGCCCACCATCCCCGCCAGGCCCAACATGCCCCCCATCCCCGCCAGGCCCCCCGCCATGCCCCCCGCCAGGCCCAACATGCCCCCCATCCCCGCCAGGCCCCCCGCCAGGCCCCCGCCAGGCCCAACATGCCCCCCATCCCCGCCAGGCCCCCCGCCAGGCCCCCGCCAGGCCCAACATGCCCCCCATCCCCGCCAGGCCCCCCGCCAGGCCCCCGCCAGGCCCAACATGCTCCCATCCCCGCCAGGCCCCCCGCCATGCCCCCCGCCAGGCCCAACATGCCCCCCATCCCCGCCAGGCCCCCCGCCATGCCCCCCGCCAGGCCCAACATGCCCCCCATCCCCGCCAGGCCCCCCGCCAGGCCCTCTGCCAGGCCCAACATGCCCCCCATCCCCGCCAGGCCCCCCGCCAGGCCCCCGCCAGGCCCAACATGCCCCCCATCCCCGCCAGGCCCCCCGCCAGGCCCAACATGCCCCCCATCCCCGCCAGGCCCCCGCCAGGCCCAACATGCCCCCCATCCCCGCCAGGCCCCCCGCCAGGCCCCCCGCCAGGCCCCCCGCCAGGCCCAACATGCCCCCCATCCCCGCCAGGCCCCCGCGAGGCCCAACATGCCCCCCATCCCCGCCAGGCCCCCCACCAGGCCCAACATGCCCCCCATCCCCGCCAGGCCCCCCGCCAGGCCCCCGCCAGGTCCAACATGCCCCCCATCCCCGCCAGGCCCCCCGCCAGGCCCCCGCCAAGCCCAACATGCCCCCCATCCCCGCCAGGCCCCCCGCCATGCCCCCCGCCAGCCCCAACATGCCCCCCATCCCCGCCAGGCCCCCAGCCAGGCCCCCACCAGGCCCAACATGCCCCCCATCCCCGCCAGGCCCCCCGCCAGGCCCCCCGCCAGGCCCAACATGCCCCCCATCCCCGCCAGGCCCCCCGCCATGCCCCCCGCCAGGCCCAACATGCCCCCCATCCCCGCCAGGCCCCCCGCCATGCCCCCAAGCCAGCCAGTGGCCCCAAATCCATATTGAATTAAACTCACTTGTTGGTCTGGAGGACCGTAGAGTAGCGCATACTGGGGGAGGACCCCATCCACAAGTTTCTCCAACTCCTCTCCAGTGAAGGCAGGGGCCCTTTCCCCAGTCGCAGCAGCCATTGTCCCTTCCAGACCGAGGTCACAGCAACACTTGCAGTATAGGTCCTCTCCTGTGAAAGTTCAAGTCGCAAGTGGATAAGTAGATAGAAAATGGCGGTCACGCCCGCGGCGGTGCGTACCGCGGCGGTGCATACCGCCACCGCCGGCGCCCTTCGCCATTGGCTCCTGAAACCCATAGGCTTCAATGTTAACCAATGCGGCTTCGCGCCGCGGTCTTCGACCGCCGACCGCCGCGGTGTGCCACGCCAGCGCATTGACCTCACATCACATTGTCACACTTCACAGGTCAGGCAGCCGCCATTTCGAGGGTCCACATGGCTCAATTTCAACTGCGTCACACAGGCCTAGGCCTTGCATAGCCACTCAGACACGCCATTCACTGCATAGAGAATCGTTTACTGTGCAAGCTGTGAGTACGTACCTGTGGGTTGCTTGACTGTGTGCTCCATGTTGTCCTTCCTAGGCACCGTCCGCTGGGTTTGGCGAGGAGACGGATGAATCCTCGCGTGTACCGACCGCTGGTGGACCTGTCGACAATGGAAGAACGCCACATTATCCTGACCTACCGGCTTGACCGTGCCACTATACATGAACTGTGTGCCCAGCTGGAGCCCGACCTGATGTCCCCCATCCGCCAACCCACAGGGATTCCCCCTCTGGTGCAGGTCCTGTCAGTACTCCATTTCTTGGCAAGTGGGTCATTTCAGACAACAGTGGGAATTGCTTCTGGGATGTCTCAGCCCATGTTTTCGAAGGTGTTATCCAGAGTGTTGTCTGCCCTGATGAAATACGTGAGGAGCTACATCATTTTCCCTGAGGTGGGCGAATTGGCTACAGTGAAGGGTGATTTCTACGCCCTTGGACATATTCCCAACGTCATTGGTGCCATTGATGGGACCCATGTGGCTTTGGTTCCCCCAAGAGACAGGGAGCAGGTGTACAGGAACAGAAAAAGTTACCATTCCATGAACATCCAGGTGGTGTGTTTGGCTGACCAGTACATCTCGCATGTAAATGCCAAGTTCCCTGGGTCAGTGCATGACGCCTACATCCTGAGGAATAGCAGCATCCCTTACGTGATGGAACAGCTAGAGAGACACCGTGTATGGCTATTGGGGGACTCTGGGTACCCCAACCTGTCGTGGCTACTGACCCCAGTAAGGAATCCCCGGACCAGGGCAGAGGAACAGTACAATGAGGCCCATGGGCGTACTAGGAGGGTGATCGAACGCACCTTTGGCCTCCTAAAGGCCAGGTTTAGGTGCCTGCATATGACAGGTGGATCCCTAATGTACTCACCTAAGAAGGTGTGTCACATCATCGTGGCCTGCTGCATGCTTCACAACCTGGCTTTGCGCCGCCAGGTGCCTTTCCTGCAGGAGGATGGTCGAGACGGTGGTGTAGTGGCAGCTGTGGAACCTGTGGAGAGTGACGAGGAGGAAGACGACGGGGCTGAAACAGACAACAGGGACAGAATCATTGAACAGTACTTCCAATAGGACACAGGTAACAATTCAAACATAATTTAGGAAATGTGAACTACTCTCCTGCATCTCTGCTGCCTGTCTATTTGCCCCAGTGTATGATGACTGAGTTGTGGCTTTTCCCTCCCTATTTCAGATCTGGGGTCCCCACTACGAGTCCTGTGCTTCGTTTCCCCATGGACTACAGCTTTGTGGCAGCTGTTTGTTGACTTCACTATGTACAAGGACATATTTGCACTGTCATGTCAATTACAATATTTTGAAATCACAGCCAGACTCCAGATAGTTTTGTGCAAAATGGGTGTTTATTTCAGTGCTCAAAATGGGATGGGTGGTTTCAAGTGGGTGGGGGCTATGGTGAAGGAATGTCCATGGCAGAGTCCAGAGTAACAGTCACACAGGTGCATTGTCCAGAGGCCTGTGGAGAGATGGAGCATGGGCAGTTCAAGGATGGACAGGGTGACAATGTGGGACAGTGGGATGACATCAGGTGGTATCCTTTGCTGGCGGGGGTCTTGACATCCTACTCTGTCTTCTTGCGAGATCTCAGGGCCCTCTTGCGGGGTGGTTCTTCTCCTGCAGGAGGTGGGGGTCTGGTGGGCTGCTGTTGTGCGGGGGCCTCCTGTCCACTAGCGCCGGCGGAGGTGGTTGGCTGTTCTTGGTCCAGGCTAGTGGCAGGGGCCCTTTGTTGTTGTTGAGTGTCCGTCCTGGTGTTGATGAGGTCCTGCAGCAGCCCTACCATGGTAACCAGGGTGGAGGTGAGGGCTCTGATGTCCTCCCTGTACCCCCGATAGTGTTCCTCCTGCAGTACCTGGATCTCCTGGAACCGGGCCAGTACCGTCGCCATCGTCTCCTGGGAGCGGTTGTATGCTCCCATGATGGTGGTGAGGGCCTCGAGGAGAGTGGGTTCCCTGGGCCCGTCCCCCCCCTGTCGCACAGCTGCCCTCTGAGTTGCCCTGTTTCCCTGGGCCTCTGCCCCCTGGCCGGTGTGCCCACTACCACTGCCCCCAGGTCCCTGTTGTTGTTGGGGTGGTGGGTTATCCTGGGTGCCCTATAGTGGTAGACACACCGCAGATTGACGCGCCCTGGAGACAGAGGCATGGGCCCGCTGGGTGGGAGCTGTGCTGGTGTTCCCAGAGGGGTTTGGGTCTGTAGTGGCCTGTGCCTGTGTGAGGGGAACCGACTGTCCAGAGGTCCCCGATGGTCCGGGCTGGTCATCAGTGTCCAGGTCGACAGAGCTGCTGTCATCGCTGACGGCCTCTTGGGTGGGGGGTGTGGAGAATTCTGGGCCCTCCGTGGCGGTGTGTTGACGGTCGGGTCCTGCAGGGGTATAGAGGTATGGTTATAGTTTCAATGTGTGGCATATGGGTGTATCTGTGGGTTCCCGTGTCCCCAGGTGCTGGCATTCGTGTGTGGGGGCTTTGGTGAGGGTGGCTTGTGGGGGGGATGTGTATATGCATTGGGCATGCTTTGGTGATGGGTGTCCATGCTTAGTGGACGCATGCAGGCCTAGGTTTTGGGATGTGTGGGTTGTGATGGTGAGACATTGGCACGGAATAGGTGTGCTGGGGGTGGGGGTGAGGATGGTGGTGGGGGTGAGGATGGTGGTGGGGGTGAGGGTGGGGGTGAGGATGGGGGTGGGGGTGAGGGTGGGGTTTGAGGATGGGGGTGAGGGTTGGGGTATGATTTGGCATGCAGGTGGGGGGGAAGCAGTAGTGAAGCTTCAACTTACCAGTATCCATTCCTCCGGCGACTCCTGCGAGGCCGTCAGGATGCAGGATGTTCAAGACTTCCTCCTCCCATGTTGTAAATTGTGGGGGTTGAGGTGGGGGTCCTCCGCCAGTCTTCTGCACGGCGATGTTGTGCCTGGATACCATGGAACGCACCTTCCCCCGTAGGTCGTTCCATCGCTTCCTGATGTCTTCCCGATTTCTGGGGTGCTGTCCCACAGCGTTGACCCTGTCGACAATCCTCTGCCATAGCTCCGTCCTCCGGGCAATGCTGGTGTATTGGACCTGTGTGCCGAATAGCTGGGGCTCTACCCGAACGATTTCCTCCACCATGACCCTGAGTTCTTCGTCTGAGAAGCAGGGGTGTCTTTGGGGTGCCATGGAGTGGTGTGTATGATGTGTGGGGTGGAGTATGTGTAGTTAAGTGTGTTGAGTGTGGTGGTGTGTGTTTTGTGTGTGGATATTGTGTGGGTGATGGTGTAGTGTGCCTCTGTGTGATGGTATTCTGTGATCGCTGCTGTGTCTCTCAGTGCTTCTTTCTGAATTTTTGGTCGTAGGGGTTTGTGGGTGATGTGGGTGTGTGTTTTATATTGTATTGTGTGTGTGGGAGTGGTGTGTGTATGTGTATCAGGTGTGTGGAATTCAAATCGGCCAATGTGGCTGAGTTTTGTTCGTTTGTGTGTATTCTGACCGCGGCGGTGTGTACCGCCAATGGAAAACCGCGTTTGAAAGACCGCCGTGTGGATTCGTGGGTCGTAATGGCATGGGCGTATTTCTGTTGGCGTGACGGTGGAGGTTTGGTCACCTCCACTTTTCCGCCGACCGCTGGTCTGGCGAGGTCAGAATGACCACCTATGTATTGTGGCTGAAATTTTTGTGGTCCCTTCAACTCGAGTTGTCGTGTGGACAACAAAACTTGATCTCCCACCTAATAATCAGGACTTGCTCTTCGATGTTCATCCGCATTCTGTTTATATGTCAGATTTGCTTGATCTAAATTATTGTGTGCAGTTTTTTGCATATTTAGGGGGTTATTCTAACTTTGGAGGAGTGTTAATCCGTCCCAAAAATGACGGTAAAGTGACGGATATACCACCAGCCGTATTACGAGTTCCATAGGATATAATGGACTCGTAATACGGCTGGTGGTAAATCCGTCACTTTTCCGTCACTTTTGGGACGGATTAACACCTCCTCCAAAGTTAGAATAACCCCCTTAGTATTTGATTCACATAATCTTGAACACCTGGAACATCATTAACACATGTGGAAGGCAATAATAAAAAAACGAGGGTGCAGACCACAGTTACATTGAAACAGGGTTATTTTGGTAGAGCTGTGTTGTACATTATTGTAGGCAAACTCTGCAGCCCAGAGAAATGTATCCCACTCTCTAGTGTAACTCAATACTTGTCAACTAATATATTGCTCCAGACATTGATTTACCCTTTCTGTTTGACGATCTGATTGTGGGCGGTAATCAGTAGACAAATAGATGTCTGTCTGCAAAATTCCACACAAGGCCTTCCAAAATTTTGAAACAAATTGAGGGTCCCAATCAGACACAATAATGGAAGGTAAATCACGTAAACGTACGATTGACTGCAACAAGAGATCTCCAAATGCTTTAGATGTAGGTAAACCTGACAATGGTGTAAAATGAGCCATTTTTAACCCCTTTGCTGCCAGGCCTTCTCGCCCTCAGGTGCCAAGCCTTTTTTTGTCTATTTTGGGCAGTTCATGCTTAGGCCCTCATAACTTTTTGTCTACATAACCTACGCTCACCAGATTTGCATCCCTTTTTTCCAATATCCTAGGGATTCTAGAAGTATCCAGAGTTTGTGGGTTCCCCTGAAGGAGACCAAGAAATTATCCAAAATACAGCAAAAATTTAGTTTTTTTTTTTTTAAAAATGGGAAAAAGGGCTGCAGAAGAAGGGTTGTGTTTTTTCCCCTGAAAATGGCTTCAACAAAGGATTTGCGGTGCTAAAATCACCATCTTCCCAGCTTTCAGAAAAAGGCAGACTTGAATCAGATCTCCAAATTCTTTAACACAATTTTGACATTTTACTGGGACATACCCCATTTTTACCATTTTTTGTGCTTTTATCCTTCTTCCAGTTAGTGACAGAGATAGATGTAAAACCAATGCTGTATCCTGGACAGCTAAACACTTCTGAAAAGGAGACAAAATTCTAAATTCAGCAAAGGGTCATTGTGTAAATCCTACAAGGTTTTCGTACAGAAAATAACAACTGAAATAAGAGAACTATTGAAATTGAGGTGAAAAACAGCCATTTCTCTCCACGTTTTACTCTGTAATTTTTTCCCGCGATTTCAGATTTTCAAAAGCAATATACCATTACATCTGCTGGACTCCTCCTGCTGCGGGGATATATAGGACTTGTAGATTCATCAAGAACCCTAGGTACCCAGAGCCAATAAACAAGCTGCACCTTGCAATGGGCTTTCATTGTATTCCGGGTATACAGCAATTCATTTGGTGAAATATAAAGAGTGAAAAATAGGTATCAAGGAAACCTTTGTATTTCCAAAATGGGCACAAGATAAGGTGTTGAGAAGCAGTGGTTATTTGTACATCTCTGAATTCCGGAGTCCCCATACTAGCATGTGAATTTCAGGGCATTTCTCGATTAGACGCCTTTTTTACACACTGTCTTACATTTGGAAGGAAAAAATGTAGAAAAAGACAAGGGGCAATAACACTTGTTCTGCTATTCTGTGTTCCCCTAATTCTCCTGATACAAATGGTACCCCACTTCTGTGGGTAGGCCTAATGCCCGCGACAGGAAATGCAACACGGACCCATCAAATTTTTTCATTGAAATCTGACCTGTTTTTTGCAAACTGCCTAGCTGTGGATTTTGGCCTCTAGCTCAGCCGGCACCTAGGGAAACCTACCAAACCTGTGAATTTTTGAAAACTAGACACCTAGGGTAATCCAGGATGGCGTGACCTGTGGGGCTCTCACCAGGTTCTATTACCCAGAATCCTTTGCATAACTCACCAGGTTCTGTTACCCAAAAACCTTTGCAAACGTCAAAATTTGGCAAAGAAAACCCCTTTTCCTCACATTTCGACAATAGAAACTTCAGGAATCTGAGATGAGCCACAAATTTCCTTCCACCCACCATTGCCCCAAGGCTCCTGATAAAAATGGTACCTCACTTGTGTGGGTAGGCCTAGTACCCGCGACAGGAAATGCCCCAAAAACACAACATGGACACATCACATTTTCCCAAAGAAAACTGATCTGTTTTTTGCAAAGTGCCTAGCTGTGGATTTTGGCCTCTAGCTCAGCCGACACCTAGGGAAACCTAGCAAACCTATACATTTATGGAAAGTAGATACCTAGGGGAATACAGAATGAGGTGACTTGGGGCTCTCACCAGGTTCTATGGCCCAGAACCCTTTGCAAACCTCAAAACCTGGCAAAAAACACACATTTTCCTCACATTCCGGTTATGGAAAGTTCTAGAATCTAACAGGAGACACAAATTTCCTCCCACCCAGCATTCCCCTAGGTCTCGCGATAAAAATGATACGCCAGTACCTCATTTTTGTGGGTCGGCCTCATGCCCGCGACAGGAAATGCCCCATATAAATGTATAGGTAAACATGGACAGATCGCATTTTCCCCCAAAAAAACGGACCTGTTTTTTACAAAGTGCCTTGCTGTGGATTTTGGCCTCTAGCTCAGCCGGTACCTAGGAAAACCTAGAAAACATGGATATTTCTGAAAACTAGACACCTTGGGGAATTCAGAATGGGGTGACTTGTGGGGCTCTCAACAGGTTCTGTTACCCAGGATCCTTTGCAAACCTCAAAATTCTGCAAAAAACACTTATTCCTCAAATTTCTGTGATGGAAAGTTCTGGAATCTGAGAGGAGCCACAAATTTACTTCCATCCAGCATTCCCCAAAGTCTCCCAATAACAATTGTACCTCACTTTTGTGGGTAGGCCTAGTACCTGCGACAGGAAATGCCCCAAAACACAACATGGACACATCACATTTTGCCAAAGAAACTGACCTGTTTTTTGCAAAGTGCCTAGTAGGTTCTGTTGCCCAGGATCCTTTGTAAACCAGACAATTTGGCAAAGAAACACTTTTCCTCACATTTTGGTGATGGAAAGAACTGGAATCTGAGGGGAGCCACAAACTTCCTTCTACCCAGCATTCCCCCAGGTCTCCCAATAAAAATGGTACCTCACTTCTGTGAGTAGGCCTAGTGCCTGAGACAGAAAATGCCCCAAAACATAATGCAGACACATAAAAGTGATCTATTACAAAACTACCTGTTTTTGCGAGGGGCACCTGCATTTTAGGTCCCAGGTGCTGCAGTAATCTAGGGAAACCTACCAAACCCAGACATTTTTTTAAAACTAGACACCTGGAGGAGTCCAAGGAGGTGCAGTTTGCGTGGATCCCCAAACATTTTCTTACCCAGACTCCTGTGCAAACCTCAAATATAGCTAAAAAAACAAATGTCCACACTTTTCTTTGTAGGATCACTGTTCCGTACAAATTTCCTACCTCCTAATGTTGCCCCCCGTCTGCAGATAAAAATGATACCTCAGGTGCCTGTAATAGGAAAAGGCATGTAGAGATTGAGGGGATAGCACAGCAAGTTGATAAGCACAATTTTTTCTTTTATACATTTTTAGGCTGACTCTGCTTGGGGACCAACACAAGTGAGGTATCATTTTACTTGGGAAACTGAGGGTAAGCAATTTGTGCCAGCATAGTGATTGTACAAAGAAAAGTGAGGAAAATCTGCTTTTTTAAGCAAATGTTAAGGTTTACAGGGAGTAGGTGTAAGAAAATGTTGGGGGATCCACGCAAGCCACACCTCCCCGGACTCCTCCTGTGTCTAGTTTAAAAAAATGTCTGGGTTTGCAAGGTTTCCCTGGATGAAAGCCACATCCCGGACCAAAAATGAAGGTGCCCTCGCACCCCGGAAAACATGTAGTTTTGTAATAGATCATTTTGATGAGTCCACGTCCTTCAGTGATGCTGCAAACACTAAAATTGTGCACAACCTGGGGGGTCAATACTGGAATCCCTACCAGTGTAGACCCGGAAATTATAAACATATCCTGTACTACTTTCAGACAGCATATACAATTTAATTCCAAACCATGCCATCTTGCTAGGAATGTACTGCCTAAAAACCAAACGTCCCTTGAACAGGACCAAAGACTCATCCACACGTATTTCTTTGCCTGGAAAATAGACCTCTGAAAACCGATCTACAAAGTGATCAAGGATAGGTCCAAGCTTAAAAAGACAGTCATAATCGGGAGGATCTCATGGCAAGGCTACAGCATTGTCAACAAAATGCAGCATCCGAAGAAGAAGCAAACACCGATTACAAGTCATGGTTGCAGGAAATATAGCCGTTGCCATCCAGGGACTAGTAGACCAATAAAAAGCCAGTGACGGCTTCCTTATCAACCCCATCAAAAAAGTCAAACCTAAGAACTTTATCATCTCTTCGAGATTTGTGGGAATCCACTGGGTAGCTCTAGACTGTGGCCTAAGTCTGGCAGTGTTGCCCCTCAAATACTGCTCTGCATACAAATTAGTCGGCTCAACAATCTCTTCCAGAAATACATTGTCCATAAACAACTCAAAGAAATTGACTGGCAAACTGTTTTCCGTATTCACTGTACACCCTTGGAGACCAGTAAAGGCAGGCAACTGTGGCTTCTCCATGTTTGGGGCAACCCAGAGTTCAAGACTTCCAATGGGAAACCTTTCAGCCCCAGGCTGCTGCACTACTGGCACATCAGTGCCCTCCTCTAAAACTGCCACTTCATCTGCACCAAGTGTGGCTTCCTCATCAGAAGATTCCTCTCAGACAGACAATTCACTGCCAGAATCTATCTCTTCCTCATATTCAGAGTCGGTCTTACAATCATGATCAGAATGTGACTCCAAAACTATACCAGCAACCTGCTGAACAGTCACCTTGAGGCTACCCATGGTCCTCTCTACCAACAAATGGATTGCCAACAACAACCAGCACTGTCTAAAATAAGTAATAAACAAAGTGTGGCTTTATCACAAAGAGTTATGTACTCAAAAACATACAACTCACTTGCCTGAAAAACCTAGACTCACCAGCAACTTCTCCGCACAGACACAGCAATCATCAATGATATCCCACTAAAAAGAAAAACAGAAAAGAAAATTAGACATGAGACAAAACAAATATTATTGTGCACACATCAAAGGACAATTTCACACACAATCCTTCTTTTACTACACCACTTACAAAAATGTCATTCATGAATGGCAACAATACTCCTTTGAGGTCAACTGTTTTTTTTTGCCTAAAACATGCAACTACACAAACTACAGGTCAAACACTGCCAAAACTGCAAAGAGTCACAGCAAAGGAAGCAACAACTTTGAACTAGAACAAAAAGGAGAAATAAACTCACAAATGCAAATACTTCACCAATTGAAAACTGCCAGTCACCAAACATTTAGAAATGTTCCCTGGTGTCTAGTGGTCTCTGCCCCACCTCAGGGGCAGATGGGCCTAAAAAACTAGGCAAATCTACCCCCAAGGGGGACAGAAATGGCCATCAGTACTGTGCCCCATTTGGGGGGCGACCTTTGCCCAGGTGGCTGCCCCCCACACAATAAAAGAAAACTAAAAAACTCCCTGCCGCCTTAGTGGCTTGTGCCCCCCTTGGGGGCAGATTGGACAAAAAAAATAGGCCGATCTGCCCCCCCCACACACAAAGCACACACACAAGATCCCTGGCGCTAAGTGGTTTCTGCCCCTCTTGGGGGCAGATGGGCCTAAAAGAAAAATAGGCTGATCTGCCCCAAAGGGGGCAGAACTGCCCAACAGTGCTTTGCCCCCTTAGGGGGGGCAACCCTTGCCCAAGGGGCCGCCCCCACACACAACCGCATACAAAAACATTCCCTGGCATTGCCTAAAAATAAGAGGCCAGTAACGGCGATAAACATTATGCCCACTTAGGGGAGCGACCCTTGCTTAAGTGGCCACTCCCCATAGTGAAATTGACCCAAAACCAAAGTCCCTGGTGTCTAGTGTGCATTCCTGCTGCCCAATCGCATAGCGATCGGGCAGCAGGAATGCTGAAAGAGACATCGAGGGAAAGGAAAGGCCTTTCCTTTCCCCTGATGCCCCTTTCACCACAAATTCCTGGCCGCAAGAGAAACTTACCATCTTTCTCCTTCCTCGAGCTGGAAGCAAATGGCTCCAGCGCGATGGTGGCCTCTAATGATGTGAGGGTGCAATTGCGCGCTAACGTCATTAGATGAGGTGGTGGAGCGGTGGTGGAGGGGAAGCGATTCCCGTTCCATCCCTGCCCATGGGAAGGGGTGGGAGGCCCTAGGGGGGGGGTGCTAGTGCATCCCCGAGGGCCAGGTGCAGGACATAACGCTAATGTCTGAGGCACCTGAGCTTTGCTGCCCAGGATATAACTGTTACGTCCCAGGCACCCAAGGGGTTAAGAACTTGTCCACTTCAACCATGACTGTAGTATATCCGTGGTCTGTCTTATGTAATTCCACTATAAAATCTAGAGAAATTGTATGCCAAGGGTGCAGAAAAGTGGGTAGGGGATGAAATAACCCAGGAGGTGCTTGATGTGGATTTTTGTACTGAGCAACAAATAGCACAAATTTGTACAACCTGTTTTGTGTCTGTCATCAATGTGGGCCACCAAAAATGGTGTCTAACCAATTTTAATGTCTTCTTTTCTCCTGGGTGCCCTGCCAGAATATGATTATGACACTAGTATAATGCCATTGGCTGTAAAACTGAAGTTGGAACAAATAATCTATTCTGTACATGATACATATTATTTATAATCTTGTTCTCTTTTCTTTGTAGGATCTCCTGTGCTTCTTTGCTATGTTGTGCAGCAGCTACATCTGTTAAAACATATTTCTCAGATATTACAGCCCCTAAAATATAATCAGAGGGTATGATTGGAGGGCTTTCAGCTTCTTGTTCGTCTGCTTCATGACCCAAGTGTGACAATGCGTCTGCTTTCCAATGCTGTCTACCTACTTGGAATTGAATTACAAAATCATAGGTAGTGAGGAATTGGGTCCAGCGTAACAGTCTCCTGGATAGGGTCCAAGCTGATTTAAGGACCTTGAGATTTCTATGATCAGTAATGACAGTGACAGTGTGCAAGTTGCCCATCAGATAATGATGCCAGTCCTCAAAAACCTTGTTTATGGCCAGTAACTCTTCATCACCACTGGAATAATTTACATCAGCTGGACTAAGTTTGTGGGAGTAATAAGCTACAGGATGAAGTTCTCCCGTCTCTTTGTTTCCCTGTGATAGGAACCCCTGCCCATGCTGCCACCTGAGAAGCATCAGCCTCTACAATAAAAGGTTTGTAGTGTCAGGATTTTGTAGAATAGGGGCATTCATAAACATTTCTTTTAAAAGCTTGAAATCATGTTCTGCTGTCTCAGTCAAATGAAATACTACTCCTTTTTTTTTAGCAATTGAGTAATAGTGGGATACTAAAGTAGAAAAATCATTTAAGAATTGCCGGTAAAAATTGGCAAATTCACAAAAACGTTGAATTCCTTTACAGTTTTAGATTCCCATTGTACAATAGCATCAACCTCCATTGGTTCCATGCTAACCCGTTGTGAAGAGAGGACATACTTCAAAATGGAGACTTCAGAAGAATGAAACCCACATTTTTCCAGTTTTACAAAGACCCTGTTATCTCCTAACTGTTGCAACACTGCTCTGACATGCTTCTCAGATTCAGCCATGGATGAAGAATATATCAGGATATCATCCATATAGGCCTCCACACACATTTCCAAGAAATCTCTCAATGCTTCATTTAAGAAGAACTGAAAGGCAGCAGGGGTGTAACACAATCCAAATGGCATCACCAGGTATTCATACAATTCGAACTATGGGCCAGATGTAAGTAGCCTTTTGCGCCTCGCAAACGGCGAAAAACGCCATTTGCGAGGCGCAAAAGGCCTCACGCGATGCAGGAACACATTTTGCGAGTCGGTACCGACTCTCAAAATGTGTTTCAGACTTACAAATAGGAAGGGGTGTTCCCTTCCTATTTGCGAGTCGCACCGCGTGTAGAGTTGATTTGTGACGGGGAAAGAGGTCGCAAATCAACTCGCAGTTACCATCCACTTGAAGTGGACGGTAACTCATTCGCAAACGGGAAGGGGTCCCCATGGGACCCCTTCCCCTTTGTGAATGCTCACAAAAATATTTTTTCAGAGCAGGCAGTGGTCCTATGGACCACTGCCTACTCTGAAAAAAAAACGAAACAAAAAGGGTTTGGTATTTTTTCTATTTGAAGCTCGTTTTCCCTTAAGGAAAACGGGCTGCAAAGAGAAAAAAAAAAACTGCTTTATTGAAAAGCAGTCACGGACATGGTGGTCTGCTGCCTCCAGCAGGCCACCATCCACGTGTGTGCCTAGACTCGCTATGGGGTCGCAAACTGCGACCCACCTCATAAATATTTATGAGGTGGGTCTTTACGACCCCATAGCGAGTCGCAGAAGGTGTCTGAGACACCTTTCTGCATCGCGAATTGCGAGTTGCAATTTGCGAGTCGCTCTGACTCGCAAATTGCAAGTCGCAATTTGTCACGTACCTACATCTGGCCCTTAGTACAGAATGCCATTTTCCACTCATCCTCTTCTCTTACCCTTACAAGATGATAAGCCCATCTCAAATCTAATTTGGTAAACACCCGAGCATCTTTTACTTGAACTATGAGACTGGAAATGAGAGACAGATGATACAGGTTCCTTAGAGTGACATCATTAAAAGCTCCATAGTCAATGATTTAAGGGCACTTTCACCAATAGTTTTCACTTCATCAGCCTGCTCTTTCTGTTCACAAGGAATGCCATATAACAAAGCAAGAGTCTCATCCATAAAATTCCCTGTAGTTCCTGAATCCATTAACAATTGAAAGGTAACCGAAACCCCATTCCAAGACAATTGAGCTGTTACATAGAAAAAACAGTATTTACTGGATAGAGGATGTTTGTGCTAGAGTTCAGAAGGCAAAGTTAGTCTGTACACTTGAAACACTTGTCTCATCAGGTTCCAGGTGTCCTAGTTTCCTGCCTCTCCTTTTCTCTTCATTTCATTGAACAGTCACTCAGAAAATGACGCTTATTTCCACAATATAGACAGAGTTATAATGCCCTTCATCTTTGCCTTTCCTCCTCACTTGAAGGACCTCTTAGACTGCCTTTCTGCATGGGTTCTGGTTCATCAGTTCTGTCTGGGTCAGATCTTTTAATCCTTCAATATCACTATTTTAGTTTGGGTTCAACCTTTGCCTCGCCAACGCTCAGCCAGACAACGATCTGGTTTCACAACCAATTCTATTAATTCACTACAGTTATCTGAATGGTCAACTACTTGAGCCAATAAGGGCCTGATTCTAACTTTGGAGGACGGTGTTAAACCGTCCCAAAAGTGGCGGATATACCACCTACCGTATTACGAGTTCCATAGGATATAATGGACTCGTAATACGGTAGGTGGTATATCCGCCACTTTTGGGACGGTTTAACACCGTCCTCCAAAGTTAGAATCAGGCCCTAAGTCTTTTAACTCATTATGCAATCCTTTATAAAACAAGGAACTTCTTGTACTCTCAGGCCGCCCTGATTCTGCAACTAATCAATTGAACGCAGTAATGTAGGTTAAAAAAATCTTTACTGCCTTGCCTTAAGTTCAATAATTCTGTATCTACTGATTGGATGAATGTGTGGAGGTCAAACGTTTTTTTCAATTCAGTCTTAATGTTGGATAGTTGCATAACAATGGGTCATCTCTTTCTACGATTTGAATTTACCAAGTAGCAGCTGTACCCCCCAAATAGGACAAAATAAAGGCCATCTTAGATTGATCATTAGGAAAACAAGTCAGCTTGCAAATAAAATTTAGCTGACACTGATTTATGAAAGTAGAAAATTTTGAGGGATTCCCAGAAAAACACTCAAGAGGAGCCAAAGGAATAACAGGTGGTGTGGTAACTTGAGTTATTGTTGCACCTGTACTCTGACGAGGTCCAGCCCCTTCATACTGTGAAAAAGCCCCTTCCGACGAGCCATGCCCATGGTCTACCCCTGAAACAGGGGGTATAGCAATGGCTCCACCTTGTAAGGCATCTAGGGCCAGATGTATGAAACATTTTTGCATTTGAAAACGGTGCGAATCGCAAAATTCGGCCGTTTGCAAGTGCAAAAACGTGCTCTGCGATGCATGAAAGGCATTCGCAGACCAAAAATAAGAAATCGCAAAAATAGCGATTTTTGGCGTTGCGATCTGGTTTTGTGAGTCACAGTTTGCAATTCGGTATTTCCAGTAGGAAATTGCGATGCGCAAATTGCGATTCGCAAAATCCAAGTCGCAAATCGATGCATCAAAAAATCGCAAATTGCGATTTTTCGCAGAATGGCATTTTGCACATGAAAAATACCACTAAGTGAAAGCAGGTGGTAACCAGATGCAACCTATATAAAGAGGCCCAGAATGCCTCAGATTCTTTTCCACAATGGCTGCACTCTACGTCATGGCGAGGAGGATGAGGATCTTGGCAGGTTTGAGGAGAGGGAGGAGGAGACAGGAGTGCATTTTCAGAGTGCGCATTACACTTTTTAACCTGACAGAGGAGGAAATATATGAGAGGTATAGGTTGAACTCAGCCATGATACTTGATCTGATAGCTGAGCTACAACCCATACTGCAGAGCAGAACACTAAGGACTCACAGCATACCCACCCATGTGCAGGTATTATGCTCCCTCCACCTACTCGCCTCAGGGAGCTATCAAGGGGTCATAGCAGCAGCTGGAGGGGTATCACAGAGTACCCTCTCCAGATTTTTCAATGCATTTATTAACACCATGCTGAGCAAACTACACCAGCACATCAGATTCCCCCACGCCCCACAGGAAATACAGCAGACAAAAATTGAATTTTACCAGATAACACAGTTCCCCCACATCCTAAGTGTCATAGATGGGACACGTTGCAATCTGTCCACCATCAGCCACAGAGTATATGTACCGCAACCGGAAATACCAACATTCAATGAATATACAGGTGATATGCAATGCTTCCTACATCATAACTGATCTCGTGGCCAGGTACCAAGGGAGCACACATGATTCATACATCTTTCGCCATAGTGGCATACACACAAGACTGCTAGCTGGGGAGTTTGGAGAAGGATATCTACTAGGTATTGTCCATCTATACAATGGCGCATTGATGGCGTGCTGATGTCAGATGGCTCACTTACTCATCATACCCTCTGTCCCTTCCAGGAGACAGTGCCTACGCAGTGCGCACATACATGATGACGCCCTACCTCAATCCTGCAACACCTGCTGAACAGACATACAATGCAGCACACACGGCGACCCGCAACGTGGTGGAGCGCACATTTGGACTGCTGAAGAGTCGCTTCCGGTGCCTCCACAAAAGTGGACGGGAACTACAGTACAGTCCAGAGACCCCATGTAGAATAGTCGCTACTTGTGCAATCTTGCACAATATAGCTACCACCAGGGGCATACCTGTAGAAATATGTGAATCTGAATCTGATGAGGATGATGATCCCACACCTACAGCCAGCAGACAGGACCAGTGCAGCAGAGGGAAGGCAAAGGCATGCTGACATCACACACAACCATTTTAGACGTCAGTATGAATAACACAAATCCACTGACAACTGTACCTGTAGTGAAATAAATATATTACCTTAAGTCAGGTAATGTTTGTTTGACGAATTGCAAAAAAAAATTGAGTGAAAAACTAGAAACAATGAAGGACCTGAGTAATGCACTATTACGTCATAGTGAAAATATAACTCCACTGGCAGCGACAGTCATTTTTTGCGTGCAATCAGTGACGTTGCATTTGCCACCCTGTTAACAGAACGACAGAAGCCGCCAAACATGTTCATAAATCTGTGCTCCTGTCTGCAGTGGCTCACTCTCTCATGGCGCAGCTCCTGGCATAGTTCATGCACAGCACATGTTAGCTCTCTGGTGTCCTGTGATGCCTGCACCTGTCCCTCATGCAGCAGTTCTATGTTAGAATTGAGGGACTCAAGCTGGCGATGCCGGCCCCCCATGTTGGTGTTGTGTTGAAGCAAATTATTTTGTAATCCTAGGATCATTTTATTTTGTAGGCGCTGCTGCAACATAGCAGCTTCCAGCCCACCAAAGAAGGAGGGACCCTCACCTGCCTCATGCTGCTGTGCACCAGAATTTGTCGCCATCCCGCGGGATGCTGTGTTCTGCTGACAACTGGCTTCCTGCATCAGGCTGCGCCTGCCTGTTGGTGATGGGGAAATTGGCCCTTCCTGCTGCTCATCTGAGTCTTGGCTGAGCTCTGGCAGTGGCAGTGCCCTGGGCCTGCATCGGACAGGCGCAATGGTGAGAGACCCACTGGTGTTGGAATCAGAGGCTGGATGGGTGTCAGTCTCACCTACACTTGCTCATGCTGTGGCTGCTGGGCCTGGCCCACCTGCAATGACAATATGCAGCATGTCAGTTATGTTTGTTACAATTACGGTCACACAATGGTAATAAAGGTACAGGTACTTCTCTTCACTGTGTTGTGGGTGTTGTGTTACTCTGGGTGTCGCTCTACTTAAATACATTGTGAGGGTCATTCTGACCCTGGCGGCCGGTGGCCGCCAGGGCCACCGACCACGGGAGCACCGCCAACAGGCTGGTGGTGCTCCAATGAGCATTCTGACCGCGGCGGTTCAGCCGCGGTCAGAAGCGGAAAGTCAGCGGTCTCCCGCTGACTTTCCGCTGCTCTTTGGAATCCTCCATGGCTGCGGAGCGCGCTCCGCAGCCATGAGGATTCTGACCCCCCCTACCGCCATCCAGTTCATGGCGGGAAAGCCGCCATGAACAGGATGGCGGTAGGGGGGGTCGCGGGGCCCCTGGGGGCCCCTGCCGTGCCCATGCCAATGGCATGGGCACGGCAGGGGCCCCCGTAAGAGGGCCCCGAAAAGTATTTCAGTGTCTGCCTTGCAGACACTGAAATACGCGACGGGTGCCACTGCACCCGTCGCACCTTCCCACTCCGCCGGCTCGATTACAAGCCGGCATCCTCGTGGGAAGGTCGTTTTCCCCTGGGCTGGCCGGCGGTTTTACTGGAACCGCCCGCCAGCCCAGGGGAAAACTCGTAATACCCGCCGCGGTCTTTTGACCGCGGCGCGGTAATTTGGAGGGCGGTAATTTGGAGGGCCTCCGCCGCCCGCCAGGGTCATAATGAGGCCCTGTATGTGCTACTTTCAGCTATGGGTTGTGGACTGCAACTCCCATAATGCATTGTTGTGCTGCTTCTAAGATGTGGACTGGACTACTTTTCACAATGTTTAACATTACTTGCTAATTCCTAAGGGGCTTTTGGGCATACATATATTGGGTTACAATTCAATATTGCACTTACCTTGGCTGGTACTTGGTGTGCCGGAGGTGTCTATCTCTGTGACTCCTGTCACAGCTTCAGGGAGGAGTGTGGACTCCACTAGGTCCTCTAATGGGGTGGATTGTGCCTCTGTGGGTGGACCGCCTCCTGTGCCCCTGGCCTCCTACAGTCTTCTTGCCACCCTCTCCTTCGCACGGGACCGTAGGTCATACCACCTCTTCTTAATTTCTTCTACGGAGCGCTGTGCCACTCCAAGTGTGCAGATCTTTGTTTGTATGTCTACCCACAGTCTCCTTTTCTCACTCTCAGGCACCTGGAGTGAGCTTTTGCCAAAAAGGCAGTCATGGCTCCTGACCACCTCCTCTGTCAGCACCTCAAGCTCTTGCTCGCTGAATTTGAGCTTCCTCTTTCTCTCTTCCTTCTCCTTTCCTTGGGCTGAGGTATCCATCCTGGCTCAGGTGTGCTGCCTTCTTCAGAGTGCTGCTCTGTGTGGCTGGGCTGCTCTCTCTCAGGATGATGGTTTGGGTGCGGCACCTGAAACTGCCTGGGATGACTCACTTCCTGCTGGTGATGTCACCAGGCTCCTCCAGGTGTGCTTTCTCAAAATTTCTTGCAATTTGCGATTTTTTACCGAATCTGCAAAAATTTGCAATTTGCGAAAATGCAAATTGGATTCTGTAAATAGGCCTCGCAAACTACAATTAGCGATTTTTAAGAAATCGCTAATTCTGAATCGCTATTTTGTTACATGGCCAATTGAGACTCGGAAATAGAGATTTCTTAAAAATCTCTATTTGCGATTCGCAAGGCCATTTTTTCATACTCATGGCTCCTACTTTTTGCACTACTGTCTAAGTCTCTTTTTGCAAATGACAATCATGAGCTAGACCAGCCTGCATAACATAACCTCTCATGTCTCCATTCCACTCAGCTGAAAATTTTACATAGACCTGTCATACTGTGAGGCTTGTACTTTTCTGCCGGAGTGAAATGGACACAACATAGTTCCCAACATCCCTATGAATCAAACGGACTACAAAAAGTCATGCATGACCCACCGGGAAGAAGGGACTAACCTTGACCATGATCAGACTAAATTTCCACAGTGCGGTGTCTTTTCAGTGTCTGAAACCATAAGAACAACCTTTGGTACTTTTTTTACCCATGTTTGAGCACCTTAATGTCCCTTCCCCCTTAGGTAGCATATGACAGTTCACACTACCTCTACCTAAGTGCATAAGCTTTACAGTGAATCCAGGTTCAATTAATGGTTTCTCGACTTAATCGGCTTTCATCTCCTGAAATCCTAAAACACACAGCATTTCAATCCTCTAGCTATGAGTCAATCTGCAATAATTAGGGGGTCATTACTGACCGCCAGGGGTAATGTGGCTTCCGTACCACCAACAGGCTGGCGGTACGGAGACCCTTATTACGACCGCGGCTGTAGCTCCGCGGTCGCACCGCGGTCGCACCGCCGGGGCCGGCAGTTTCCCGCCGTTTTAGCCCCAGCAGTGATAATCCGCCAGGGCAGCGCTGCAAGCAGTGATAATCCGCCAGGGCAGCACTGCAAGCAGCGCTGCCCTGGGGATTATGACCCCCCTACCGCCAGCCTGTTTCTGGCGGTTTGCACTGCCAGGAAGAGGCTGGCGGAAAGGGGTGTCCTGGGGCCCCTGGGCCCCTGCACTGCCCATGCCACTGGCATGGGCAGTGCAGGGGCCCCCTAACAGGGCCCAGGGCAGCTTTTTACTGTCTGCATAGCAGACAGTGAAAAGCGCGAAGGGTGCTACTGCACCAGTCGCACGGCCGCAACACCGCCGGCTCCATTAGGGGCCGGCTCTTATGTTGCGGCCTCATCCCCGCTGGGCCGGCGGGCGTAAACTTGGTTTGCGCCCGCCGGCCCAACGGGGATGTCGTAATGGGGTCCGCGGGAGTGCGGCCGCATTGGCGGCCACACAGTGGTTACCGCTTGGCGGGCGGCGGCAGCCGCCCGCTAAGCTTGTAATGACCCCCTTAATGTATTATACATGTACTGATAACAATTTTGATATGAGTCCTTAATCACACTTGAACAAAACACTGCCAAAAACAATATTAAATGCCTTTTCTTCCCTCTAGTACAACAACAACACAACAAGATTGTTAACTTTACAAATTCTTTTCAGCAGGATTCCATCAGATAAGTATTCCTTCCTTATTTTTTAGTAAATGTTAGGTTGCTGCTTGAAAAATGTCTTTTGAAAGTTCCCAACAGATTACAGTGCACAGAAGCAGGGAAACAGGCGACCCGATGGAGAAGAAAGAAACCACTGTACGAAGACTCTGGGCCCTCGCGAATAACGCAACGAGTACGGAGCCTCCACACAGGTGAGTACAGAGAGGGAAGCTGTTGATGAACAGTCATCATGGTGAAGTGCATAGTCTAAAAGGCTACGAGCTCAACCTTAAAGGGGCCGCCACATTATGCGTGTGGAGCCCAACAGTTTTGGATCAATTGAAGCTGTTTATAAATATGGAAGGAACTGATAAAAGAGTTTAGTCCAGGAGAATTTGAAATTTGGAGATTGTATCTAGAAATTGAAAAATATTACATATTTCTTTTAAGTAAAAGAGGCAAGTGCTTAAAATCCTAGAAGCTTGAGGGCCAAAAGAATGATTAACATCAAGATGGATTCACAGATCTCATACTGTGGTTGAGAAAATAAGGACAGAAGCCCATGACTGAAGTACAGGACAATGATTGATTCCAGAGTGGGTGCACTATCAGGAACCATCAGCAGGTTGGTCTTAGAAGAATGCAGCTTCAAATAATTTTGTGATATCCACCATCGTACCAGATGTAGGCTATGGGCTAAGGGTAAGATGTGGAGTGAAATCCTCACTAGCCCAAGCATCAGTTGGGTATCATCTGAATACAGTGTAAACTGTTGACCAGCAGGGGCAATATTATAGAACCATGAAGGACGCTTCTAATGAAAGTGATGAGTTTAAACAAATATGGAAGGAGAGCCACAATTTGAAGTTGGTCTATTAAATAGGTTAGCCATTTCAACACTGATAACACTGGGTGTGGGAATGATAATAGCATGATCATTAGTATCAAAAGCAGGCTGGATGCCTCAATGTACCATGGTTGTGACTTCCACTTTGTCCACCATCATGATCAGGCCATCAACCAGATATAATACTACTAATTTGGTACTCCAGCTGACCTAAAGTGAACCTGAAAAGGTTCAAGTAAACCATTGGTTTCAAAATAATTATGAAGTTGGTTAAATATCAGTTTCTATAGTTTAAACTGAGATGCACTGTTCTACCTAGTTGGGTCTGGGTCTTACAGGTCCTCGCAAGCATCAGCCAAGCAGGAACAATAGCCCTCACTCACCGTTAGGTAACATGCTTCATCATTAGGACATGCTCCTCGTCAGGCTGGTCATGCAATGCCTGATGGCAAACAAACTCAAATGATGGATGGAATGCGGAACCAACAAAACATTTACCCCCAGTCACAGATCTGGGTTTAATCCATCAATTCATTTGCGCACCATGGACCCCCAGTATGGACCCAGCCATATGTAAATCAGTCTTGACCCTCTTCCCCATGGGAACAGTCCAGACCCAGCCATATGCAAATCATTCTTGACCCTGTTCCCCAGGGGAACAGACCTCCCCGAACTGCAAGGTCAAGTCCTGCCTGAACCGGAAACAAGAATCTTGGGACCGGTTTCAGAGTATCATCCTTCATCAGCCAGGCTAGCTTGATTCCAGTGTCATAGTGAGCCTGGGACCCACGTATGGACATACCCGACGCACTTAGGGTGACAAAGGAAAACAAACACAAATGATGGATGGAATGCGGAACCAATCAAACATTCACCCCCAGTCTCAGATCTTGGTTTAATCCATCAATTCTTTTGCTCACCATGCCAACTCAATATAGACCCAGCCATATACAAATCAGTCTTGACCCTCTTCTCCAGGGAACAATCCAGCCGAACTGCCAGGCCAGGTCCTCAATGGACTGGAAACAAGCATTCTGGGAACGGTTTCAGGGTATCACCCTTCATCAGACAGGCTAGCTTGAATCCAGTGGCATAGTGAGCCTGGGACCCACGTATGGACATACCCGGCGCACTTAGGGTGACAAAGGAAAACAAACACAAATGATGGATGGAATGCGGAACCAATCAAACATTCACCCCCAGTCTCAGATCTTGGTTTAATCCATCAATTATTTTGCTCACCATGCCAACCCAGTATAAACCCAGCCATATACAAATCAGTCTTGACCCTCTTCTCCAGGGAACAATCCAGCCGAACTGCCAGGCCAGGTCCTCAATGGACTGGAAACGAGCATTCTGGGAACGGTTTCAGGGTATCACCCTTCATCAGACAGGCTAGCTTGAATTCAGTGGCATAGTGAGCCCGGGACCAAAGTCTGGGCATACCCGGTCGACTTAGGGCAACAAAAGGAAACAAACACAAATGATGGATGGAATGCAGAACCAATCAAACATCCACCCCCAGTCACAGATCTGGATTCAAACCATCAATTATTTTGCTCACCATGCCACTCCAGCATAGACCCAGCCATATGCAAATCAATCTTGACCCTGTTCCCCATGGGAACAATCCAGCCCGAGCTGCCAGGCCAGGTCATGCCTGGACCGAAACAAGCATCCTGGGACCGGTTTCAGGGTGTCACCCTTCATCAGCCAGGCTAGCTTGAATCCAGTGGCAAAGTGAGCCCGGGACACATATCTGTGCATACCCGGAACACTTAGGGCTACTAGGCCCTTACTGGAGGGCTCTTTGCCGGATATCTTTTTTTCAAAATACCGGTGGTGAGTGATCAAGCAAATGTTAAAATTGGCTACAGGTGCCCTAGATCAGTGGTTCCCAACCTTTTGACTTCTGTGGACCCCCATTTTATCAATACTGCGGCCCGGGGACCCCACAGAATCATTATTGGAATCCGGGGACCCCCACTGAGTCATTACTGATAGTTGGAACCTAATATTATTACATTTTCTAAGCAGTCGCGGACCCCCTGAGGAGGCTTCGCGGACCCCCAGGGGTCCCCGGCCCACAGGTTGGGAACCACTGCCCTAGATAACTATCGTTAATGCAACCTGACACCTGTGCTAAGATTTAAAACAGAAAGCGGGAAAAAAACTGAGGATAATGATCAGCTTCCCTTCTGAAAAATAAATGTGTGTCTACTACTTTAGTTATAGATGCAGGTGTTGGGGAACTGTATGTGGGTATTTCCTAAACTACAGACCCACTGGTCATCAGGTTTCTCACCATAAAGTAGTGTTAAGGCTCTAATGGCAATTCTTCAGGACCTATTGATATGCCTACCCCTAACTTAGAGAGTAAAAATGACTCTTCTATTACAAATGAAAGCACTGAAGCCTTACATTGGAGACATATGCTTCTGAATGCTGGGACCTAAAAAACAACAAACCAACTGTTTTAAGTTGAAATATGAACAAACATTCATAGAAATACCTTTCACCCTAGTGAATTTTGAAAATGTGTGTATAACAACAAGCCATATTCATGCACACCATGGGCTAAAGTGAACACATTCATGCTAAGACAGAGGTAAAGCATCCCCAGTCGAGTGATTCTTACCCTCCTAGTTCGAGTTCACAGACCCCTTGGGGATTGTTTGGATCTTGGCCACTCTGTAATGGCAATCATGAAGGTTAGTAGAGTGTTTTCCAAGTTCATGTATGGACTATGGAACTGCTGCACAAAAACTGTGTCTATTTGATCAGGTGTCCATGTGATCTCCTTTATGAAGGGATGGCCATGAGAATGATCAAGACACACATCAATGAATATCGTAGGACAAGTTGAACTTTCTGGTCTATACACTGTAACCCTAGTTATATCCATTGAACAGATTGTAGTAGGGGACAGTGTCTACTAAACTTCGACATCTGATTTTGGTTTTGAGCAGAAGTTCAGCAATATGGGCTGTTACAAACCAACTTGGCATGAGAATTAGTTCCACCTTATTCAGAAACAATGTTTCTGTAGTAGATACATTTATTGGTCGGTTCCCTGTCTGGTATTTATCTGATTTACTCCAACCTCTTTATCTCTCAAGCCTCTCTTCTTCAAACAAAGCAACACGCTAAGATTGCCGTCATATTCACTCCCCATCAGTTTGTCCTATGTCCATTTTTATGGACTCACTGTAGGAGGCTGGCTCTCTATGTAGTGTGCAAAGTTAGGCACACACTGCAGGGGGTCCAGGCCACCCCACGTTGGTTTACAGGGGTAAAAACTACAACACCTAATGCTCTAATTTTTATGGTAGCTTGGTCGAGCAGTTAGGCTAATCTTGGAGAAGTGCAAAGCATCTGTTGTACTCACAGCATCAATCTTGCAACTCACACACTCAAAGGAATAATTCAAGACCAA
This sequence comes from Pleurodeles waltl, assembly GCF_031143425.1. Classification (NCBI taxonomy): domain Eukaryota; kingdom Metazoa; phylum Chordata; class Amphibia; order Caudata; family Salamandridae; genus Pleurodeles; species Pleurodeles waltl. Next base: position 854,804,182 of record NC_090449.1, read on the forward strand.
TTTATAAACATACTTCAGATTTCTATACACATTTTAAGACCAAGAGTGTCAATATTGGATATGTACTTTTTGAGATATGAATTTGTGAAGTTCAATAAAAAGTATTTTTGTGCAGAATTATGCACCATAGGAATCAATGGATGACATATGAAATCACACAGTTGGTTTACCAACTTCTTTTTCAGCAGGTTGGTCGAGGTCATCAGTGGGCACACTGTGCCACCTGGCAAAGTTCAGGCTGGAGCAACAGGAGAAGGTCTCTGGAGATGGTGAGCACTGCACAGGGTGAAAGGTGAATCCTGGGGTCTCATTGTAGTGTTGAGGGTGCAAGGGGTGGGAGACCCCTAGGGCATAGCAGGTTCTTTGGTGCAAGGCAGAGGGTGGCCAGGTGCAGAGCAAATCGGTGAGCCAGGAGCTGAGTGCAAGGAAACCCTCAGAGGTAGGAGATAGGTCAGTTCAAAGGTTGATTGCAAGACAACGCGGGCACTCTGGTGGGAGGTCCCAGTTGCTTCTGAAGTCCTTTGACGGGCTACCTCCTGATCCTTTTTCAGTCCCAAGTTGACTGTTTTTCCTGGTATTCAAAGTCAGGTAACCACTAACCAGGGTATTTGTATGATTCATCTGCTAGAAAGTACAATGACACCAAGCTTGGTACATTGGCAGGGCTTGTCCTCATGGTTGTTAGTGTGAAGTTTGGTCTGGCTGTGGCATCCTGTTCCGGAGTTACCATCCAGTCAGTGAAGTGGACCTTACTGGCGTGTTGGTTCTTTGTGGATTTAGAGTGGCGCCTCCACTCTGGAAGGAGTTCTCTGGCAATTTGCAAAGCCTGGAGGTCCTCTGGGTTTTTTTAGAGCTTTTACAGTTGTCCAGCAGCTCCTCAGCTCTGGTTGTCAGATCCTGGGTGCAGCAGGCAGGGTTTGGCGCCTTTTCTTTGATGCAGCAGGTCCACAGTTCTCATACATTGGGTCTTTTGGTGCTGGTCTTTGAGAGTCCACCTCACAAGCAACACCTTAGGGGTGGTGCATGTCAAGTGGGCAACTCCTCCTATAGTTTGTTTGAATTTCCTGTTGTTTCTCCCACCAAAGTGGGGGTTTGCAATGGGGCGGCCATCTGCTGCTAGCAGCAGGCCTGGGGATCGAGTTTCGAAGGCAGTCAGCCTTTTATAGCTTGCTGCCAGGGCAGTGCACATTGCTGAGGGAAAAGTGTTAGTACCTCCACCCAGGAAGGGATTTGTTCTGAAACCCAGAAAGAAGTATCTCTCACCCCAAGGTTGTAGATGGGTGTCTGGCGGTGGCAGGCTGGATTGGACCAGTCAGAAACCATGTCAGGGTAGTTAGCCTTTGCAGGGGGTACATTTTGTAATAAATCCAATCCTTGTACCAGTTTAGATTTATCATTCTGAGTTGTTTGATAACAAAAACAACTCATATTGGCCAGTGTCTAGCACATGTATTAAAATGGCTGCTCTGTTCACTCACTATGTCCCAGGTTTGACAAGGACACAGTGGAGGCATATTGCTCATGCAGCTATACTCTGACATATAGTATAGTGCACTCTGCCTTGGGGTTGGAAGGTCTGCCAGAAGGGTGCCTTACTCATAGTGTATGCAGAGAATAGTGGACAAGGCACACAGGTAGTGTGCCATGTCGAGTTTGTGTTTTAGGTTTGCACCATAACACTCACCCTACAATGGAAGTACTGGGTGCATGGCCCTAGAAGATGGCACAATCAGTGGAGCTATCCTCAGGGGCCTACCCTTAGTACCTCATGCCCTGTGTACCTTTTACTAGGGACTTATAGTGGTAGCTAAAGGTGTCTACAATTTTGCCAATGCTTTACAACAGTTTAGGGGAAGAGCTCGGACCCAGGGAACCTAGTTAGCAAGGGCCCTGGGCACTAACAACTTCTAGGCTACATCATATGCCAGGAAAAAAGTGGGGGCTAACTATGTCAAAAAGAGGCCTTTTTCTCACACGTACCACCCTCTGCCTGGTGAGGGTTGAAAACTGTCTCTCTCCAGCTTCAGATCGCTCCATGGGGTTGAATATGGGGTAGGTCATACAGACCACGGCACTCCACAAGCAAGTGAGTACTGATTTTTGATATGATGGTTTTTGGGCAGGAAGTGACCCTATGGGCTAAGTGATAAGGTTAACTGCTACAGATGCATTACAGCTACTAATACACCGGGCACACCACTTGTTTGTGTTCCGCTTACTAGTCAGCATGTTATTTTGTTGTCATAAAAACATTAGCAGCTGGGCAAGAAGAGGAGGTCAAGATGTGCAAGGGAAAGCTTCTTAGGGACGTTGGGATGGGATGTGGGAGGAAGGATTGGAGTGAAGGTTGAGGGAGTGGTTGTTGGAGGTGTACGTCTGCTGGACTTGGGTGCAGGTGCATGGACAGTGTGCGTGTGTGAGGTGGATGGCTGTTGGGAGCCTAAAGTGCTTGCATTTGTGTCTGTTAGGAGTGGGAGCAGACAGGTTGGGAGAGGACAAAGGGGACGCATGGATAGATGTTGTGGAGGTGTCTGAAAATGAGGTGTGTGTGCTGCTTGATACGGTGATGGTGGTGGTGGCTGTTGATGCAGTCGATGCAGGTGAGAGTGGAGATGTCACTGTGAGGGAGGTGGAGGAGGAGGGGGAGATAGTGGAGGCAGAGATGTTGTTTTGTGTGCAACTGTCTGTTGTTTGTGTGAGTGCTTGTGGCCTGAAGTGTGTTGCCTGTGTTTGACTGTGCTACTCTTGTGTGATGCTTTGTGTGCATGCTTGTCTGAATGTGTGCATGGAATGGATTAGGGTTGAGGAGACTGGGACTTGGAAGTGGTAGTTGGAGGGGGGACGGTAGGAACAGGGACACTGGCTGCCATCAGACAGGAGGCCAAAGCCTGAAACGATTTCTGTAGGGCTGCCAACCCACCGTGGATGCCCTCCAGGTAGGCATTGCATTGCTGCATCTGGGATGCCATCCCCTGGATGGCATTCAGTATGGTTGACTGCCCTACAGAGATGGATCTCAGGAGGTCAATAGCCTACTCACTCAGGGCAGCAGGGCTCACTGGGGCAGGGCCTGAGGTGCCTGGGGCGAAGGAGATTCCCGCCCTCCAGGGTGACCAGGCATGGGCAACTCAGTGGGGGGCTGCCTGGAGAGCAGTGCTGGTAAGGGGGTGGCAGCTGTACCTGTAGCTGGGGTGGTTCCATAGGTGTCCGCCACCACCAGGGAGCTTCCATTGGAGGAGGAATCAGAATCAGTGTTGTCACCTCCTGTTTCTGGCGTAGTGCTCCCCTTGCCGTCCATCCCACTGGTCCCCTCGGCGTTGGTGGACTCTGCCTCCTGGGTCCTGTGGGATGCAGCTCCCTCAGCCACTGGTGCCCCTGCTCCTCCACCAGATGATGCTAATGCACACATGGACAGGATGACAGAAGAAAATAGGGGGAGAGAGAGAAAGGGAGCACTGGGTCAATTACAGCACCAACACCACAGATGGCATACACATTACCATCAAACACAGGGATCAGGATTGAGTACTATGCATCGCAGCGGTATTCCATTGGCTAGGTACTACAGCAAGATGAGAGACAACCACCGCCAACTCCACCCCTCCTGGGACCCACTAAGCCCTGTCTGACATGGAATGCCACCTAGCTAAGTTACAAGATTTCGCTATACACCCATTGACCTTGAGCTGGACCACGCAGCAATGTCTGTGCTGGCATTAAGGGGCACCCACTAACTGAAACCCACCACCAGGATCCCATGTCAGCCAACAAAACTGGTTGTCACACTCACTGCACTCACCCAGTGCGGCTGTTGTGCTACCCTCAAGAGCCCATCCAGCGCTGGGTAGGCCGTAGCCAGTATGCAGTTCATCAGGGGGGTTTTCTGATTGGCGCAGACCTGAAAAGGTAATACAGACAGGAGGACACCATTAACCATGCAATCCAGCCTGTCACACATAAGGCCCACAAAGACCATTTTCATCTTCATTGGCACACATATCACTGCATGTACACTACCACCACACATACCCCCCCAAATGACACACTGCCAGTACACATCTCATGCAACCTTGTCGCATGCATCATTCCCATGGGTCACCGTTAGTCTGGAGGTCCACACAGGGGAACGACCCCATCCACCAGGTGCTCTAACTCCGGAGAAGTGAAGACAGGGGCCCTTTCCCCTGTCACATGGGCTATGGTAGGATCCAGACACAGGGCACAGCAGCACATACAGTGTAGGTGTTGTCCTGTGGAAAGTCAGGAATCAAGTGATGTGATAGACAGAAAATGGTGGTCACATCCGCGGTGGTTTACACTGTCACCACCGCCGGTGATCCTCATTGGACACTGTACTCCACAGAGCCCCATTGTAACCAATGAGGAATAGCGTGGTGGTGCAAGACAGCTTTCCGCCAAGATGCCCAATGCCGGCGGAGTTACATCTCTTCCACCTGTCCATACCAACAGGACAGGCACTCACCATTTTATGGTGGTGGTCAACAATCAGGAATTGGAAACTGCATCATTGCTGTAAATTGTACATACATTGCCATTCACATTGTCCAATTACACACATGCTCAGTTACCCTGAGATGGTGATTCTATTTTTCAGTTTTGTTACACCCTTCTCACTCTTGTGTCCCTTAAATACCTACCACTGCGGACGAATAGGAGGAGGAGACAAGATCCTGTGTACAGACCCCTTGTGGACTTGGCTACACTAGAGGACAGGCACATAATACTGATCTATAGAGTGGACAGGGCCACAATCACAGAGCTGTGTACTCGTTTGGAGCCTGATCTGATATAAGCTATGTGTCATCCCACTGGGATCCCCCCTCTTGTGCAAGTTCTATCAGTGCTCCATTTTCTGGCAACTAGTTCTTTCCAAGTGACAGCGGGCTTGACAGCAGGTATGTCACAGCCAATGTTCTCAAGAGTGCTGGCAAGCGTTTTGTCTGCCTTGCTCAAACACATGTGCAGCTACAGCTTTCCCCCAAGTAGAAGATTTGGCCACTGTGAAGTCTGGATTCTATGCAATGGGACATATTCCTAATATTATTGGGGTGACTGACGGAACACATATTGCATGTGCCCCCCACCTGGCACAATGGACAGGAGTTCAGGAATCGGAAGAGTTTCCACTCACTCAATGTGCAAACACTGTGCCTGGTGGACCAGTCCATTTCCCATGTCACTGCCAAGTATCCTGGGTCGGTGCATGATGCCTTTGTCCTGAGGAATACAGCATCCCAAATGTGATGACACAACTACAGAGGCACAGGGTGTGGCTAATAGGTGAGCCTGAGTCCCCACCCAATGTATGTCAGTGTATGCCTTCAGGAGGTATCCCCCATACCATTGTGTAAGGCTAATGTTTGGCCCTCATTTCATACAGATGACTCTGGCTATCCAAACCTGTCATGGCTCCTGCCCCCTGTGAGGAATGCCAGGACAGGGGCTGAGAATCAGTATAATGATGCACATGGATGAACCAGGTGGATAATAGAACCAACCTTCGGCCTTCTGAAGCCAGATTCAGATGCCTCCACCTGACAGGAGGATCCCTGTGCTACCCCCCTGGGAAGGTCTGCCAGATAGTTCTAGTATGCTGCATGTTGCACAACCTGGCCCACAGATGGCATGTGCCTTATCTGCAGGAGGAAGGGATTGGAAATGCCCCTGTGGCAGCAGTGGACCCTGAGGACAGTGAGGATGAGGAGGCAGAGGATAAGGATGTGGTCCCAGAACATCAGTAATAAGGCAGTACTTCCAATCGCACACAGGTAAGACAGTGGAAGTGAACATTCCTCTGATTATTTGTGTTTGCAATGTGGCTGTAGCAGGATGGCAGTCACTTCCTTTGCATCTCAACTGACTGTCATCTATGCCTTCTCATTTTGCAGATGTTGATGTTATTACAACTGTGTACTGATGTGATGACTACAGACAGCTACAGGTCATTATTTGTATGCTATCACAAAGTTCAGGTTAATTGCACAAGATGTAACTGTTAACATAATTGCACATGTTCATCACATAAAGCACTATCACTCAAGTTGTGTTCAAGGGTGTTTATTGTAGTGAGATTTATAGAAGGAATAGTGCAATGGAATTGGGTGAAGGTAGAGGTAAGTCCAGGGTATTGATCCAGTCTGTTTGTGGAACAGGTCAGTGTCCTAGGGGCCATAGGAATGTGGGCAACAGCAGTTAAAAGTGGACAAGGTGACAGAGTGGAATACAAGGGGGACATTCAGGAGGGTCTCATTTCCTGGTGGTGGTCTTGGCCTTGGAAGGTGTCTCTGGCATCTGTCTGGGTCGTAGGGAACGTTTCCGGGGTGGTTCTACCGGGGGATCGGTGCTGGTGGCCTGTGGGTCCTGTGGCAGGGCCTCCTGTCCACTAGTTGCAGCAGATGTGGTGGGCTGTTCAGTTGACTGGCTTTTGGAAGGGGCCTGCTGGTATGCTGTATATTCCCTCATGATGTTTGCCATATTAGCCAGCACCCCTGCTATGGAGACCATGGTGGTGTTGAGGGCCTGCAAATCTTTTCGGATCTCCTGATGGTATTCCTCTTGCAGCCGCTGGTTCTCCTGCATGATGTGAAGAATTTGGCCCATCTTGTCCGGGGACTGTTGGTAAGCCCCCAGGACATTAGTGAGTGCCTCCTGGGCAGTTGGGTCCAAGGCCCTGTCCTCCCCCTCGCTCACATCTGTCCTCCGAGTGTCCCTGTCCCCCTGTGCCTGTGTCCCCTGAATGGTGTGTCCACTGCCACTGACCCTGATTGTCTTGGCTGTAAGGTGTGGACTGGGGTCCCTCTACAGGTGGGCACACTGCTGATTGCTGTGTCCTGGAGACAGAGGTGTGGTGATGTTGGGTGGGTGCTGTGGTAATGGTTACTGAGGGGGGAGGCTCTGTGGTGGACTGGGAGTGGGCTGTGGTGACTGACTGACCAGTGGTCTCTGATGGGCCAGGAATTGTATCCAGATCCAGAAGTCCTGAGTTCCTGCATTGGTGGTGGGTGTACATGCAGGGCTGAGAGGGTGTACATGAATTGGTATGGCATGCAGGACTTGGCATTGGGGTTATTCAAATGTGTAGGTACACTGTGTGGGATGGAGTGGAGTGATGGGAGTCAGGGTGAGGGGGTGAGATGGCATGCAGGTATGGGGGGTCACAGGTAGTAAATATTGACTCACCAGTGTCCAGTCCTCTGCCAACTTCAGTGAGTCCCTCAGAATGCACTATTGCTAAGACTTGCTCCTCCCATGCTGTCAGCTGTGGGGGAGGGGGTGGGGGTACTCTGCCAGTCCTCTGGATAACAAACTGGTGCCTTGCTGCCATGGAACGTACCTTCCCCCGTAGGTCATTCCACCTCTTCCTGATGTCGTCCCGTGTTCTTGGATGCTGTCCCACGGCATTCACCCTGTCCATAATTTTCTGCCATAGCTCCATCTTCCTTGCAATGGTGATTTGCTGTACCTGTGCTCCAAACAGCTGTGTATCTACCCTGACTATTTCCTCCACCATGACCTTCAACTCCTCATCAGTGAAACATGGGTGCCTTTGTGGGGACATGGGTGTTGTGTGTTGTGCAGTGTGTGCTGTATAATGTGGTGGGGTGTGGGGTGCGTGACGGATGGTTGGGTGTTAGTGGTGTGTGTAGTTGTTGCTGTGATGTGTGTGGCTATCTCTTGGCTATTTTTTGTGTTCATAAATGGTTGTGGGTAATGTATGTGTGTGTTTTATTGTGCTGTTGGTCAGTGCGTTGTGTGTGTATCAGTGTCAGGTGTGTGTTTTTGGTATTGGCGAATGTTGTGTTGTTTTGTATTTGGGTGGCCATTCAGACCGCGTCGGTGTGTACCACCAATGGTTTATCGCTGTTGAATGCCCGCCATGGTGATCCATGGTTCATAATGTGGAGGCCGTTGTTTTGTTGGCGTGATGGTACGGGTGTTCCTACCGACACTTTACCACTTACCTTTGGACTGGCGGATATGTGTTTGTGGCAGTATTCTGTTGGATTAGTGTGTGTGTGTCATAATATAACAAAAGGATGTTTGCCGCCGCAACGGTATGTTGGCGGCTGTCACTGCAGTGGTAAGCGGCATTTACCGCCACTGTCATAATTACCCCCAATATTGGCTAACTATTATTAGAGACTATGGGCCTCATTAGGACCCTGGCGGACGGTGATAAGCTGGCGGTAACACCGTCAACAGGCTGGCGGTGTTCCGCCAGCTATTATGACCGTGGTGCAATAGCCACGGCCATACCGCCGGCCCCTCCACTATACCGCCAGAAACCCCAGGGCAGCGGTGTAAGCACCGCTGCCCTGAGGATTATGAGTCCCCGACCTCCAGCCTGGCCACGGCGGTAAACACTGCTATGGAAAGGCTGGCGGTAAGGGGGACTTGGGGTGCCCCTTGGGGCCCCTGCACTGTCCATGCACTTGGCATGGGCAGTGCAGGGGCCCACGGTCATAGCCTCATCGCGCATTTCACTGCCCGAATTTCTGCACCCACTGCACATCAGCATTGCCGCCGGCTCTATTACGAGCCGGCAGCAATGTTGATGTGACTTTTCCGCTGGGCCAGCGGACGGTAACACTGTCACTGCGGTATTCTGGCGCCCACTGCCTCAGCGGTCTTCTGAGAAGACCGCTGAGGTTGTAATGAGGGCCTATGACAGTAAGAAACATTGGCTAGTGCATTGGACCACAGTGAATTGCAGGTAAGATCCATGTTGACATTTTCTAAATCAATAGATGGATATCCATAGTCCATACGTGAACTTGGAAAACACTTTACTAACCTTTATGATTGCCATCACTGAGTAGTGACCATGATCCAAGAAATGCCCAAGGAGTCTGTGTACCCGAACTAGGAGGGTAGGAATCACTCACTTGGGGATTCACCACCTCTGTCGATGCACCACCTCTGTCTTAGTATGAAAGTGTTCATTATAGCCTAAGTTGTGCAAGAGTATGGCTTGTTGTTATACACACATTTTCAACATTTTTCTAGGGTGAAAGGTTTCATTATGAATTTTTGTTTGTATTTCAACTTAAAACAGGTGCTTTGTTATTTTTTTGATTCCTGCATTCAGAAGCATATATCTCGAATGTAAGGCTGGTTTAGGCACATCAATAGGTCCCAGTGAATCTCCATTAGATCCTTTAGACTACTTTATGCCAAGAAACATGTTGACCAGTAGCTCTGTCGTGTAGGAAATAACCATACACAGTCCCCTGACTCCTACACCTTTTTTCTACAAGAGAAGCAGATCATTATCCTCTGTTTTTTCCCGCTCTCTGTTATAAATCTTGGCACAGGTGCCAGGTTGTATTAAAGATAGTTATCTAGGGGAACCTCTAGCCAATTGTAAAGTTTTTTTCTTCTAGTCCCTCTCACCTCCACTCACCACTGGTATTTTGCAAAAAAGTTCTCCGGCAAACAGCCCTCCAGTAGGGCCCGTCAGGCACTGCAGTGCTGGCTTGATGAGGAGAATGGCCCAATGAAGAAGCATGTCAGGAACCAGTGAGTAAGGACTATTATTCTTGCTAGGCTGATGCATTCGAGTACCTGCAAGACCCCGACCCAACTAGGTAGAATGGAGTCTTTTTTCCTTTGGCACAATACATCTCAGTTTAAACTATTGGTGTATGTAGGGAGTTTGATGTATTGGACCACTTAACTCTCCCTGGCTCCATATCCCTTAGGGTTTTGTAAATACCAGTTTCTCCAGCAATTTGCACCGATAGGCAAGAACAGGTCCTGACCGTAAATTGTTCATACTGAAAGGGCAAAAGAGGTTTTTGCAAAGGAGAACAGTTTTTGGACTTTGTGGGACAACAACAGAGTACAAGGATCCATTGACCATGATTAATAGTTCATCAATTAGCAGGAGACTGAGATTTTGGGAGGTTAATCTTGAAAAACTAAATTTTTTAAAAGTTTTGTGGGCAACAGTCAAAACTGCTGGCAACCATTCACCAAACTTTGTGTACCTTGAATAGGACTACCATGATTACGGCTCCTTTCAACCTACAGAACTGACCACTCAACCAGCAGTAATCTCTAAGTTGGGTAGACTACCATTCACCAAGTTGGCAGATGTTAAGTACTCTTCTACCCTAACAGATGGTTCCTCATGCTCCAGGAGTTAAATCAAGGAACAAAGGCCCTCATCATGACATTGGCAGTAAATCCTGCTTACTGCCACAGTGATGGCCGTCAACATATTGCCGCGGTAGCGAATATCCATTCGCCATATTATGACACACATACACACACCAATCTGACAGAATACTACCACATACACAAATCTGCCAGCCCAAAGGTCAGTGTTAAACTGTCGGTATCAACACCCATACCATTACGCCAACAAAACAATGCCCACTACATCATGACCCACGAATCACCACGGCGGACATTCAATGGCAGTAAACCAATGACGGTACAGACCGGTGCGATCAGAATGGACACCCAAATACTAAACCAAACAACATTTGCCAATACCAAAAACACACACCTGACACTCATACACACACCACACCCACCCACCCACAGCACTATAAAACACACACCCACATCACCCACAAACCTTTACGAATACAAATTATTGCCACCAGACTGACACCAAGACCACTGCAACAACTAGACACACTCACCACAAACACCCATACATCCCTCAGGCACACCACTTCACACACCCAACCACAGTACTCAACACCCTCACACTTACACACACAACACAACATCCATGTCCGCACAAAGGCACCCCCATTTCACAGATGAGGAGTTGCGGGTCATGGTGGAGGCCACAGTAGAGCCACAGCTGTTTGGAGCGCAGGTACAACAAATATCCATTGCCAGGAAGATAGAGCTATGGCGGAGAATCGTGGACAGGGTGAACGCCATAGGACAGCATCCAAGAACAAGGGATGACATCAGGAAGAGGTGAAACGACCTTAAGGGGGAAGGAACGTCCCATAGCAGCAAGGCACCAGCTCGCCATACAGAGGACTGGCGGTTGACCCCCAACTCCCCACAGCTCACAGCATGGGAGGAGCAAGTCTTGACATTACTGCATCCTGAGGGACTCACTGGAGTTGCGGGAGGACTGGACACTGGTGAATCAACATTTACTACTTATCAACCCCATCACACCCTCACCCTGACTTCCATCATTCCACTCCATCCCACACACTGCACCTACACATATGACTAACCCCAATACCAAGCCCTGCATGCTATACCAATGCATGGATAGCCCTCCCAGTCCTGCATGGACATCCATCACCAAAGCATGCACAGCATAAGGGAACTAACAATCCCACAATACATCAACATACACAAAGGTAGCAGGGCAACAGCAATGATAGAGGGGAAGCTAGGGATGTACAATATGTCACAGAGCCTCCCCATCAGTATCCAGCACCACAGCACCCACCCAGCATCCCCACACCTCTGTCCCCAGGACACGTCAATCAGCAGTGTGCCCATCTGTACAGCGACCCTAGTCCACACCTCACCCAAGACAATCAGGGACCTGGGGTCAGTGGCAGTGGGCACACTTGTTCAGGGGACAGCAGCACAGGGGAACAGGGACAATGGGAGGACCGCTGTGCGCCAGGGGGAGGACAGGCTCAGGGAACCGACTCCGCACGAGGCACTCACCAAGATCTTGGGGGCCTACCAACAATCCAAGAACAAGATGGGCCAGATCCTTGACAACATGCAGGGAAACACGTGGCTGCAGGAGGAACACCATCAGGAGATCAGGGAGGACTTACAGGCCCTCAACACTACCATGATCTCCATAGCAGGGGTGCTGACAGACATGGCCAACATCATGAGGGATTCAACAGCACAGCAGCGGGCCCCTACTACTAGCCAGTCCATTGACCCGCCCTCTACCTCTGCTGCAGTTAGTGGGCAGGAGGCCCACCACAGGACCCACAGGCCACCAGCACCCCTTCCCCTACAGAAGGTGAACCACCCCGTAAACATTCCCTTCGATCCAGTCAGAAGCCAGAGACAGTTGCCAAGACCAAGACCACCGCCAGGAAATGAGACTCTCCTGGTTGGCCCCCTTGTGTCCCACCCTGACACCTTGTCCACTTTGAACTGCCTTTTCTCCCCTTCCTATGGCCACTTGGACACTGGACATGTGCTTCAAACAGGCTGGAACAATACCCTGGACTTTTCTCTACCATCCCCCCATTCCATTACACTTTCCTCCTAATTATATAGCACTACAATAAACACCCTTGAACACAACTTGACCAATAGTATTTTATGTGTTGAGAATGTGCATTTATGGGAACAGTCACAACTAGTGTAAATTATCTGAACACTGTGATAGCATACAATTAAGGACCTGTAACTGTCTGTAGTAATCACATGAGGACACTGTTGTCACATCACCAACATCTATAAAATGACAAGCCATTGGTGACAGTAAGTTGGGATGCAAAGGAATTGAATGCCATCATGCTACAGTCACACAGATGAAATCAATAGTCAGAGCAATGATTAATTGCACTGCCTCACCTCTGTGTCTGTGTCAAGTATTGAAGTATAACTGATGTTCTGTTGTCCACATCCTCATCCTCTGCCTCCTCATCCTCACTGTCATCAGGGTCCACTGCTACCACAGTGGCATCTCCAGTCTCCTCCTCCTTCAGAAAAGGCACATGTCGTTAGAGGACCAGGTTGTGCAACATTCAGCATGCCACTACTATCTGGAAGACCTTTCCGGGTGAGTAGCACAGGGATCCACCTGTCAGATGGAGGCACCTGAACCTGGCCTTCAGGAGGCCGAAGGTCCTTTCGTTAATTCTTCTGGTTCACCCATGTACCTCATTATAACAGTTCTCAGCCCCTGTCCTGGCATGGGTCAGGAGCCATGATAGGTTTGGGAAGCCAGAGTCACCTGCAAATGTTAAGGGACACTATTTAGCCTCAAACAATGCTATGGGGATAACACCTGAAGGCATACACTGAAAAACAGTGGGTGGGGACTCTGGCTCCCCTATTAGCCACACCCTGTGCCTCTGTAGTTGGGCCATCACTTTTATGATGCTGCTATTCCTCAGGACAAAGGCGTCATTCACCAACCCAGGATACTTGACAGTGTTGTGGGAGGTGTACTGGTGCACCAGGAACAGCATTTGCACATTCATTAAGTGGAAACTCTTCCGATTCCTGAACACCTGTTAATTCTGGCGGGGGGAAGACAAACACAATATGTGTATAGTAAATCGCCCCAATAATATTGGGGATATTCGTCATTGCATAGAATCCTGCCTTCACAGTGGCCAAATCTTCCACCTGGGGGAAAACAATGTAGCTGCACATGTGCTTCACCAAGGCAGACAATGCCCTTACCAGCACGATTGAGAACATTGGCTGTGACATTCCTGCAGCCAAGCCCACTGTCACTTGCAAAGGACCATTTGCCAGGAAATGGAGCACTGACAGCACTTGCACAAGAGGGGGGATCCCAGTGGGGTGGCGGATAGCTGCTATCAGGTCAGGCTCCAGTTGGGCACACAGCTCTGTGATTGTAGCCCTGTCAAGTCTATAGGTGAGTATAATGTGCCTGTCCTCCAGTGTAGCCAAGTCCACAAGGGGGCTGTACACTGTACACAGAGGTTGTCTCCTCCTCCTATTCATCCGCAATAGTAGGTGTCTAAGGGACACAAGAGTGATTAGGCTGTGACAATTTGATCAATGGAACCACCACCTCAGTGTGCATACAACATCAATATGATGGTACAGTGGGAAATGGCAATGTATGTGCAATTCTAGGCAATGACACAGTTATGGATAATCTGATCGTTATCCACCACCCTGAAATGGCGACCGCCTGTCCTGTATCTTGGGACAGGTGAAAGTGAGGTAACTCTGCTGACTTTGGGCGTCGTGGCGGAAGGCGGTCTTGCACCGCCTTGCAATTCCTCATTGGCTGATATGCATCTCTATGGAGTACAGTGGCCAATGACGATCAGTGCCTGCAGTGACGGTGTACACCGCCGCGGACGTGACCACCATTTTCTATCTAAATTCTCACTTTTTTCCTGACTTTCCACAGCACAACACCCACACTATGTGTGCTGCAGTGACCTGTGTCTGGAACCTACTATGGCCCGTGTGACCGGGGAAAGGGCGCCTGCCTTCACTTCGGAGGAGTTGGAGCGACTGGTGGATGGGGTCCTACCTCAGTACGGACTTCTGTATGGGACTCCATGAGTACACCTTGGGCACTATGCATGTGGGAAGGATGCATGGAGATGTGTGTGCAAGCATCGTGTCATCGGGGCAGAACGTCTGGTGGTAGTGTACATGGTGGGCGAAGGGCGATGTGTGTGCAAATGGAGATGGAAACAGGATTGGTGGACCATATGTGGACAGGCTGGATTGTATGTGTAATGTTGTCCTCCTGTCTGTATCGCCTCTGCAGGCCAGCACCCATGAAAAGAAGGGATTGTGGCATGCCATCGCCAAGGACATGCAAACCATGGGGGTCTACAACAGGCAGAGCACCCACTGTTGGAAAAGGTAGGAGGACATGACACGCTGGGCACGGAAGACCACGGAGGCCCAGCTGGTGATGGCCTCCCAAGGAGGAAGGGGTGCCCGTCGGAACCTGACCCCCGATGGCCTGCATACGGGCGGTGGACTACCCAGACCGGGATGTGCGCTTGAAGGCATCACAGCAGACCCAAGGGGGTGAGTACAGTGTGTGGTACAACAATAATTGGTGGGTAGCATGAGATCCAGGTGGTGGGTGTGAATTAGTGGGTGGCCCTTAATGCTAAGTCAGACATTGCAGTGTGATTCAGCTCAAGGGTATTGGGTGTATAGCAAATCCAGGTAACTTAGCTAGGTTGCATTCCATGTCAGACAGAGTTTAGTGGGTCCCAGGAGGGGTGCAGTAGGCAGTGGTTGGCCCTCATCTTGCTGTGGCATCAAGCCAATTGAATGCCAGTGCAATGCATAGTGCTCAATCCTGATCCCTGTGTGTGACGGTACTGTGTATGCCAATTGTGATGTTGGTGCTGTAATTGACCCAGTGCTCCATTTCTATCCCTCCCCCTTTCTCCTTCTGTCATCCCGTTCATGTGTGTATTAGCATCATTTGGTGAAGGAGCAGGGACACTGGTGGCAGAGGGAGCTGCATCTACCGACGCCGAGGGAACCAGTGGGAGGGAGGGCGAGGGGAGCACCACGGCGGAGACAGGAGGTGACAACACTGACTCAGATACCTCCTCTGATGGAAGCTCCCTCATGGTGGAGGAGACCTCTGTGACCACTATAGCTGCAGGTACAGCCGTCACCCCTCGTACCAGCACCACCCTCCCAGTAGCCCCTCAGCTTGTTGCCTGTGCCCACTCACCCTGGAGGGTGGGCATCTCCTTCGCCCCAGGAACCTCAGGCCCTGCCCCAGTCAGCCCTGCTGCCCTGAGTGAGGAGGCTATTGACAGCCTCAGATCTATCTCTGTAGGGCAGTCAATCATTGTGAATGCCTTCCAGGGGCTGGCATCCCAGATGCAGCAATGCAATTCATTCCTGGGGGGCATCCAGAGTGGATTGGTGGCCCAAATGAGATTGATTCAGGCTCTGGCTCTGGATGGCAGCCATTGTTCCTGTTCCTACCGTCCCCCCTCCAACTACCACTACCCAGTCCCAGTCTCCTCAACCTCAACCCATCCCATGCACACATACATAGGTGCATGCACACAAGATATCACACAAGAGTGGCACAGTCAAAAACAGGCACCACACTTCAGTCCACAAGCACTCACGGAAACACCAGACAGTTGCACACACAACCACATCCACTGTCTCCTACTCCTTCACCTCCCTCACAGTCATGTCCACACTCACACCTGCATGCACTGCTTCAACATCCACCACCAGTATCACCACACCAACCAGCACACACACCTCACTTGCAGACACCTCCACAACATCCATCCACGCGTCCCCTGTGTCCTCTCCCACCCTGTCTGTCCCCCTCCTCCAAAAGGACACAAATGCAGGAACTCAGACACCCAACAGCTATCCACCCCGCATCAGCACACTGCCCATGCACCTGCATCCAAGTCCAGCAGACGTACTCCTCCAACAACCACTCCCTCCTCACTCATTCCGCCCCACTGTCAGCTTTTCCTTGCCCAGCTTGACCTCTTCCCTTTCCCTTCCTCCCCCTGTCCTGCCCATAAGAGCAGGGTCCCAACGTCCCAGCCCAGCACAGCACCTGGGCCAAACAGTCCACGGAGACAGTTGAGGTACCCACTCCACCAGCCAGGAAGGGGAAGGATCCCACTCCACCAGCCAGGAAGGGGAAGGATTCAACTCTACCAGCCAGGAAGGGGAAGGATCCCACTCCACCTGCCAGGAAGGGGAAGGATCCCACTCCACCAGCTAGGAAGGAGAAGAAGCCCTCACCTCCTGTCATGAAAGGAAAGAAGTCTTCACCGCCTGCCATGAAAGGGAAGAAGCCTCACTTCCTGCCATGAAAGGGAAGAAGCCCTCACCTCCAGCTGAGACAAAGCAGCCCTCGCCTCCAACAGAGGCTGCCCAGGAGTCCACTTCCCCTGCTGAGACACAGCAGCCCTCACCTCCTGCAGAGGCTGGCAGGGTACCACCACCAGTGGGCATGGGGCCCTCATCCCCTGCTGAAACACAGCAGCCCTCGCCTCCAGAAGCGGCTGCCCAGGACGCACCTTCCCCAGCTGAGACAATGCAGCCCTCCCCTCCAGCAGAGGGCATGTAGGCCACCCTCCAGGGACTGCTGTACAATGATCCCCCTCAGAACCAGTGGGAAAGTACCCAACCTGAGAGACTGTGGCCTTGCACTCCCAAACAAAGGACAAAGAGCCCCCTCCAGAACCAGTGGGAAAGTATCCCACCTGAGAGACTGTGACCTTGCACTCCCCAGCAAAGGAAAATGGGCATGGAGCCCCCTCCAGAACCAATGGACCAGTACCCCACCTGTTAGACTGTGACCTTGCACTCCCCAGCAAACGATAATGGGCATGGTGCCCCCTCCAGAACCAGTGGGCAAGTACCCCACCTGAGAGACTGTGGCCTTGCACTCCCCAGCAAAGGATAATGGGCATGGAGCCCTCTGTAGAACCAGTGGGCAATTACCACACCTGAGAGACTGTGACCTTGCACTCCCCAGCAAAGGATAATGGGCATGGAGCCCCCTCCAGAACCAGTGGGAAAGTTCCCAACTTCAGCAGTGGTGCCCCCACTCCCCTTCCCCTGAGGTGCCTGACCACTTAAAAAATGATGCCCCTGCACAGTTCTGTACGGATGTTGTCAGGATACAGGTTGGGCCTTGGACTGTGCCCTGTGGCCATGTGGGCCCTTTGTACTTTGGACTGGGCATTGACCCTTTGTGGACAGTTGTACATATCTCTTTGTTATCCAATTGGTCCATTTGGTGACTGTTCCCAATCAATACATTCTCAGTAATGCCTTGCTGTAGTCCTTGCATTATCCTGACATGTGTTGTGTGCCATTGTTTTTCCTCTGCAACTGGATGTGTATATGGTGTGTGTGTATGTGAATGGTGTGTGTTGTGCATGTGTCTGTTAGTCTCCTTTTCCTCCCTCCCTCCATTGTGTGCTAGGCGGCTGTACTCACCGTCGTTGTTTTTGTCGGCATTGGTGTTTCAGGTGGATTATGGCATAGAAGAGCATCGGGTAGACTCGCAGTTCCGGTTCCATCGCGGCATTGTTCTTCTCTGTGTCTCTGATGGTGAGTCTTTTGTCTTCTGTGCAGTGTTTCCACCAGGCTTTTTATGGCATTGGTACCACCCTGGAAATCATGGCGGATTGCAGTGTCATGATAAGGTGGGCAGTACCTTGTCTTCTGCCTGGCTGTTGGTGGCTAACGCGTGGTACATGGTGTTAACGCACTGGCGGTTGGTGTGGTACACTGGCTATCTATGGGAGTTATCACTGCCATGGTCTTAATTTGGCGGTAATTACCACCAGCCTGTTGGCGGTATTACCACCACTTTAACTGTCACCGCCAATGTCATAATGACCACCTAAGTCACCAGTGAAAAACTTTGAGCAAGGTGAGATATTTTGTGTATCCAACTTTGGCTCTCTCGCAGCTGGCCTGAAATCATGCTTAGGTTACAGTCAACAGGGAAGTCATATTTTTCAATACCACTTTACTTTCCATAAGCGTATTTGCCTTGAAACATTCA
The DNA here is from genome assembly GCF_031143425.1 of Pleurodeles waltl. NCBI lineage: Eukaryota > Metazoa > Chordata > Amphibia > Caudata > Salamandridae > Pleurodeles > Pleurodeles waltl. The sequence continues at coordinate 854,822,423 of NC_090449.1, forward strand.
AATTTCATATCTGTGGTTCCCCTTATTTTGATCACTTTGATGTCTTTTTCCTTGATTTGTTTCTGAATTCATTTGGAAATGACTTGGTGTCACTTACTTGTCTTGAATGCGCTTCTTGAATTTAACATACATTTTTCTGAGTACTGACTGCTGTGTTTTTCCAAATCTACTAGAAATGTAGAGATAGTATGTAAGAACTGTATTTTGGCCTAACCAGATTGTGCTTTAGTTGGTAGGAGTTACTCCAGGGGTGTCCAAAAGGTAGCTCGGGAGCTATTGCCAGCTCACCAATACCCTGGGTGTAGCTCTCCAAAGTGCAGCCCAGAACATTATGCACTTCACAGGGTCTATCCATTTTGAAGTTGGCAGTGCTACACAATTCGGCATCTTTGGAGTGTCCACCAGCCAAACTAGTGGCAAGGTCACATGCTTACACACAAACGCACAATGTGACAGCCCAGTGCAGGCTGTGATTTTGAAAGCATCGGGATCACCTTGCTCTGTAGATTCACTATATAGATTTGGGACTTCCATAATGGCCTGATGAATGACAAGCTCCCCACCAGGTAAGAAAGATCATACCTCCTGTAGCCGTGTACTGAAATTGGCCAAAATTGACCAGGATAGGGTGGCAGCATGGCCCCCTCCCCCAAAATAAAAAACAATTAGAAGGCCATGTTCCACGGGATGGAGTCCCCGGGGTGGAAATCAGCCGAGGGAGGGGGGCCACGCAGACTTACTGCGCACAGCATGGGGTTGGGTGGTTAGGGGAGTTGGCCTCAGGAACTGGATTAACATACAGTAATGAAAATGACTTTATGTTAAAAAGATATAGAAATTCACTAAAAAAAACAAAGGTTACAGGAACATTATATTTAGGAAAAAGAATTAAAAACATGGAAAGTCACGAATGAACCAAAGGCTACAGGGACATTATAGTTAGGCTCACATTTTAAATGTACAAAACCATAGAAAGTCACCTGTTATGGTTAGAGTTAACTAACTCATGCCCTAAGGTAACTATAACTTGCACCCTTGCCATGCACTGCTAATTCCCTGACCAATTACAGCACTCATGACATATTTGATAACATCATTGGTATCAATATAATATTTTGAGTTAACCTTTTGATAAAAAAACTGTACATGGCGAGGGTGCAATTTATAGCTACCATATAATATATATATATATATATATATATATATACACCACCAAAATGACGCTGGGAATGCCCTCCTTCGCAGGCCAAGGCTCGTGTGCGGGCGTCACAGCAAAGTATATTCAGAAGAAATACACTTTCAGCATCAGAAAGCATAGAAAATTAACCACACCATCCGACAAACATATTATTTCAGCAAGTAGGTCCATCATGATGTGTTTCGACTCATCAGGGGCTTGATCACTTGACCTTAGAAGTGGTCAGTGGCTTTTTTAAAGATGCATTTAGACAGCGAGAACGGACTCCAAGTGGAAGCATAAATACACATAGAAAGCCAATAGGGGAATAATAACTGAAGATGGCATACAAACAATTTTAGATAAGCCGGTGTCACATCTGAAATGCTTTGGCCAAGCTACCAAGGGCGTAAGCAGGGTTTGTCTTAGGAGTGTAACTCCCTTACCCTGAATAGAGTGAGGGTCTCTGCTTGGAAAGAGTGCATACTGACTAACAACCAGAGACCCCATTTCTAACAGTATCTGGGGGGACTCCCTCAAAGATGGACAGGGTTCCAACCAGAAGAAATAGGGGGATAAAAGCATAAAAGTAAGGAGTTCTCTAAAGACCTGCAAACTAGTTCCCAAGGGAGTAGTGGTGATCAATCCGAGTCTGATTCTAAAAAGAAGGTTTATTTTTACCGTAAGACCAGTAGGTTTGTACCCCAATGTATGGAGTGCCTCAAGTATGGCCACTCCAAGGGTGACTCCAAATGTCCCAAGAGGGCACAGCAACCACCAATGAGCAGATGCCTGGGTTGGCGAGTATAGCGTTAGGGGAGGAGGTTGTCCCAGTTACCTTTGGGGAGCACACAAAGGTGACCATAGTTTCCCAGGGGGATAAGAAGGTGGTGCCCATATAGCTGCAAATACTTCAAAGTATAGGCAGTGGGTCACCATCAGTGGGCAACAGATGGAGGCTATGCGAGACACAGGAGCCAGCATTACTATTGTCAGGTGCTAGCTGGTGTCTGCAGAGCAGGTCCTACTGAACACACTGCACCAAGTCATAGTTGCTGACAATTGGGAGAGCCATCTACCTGGCTCCCTTTGAGTGGGGGGGTCTCAGGTTCTCTGAAAGTAGCTGTGAGCGCTGCCACACCTGAAGATTGTTTGCTAGGCAACAACCCGATGCACACTGCCTGGTGGGAGGAACAGCTCAGGCCTCATTTGGTAATGTTAGGATTGCTCAAGTAGGTTGGCATGACCACATGGTCTGTGGCTGTCCTGGAAGGGAGTCAATGGCATCTGGAGCCTGTCAAGGCGAGAAGCAAAGGGTGTGGAAAACCAGCCCCTGAATTTCCCATAGTGGAGGTTCATGGGGTCAATGAGGATGAGTTCTCTGAGCCAACCAGGGAGGACGTTGACACCCTGGGTGACCTACCTGACTTTTCTGGCTGGCAAGTTGAAGGTGGGACCACCCTGGAGGAATTTTGCAAAGCACAGAAGGATTACTCCTCTCTTGAGGGCTTGAGGCAGCAGGATTTAGCTCATACAGCAGGTGAAGCCTCTGGGGATCAAATAATCTACTGAAAAAATGATCTCCAACATAAGGAGCCTAAAGCTCCTGCTTTTTGGGCAGTCCATGTGCTGGTGGTCCTCCAGTGATACAGGGCATTCCTACTAGGTTTGGCCCACAGCAAACCCCGGGCAGGAAACTTGGGGCAAGACAAGACCTTCCCCAGGCTTTTCTCCCACTTCTATTAGCCCTGAATGGGGACCGCCTTTGATGCATTCTGCAGGTCCTGTTCTACCTGCCAGGCCAGTGGAAAGACAAGGAAAAAGAAAAACAAAATCCCTTGCTCCCATTACCAGTCACTGACACCCCCTTTGAAAGGGTGGGCATCAACATCATTGGACCCTTGAATCCAAAACATCCTTAGGCAACAGGTGTGTCCTGGTCCTGGTCTTGGTTGACTAGGCCAACTGCTACCCAGAGGCAATCTCTATAAGGTCAGTGACTGCACCTGTCCTGGCTAGAGCTCTGATGGAGATCTTTACCTCTGTTGGGGTCCCTAAGGATGTAGTGTCTGATAGAGGCACTGACTTCATGTTCACGTATATGAAGTCCATTCGGGATGAGTGAGGTGAAATCCACAAGTTCTTCACACCCTGTCCTCCCCAAACCAATGGTTGTGTGGAAAGGTTCAACAAGACTTTAAAGGGCATGATTAGGGGCCTACCTGAACCCATGGGGAATAAGTGGGATGTCTTCTTGCCATACCTCCTATTCACCCACAGGGATTTGCCACAGAAAGGAGTAGAATTCAGTCCCTTCGAACTCCTCTATGGCCACCCTGGTATGGGGCATCTGAGCCTTGTCAAGGAAGGTTGGAAGAAAGCTCCCAGAACCCCACCCAGGATGTGGTCAGCTACATGCTGGCCCTCTGCAACCAGATGCACTGCTTCTAGAAGAAGGCTAAAAGCAACCTTGAGGCCAGCCAGAAAGTCATGAAACTCTGGTATGATCAGAAGGTCACTCTTAAAGAGGTTTGGCCTGGCCAGAAGGTAAGAGATATGCAGTCAGTAGAACACAGAGCTCTCCAGGACCACTAGTCTGGCCCATATGAAGTAAAGGAGTAAAAGGGGGAGTCCAAATACTTGGTGGATCTTCTGACCCCTAGGGACCCCTAATGGATGCTCAAAGTATTAACAAATTAAAGCTTCACTCTGAGAGGTCTGAAGTGAGCATGCTCCTCTGTGAAAGATGATGGAGTGGAAGAGGAGAGGGAGTGTCTCCCTGAACTTCTCTCTGCACAGGAACACAATGGGTCAGTGGAAGGCGTCAACCTCTCTTCCTTCCTGACCACAGACCAGCAGAGTGGATGTTACCAGTTACTGGGACAGTTTGCTATGTTGTTCTCTCTCATCCCTGGACTCACGCACATGTGCATCCATGACATTGACACAGTAGAAAGTTAGCCTCTAAAGAGCAAAATTTACAGCTTGTCAGATAAGGTGAGGCCCAGTCTAAAGGAAGAGGTATCCAAGATGCTGGTCCCCTGGCCCAGCCCTGTTGTGTTGGTACCAAAAGCTGATCCAATGGGTGCCTCTCCAGAACTCCAGTTCTGTATTGACCACTGGGGGCTCAATTTCATTACAACGGCAGATGTACACTCCATATCCGGAGCTGATGAGCTTATTGACAGGCTGGGCCTGCCAAATTCCTCACTACTTTTGATTTGAAATCAGGGTACTAGCAGTCTGCTCTTACTAAGGGGTCTAAAGAGAGGTCAGCATTCTCAACCCCAGAGGGCCACTTCCTGTTTCAAGTGGTCGCCCTTTGATTTGAAGAATGTCCCAGCCACCCTCCATAGATTGGTGAACAGGGCGGTGGAAAGGTGGCCTTTTGTGCTGCCTACCTGGATGACATTGCTGTCTCCAGTTGGGAGAAACACCTCCAAAAACTAGGTGAGGTGGTTCAGCCCAAGCAACAGGAAGGCCTGACCATCAAAGACAGTAAGGGCCAGATGTAGCATTTTCAGATTTTGCGAATCAGAAATTGCGAGTCGGTGCGACTCGCAATTTCCGACTTGCAAAATCGGAACCAGAACGGTGTCTCAGACACCGTCTGCAAGTCGCTATGGGGTCGCAAAGACCCACCTCATTAATATTAATGAGGTGGGTCGCATTTGCGACCCCATTGCGAGTACCTGCACTCACAGGGATGGTGGCCTGCTAAAGACATCAGACCTCCATTTCTGTGACTGCTTTTTAAATAAAGCAGTTTTTTATTTTATTTTGCAGGCCGTTTTCCTTAAAGGAAAACGAGTTGCAAAATAAAAAAAATAACAAAACCATTTGGTTTTGGTTTTTCAGAGTAGAACCCTTTTTGGCAACATTCACAAAGGAGAAGGGGTCGCATGGGGACCCCTTCCCTTTTGCAAATGGGTTACCACCAGTATGACACTGGTGGTAACTGCGAATTGCTTTGCGACCGCAATCTCGGTCACGAAGCAATTTAGCATAGCGACACCCCTTCCTATTTGCGAGTCGCATTCACAATTTCGGTACCGACTCGCAAATTGTGAATGAGCATCACAATCGGCATTTGGCATGGCACAAACTGCGATTTTCGCAGTTTGCACCATGCAAAATGCTTGCTACACCTGGCCCTAAGTGCCAAATTTAGCAGGGATGTGTGGTGTACCTGGGTCACCTAGTGGGTGGGGGCAAGGTGTAGCCCCTTCAGGCCAAGATTGAGTCTATCATGACCTGGAAACCCCCTACAACTCAGACAGAAGTGAGGACCTTCCTGGGCCTCACATTGTACTACAGGAAACTGCCTAAGAGATATAGCATCATTGTAGCCCTTTTAACAGAGCTGACTTCAAAGAAACACCCAGATTGGTGATCCGGGCAGAGGCATGCCAGAGAGCCTTTGATACACTGAAGGAAGCCATGTTTATTGCACTTGTACTATTCCAAGAAATTCATTGTACAGATGGATGCTTCAGAGGATGGCATAGGAATGGTCCGAGCACAGCTGAATCAAGACGGCCTAGACCAACCAGTAGTCTTCAGTAGCAGAAGGCTACTTCCACGGTAACCGAGGTGCAGGATAATTCAAAGAGAAATCTTTGCTGTGATCTAGGCATTGAGGAAGACCATAACTGTTTAAAACTCACTTCTGGGTTCAGGCAGATCACAGACGCCTCACATGCCTCATGCAGATGAGGGGTAAAAATCCAAAACTGCTGAGGTGGCCCATCTCTCTACAGTGAATGGACTTTACGGTGGAGCACCACCGGAGATCAGACCACACCAGTTGTGATGGTCTCTCCCAGTTTTTCCACCTTATCAAAGTGTACTTCCAAGGGTTAGGTAGCTCGCTCACTTTCAGCTGGGGGGACCTGACAGCCTTGGGGTGGTCTTCCCTTCAACCTTTTGCCTATCTCCTCCACTTTTCTGACTTTGTTTTTGCTGGCTGTAGGACTCTCTGCACTTTACCATTGGTAGCCGTTACTAAAGTGCTTGTGCTTTCGCCCTTAAACATAATAACATTGGCTTATCACCAATCAGTGTATTTAATTTACTTATAAGTTCCCAGTAAAGTACACTACATATGCTCAGGGCATGGAAATGAAATGCTGCTCGTGAGCACTGACTGTGCTGCCCACTTAAGTAGCCCTTTAACCATGTTGCAGGCCTGCCACTGTGGAGCTTGTGCGTGCTGTTTTACACTGTCATGCCAACCTGGCAATGTAACCCTTTTGCCAGGCCCAAACCTTCCCTTTTTATACATATATGTCACCCATAAGGTAGGCCCTGAACAACTCAGAGGGAAGAGTTAAATGTAATTAATAGGCAGGACATGTGCCTTTCAGTTTTATATCTCCTGGTAGAGAAAAACTCCCTAAGTTTTGTTTACTAATGCAGGGCCTGTTTCTCCTACGGGATAACATTGGGATTACCTTATTATATTTTATTACTGTAATTCACAATCTAGAAGAAATAAACTTTTTGAGTTTGGTGTCTCTGGAATCATAATTTAAAATTGCAACTTATGGTTTCTTACCTGTTCTTACTTTAGCCATTTGGTTACTGCTGCCTGTCTCTGATCACTTGTCCAGGGTGGGTGACAGTTGGTATTTGTGTATCCCCCTAGACAGCCACACCCAATGGGAGCTTAGGTGTGACTTGATGGGCCTTGAGCCATTCTGGCAGGCTGGGAGGAAAGAGCTGGCCACCATCTCACTTACACCTGAATACGTTGTGACCTGTCCCCACACAAAGGGATGCATAACCCCCTGTAGTGAGTCTGGAGCCAGGGCAGGAACAATAAGACCTCTATGCACTTCAAAGACCTGTCTTTTAAGTTTCCCCCACTTCAAAGGCCCAACTGGGTATAATGTACGTGGTGGACTCTGTTACCACCAACTCAGTACACTTCTGGACCTATGAATTCTCTGCCAGGAAAAAGAACTGCTGTGCTACTGATAGACTATCACTCTGCAGGATCATTGCTTTGCTGGACCCCTGACTTGCTGTGCTGCTGGCTGTTCCCCTGCCTGGGTGAGAAGGACTGGACATGTTTCACTTGAACCCAGAGTGACTCCAAGGGCTAGCTGTCTGGCCTCCTGATACGAAGCCTGAGGGACATAGAAGACTTCCAACCACCCTGTTCCTGCACCTGGACTCTGCCATCTGTGAGCCTTCCCTGCCAAGTGGTGCCAGTCTAGTCCTGACCAATGGAAGTGAGCCTCAGATTTTTGCTCCAGCAGAACTGATGCATCTTCTGCTGCTGGAGAAGAATAAACATATAGCCACTGTTACATGGACCTATACAGATGCATCTCCTTAGAAATCGCCAGTGCAATGCTTTTCCCAATGCAAGGTCCTCACATCCCTGTTGACAGCAGTCTTGATAAAGCAACTCTGCAGCCTCCAAATTCATCAGAACCGACGCATCACCTCTACTGCACAACGCATCCTCAACACCAGTCTTTGCATTGCGAGCCCTGGTGTCTGGATTCTCAATGTCAACACAGCAAGAACTCAAAACCTAACTCTATCACATCTCGGAACCTTCGCAGCGCTACTGTTGTGTGAAGAAAATTGACACATCACCTCTACTGCATGGTTCGGAACTGATGCAGTGCTTCGCAACCAAGATTTAAGGTGCTTTGGTTCAGCGGGCTCAAATGGTCCCTAGAGCTGGCCTGTGCTCTATTTCGGTCAGCCCGAACTTTTGAATTTACTGTTTGATCTTTAAAAATGAATAGCTCAAATTCTACTTATTGGATTTTTGTTGGTTTGGTCTTGTTTTATTTATTGCATCTTACTCTATATTTCTACACTGGTGTGGATTCCATTTGTGTGGTCTTTCCCCTGTTTTACTGTTTGAGGTGTTGCACAAATGCCTGCAGTTACGCCTGACTGCTCTGTGACAAATTACCAAAGGGTGAGTAAAGGATAATTTAGGATTTACCAGACATTTACCCTGACTGGGATTGTGTTTGCTGTTTGACTAAGGTTTCCACCCCAGTCAACTAACAACCCAATTTCTAACAAACACTTTTAGTAAAAACATTAAATATATCTTAGTCTCTTTTTTAACATTTTAACATTTTCAAGGCACAAAGTGAAGTTATAAAAACCAAGCAGAATAGGCCTCTGTACTGCAGCTGAAGAGCATGCAGTTCCACTGCAGAGTCCTTTAAAAGTATGGTAAGCTCTCCAGGGGTCATGATTCTATGGCCCAGGAAACTTAGGCCCTGATTTAAAAAAAGTGGTGCTGATTTAATATTTAAAATACGGACAACCATGGCAGTAGTTAGGGAACTTGCGTCAGAATTTGTTATGCTAGTTCAGAGCTTTGTGGGATTAGCATAAAAAAAAGTTGCCGCTAATTCTGCAAAGCCCATTGAGGCGCATTGTAATCAATGGTGTGCCTCCTTTTAATGCCTGCTCTGAGCAGGCTTTAAAAGTGCCGAAACCGCCCCTCCCCAACGGGAGCACTCCCCATTTACATACACTATGCCTGGCATAGGCATACTATAGGGCAAAGGGTTACAAAGTGGCACAATGCATGCATTGCACCACTTTGTAAATTTGGCGCAGCGATTTTGGCCTCCTTGGGACACATTAGTGTAAAAGAATGACGATAATGTGGCGCAAGGAGGCGCTACAGGCTCTTAAATATGCCCCTTACTGTGTTGCTGGAAGGTGGCAGCATTTGGCCCACAACATTAAACATAAGGTTGGTAGTTCCATTGTCCCTACTGGGGGCACCACCAGGAATATAAATATGGTTGATAATTGCCCCAGGGCATTATAGGGAGCTAAATGGAGAAGTGAATAGTAAATCAGCTGTTGGTGTTGCTCATTGATAATACAATTTTCCTTTTTTTAATTTTTCCAAGTGGGTGCCCCAGTATCCACCAGGGGCACCCATATCACCTAAATTGTTCAGAGCCACTGGTGGCTCTGAAAGGTCACTCATTGAATCTTTAATCATTTGGGAATGGGTGGAGCTCCGAGGCACCAGATGCCTCTGCCGGGTTCCCAGCAACAACTGTGGTGGAAGGCAGACTTTTGTATTCATTTGTTTTAGTAGATTCTGTGGTACCCACTCGGGGCACTCACAATCCAGGTTTTGTTGTGGCTGCGGAGAGCACTAAGGACCCCTGCTGGTCCAGCTAGCCCCCCAACCAGCACCCATTGTGGTGCTGACAGCACCATTCTCCTTTGGTTCCACCTGGGTTGGAGCAGACGATTTCACTGCTGCCATATGTGCGGATGCAAGTCTGTGTTTTATGCCTACTATAGCGCAGGCAGGCTATCCCGGGCAGAAAAAGAGCAGTGTCTCAGAGGATGGGGTTCCCAGGACAATGCTTACATCAGGACCAGGGAAATGGCATCCCTGAGGCCAGTCTATACTTGGGAGGGAGGCCCATGTTCTTCTCCCTTAATGACGTTTACTGTTATTGGTCCTAGGAAATAGGGTCCCCAGAGCCTCTTAGAGGCTCGGGGAGGAGGGCCCTCCCCCCTTAAATAAAATTGCTGCAAGCCCACCTCAGGGAGTTACGTTTCAAGAAGGCAAGTGACTGCCATATTTTTGATCAGAAACATGCTGCCATTAAAAAGAGGACAGTTTTTTTTCCCTTGGGGGTCCCTCTGAGATCAATCCAGCAGACCTATGTTTTTCTAAACAGTTTTTTACAGGACAGGGGACTGAGTCCCCGAGTACTAAAATGGCTACCAGCACATCTTTGTTGATGGGTGGCATCCTGTCAGATCAGTTACTAACAGCATACAGCATGGAATGAGCTTTCATCCAAAAACCTGCATAAAACGTTTAACTTATGCTTTATCTATTGAAAAGCAAATTTGAAGAGGTAACACGGAGATTTCATGAGAGATGATGTCCCTGGAAGGATATAAAACAAGGAGCAGAGAAAACAAAATCAAATAACCACTCACAAACTCTGTTTTAGAAAAATAGAACTGAAAATGAGAAAGAGGACAATATTATTAGACTTATGCGCACATACAGCAAATAGAGCCAGAATATTTACACGATCTTCAACAGACACTGGAATCTCATCAGTAAATACCCAGATATAGGGAATAAAGGTGGCCCAAGACCGAAGATCACATATATAAAAGTGCAATTATTAAAAACTAAGCTGATAAGAAGTCACTTTAGGGACACACAACAGTGTGTACATATAGCTGGATATAGAAAAGTGTGGATTCATTGGGTGCCATAAGTGAAAAGGCCTGCACAATTGGTAAAAAAATACGAAAGAAATAAGCAATTTTAAAAACTGCACAATGTCCATCAATCGGAGGATAACATCTGAAACACAATTTGTGGTATGTATTATTGAGAGTGAGTGAGACCTAGAAAAATTTGGGTAGTAGAACCAGCACACTAAAAAAGAGGATTTTGGAACATGTAAGAGCAGTACAGAACAAGGACAACTGCTATGCCATCGCCGAACACTATATACAACATCATGACAATAATTGGAGAATTAAGAAATACTGCGGCATAGCGTGCATCAGGACGAATGAAAGAGGTGGAGATAGTGTACAGGAACTTTGCCATCTAGAATCAAAATTCATTAGTAGAATACAAACAAAGATCCCATATAGATAAACTCTGATGAGAAAATGTTTGTACTCCTTTAGAAAGAATAATGAATAAGAGGAAAGCCTGTAATTTCCACATGGTATGGACAGCTATGACTGTGTAATCAGGGAGCGGATTTAGGACTTAAGAGCAATGAAATTGACATTGCACCTAAATGATCACTGAGGTCGAAATATACAAACTCCTTATATCATTCAGTTCAAGGGACAAATATGGTGAAACTATCATTTCTTATTGGATTTAGGTTGACCATTCAGTGAGGCACTGAACCTAATTGTTGATATTTATACACTAATGCATTCATCAACAGTGATGATTATAATGCTTTATCTGCTGAAATTATGCAATGATATCACATTGAGGACAACACAAATTGCGGCACACAAGATCATGATTATTTTCATTTCAAATTATAATGGTTATTTAGTTGGGCACCGAGCCAAGACGGGAAAACTCAGTATATGAATGCATGTATCAGCTATGATGATTTTAATAGATGTGCTATAATTGTATAATGCTATCACAATGGTGGCAATATGAACAAAGACGTAAGACATCATAAGTAACAATGTTAACACATATCCCAATGTTTTGGTGATCCACAATATGAATGATTAACTGATTTGTTTTTAGCACTACAACTCCCAGAATGCTAAATGAAGGGTTGAAACACGTCAGTGTTTGTCACAAGATTCTTGATATTAAAACTGAATCTATTTTGAATGAGTGCAGCGTTTATTTCTTGTCTGCTAAGATACACATTGGAGGGCTGGTTTATTTTCAAATCTGGCATGAGTACTGACAGCATGGCACTATTTCTGATTTATATATAATTTATATATATATATTGATATATTGATATATGTTTTGCAGTGCTTAATTTGTTCTTATTTTTTCCGGTGCTGAGCACTGGCACTTATTTTAGAGGGCCGGGGCTTATTCTTCTGCGTCAAGCATTTGCTGCGAGCAAATGACACATATGGGGCAGACAGAGGAAGGGACAAACGAAAAAGCGTCATCAAGGGAGAAATTAGAAAGCTGCAAGAGTGACCTAAAGGGGCAGGAAGTGGCTTAATATGGATTGAAGAGGCCCGAGATGGTTTCAGGATTAGGCTGCCTCAGTATTCTGTGTTCACCAATTTAATTGCAGCGGCAGCGTGTTTAAGAGGAGGGCTGTGGACACCGGCACCTTTTTATTTACAAATTAAGCACTGATGTTTTGGATATAAATATGTGCAAGCCACTTGCACGGCAGGAAGCATCTGTCAATTAAGAGTTCGGCAGTTCCAGTGGCGCTTTGATGATTGTTTAATTAACACTGCCAGAACCGCAGCAGCCAAGGAAGCACTGCATACCTGCCAAACTATTAAGACTTTGTGGTTCTAAAAATTCTGGACCCATGTAATTTACTTTGCCACAGCAGTACGATTTTAGTATCAAAAGACCGATAATGACTAGTACACTAAGCATGAGCATTTTCGCTCAATTCCAGCAGCGTTTTCACCTCGAAATCGCCATTTTCGTCCTGCACTCGTGGCTCCCATTTTATACACGGCAGCCATTTTTAAAAGTTGCCCTCACATAGGCTTATAATACAGTCAGATTTGATTCCAAGGACACGTACACCTTGATTGACTTTTCTCTGACCTGGGCAAGCTGGAACCATTGCCTCAGGCCAAACCTGTTTGGTCAGTCCCTCTCCCAGTGGCCGAATCAGATAGCATCAAGGCACACCAGGCCATAAAACCCTTATTATCGCTCACACACCCTGCCTAACAAGCTCACACCTGCTCTTTTCTTCTTCTTACTTTACGAGGGGGAGGTGCCCGTTTTTATTGGGGGTCCACACTTATCTGATGTGAAATTCTAGGCCTTGCCGGGTAATTTATTATGGGCTGGATGACATGAAATATGAGGTTTCATCATGACACTGGTTTTTCCTTTGTAGTGAAAACATGTGAATGACCAACCAAAATGTCAAGAATGTTTGCCTGAAGCTTAAAAAACTGTATATAAGGAAACCTGATTTTGCATTGACACACAGTCTCCTGAGAACATACAAATCGTGCTGTTGTACTTCTAGGACACTTGTCAATTGGTTGCAGCCAATAAATTCGATCTTTGACTTCACCTAGAAGACTCTGAGTTTCTGTAGTCTGAATCAGGAAAGTACCCGAGGTCTTTGGGTGTACCCTGGCACCGCTGGGTTACCGGATCAGTACCGGTTCTGAAAAACCCAGTACCTCAGTTGGCGCCCAACGTGGGGCGATACCAGCGGTACCGGTCCAAGCCTGAGGTCGGTGGGGAGCTTCGTGTGAAAATTCTGGAGGAAGGCCGCCACTTCATCGACCCCTGCATGTCGACGTGGTCCGAAAGTCTTTGTTGCGAGGTTCCCCGCTTCCCGACGGCTATGAAGGACTGCTGCCCTGGCTATCGCCCTGATTTGGACCCTTGATTTTTGGTAGAGCGAAACGATAAGACGAGTCTTCTGGTGACGTCATTGATATTTTCAGTTAAGTATAAGTGGAGCGTCTCCCAGTCCTTATTTGGACACTTGGTTTGGTCCTTAGTTGGACACTTGGTTTGGTCCTTAGTTGGACATTTGGTTTGGTATCCCTTTGGGATCACTTTGATTTGGAACTTGCAAGTACCAAAGCCGAAGGACTCGTGTATTCACGAGACTATCGTAAACAATAATCCTTTGAAGTTTGAAGCTAGACTAGTGAGCGAAGATGCCTGGTCTTAGCAGACTTGGAAATTTGTTTTGTCTTGGTTGTAAAAGGGACTCCCGGTTGGAGGACTCATGTCCGGTTCCTCCGATTGGAACTCCAACCTATGAACTATATGTGAAGCACGGAGTAGGCCCCATCACGTTTAATATAGTATGGGTCCGCTATTCTTGGAAATAATTGAGAAAAGTTTTTTTTTTTTTTTCTCTTGTAAATATGACTTACAACTAGGATCTGCAAACGGTTCTGTAAGTAAATTGCGACGGCGCTATTTATGAAAAATGGCTAAAGCGCGCTGTATTGTGTGTACTGAGTGTTTTCTGTTTATATCTGAAATGAGCTCAATGTGTTTTTGTGGGTCTTCTTGATGTTTACAGTTTGTTAAGTAAAATGTTGGTTAATTAATATTAAGTAGAAACTTAGAAAAAATCCAGAAATGAACCATGTGATGTGCTAACATAGCTATATGTTGCTCTTTAATTTATAGAATGAGCAATTGTGCACATATACAAAATTGCCGTTAAATGCTTAATAAATTAGAAAACACATTCAATAGATATAAATAGGGCCCTCCAAAAAAAAAAAAAAAAATTATCTATTTTCAGTTCAGCCAGCACTTTCCCAGTTAAACATGGGTGGAATTTTGCATAACCTTCCTTTTAAATGAAAGTGGCGCAAAAATGTGACGCATTTCAAGTTAGGCTTATGCGCTTAGGCTTGTGAGTTAATGTATCCCAAATAATAGGCAAGGGATGCAGCTTGCTTTTATATGTGGAATTATCACAAAAAAAAGAATAATTGTTTTTTTTTTTTTTTTTTAAAGAAAATTATTAATTATGGAAAAATTATTTAAAAAAATAAGTGCCTTTCAAAATCGTTTTTTAATATTTATAAAGCTTAATACCTATACTATGACCTCCTAACATTAAAATTTAATTTAAGTTATGTTGCACCGCTAAAATGACATTTGTATGTGCAATTTTCCCTTGGCGCAGGAGCAAACAAGCTCATTTCTATAAAGTATAAGTTAATATTTTCAATGGCTGACTCATGGATTGTGTAATAGACATTCTGGTAATGCATATTATGCAAGAAAATTGTAGGATATTGATTTTTTAATGCCTAAAATATCAAAGTCGATTTTGGGCAAAAGCACTGTTTAAACTGCATTTTCTTTCATTCAGAGTACTTTTTAAAGTGTCTCAGGCTTCAGTAAATGCATACATTTAGGTTTGATATATATTTGCAGGTTGTGCCTTCTTATGATTCAATGAGTCAATGTGCCAGTACAAAGGCTTGTTTTAATATCAAGGTTGAAGGTTCTAACTTCAGCTGGGCCTACTGAGACGTTCATTCATTCGAGGTTGATGAAATATGTACCATTGCATGGGATTGCAACAAGCATTTATTCTAACAACTGGTATGTGTGTTATTAAGGTTTGTGAATTATTCACAGTAAATGTAGTTTAATAATCTGGAAATAGAGATAATTTTTTTTAGCGCCTAAAAAGGAATTTTTTTTTTTTTTAAGTAGAGTGAATTATTGCAGGTTAGAAAGAAAATAGAAAGGCCTACTGTCTTTGACAGATTCAGAGTGGCAGAAGCTAGGAGAGCTACAGAGGCTGGCTCAAGTCATGCTGCTGAGATGCTATCTTTAGTTTTCCCATAAACAATGGAGGAGGCTGTCGTGTTGACACTTGTGACCTTTTAAATTAGGGCCTTGTCTCTGAAAAAGGCAGAATGACCCTACGGGCCTCTAAAAGTGGGATTTCTGGTTTCTCCAGAAGAACATCAATACAATTAAAGAACTTAATTCCAAAGGGAAAATATAAAAAAAAGGGGTTTCTTCGAAAGTCCCAACATCATGTTAAATGCTCTGCAGAACTGATACATTTGTGTCTCCGCTCTAAAAAAATAAAATGATGCCTGCTAGTTGCTTTTATTTGACAGAAAACAAAGTGTTGCATTAAGTCTTAGACAGAAAATAAGATGCAGCCTTTTTTAAAAAAAATTTTGAAGGCTACATGCCTTAATGAGAACAATTTGCCAATTAAGACTTATTTTTCACAGTGGAAATTGTAGGTGCCAAATTAATATGGAGTGTCAGTGTAACAATTTTTACTTTTAGAAAGGTAAAACTAAGGTGGCTTGATGTTGCGAAGTAACTGACAAGAGGGTAACAGTTAAGTAATGGAAATTTATTTTCATGTATTTGGTCCTATCATGAATTGTTCTTGCTGGTCCTGTATGTTAGAAGAGAAACAGTAAAGTTATATTTGACAGCAGATTTCCATTGCCTGGTGATCTACTGTCAAAAGGAGGGTAAGGATTTTAAACCTGACAAATTAAACAGGCCCAAATATTGGGTTTTGGGCTGCAGGTTTACAGTGCATAAAGTACATGACATGGTGTTGTGTGTCACCGCTTATTCACACATGCTATTGTTTTGTCTATGCTTTTTGTGCTTAATACACAGCAAGTATATCTGATGGCTTGACGTTTTGTGCGTTTTTATTATTTTTTATTTGTTTTTTTTGCATGTTTGTTGCTGCTTTTGATACTATTACAAGCTCCCCTGTGTTGTGAGGGGATGGTCATGACGATGCCCATCGCTACGCAACAGTTGGTTGAACTTGTTCTGGTTACTAAATTCCACAGATAATGATATTTCATGCTGTGAACATAAAAGACAACACTTCACCAGTGAATGTCTATTTGGCTATAATGGTATTGAAGGAAAATAAAAAGAGATATACAGGATCAAAGTGTGTCACCTGCAGTTAGTCACGTTACTGCCCCTTCCCTTAAAGGAACTGGCAGCCCTACATTTATGTATCCTTGATTGGACCTAAGGATGAAATTATAGATCTGTGACTCAAGGTGGCCTAATTTCTATTTTACATTAGTTAATGATGTTCTGTTTCCTAAGTAGCATATGGCTTTCGTTCCTTAAAAGAAAACCAGGTTTTCATTTTTTCCTGAAGAAGGAACTGAAACATTAGCTAGGAGTACCGTATATGTTGTAGTCGCCAACGGTAGAGTTAAAATTTGTGTAACTTTGGCTTTTGTGTATCACTCGTACTCTTGGTGTTGTGTCACATGCCTGACTATCACCCAAATATTTTTTTTTGTTTCTCCTATAGATTTTTTCTTTTGTTACTTCCCCTGACCAATGTCGCATCATGCTTAGATATTGAGATTTTAGCTATGCCCTAGTCCCATTTCTCTTTTTCGAATTCCTTTCACCAGTCAGCCCTTTTATTATTATTGATGTATTGTTCAGGTTCACATTTCCAGACTGCAGTGATGTACCAGGGACCCCATGTTATGTATAATTCCCTTTGGTATGACCAGACTGGTTTTCAAGAATTTGCCTTAGGCCTGCTTCAATGTTTTCCAGCCTGACTGTCAGGGTAGCGATAGACTGGTTAACTGACTCAATATTATAGTAAGACAAGTTTTCCATCTCAATAGGAGATATCTTATGTTTACCTTTATGAACATGACGAATTTTCAATGTCTATTTTAATTTGGTTTTCGGTTCCCTTCTGTTCCTGCTACTTTAATTTTTGGTGGGATCAGATGTGTCCTAAATCATGCAAATATCAGGACCCTCTAGTTCTTGTCTTTTTGTTTGCACATTTGACTATTAGCCTGTGTATTGCATAGTGCACCTGATGCACAGTTTTTAAAGGAAGGTTTCAACATGTCCCTGATAATCGGTATCATGTGATTTCTCTATTGAGATGTTCTAAGGTAAGGAGGAACACCTAGACTTAATCATTGAGGCAAATATGTGTTTACCCCATTAGACAATGCCACTGTGTGAGGAAATCCATTCAGATAGAATTCTCATGTAGCTATAGATGGCAGAGAATAATGGAGAGAACCCAATTAAAGATGCTAGAGACCCTGTTTTGCCCTTCTGCCTTTGTCTTTGTATTTTATGCCCATGGTGTATGGCTACTCCTTTGAAGATTGCAGACCACCTGCTTGCAGTCCCCTTGTTAAAAACCATGAACTGTTTTTTTTACTAAATTGAAGGAAACTAACAACTGTGGCACATTTCCTACGTCACTAGATTCTGCGGGTATCAAGTCATAATAACCTGCAGGACATTGATTTAAGCCTAATTCCCATCAGTGACAGCTACAGATGAAAGACGGACGTCTTGGCCCTACAGTCTCAGCACCCAGAAAGTAGCAAAGCTGGACAGCGATCGCCAGCGCATGGTATCGTACTTGCTCCATCAGACGGCGTTGGACATCGCAGAGCCAAAGTTTCAGTGTAAAGGAGCTAAAGAGAAGGATTCCTGTTGTTGATGGCAGAGCTGTTTTGAGGTTTCATTTCTCTACCTGTCATGTGCTGGTAACCTCTGACAGTGTGCAATCCCTTGAGCACCTTGGCCTGAGTTTTGGCCACACCCCCCCTTTTCTTTGCTCCAATGGAAGAAGGGCAGTGCACCGGAGATTTCAAGTTTGGAAAAAGGCACTATATTGTGGTGCCCATGAAAGAGCAGCTTGAGCGTCCTCTGACACTAAATAATGAGTGTTGGAGTCTGAAAGTGCTGCTGAGCTTGAGCTATTTCCCAATTAATGGTGCTTGCGTCTGCACGAGATGATTTGTGCCCTTGATCAATGAAGAGCACATTGTTTGTAGTGTCTGCCACAGAGGAGAGACACTGGTGCATTGCTTTAAGACATTGAGACTTTCGAGTGAGCTGTGGGTGTTTGCCAGGAGGGCACTCCAACTAAGCAGTATTTTCTCACGAAGAGGCCTGAATTGAGAGGCCCATGCGAAAGAAAACAACAAAAGAAAATTTGATGGACAATAGAAGCCTGCCAGAGAGGCTTTTTGAACGGACTCTGGGCATAGTTGGTTTCACAAGAGGTTTCCGTGTGATTGTATAGACTAGGTGTTAGGAGACTGATTGTTTTGCTGGCATTGTTTTAAAGTACTATTCTGTTTAGTAAAAGCAGAATAAAGTCAATTTTCTGTGGAAAGAGTACCCCCTTTTCACCTTAGAGCATTGATGAGAGTCACCACTGTTCCACCTGAACATACAAAAATTACTGAAATGCAGAGGAGCCCTAAAAATGTTACTAGATAATTTTAGGATTTGCTTTTTGGTTAGGATTGTGAAAAATTATTATTTCATAGTGGTCACTACTTTCTCCCGTTGTCTATATGTTCTTAATAACGTGTTTTCTAGTGTCTTTTAAACATGACGTTGTCATTTATGGGTAGGATTGTTTTTCTCTACTCAATTGACTTCTGCACCCACTTCCCAACCTATGTCTTTTCCTACTATTGTTTCTTTGCACTCTTTTCACCCTTTTCCTGAACATGAGCAGGTTAGAAGATCAGAATTCGTAAGCAATTCTTTTGTACA
The DNA here is from genome assembly GCF_031143425.1 of Pleurodeles waltl. Classification (NCBI taxonomy): domain Eukaryota; kingdom Metazoa; phylum Chordata; class Amphibia; order Caudata; family Salamandridae; genus Pleurodeles; species Pleurodeles waltl. Next base: position 854,841,361 of record NC_090449.1, read on the forward strand.
GCTTCTGCATCAACACTAGTTAGTAGTGAACATCACTAATTGTTGGGTGTGTGATCTTATGCCACCTACTGCAGATAGAGGTATTCCTTACTTTGTCCTGCCATATGTGGCCTTTTGTGCTACTTCATGTTCAAGGAGACCTGTCCAGAGAGAGTTACCAAGTACTAGAATTTTGCTCCAGCAACATCTCCATGGCCTTATAAACATAGACCTGGACTCAGATTAGCATGAGAATAGGTTTATTGCCTATGTAAGGGCAAAAGGAGGGTTTGTGGTTCTAAAAATTCTGGACCCATGTAATTTACTTTGCCACAGCAGTACGATTTTAGTATCAAAAGACCGATAATGACTAGTACACTAAGCATGAGCATTTTCGCTCAATTCCAGCAGCGTTTTCACCTCGAAATCGCCATTTTCGTTCTGCACTCGTGGCTCCCATTTTATACACGGCAGCCATTTTTAAAAGTTGCCCTCACATAGGCTTATAATACAGTCAGATTTGATTCCAAGGACACGTACACCTTGATTGACTTTTCTCTGACCTGGGCAAGCTGGAACCATTGCCTCAGGCCAAACCTGTTTGGTCAGTCCCTCTCCCAGTGGCCGAATCAGATAGCATCAAGGCACACCAGGCCATAAAACCCTTATTATCGCTCACACACCCTGCCTAACTTGCTCACACCTGCACCTGCTCTTTTCTTCTTCTTACTTTACGAGGGGGAGGTGCCCGTTTTTATTGGGGGTCCACACTTATCTGATGTGAAATTCTAGGCCTTGCCGGGTAATTTATTATGGGCTGGATGACATGAAATATGAGGTTTCATCATGACACTGGTTTTTCCTTTGTAGTGAAAACATGTGAATGACCAACCAAAATGTCAAGAATGTTTGCCTGAAGCTTAAAAAACTGTATATAAGGAAACCTGATTTTGCATTGACACAGTCTCCTGAGAACATGCAAATCGTGCTGTTGTACTTCTAGGACACTTGTCAATTGGTTGCAGCCAATAAATTCGATCTTTGACTTCACCTAGAAGACTCTGAGTTTCTGTAGTCTGAATCAGGAAAGTACCCGAGGTCTTTGGGTGTACCCTGGCACCGCTGGGTTACCGGATCAGTACCGGTTCTGAAAAACCCAGTACCTCAACTTGACAACACGGATTGGCGTCAATCACCAAATCAGCGCTTTCAAGTAATTGGCAGCTCTCTGGCCAAATGGTTAAAATATTAAATGTTTGGAAAGTAAAAGACATTTGCAAATTTTGGTGTTAGCGCATAATGGTGAATAATAAAGCACGGCAGGTGAAAAGTTATACCGTTTAGCCCAAAATCACTGTGGTGTAACTACTCACCAAGAGATACTTATTTGGGCTAAAAGCACTGGAGAAGGCGGTGCTACAAACCAATTTTTTTGATAATCACCTTTTTGTTAAAGACAATGAGGGACAAGTATTTAAAGCTGTGTATTCGGATGTTTTTGTGTGGCCAGCATTTGAGAAAGCCAATGTAGCCGAAACACGTCATGCTACTTATTTGATAAACAAGACATGAACCCGCACTATATATATATATATATATATATATACATATATATATATATATATATATATATTGTGATTTAAAACATATAAGGAATGATTACCAAAGTGTCTTAACTGTGAAATACATTAGGAAAAATTTTAAGAACATTCTTAATGTAAGACTGATATTGCAATTCACAAAAATAGTTAAGTCTTTGATAGTAATCTTAATATTTCACTAACGTGCTCTCATCCTCATTGTTAGATTTGTCAACATTAAGGTGGTCTTCCCAAACTATTTGCCTGCTTCCCTCCATTTTTGCTGAAATTCGTTTTTGTTGGCTATTGTACTCTGCACTTTCACACTGCTAACCAGTGCTACAGTGCTTGTGCTCACTCCCCTAAACATGACTATATTGATTTACATCTGGTTGGCATATTTACTTTGTCCCTTGTAGAGTGGTATATCATACACACAGGGCATATAAATTACATTTTACTAGTGGTCTGTAGCACTTATTGAGCCACCTGCTCAAGTAGTCCCTAGACTTGGTAAATTCCCCCCAGACAGTCATACAATAGAGACATGAAGTGTGCCTGAATAGGCCATCTGCTGGCAGGAGTGGGGAGCTAGGCACCACCCTACTTGCAACTGAATAGGCTGTGCTCTGTCTTCACACAGAGGGCTTGTTATCTGCCACATTGTCTCTGAAGCCAGCATGGAGCCAAGGCAGAGTAATGAAATAAGGCACCAGGTATAAAAATAGAGCCCTCAATCCCACTCTGCAGTTTACTTTATGGACCTGTCAAAGGACTCTCAGTGGATTGCCTTCTGCTGTAGCCTGTTTCGTACACCACAAGACTGCTTTGCTGCACCTGGAAGGACTGCTTTGCTGTCTGGAGCCTGCTTTGAGCCCTCAGAGGCCAGGCTCCTACCATTCAAACCCATACCTGGACCTAGCCCAAGTGAGTCCTGAAGTGTCCCACTAGTCTTGTACCCTTGGTTGTGGTACTAAAGTGTCCATATAGCCAAAATCCAAAACTAGGGACTTGGAAAATGTTTGGCTAAAAAATGTCCTCTGAGAACCAAGGGAAGACATTGGCCAACCTGCTCATCGATCTGCCCAAATTGCATTTCCAGTCACCCTGACTTTGTGGCTACTCCTGTTCAGCGGCCCTTCATCATAAGGATATCCTACCTCCTGAAACTGTCTTTGGCTACAGCATCCTGCCTCTTCCTACTGGAGATTTTAAACTTCCCAAAAAATGACCAGGTCTTTACATAGAAATATTTACCGCAACTTCAACTTACAGCTTCTCTACAATGACGCTCCTTCCTAAGACATCTCCTGCAGCCTTGTCCCTTATGAACTTTACTTTTGCAGAACATTTTAAACAAAAATTCCTCTAGGTCCGAAAGTAAGCATTGACCAGGCCCTATCTAATACTTCTATCTAGCGCATACTCAATCGTGGTCCACCATATTATTTGACTTCGACCCAGTCTCATACAACCAGATACCCATGGTTGGCCCTTTGATCTTTTAGCCACTAGTTGTTACTAGAAACTTTAAAAAGTCATAACTCTGGTTCTACTGATTGGATTTTTCTTGTGTTGTGTTTTCACTTATTGCTATTTGTTTACTGCAGAAATAATTTACACATGGCTTCTAAGTAAAGCCTGTCTTTTGTTTGTATCAAGCTACCTAGGGTAAAGCACATGTTAATTTAGAGTATTTTTGTGGTTCACCCTGTCAGGCAATTGTGTCTGTTGCCTGAACAATGGTCATCACCCCCATTCAACCAGCAACCCAATTTCTCACATTGGTGTTCAGCGGTGTGGATCAGAACTTGTGTTTGTGCAGTACCATATAGGAATTTGTGTAGCACAAAAATTCCAGATAAATAATTTGACATGAGAGTGACTCCTTTTTAAAATCCCTATTAGGTTTCCATTCACTGTTTTCTCCTTTTTCTAAATTTAGGAACCCTACCTTCCTTTTTTCTCTATAGAGACGGGTATGCTCAACTTTGACACCCTCAGCAGGCCTGAGGTGCTAAAGCATTCAACCAACAACCCAGTGTCTCACACTCATGCCATTCACAAAAAAAAAAAATTGTGACACAGTTGTTATTTAGTCAACCAGCATAACTTACGCTACTCGATTAATTATCATTTTAACATTTCCATACTTTTTTCTATCAGGCAAAATTATTTTCCTTAACGCTTTCATTTTTCTTCCATATACCTTGTGAAATTTGGGGTTCTTGGAACATCTTCACAAATGGTGTACCACTCTAACTCTACAATTTTGCATGTGTAATGTACTACTAGCATATGGAAGAACAAATAGATTCATGTTTTTTGTGAATTTTATGAACTTTAAGAGAGCAGGGTGTTGCATAGAAATCTGGTATAATTATCTCCACAACAGCAAATCTAATTCAGTGCGACCAACTCTGCCTGGCATCGGATGATGTAGAGCCCTCTTCTGCTACAGCCTGCAGACTTGTACCACAAGAGGAAATCTCACTTCTAGAAAAAGGTCTAAGTCTGAAGGTAGAACACTTAAGCAGACCTGACACCAAGCAACGTCTGATCAATGTCAATGGCTTCCTATGTCCAAACTTTTCCCCTTCTGAGCTGTTCTTGCCTTCGTTGATGGCTTCACCAAGACTCTTTGTCAATCCTTCATCAATGAGTTTATCTTTGAATTCAGTCTGCAGCCTTGCCCACTGAGGAATCCTTGACCAAAACGATCAGGGTCCTCATATCTGACTTGCGTTTATGTACATTTGACCTCGAAACTCATAGCTTCATGCTTTTTGGTTCTATTTTTGCTGAAAACTTCAAATATTCATAACTTCTGTTCCCCTGACTGGATGTTTGCTATTTTGTGTCATCTTGTTCATTAAATTATTCTCTATTTTAATCAAATAAAATGAGATTTTATATTGTGCTGTGTTTTTTTTAAACTTTTTTGCTGATTTGATACTTCTAAATAATTTACACATTTTCATAAATTAAGCCTGTCTGCTCTGGCCATGGCTTCCAGGGGTTCAGGCCAGGTTTAAATTATTGAAACCTTTTACTGGACCTAATAGGAATAGTGCCATAATTACTTTGGTAGACTACCATCCACACTAAGGGGGTTATTACAACTTTGGAGGAGGTGTTAATCCGTCCCAAAAGTGACGGTAAAGTGACGGATATACCACCAGCCGTATTACGAGTTCCATAGGATATAATGGACTTGTAATACGGCTGGTGGTATATCCGTCACTTTACCATCACTTTTGGGACGGATTAACACCTCCTCCAAAGTTGTAATAACCCCCTAAGTAACAATCCACTTTCTCACATAGAATACATTTTATTTACAAAATTACCTTACACAGGTATTGACATACAAATACATTATGTGCCACATTACAAGATTTTATGATATCAATTATGTTTTTATTTTAATTCAAAATTGTAAAGGTATTCTAAATTAGACAACAATTAATAAGTTACACATTTTCTTCTGGTTATTCACAAAAACATAGGAAAGCGCTTATATGCTTTAGTGAATACCAAACAATGAAAAAAAAAAAGCATAAATTAAGAGCTTTTTAACAACTAAGACAATTAAGTCTGCTCTTAAGTTTAGCAAATTGTAAAAAAAAATATTTTTAGCAAATGTTTTAAAAAGAATACAATATATTAAAGATCAATTTTTTAAGTAAATGTTAGCATTTTTAATTATATTGTCAAGATCTTGGTATATCATATTTTTGCTGCAATAGTTGTGTGAATTTTAAAGTTAATTTGATAATTATGTTATTTTAATTAAAAGGACAGGATCATGATATTTAGGTTGTTGATATCTTGACCTCAATGTTGTCTAAAGTTCTTGTTACTTGAGAAGTTTCTTTGTTACGTGATTAGGGGTTCTGAACCACTTCCCTGATGGCAGTAGGCTTCAAGTATGGATCTTCAGTGCCTAATACAGTGGGGTCTGTTGTAATTTCTGTTCTCATATCCTGGCATTGTGAGATGTTCCAAATTAATTTTCAGAAGCTCTTCTTCATTAGGGCAAAGATGTTTACACTGTCAAGTGTTACACGTTTACTTTCTGAACTTATTGATGTTTGTGTGGAGCTCCTGAAAGAAAATTCGGATTTCACTTGCATGTTGTTAGACGTGGCATCCTTGGCGTGGTCCCCGTGTCTTTTTTGCCTCTGCTTCCCATGTTTTGACTGTGTGCTGGACTCTGTTTTTGCTGTTTTTGGTACTCTGGGCACTTTACCACTGCTGTCCAGTGCTAAAGTGAAAGTGCTCCTGTGTGAATCATATGTGTCATTGGTTTATTCCTGATTGACACATTTGATTTACTAGTAAGTCCCTAGTAAAGTGCATTAGAGGTGCCCGGGACCTGTAAATCAAATTCTACTAGTGGGCATGCAGCACTGGTTATGCCACCCACATAAATAGCCCTGTAAACATGGCTCAGACCTTCCACTACAGTGTCTGTGTGTGCAGTTTTAAGCTGCCAATTAGACCTCGCAAGTGTACCCACTTGTCAGGCCTAAACCTTCCCTTTTTCTACATGAAGGCACCCATAAGGTAGGCCCTAGGTGGCGCGATGGGTAGGGTGCAGTGTATGTTAAAGGTGGGACGTGTACTGGTGTGTTTTACATGTCCTAACAGTGAAATACTGCTAAACTCCGCTTTCACTGTTGCAAGGCCTTTCTCCCTCATCAGTTAACATGGGGACTGCCCTTAAATGATATTTAAGCACAGATTCCCTTTGGGGGCAGATAGAAATATGGAGCTTGGTGTCTCTGAACTCACAATTTAGAAATACATTGTTTGGTAAAGTTGGTTTTTAAGTTGTCAGTTTGAAAATGACACTTTTAAAAAGTCAGTATTTTCTTGCTGAAACCCTTCTGTGCCTGTTGTGGATTTCCTGTCTGGGTCAGACTGACAGTTGGGCTGGTATGAATTCCCTCTAGACAGTGAGACAAAGGGAGCTGGAGAGTAGACTGCCTATCCTGATGAGTTATCTGAGCTAGAGTTGAGGCAGGAGTGGGCACTTACACCTGAATGGCCTGTGCCTGCCCTCACACAATGCAGTCCCCAACCCCCAGGTGTGAGCCTGGAGCCTGGCCTGGGCAAGGCAGGATCTTGTGAACAACAGAGACTTCCAAGGTGGAAAGAGGTATAAATATTGGACCCAAAATGCCTGAAAATTAGATTTCTTCAAGGAATCAAGAGGAGCCTCTGACAAGGAGAAGTGCTGAGGAGATGTGCTGCCCCTGCCTGTGACTGCGCTTTGTTGGGCTATCCTGCAGGTGCTGCTTCTGCCTGTTAAAGGGGACAAAGACTGGACTTTGTTGTGCATTCCTGCTTGAGAAGAATCTTCAAGGGCTTTAGTTGAGCTTGCCTCCTGCTGTTGAAGTCTCAGGGCCATCAAAGACATCCTCTGCCAGCACCTGGGCTCTCTGGTGAGACTCCTGCCCTGCCAAGTGGTGCACCATCCAGTCCCTGGGCTCTTGAAAGATGAAGCTGGTGGAAAGGGACTGAAATCCATGCAAACATCACCATGCGGGGACATTTTTGGCGTACTATCCGAAACATAACTGATAAACGACGCACAGCCGGCCTCGCGGCTGAAATCGACACTCCGCCTGTATCGTGGCTGGAAGATAGACGACATCCCGACTGGAAGATTGATGACATTGCGGCTGGAGAAACGACGCACAACACCCGCTAGCGGCTGCTGACAATGATGCAAACCCCAGGCAGAGTGTTTTCCTGGCACAGTGCGACCGGATTTCAACTCAACATCGCTGGGCGTGAAAGATCGATGCAAAGCCTGGCCGGACCCGAGGTGACCGTCTGGAAATCGATGCATTTCTCTGGTTTGCGAGAGAAAAAAACAACGCATCGCCGACCCGACCGGAGGAGGAAACGATTAATGGCCTCGCTTGCAAGTAAGGAATCGACGCATTGCTGACTTTTCTGATGCACGCTCACCCATGCAGCTTTATTTTTATCGCAAACCAGGTACTTTTTTTGTAACCACGGCATTCTCACTGTTTTCTAAGGATTAAGACTCTTATTCTTTTTAAATTTGTATCTTGACTTGTGTATATTGGATTTTAGTTGATTTGGTCTTGTTTGATTGAGATAAATATGACTTATTATTCTAAACTGGTGTGGAGTCCATTTTGTAGTGTTTTCACTGAGGTCCTGTGTGTGTTGGTACAAAAACTTTACACATTGCTTCTGGGGTTATGCCTTTCTGCTCGTGGCAAGCTACCATGGGGGTGATTGGGAGTTACCCAGGTGTGTTATTCCCTTACCCTGACTAGAGGGAGGGTCCCTGCTTGGACAGAGTGCAAACTGCCTACCAACCAGAGAACCTATTTCAAACACACGTTGACTGTTTATTCCTTAGGGATGCAATATTTACTAGTAAATAAAACGTGAGAAATGTAAAGTATTAGTGAGTGAGGAAGGTTTTAAGAAATTGGGTTATTGTTTGAGGTGGGAAGCCCCAATCAGAGAACAACCACAGTCCTTGTCAGGGTGAATCACAAACGTTACTAAATTATCATGTGTTTTTAGCCCTCTGCTAGCTTGGCACAAAACAGTCATGCTTAACTTAGAGGCAATGTGTAAAATATTTATGCAGCACACAAACAGTAATAAAGTGAAAAACACAATTTTCCTAAATAAAATGATACCAGAATGACAAAAACCCAATCAGTAGAACCGGAAATATTTTATTTTACAGTTTTTCAGTGAAAATAGCACCAAAAAATAAAAAGCGCCACACTTAGGGGGTCATTCTGACCCTGGCGGCCGGTGGCCGCCAGGGCCACCGACCACGGGAGCACCGCCAACAGGCTGGCGGTGCTCCCACGACCATTCTGACCGCGGCGGTTCAGCCGCGGTCAGAAGCGGCAAGTCGGCGGGCTCCCGCCGACTTACCGCTGCTCGGGGGAATCCTTCATGGCGGCGGAGCGCGCTCCGCCGCCATGAGGATTCTGACCCCCCTACCGCCATCCTGTTCATGGCGGGAAAGCCGCCATGAACAGGATGGCGGTAGGGGGGGTCGCGGGGCCCCTGAGGGCCCCTGCCGTGCCCATGCCAATGGCATGGGCACGGCAGGGGCCCCCGTAAGAGGGCCCCGCAAAGTATTTCAGTGTCTGCCTTGCAGACACTGAAATACGCGACGGGTGCCACTGCACCAGTCGCACCTTCCCACTCCGCCGGCTCGATTACGAGCCGGCATCCTCGTGGGAAGGGAGTTTTTCCCTGGGCTGGCGGGCGGTCTTTTGGAGACCGCCCGCCAGCCCAGGGAAAAACTCATAATACCCTCCGCGGTCTTCTGACCGCGGAGCGGTATAATGGGGGCGGAATTCTGGCGGGCGGCCTCCGCCGCCCGCCAGAATCAGAATCACCCCCTTAGTCCTCTGGTCATGCTAGGCATGGGAAAGTCCCAAGCTCAGGCTAAATACAATGGAGCGTAGACAAATACAGGCGCTGGGTTAGTCCAGCTGAAAAGTTACCTTCTAAGTCTGGCGCAAGTAGTTCTTTTCATGGTAGAGGAGGCCATGAGGAGGATGCTGAGCATCGTGGATGATTATGGTTGTAGTGCAAAGATCAGGCAAGAGTCACAGACAGTCATCGCTGTAGGAAGAAGATCTGGTCGGTCTACGTGGACAGTCATTGCTTTACCTTTCCATTGGTGGCCATCATGGGATATCATTGCTGTAGCACAAAGTGCAGGTCTCGCTTTGCTGATCACTGCTGGAAGTCACTGGCCCAGCAAAGAGGAGGCCTCACAGGTGTTTTGTGTTGGCAGTCATTGTGGGAGTTAGAGTCTTGGTACAAATGTGCCCAGTCACTGTCAAGAGGAGCTCAACTTCAGGATTGTTACCTTTCTATTAGGAGGAGTACACTCTTGTTGTTTCCCTGTAGCTCACACAGGAGATCATCCAACGGACCCTTGGAGTCACTCTATTCAGCCTGGGATGAAGGCAAGAAGGTCCAGAGTTCCTTCCCAAAAAGCAAGGCGATTCTTCAAGCAGCAGGTTAGTCATTCTGTAACATCCACAGGTCCAGGTGTGTTCTGATGGGTTGCACTGGAGATCCAGTATTTATTCCTGGAGAGGCTTCCTGCCCTACCACCACATCTGGTTGTGGGAAGTAATTCTCCTGTTTAGGCTCCAAACTGTTGAGTGGTGAAAAAATGCAGGGCATGCCTGTTGCCAGATTCCTTTGTTTGTGCAGGGCTCAAAGGCTTTGAAGTTGAAGTTGGACTCCATTCAGCCCCTTCCCAGCCATCCTGCCAGGATGGCCCATTAGGTCAACACCAAAGTCCCCTTTGTGTCACAGTGTCACTATCTGGAAGAGATTCACAAAGCCCAACAACAGGGCCAATCACAGTCATGTGGCCCAGGACACAGGCATAAGGCACAGATAGTTGGGACAAGAAAAAGCCAACTTTCTAAAAGTGGTATTTTAAATTACATTTTATTTGAGACTGAACAAAATATCTATAGCTACTCCCAATCCAGGTTTAGCACATATTTACTGTAAAAAATTAACCCATTGTTAGTCAATGGGAGGTCTTCAATAGTGAAAAATTACTTTCGGAGTGTTTCACTACCAGGATATGTAGAACTTAAAAACACATGACCTACTTTTTAAATACAAGGCACCATACCCTATGAGCCTTTAGGACCTGCCTCAGGAATGACTTATAAATATCAAAAAGGACAGTTTAGGGCTGATAAGAGGGTTGCGTAGGGTCTTAAAAGTAAATTCAAGTGCCAGTTAGGTGTAGACCAATTTTACCATGTTTGAAGGGAAGAGCACAAGCACCTTAGCAATGTATAGCAGTGATAAACAGGAGGAGTGAAGCCAAGGATGTCATGTTTAACATGCATGGATGAGCTTATGAAGTACTATTGGCATAATAGGTCACACATTTATAAATACATGTATTTTAGTATGTATACATGTAAGTAATTAAATATGTGGATTGTGGACTCTGGCCAAAAGGCAATTAAGCACTGCACAGGGTCAAAATGAAGGATACAGTTGACAATCAATTGGATTTGTAGTTGGTTTCAAAACTGTTACTTCATCATAGTATTCTTTAAGGCGGTGCCTCTGCAACTCTTTCTTGAATTGGTACAGATTTACAGTAGTTCTCATGGATATAAGGATGGTGTTCCAGATTGTAGGAGCAGAGATTGATAAGATGTGTTGCTTTACTTTTTCTTTTTACACTTGTCTGTCTCCAAACCTGATGGCTTTCCACTGCATGTGTCTCAACAGCCACTAGAAATATTGAGCTTCTCTGACAGAGAGGTGGGGGAGCTGGCTATGATTGCGTTTTAAATGATGTAGCTGGTTTTAAAGATTGTGTGGAAAGTGGAGTCAGTAGTGCTCCAAAATTATAGGGGTGAGGATCTTCAGGACCTGGATGAGGTATGTTGCCCTTGAGGATGCCCTATACGGGACCAGGATGGAGTCTGGAAGGCCATGGAGCAGGATGTTTCAACTACCAGATTTGAGAATATGAGGATTAGAACAGCAGCTCTAAACACTCTTTAGGGAGGAATGGTTTCACTTTCTTCAGTAAATCTAGTGTCTTGCCATCTTTGTTGTACTGGAAATGTATTTCTTGAGTGTGATCCATGGTGACACCAAATGATTTGGGATTGAGTGAATTTTCGGTTAAAAGCCATCACAGTCAAAATTAGTGAACTATTTTTCGCTTGTTGTTACTAGCAAATACCAATAATTGTGTTTTGGTGGGATTGAGCTTCAGGTAGGGGCTTGACATCCAGATGTGGGTGAGTTGCAGGCATAGTATGAGGCAGCAGATGTCTGAAGCAGAGGAGAACTTCATGTAGAGATGGATATTTGTCATCATATTGGTGAATGTTGATACTGCGATCTATCCAGAGAGCCACAAGGGGATCCCTGTAGAGGGTGAAGATGGCAGGACACAGTACGGAACCCTGAGGTACTTTGCAGGTAATATGAATCTTTTGTGATGTGGAGGTACCCCTGTGAACAAACTGGTGTCAACTGGAAAGTAGGAGGAAAACCCTGGAAGGATGTTGCCTGAAAATCCCATTACAGACTTCATGTTGTGGTTGAGGGTGGGTTGGTTGGTGGTGTCTGATGCAGTTGAAAGGTTCAGCAATATTGGGAGGCAAGGGTCATCTTATCAATGGCCAGGAATGCACTGTCGACAGTGTGTGAATTAGCTTGTATCCATATCCATATCCATAGTATCCATGCTACAGTAGTATCTGAATCCAGATGTGTGGATTGAACGCAAACTGCTTTCTCAATGATCTTGCTGATGAATGGCAGCTGAGTGATGCACCAGTAGTGGCCAATGTCATCATGCTTCAGAGTAGGTTTCTTCAGTGATGGAAGGATCCGGTCTGTCTTGGGTGGTTCTATGAAGATGCATTGAGTGGAAGAGGTTTCGGCATGGGTAAGGTGGTGAGAGAGCTTCTCTAGAGATAGCTCTGACAAAGGACACGTATTAGAAATCATCTTCATAGGCGGTGCCTTATAGGTAGCTGCATATGTGAGAGGTAGGCCTTCAAAAGGTGATCACTGTGGGATGCTCCACGAAGAGGTGTACCCAAAAGTAAAAACAGGCTTGGTGCTATTGATGTTCTTTAAGAACTTCTGCATTTTTTCACTGGAAAAGTAGATGATGGTATTGCACTTGTATGGAGTGAGGGACCAGAGGTTCAAGCAGTGGGTTGATGTAGTACTAGATGTTCTTGAAGAATAATTTGCATTTGTTGATGGCATCACTGATGGTGCTGGTTTCAGTACTTTGCTTTGGCTGACATGATGAGTTGTCTGCATGTTGTGCGAAGGTACTTTAAAAGAATGAGATCATCAGGGTTTTACTAATCTTTTATTTTCTTTCCTGTCTGCAAATGCAGCATTTGTTATTGGTGCGGTTTTGGGAGAATCAGAGTGCTAAAGATTTTGGCTTGCACTATTATATTTTAGTTGGTGAGTGCATGTTCTCATGTTTTTCATAAAAATGTTGAAGTTGGTTATTAGGGTGTTTTCAGACACTGAGTTGGCAAATGAACGCAAGCATTATGCCTTTGATGAATAAGTCTTTAAAGAATCTCAAGGTTGGCGTTCTTTTTTGTGTTGACCTTAGTTTGTTGGACGGAAGCTGAGAAAGGTGATAGGATGAAAAGGTAATCAGCCCAGTCCAGGGGAATGGGTGGTTTGCATTGGATTGATGGTAGTGTTTAGATGACGATGTTAAATATATGGCCTTGGGAGTGTCTTGATTGGTTAATGTGCTGCACCATGATGATTCTGCCAATGAGGTTGAGGAGGGTGCCTCCTGTGTGTTTTTTTTTTCTTTACTCACATTTTCTGGGATGTTTAGATCAACCAGGAGGGTGGTGAGAGACTGTCAGATGGATCACATGGTGAGATCTGTCTGAAAGTACATCAAGAAAGTCCTTGTTCTGCCCGGGAGGCCTCCAAATAAAAAGGATTGTGCCAAAACAGGAGCTACATTAAGTTCAGTGTCACTTGCATGCTTACTTTGCAGAACCATGAGGTGTTCTGCTTAATTGAGATGTCTCCTTCCCTCTTATATGAATGTTCTGCACAATGGATGCTGTACCTGGTGGGGACTAGGACATTCAACATGTGAGAATATGTGGGCTGTCAACCAATATTATGTAATGAAGAGGGTTTCAAACTCATAATAAGTCATGAGGTCTGTGATCTCTGGAGTTAGGTGTACTGCAGAGTGTGTGATAATGAGCATGTGTTAGTGTGTGTTTAGTAGTTGTACATGTGTGTTGGTTAAAGTAATATATAGGAAGCTGGGTCTATGTGTTATCTGGATGCTATTTAGTGTTTGTTTGATCTTGGTTTGGGAGTGCCTTTGGGGATGGGCAATGTAGGGACTGGATGAGGCAAATTACTAAATCTTACCTTGTAAGTTGCAGTGGAACAGGGTTCTCGCTGAAAGCCCATTCTGGAGCTACCAGGCAATGCTCTTGTCTGTGTCTGCCATATTCTGGGGGCTGCCAGGATAGTGGGATGACCTGAGAAGTTGATTGAAGTAAGCAGAATGGAGGAAGTGATGTCAGTTCCTGAAGAGGTGGATGCTGGGAAATATAGTGACATCACTTTTTGTGGAAAGGAATGATGGAGAAGGAAACCTGCTTGCATGGCTTCGTCTTTTAAATTGGTTTTGACAGGAGCTACTGATGTCACTTCCTTGAGAGGTGGATGCTGGTAAATGCAATGATATAACTTCCCGGGGAAATGGATGATGAAGAATAAATACTGCTTGTATGGCTTTTTCGTTCAAAGAGGATTTTGGTGGAAAAGCAGTGATGTCACTTCTTGAAGAGGTGAAATGTAGTAATGTCACTTCCTAAGGGTGGATTCTGTAAATGGCAATGATGCCATTTACTGTGGAAATGGATGATGGTGAAATGATGATGGATAGATGTTTGTGAATTGGCCACTGTGTGTTCTTGAGTAATTCAGGTAAGGTAGCTAAGAAGAACACTTACTCATTCAGTAAAGGTTACAAATCCAAGCCCATTACTGCAGTAACCCTTAATTTTCTGACGCACTTGGAAATTATTACAGGTGTGACGCACACGGTCTTGCCAGGGTAACGGTTGATGGTAGACTATGTTATATTTGGAAAAGTAAAAATACACTTCCAGCCTGTTAGAAATGGGTCTTTGGTTGACAGTCAGGTTACCCCCTGTTCAAGCAAGGACCATCACTCTAGTCAGGGTAAAAGAGAATCACTCTCAGCAAATCCCTGCTTACCCCCTTGATAGCTTGGCAGAGCAGTAGGCTTAACTTCAGAGTGCTAGTTGTAAAGTATTTGGTCCAAAACACACACAGTAACTTAATGAAAACACTACAAAATGACACAACACCAGTTTAGAAAAATAGGAAATATTTATCTAACAAAACTAAACCAAAATGACAAAAATCCACAATACACAAGTCAAGTTATTAATAAAAATGCAAAAAGAGTCTTTAGGTAGTTTTAAACACACACTAACACTGTCAGCGTGAAAAAGTACCTTGGGTGTGTCAAAAATAACCCGGCACGGGCGAGTGCAGGTCAAAAAGGGCTTGCGATGCGTTGATTCAACTCCGAGTGGTGTCTTGCATCGTTTCTCCTTTCGCCGGGTCGGGCGTGTTGTTTCCGCAGGAGAGCGATGTGTCGATCCGGTCAGCACTCTCGGGTCCGGGCAGGCCTTGCGTTGTTTTTCCAAGTCCAGCAGTACTTGAGTCGGAAATCCAGCCGCACAATGATACAAAAACCCTGCAGCGCGGGTGGTGATCTCCCAGCCTTTGTCAGCGATGCTGCGCGTCGTTTCTCCTGCTCAGTGCGTTGATTCTTCGGTCGCGTTTCCTGTGAGCGTCGATTCTCAGCTGCGGAGCCGGCGGCGCGTCGTTTCTTCAGCCGCAGATCGGAGTCGCGTCGATCTTTTCCCCGCACGGCGCTCTGTGCATGGACTTCCTTATCTTTAGGCTGCAAGCTTCTCCTTTCAGGGTCCCAGGAACTGGATGGGCACCACAGGGCAGAGTAGGAGTCTCTCCAGAGGCTCCAGGTGCTGGCAGAGAAAAGTCTTTGCTGTCCCTGAGACTTCAAACAACAGGAGGCAAGCTCTAAACCAAGCCCTTAGGGACTTTTTCTCAAGATGGAAAGCACACAAAGTACAGTCTTTGCCGTCTTACTCTCGCAGAAACAGCAACTGCAGAATCGCTCCACAAAGCACAGTCACAGGCAGGGCAGCTCTTCTTCCTCAGCTCTTCAGCTCTTCTCCAGGCAGAGGTTTATACCCTTCTTATACCCAATTTCTCCTTTGAAGTAGGACTACTTCAAAGTAAAGTCTCTTATTAATGTGAAATCCTGCCTTGCCCAGGCCAGGCCCCAGACACTCACCAGGGGGTCGGAGACTGCATTGTGTGAGGACAGGCACAGCCCTTTCAGGTGTAAGTGGCCACTCCTCCCCTCCCTCCTAGCACAGATGGCTCATCAGGAAATGCAGACTACACCCCAGCTCCCTTTGTGTCACTGTCTAGTGTGAGGTGCAACCAGCCCAACTGTCAAACTGACCCAGACAGGGAATCCACAAACAGGCAGAGTCACAGAAATGGTATAAGCAAGAAAATGCTCACTTTATAAAAGTGTCATTTTCAAACACACAATCTTAAAATCAACTTTACTAAAAGATGTATTTTTAAATTGTGAGCTCAGAGACCCCAAACTCCACATGTCCATCCGCTCCCAAAGGGAATCTACACTTTAATCAGATTTAAAGGTAGCCCCCATGTTAACCTAGGAGAGGGACAGGCCTTGCAACAGTGAAAAACGAATTTAACAATATTTCACTGTCAGGACATATAAAACACATTACTAGATGTCCTACCTTAACCATACACTGCACCCTGCCCTTGGGGCTACCTAGGGCCTACCTTAGGGGTGTCTCACATGTAAGAAAAGGGAAGGTTTAGGCCTGGGAATTGGGTACACTTGCCAAGTCGAATTTACAGTTAAAACTGCACACACAGACACTACAGTGGCAGGTGTGGGCCATGATTACAGATCTACTTATGTGGGTAGCACAACCAGTGCTAAAGGCCCACTAGTATCATTTGATTTATACACCCTGGGCACCTCTAGTGCACTTTACTAATGACTTGCTAGTAAATCAAATATGCCAATCATGGATAAACCAATCACATACACATTTTGTAAAGGAGCACTTGCACTTTAGCACTGGTTAGCAGTGGTAAAGTGCCCAGAGTAACAAAAACAATAAAATCAGAGTCCAGCACACATCAACAAGCTGGGGAACAGAGGCAAAAAGTTAAGGGAGACCACACCAAGGATGAAAAGTCTAACACAGCCATATAAAATAGAGCAGGTTCCATGTTTTTCTTATTGCCACCAATCCTTGATCAGCAGCACCTAGTGTATCAATACTAAACAAGTGGCATGTACTAATGGGGACAACTCCCCACTTCAACCATAAATGAGGGCATGTCCTTTTTAGATTTTTTTAAAATATATATGCCAATATGCTGAATGTCTCTCGTTCCCACAGTTGTTATAGGGCCCGCATTAACCAAAACACGCGTTGCTTCATCTCTATTATAGAAGTACAAGTCTTTCAATTTGCTACATCCCACTGAGCAGCAGAATTTTTTTTTCTGTCGGAGACCAATTTTAGCCGTTATGATAAAGTAAGAGGCCCGTGAGCTTTACATTGCCACGAAGCAGAATTTTAAGCGCGGGTATAGTTCACAGATTTCCTCAACGCTGAACTTAACATTGAAAACAAAATGTATTTCCTCTCCGGGCATACAGCAGTATAGCTGTCCTTTTCTGAATCTGAATTACAGACTACAACATCTAAATACTTAAACGATGCAAAGCATTTATCGAAAAGTATAAATTTTGATTTGTCCTCTTACTGTTAACTGTGTGTATACTATCTGATATTTCTGTCGTATTTATTAACATAATATTGTTGCTGCTTTCGTAACATTTTATGATGACATTCAGCTGCATAGTAACATTTTGACACATTATCTGCCTCATGCAAGATCTCTACTTGCAAGGATACAGATGTTCCAGTGATGCCAACATGACCCAGCAATACCATCTCCTGAGTTTGTGACTGCATAAGAAAAGTGTATTTGCGGCCTTTGATATGTATGTAAGTAGTTCTAATTAGTATGAGATGACAAAGTAAACGAAATCCAATGAACTTGTATGTGACACATATTAGTTGAATAGGCCTTAGTGCGTACTGCATTGGTTCTTCAAGTTTTCTTGTTTTGCAAGCACTCCACTGGTTGACATGCATACATAACTCACTGGTCCAGATGTGTTATGCATTGATTATGATGCTATGTCGATTCACCCTTATAATGTATGGGTTGTATGCATAACACACTGAACCATAGACATATCATACTTCTTTGCAAGAGTAAGTCATGTGTGCACATGTTTAATATTGGCTCATATACATATCATATTGGCTCACTTGTGTGATATACTGTGTGTACAACATATTGGTTGAAATGTAGAACATATTGATTTGACTATATGCTGATTTGCATTTATAATTTTCTGGTAGACATGCACAGTTGTTTGAATTTGATACATAATGTACTGCTTCTCTCTTGTAGTGTACTGGCGTGTACGTGTAATATATTGGTTAAATATACAGCCTCTTGTATTGAAAGCATTACATACTGATTTGAATGTGTGATGCAGTGGTTCACACACATGTTCTATTGGTTTTCATGAATACCGCATTGATTTGAATGCATATTGTGCTGCGTGACATACATAATTATATGATCAATTGTTTCATTGTTCTAATGATCTGTTTTGTATGTGCAAAGTAATGGTTTTAAAGTACAACTTGTTGGTTTGAAATCAGTGCTTGCTGATTTGCATGCATAATGTTCTGTTCTCTCATGTAACCTGCTAGTTTGCATATTTAACATATTGATTTGCATAAACTACTAGTAGGCATACAATTGCATGCTCCAATGAATAGCGCATTAGTTTAAAAACACACCATATGTGTTTGTGTAAAAATAATATTAGATGTTCTTGCGTCACTTATTGATTTGTGTGAGCAATATTCCAGGACATACTTTTGGAACTATTTGGGTCATAGTTTTGGTCCGATTTGCAGTAAATATAATACAGCCCACTAAATCACACTTTAAATTGGTAAACCAAAACCGTTTAAAATAAAAAAAACATTTCTTTTAACAGCCTAACCTTCTACAGATCTTGTGGTCCCTGTCTCTCCACTCCCTTAAATTTGCGGAGTAAAACCATAGTTTAGTGAGGCAAGCCAATGCATCAAGCAGAGGCTTTTGTTGAAAGAAAACCCTTTCAAGCCAAGGTGTTTGCTGTTCATTAACTAGTATGATACATGAGCCAGTATATTGTGCAAATAAATCATGAAGTGATGTTTTGAAAACATAGGCCCTCATTACAACTTTGGGGGTCGGTGATAAAGCAGCGGTAATACTGGCAGCAGGCCGGCGATAAAAAAATGGAATTATGACCACAGCGGAAACCGCCCACACAGACAGCCACTTTAACATTCCGCCCGCCACGGTGGTAGCAACAAGCACTGCGGTAGTTACTGCAAACGGCCAGGTGGAAGACAATGTACCGCCCACAGTATTACAAAAGACCTATCCGCTACCTTTTTCAGGGCGGTACCAACAACATCAAAAGCACGGCGGAAACAGTACACAGAAGGCAAAGGACTCACCTCTGGAGACTCAGGGAACAACCACAATGCCATGGAGTTGTACATCTTCCCCATGACTGTATACCTCTTCTTGCATTACGAACAGCAATACACACACCATACACATAAATAGATGCAATAACATCACATATCTACCCCGTACCCTTTAGGAATAATGCAAGGACAAAAGGAATAGATTAAAGTGAGTGTAATAAGATAAAATAGAAATTTGTTCTTCAAAATCAAAACACTATATACATATATACAAATGGAGGAACACTGCCCAGTCCTCAATGTCCTTGGGCCACAGGGCCACTACACATAGGTCAAGGCCCCACTTGACTCCTGCAACAACACGGAGAGAACACTGCAGGGGCATCAGGTCAAAAATACACAGGCACCTCAGGGGGATAGGGAACGGGGATGCACCTCAACCGGAATATGGTACAACACCACTGGTCCTGGAGGGGGCAACGTGCCCATTACTCTGTCCTGGGGAGTGCAAGGCCACAGTCTCTCAAGTGGGTGGTTTGTCCACTGCTTGGTCCTGGGGAGTGCAAAGCCACAGTCTCTCAAGTGGGTGGTTTTCCCACTGCTTGGTCCTGGGGAGCGCAAAGCCACAGTCTCTCAAGTGGGTGGGTTGCCCACTGGTTCTGGAGGGGGCCTTGTGCCCAGTGTGCTTCATCCTGGCATGGAGGGGGTGAGTGGATTGCTTTTTCCATTGGTTCTGGAGGGGACCTTGTGCCCAGTGTGTGTCATCCCGGCAAGGATGCGGTGAGTGGATGTCTTCTTCCACTGGTTCTGGAGGGAGCCTTGTGCCCAGTGTGTGTCATCCCGGCAAGGATGCGGTGAGTGGATGTCTTCTTCCACTGGTTCTGGAGGGGTCCTTGTGCCCAGTGTGCTTCATCCTGGCAAGGAGGGAGTGAGTGGATGGCTTCTTCCACTGGTTCTGGAGGGGGCCTTGTGCCCTTTGATGCAGCCCTTGGGGAGTGCAAGGTCACAGTCTCTCACCTGGGTGTCACACCTACAGGATTTAAAGGGTCCAGGAAGCACTACAGCCCATGGAGGCAGGACTATACACTGCCCGCCAGCGGTGACGGCTGCTCAGTAGTGGCAGTGGTTGTGCTGGTGTTGGGGATGTGAGTGGTGGGGGGGAGGCTCCAGCCCCTCCCCTGAAGCCTCGGATGGCTGCCCATTGGGGCTGCTGCTGCTTGCAGTGGTGCTGGTGGCGGTAGGGGGAGGGTCCAGCCCTTCCCCCGCAGCCTTGGATGGCTGCCCACTGGGGCTGCTGCTGTTGGCAGTGGTGCTGGTGGCAGTGCTGGTGGCGGTGCAGACAGTGGTGGGGGGATGCTCCAGCCCTTCCCCTGCAGCCTCGGACAGCTGCCCACTGGGGCTGTTGCTGCTGGCAGTGGTGCTGGTGGCGGTGCTAGTGGCAGTGCTGATGTCGGTAATGCCAGTGGTGGGGGGAGGCTCCAGCCCCTCCCCTGCAGCCTCTGATGGCTGTACCGCCATGGTTGGTGGTGGGGGTCAGAATCAGTCTCAGCACCAGGTCCCCTGTCCTTCCTGCCTGCAGGTGCAGGCCCCTTGCCCTTCCCTTTCGCAGCTGGTGGTGCCGCCCTTCCCCTTGGCAGCTGGTGGTGCCTCCTTGCATTTCCCCTTGGCAGCTGGTGGTGCCTCCTTGCCCTTCCCTTTGGCAGCTGGTGGTGCCTCCTTGCCCTTCCCCTTGGCAGCTGGTGGTGCCCCCTTGGCAGCTGGTTGTGCCTGTTTTGTCTTGGGTGCACGCTGGTCTGAATGTGTGCTTGGGATAGGTTGGGGCTGAGGGGAATGGGACTGGGTAGAGGAAGTTGGAGGGGGAGCTAGAGACAGGGACAATGGCTGCCATCAGGGTGGAGGCCAGATCCAGGATTGATCTCTGTTGGGCTGCCATGCCAGAGTGAATGCCTTCCAGGAATGCATTTGTTTGTTGCAAATGGCCTGCCAGCCCCTGGATGGCAATCACTATGGTTGACTTCCCAACAGAGATGGATCGCAGGAGGTCAATAGCCTCCTTACTCAGGGCAGCAGGGCTAACTGGGGCAGGCCTGAGGTGCCTGGGGCGAAGGAGATGCCCACCCTCCTGGGTGAGCGGGCACGGGAAACTCGCTGAGGGGCTGCTGGGAGGGCGGTGCTGGTGCGAGGGGTGGTGACTGTACCTGTAGTTGGGGTGGGCACAGAGGTGTCCGCCACCACCTGGGAGCTTCCATCGGAGGAGGTATCACTGTCCGCATTGTCCCCACTTGTCTCTGCCGTAGTGCTCCCCTTGCCCTCCGTACCACTGGTGCCCTCACCGTCGGTGGATTCAGCCTCTTGGGCCCTGTGGGATGCAGCTCCCTCCGTTGCCGGTGCCTCTGCTCCTCCGCCAGATGATGCTAATGCACATAAGGACAGGGTGACAAAACAAAAAGGGGGAGGAAGAGACGAAGGATACACTTGGTCAATGGCAGCAACAACACCACCATTGGCGTACACGACACACACACACACACAGGGAACAGCCCTACACACTAGGCAATGCACTAACAGTCACAATGCTAGTCACCAGTCCATGGACAGGAATACTTAACGCCAATAGCAGCATACCTGAGACACACAGACTCCTGCCCAGGAGTGGATTCCTACTAGCTTGGTTGGAGGTATTTTACATCAGAACCCTGCCCAACATGGGACCTATCCTGCAATGTCCGTCCTGGCCTAGGGGCGCCCAAAGGCCTACATACCCCACCCGGTGACAACCCCACCACGCGCAAGTAGTGTATTGGGAAACTGTACTCACCCCCTTGTGGCTGCTGTGATGCCCTCAAGCACCCATTTAGCTCTGGATAGGCCACCGCCAGTATGCAGGCCATCAGACGGGTCAGGGTTCGACGGGCACCCATTCCTCGTTGGGAGGCCATCTTCAGCTGGGCCTCCACCGTCTTCCTTGACCAGTGTCTCAGGTCCTCCCTATGTTTGCGACAGGGGGTGCTCCGCCTGCCATAGACCCCCAGGGTCCGCACATCCTTGGCGATGGCATGCCATATACCCTTTTTCTGATGGGTGCTGACCTGCTGAAAAAGAAACATAGAGAAGGATATCAGTCATACCCTCCGGCCAGTTACACTCATGGTCCACCATAGCCCTCACATCCCCTTATGCACAGCCATTGCCCACAATACATGCATCACGCTGCCCAGAACCCTTCCACCAACCCCCCTACACGTGGCCCTCACACACAGCACTCCATGCATTCATGCCCCATGCATCGTGCTCACAGTGTACTCACCTGTTGGTCTGGAGGCCCATACAGCATTCAGTACTGGGGTAGGACCCCATCCACCAGTCTCCCCAACTCCGCAGCGGTGAAGACAGGGGCCCTTTCCCCAGTGATACGAGCCAGGATCGGTTCCAGACACAGGTCACAGCAGCACATGCAGTGTAGGTCCTCTCTTGTTGCAGGTCAGGTAGCAAGTGAGTGAACAGATAGAAAATGGCGGTCACATCCATGGCGGTGCGCACCATCCGACGGCGTACATCACCATTGGCCACTGTAACCCATAGGGCCCAATGAGGAGTTGCACGGCGGTACTGGACCGCCTCCCGCAAAGGCACACAACATCAGCGGCATTACCTCATTTCCACATGTCGATCCACACAGGACAGGTGGACGCCATTTCATTGGGGGGCAGGCCATGGCACCTTACTGCGTCACGGTACACATAGGTACCATTTGGGCCTATCCAACAACATACTGTTACAGTCACAACATGCAATGCAGTGTAGTGTTTGGAAATGTGGAATACTGACCAGCTGCTCACCGCTTTGTCCCCTAGATTACAACCGCTGCGGATAAATAGGAGATGGAGACATCCCCCGTGTACAGACCCCTGGTGGACTTGGCCACAATGGAGGACAGGCACATTATCTTCACCTATAGACTAGACAGGGCCACAATCACAGAGCTGTGTGCCCAATTGGAGCATGACCTTATATCTGCTATCCGTCACCCCACTGGGATACCCCCTCTAGTGCAAGTCCTATCAGTGCTCTATTTCTTGGAAAGTGGCTCCCTCCAAGTGACAGTGGGCTCGGTAGCAGGAATGTCTCAGCCAATATTCTCAATAGTGCTGACCCGAGTGTTGACTGCCCTAATTAAACACATGCACAGCTACATTGTTTTCCCCCAGGTGGAGGATTTGGCCACCGTGAAAGCTGACTTATATGAAATGAGACGCATCCCCAACATTGTTGGGGCTATTGATGGTACATATATTGCATTTGTCCCCCCCAGAGAAATGAACAGGTGTTCAGAAATCAAAAGAGCTTTCACTCGATGAATGTGCAGATCGTTGGCCTGGCGGACCAGTACATCTCCCATGTCAATGCAAAGTATCTTGGGTCTGTGCATGATGCCTATATCCTGAGGAATAGCAGCATCCCATATGTGATGGCTCAACTCCAGAGGCACCGAGTGTGGCTAATGAGCCCATGGTTCCTACGCAGTGTCTGTTTGTGTATGGGTATGGTGCTGGCTATAAGGGTTAGTGTTTGGCTAATAGGTTTCCCTCAATATTTGCAGGTGACTCTGGTTACCCTAACCTCTCATTGCTGCTGACCTCTGAGAGGAATCCCAGGACAAGGGCAGAGGAACGTTACAATGAGGCATGTGAGTGAACAAGAAGAATAATAGAGAGGACATTCAGCCTCCTGAAGGCCAGGTTTCGTTGCCTCCATCTAACAGGTGGATCCCTGTACTACTCACCCAAGAAGGTATGCCATATCATCGTGGAATGCTGCATGTTGCCTAACCTTGCCTTGAGATGCCAGGTGCCTTTTCTGCAGGAGGATGAGGCTGGAGATTGGTGTGTGGCAGTAGTGGACCCTGTGAACAGTGAAGATGAGGAGGCAGAGGATGAGGACAACAGAACAGCTATTATACGACAGTACTTCCAGTGACACACAGGTAGGACACTGTGACTTCACTTTGCAATGACAGTTTTGTATTTGACATTGTACATGGCAGGCAGATTCTCCCAATTCTATGGCCACTTTCTTTACCCTTTGGCATCTCTATTTTCAGATATCTGTTCCCCACTCTGGCACCTGGTGTGTTGACTGTAGCCGGGAAAGCTTCTCTTTAAAAGACTCGCACCGAGTCGGGAAGTTGTCTTTTCGGGAGAGCACGTCAGGGTAGGTTCCCCTGCAGACTGCCGTCATCCACAAATAGTGACCGCTTTCGGCATGCTACTTCCCAAGGGGCCCCCCATGTACCAAGGGATGGGCGACCATTAGAGGTTTCTGACAATTAGTGAACTTCAATGTAAGTGACTATAAGATTTGTTTGACATTTTTGCAAACTTTTGGTAATATAGACAGGAGAAGTCTCATTATGTATTGGTCCTGAAGAAGCGTCATAGGATCTTGTTAGACCACTGTGCGCGAAACATGTTGACCATGTCCTAGGATCCCGACGATAATCTCCTTAAGCTCCAGCACCATGCAGAAAGTGGTTGAGCATTATTCCTCATTTTACACTTTCCTTCTGTTTTTAATCTTGGTCCCGGTCTTATTCCATTGATTAATTAAATTGACTCGCTCCTATTAAGACTGGGAACCAATTTTAGCTTTCACTCTCATGCCAGGATTAGCGCCTGACCGCAACACCAGGTCTTGTAGTGTCCGCTACCACAGCTGCTACCTAAAAGATCTCCAGCAAAGAGCCCCCTTACGGGGAGCCCGTCAGACATTGCAGCGCCGGTCTGACGAGGAGCTACCCGATGATGAAGCATGACATCCTCTCGGACGTGTGAGGGCTCTTGCTCCTGAACTTTAATGTTCCCCTAGTGATTATATTTTTCCATTTGGAACAGTGTACACCTTTTTTGAATGTTCAGTTAATTGGGAGACCGTACACTGGACCAACTAATCTCCCAGTCCCTCCCTTTGTTGAGACTGTAGCCTACTACATGTCATGCCTATGTATTTATTCCTGTACAGTTATATTGCAGTGTTTAAAGCTTGTTAAACAAATAGTTTGTTCAATCATTTGACAGACTCCATCCCTGTATTTTTTAAATTGTGTTTATTTAAGTGCTAAGAAGCAGAGGGGGTAGTGGAATGGGCTGGGTTGATGGTGGAGGAAAGTCCAGGAGAGAGGCCAGTCTTTTGGTGTCACAGGTGCATTGTCCAAGGGGGCATAGGAAGTGGAGCAATGGCAATTCAAGCTGGACAGAGTGACAGAGTGGGACACAAGGGCGACAATCAGGAAAGTCTCATTTCCTGGCGGGGGTCTTGGCAATGTTCTCTGGCTTCTGCCTGGATCACAGGGACTGTTTGCGCGGTGGTTCTCCTTCTGCAGGGGGGGTTCTGGTGGCCTGTTGGTCCTGTGGTTGGGCCTCCTGTCCACTAGTGGCAGCGGAGGTGGAGGGCTGTTCATCGGTGTGGCTAGTGTCAGGGGCCCGGGGTGTGCCACTGCCTCCCTCATGGTGTTGGCCATGTCTGGCAGAAACCCTGCAACTGTGACCAGGGTGGTGTGGTTGTCCTTCAGGTCCTCCCTGATCCCCAGGTACTGTCCCTCCTGCAGCTGCTGGGTCTCCTGCAACTTGTCCAGTATCTGGCCCATCGTCTCCTGGGAATGGTGGTATGCTTCCAGGATGTTGGTGAGTGCCTCCTGGAGAGTGGGTTCCCTGGGCCTGTCCTCTCCCTGTCACACAGCAGTCCTCCCAGCTTCCCAGTTGTCCTTTGCCTCTGTCCCCTGAACCGTGTGCCCACTGCCACTGACCCCAGGTCCCCGATCGTCCTGTGTTTGTGAGGTTGCCTGGGGTCCCTGTAGTGGTGGACACACTGCTGATTGACGTGTCCTGGGGCAGAGGTATGGGCCCGCTGGGTGGGTACTGTGGTGGTGTTTTCTGAGGGGGGAGGCTCTGTGGTGGTATGGGACTGTGCCTGGGTAACCCACTGTCTGGAGATCCCTGATGGGCCAGGTGGTCATCCAGATCCAGGCGTCTGGAGCTGCTGTCATCACTGTGGGCTTCTTCTGTGGGGGTACAGGATGTTGCTGGCACCTCCTCTCTGGTGATGTTGTGTGGGGGACCTGTGGGGATGTAAATCCAGAGTTATTTTTTCTGCATATGACATCTTGTACATGGGTGTGCTGCCCTGTATGTTTGTGATTGCCCTGTCAGCATTGCCTTGTCTGAGTAGTGATTTTGTGGGCTAGGTGATTTTCTCTGATGTGCATGCTTTTGTGATGTGCGTCCATGCAGGGCTGTGAGTGACGTCCATGCATTGGTGTTGCATGCAGGGCTTGATATTGGAATGGGTGGGTTATGATGGCGGGGTGTATGTGAGGTGGTGGGGTGATGGGGATGAGGGTAGGCTTGGGGGTATTTGATGGCATGCAGGTAGGGGGGGGTGATAGTAATGGAGATTTGACTTACCAGATTCCAGTCCTCCTGCTACTCCTGCCAGTCCCTCAGGATGCAGTATTGCCTAGACTTGCTCCTCCCATGTTGTTAGTTGTGGGGAAGGAGCTGGGGGTCCACCACCAGTCCTCTGTACAGCTATCTGTTGTCTTGCAACCATGGAACACACCTTCCCCCATAGGTCGTTCCACCTCTTCATGATGTCATCCCTCGTTCTTGGGTGCTGTTCCACGGCGTTGACCCGGTCCACGATTCTCCGCCATAGCTCCATCTTTCTAGCAATGGATGTCTGCTGCACCTGTGATCTGAATATCTGTGGCTCTACTCAGAAGATTTCCTCCACCATGACCCTTAGCTCCTCCTCTGAGAACCTGGAGTGTCTTTGTGGTGCCATGGGTGTAGTGTGTGTGGTGTGTGTGAGGGTGTATTGGGTGATGTGTTGGGGTGTGTGCTGTATGGTGTGTGGATGGTGTATGGGTGATGGTGTTCTGTGGCTCTGGTTCTGTGGGTGCTCTTGGGGTTTCTCTCTCTCTGTTGTGAATTTATTTGAGTCATAAAGGGTTGTGGGTAGTGTGGATGTGTGTTTTATAGTGTTGTGGGCATGTGGGTGTGGTGTGTGTATGTGTCAGGTGTGTGTAGTTTGAATTGTCCAATGTAGTGTTATTTTGTTAGTGTGTTTGTATTTTGAGTGTGGCGGTATGTACAGCCAATGGTTTACCACTGTTGAATGTCCGCCGCGGTGATTCATGGGTCATAATGCTGTGGGTGTAGTTCTGTTGGCGTAACGGTGTGGGTTTTGCTACCGCCAGTTTATTACCGAACTTTGGGCTGGTGGACTTGTGTGTGTGGCTGTATAGTTACGGATTGCTATGTGTGAGTCATAATATGGGTAGCAGTAAACCGCCGCACCAGCAGTATGTTGGTGGCAGTCGGCATGGCTGTAAGCGGGACTTACTGCCAATGTCATAATGAGGGCCATAATATTTTGCATGCAAACACACATAGGCCCTCATTATGACATTGGCAGTAAATTCCGAATACCGGCGTAGTGACTGCCACCAACATACCGCTGCGGTCGCGAACATCGTCTCCCAGATTATGACACATACAGGCAAAACCGACCGAAAACTGCCACAACCACAAATCCTCCAGACCCACTGAACATGATAAATTGTTGGAACTACCACCCATACTGATATGTCACCAATACTATGCCCTCCTAATAATGACCCACAAATCACCACAACGGACATTCAACGGCAGTAAATCATTGGCAGTGAGCACCGCCGCGGCAGACAAGGCCACCCATACACAAAACAACACAATATTGGCCAGAACAAAAAAAACACACCTGACACAAATACGCACACCCCACACACCCACTAACAGCACTATAAAACAAACACCCCCATCACCTAGAATCCTTTGCTAACACGACAAGACAGATACACTTTGCAACACTAACACAAAAGAGAACTGCACACACATATCACAACTACCTACTCATCCCACATGCTTTACACACCACACACACACCCACATCACACATCACACTCTGCACAACCTACACACACCACACAACACCTTTGTCACCACAAAGGCACCCCCGTTTCACCGATGAGGAGTTGCGGGTCATGGTTGAGGAAATAGTCTGGGTAGAGCCACAGCTGTTTGGAGCACAGGTGCAGCAGATATCAATAGCAAGGAAGATGGAGCTATGGTGGAGGATGGTGGACATAGTGAATGCTGCAGGACTCCATCCACGCGCAAGGGAAGACATGAGTAAGAGGTGGAACGACCTACGGAGGAAGGTGTGTTCCATTGCAGCAAGGCACCAGCTCACCATCCAGAGGACTGACGGTGGCACCTCCTCCCCCACAGCTAACAGCATGGGAGGAGCAAGTCTTGGCAATCCTGCATCCTGAGGGACTCATTGGAGTAGCCGGAGGACTGGAAACTGGTGAGTCAACATTTACTACCTATCACTCCACCATACCTGCATGCCACCACACCACCACCCCTCACCCTAACACCCATCACCTCTCTCTATCCCACACAGTGCACCACAACAATTAACAAACCTAAATGCCAAGCCCTGCTAGCCATACTCACTACATGCACATCCCTTCCAGCCCTGCATGTACACCCACCACCAATGCATGGACAGCATGGAGAACTAACAGTCCCACAATCCATCACCATACACAAACAAAGGTGGCAGGGCAACAGTACAGGGGAAGCTAGTGATGCAGAATATGTCACAGACATGTAGCATAATACAGCACTTACATCCCCACAGATGCCCCAGGCAATCACAGTGGCGAGAAGGTGCCACAGCTACCCAGTCCCCCACCAGAAGATGCCCCCAGTGATGACAGCAACTCTGGAAATCTGGATCTGGATGAACTCCCTGGCCCATCAGGGACCACTGGTCAGTCGGCTATCCCAGCCCACACTCAGTCCACTACAGAGCCTCCCTCCTCAGGATCCAACACCACAGCAGCCAACCAACATCCCCAGACATCTGTCCACAGGACACGTCAATCAATAGTGTGCCCACCTATACAGGGACCCCAGTCCACACTTTACAGGAGAGACAATGAGGGTCCTGCGGTCAGTGGCAGTGGGCACACGGTTCAGGGGACACAGGCACAGGGGGCCAGGGACATTCAGAGAACAGCTGTGCACCAAGGGGGAGACAGGCCCAGGGAACCGATTGCCCAGGAGGCACTCATTAAGGTCCTGAGGGCTTACCAAAAATCCCAGGACAAGATGAGTCAGGTGATAAAATTCATGCAGGAGATCCAGCGGCTGCAGGGGGAACACAGCCAGGAGATCAAGCAAAAATTTCAGGCCCTGAACACCACCATGGTCTGCATTGCAGGGGTGCTGGATGATGCAGAACAACATCATGAGGGACTGTTGTGCACACCAGCGGGCCCCTTCCACAAGCCAGTGTACAGACCAGCCCTCCACATCTGCCGCAGCTTGTGGACAGGAGGCCCTGCCACAGGACCCACAGGCCACCAGCACCCATCCCCCTGAAGAAGGTGAATTACCCCGCAAACAGTCCCTGTGACCCTGACAGACACCAGAGACAGTTGCCAAGACCACCACCAAGAAATTAACCCCTCCTGAATGTCCCCCTTGTGTTCCACTGTGTCAGCCTGTCCACTTAAAACTGCCATTGCTCTCCTTCATATGGCCCCTTGGACACTGGACCTGTGCCACAAACAGACTGGCCCACTATACTGGACTATTCCCAACCATCATCCCACTCTATTGAACTTTGCATTGTATACACATTTTTAATAAACACCCTGGGGCACAACTTGAGTAACAGTGCTTTATCTGAAGGTAATGTACAATATGTTATGAGCTGCAGGATCCTTTGTAAATGTCCATTAATATTTTGATCCATCCTACAAATGTGTCTCAGCAGTCTGTACACATCACAGCATATACTGTTGTAACCACAGCAACATCTGCAATAAGGGAAGGCATAGGTGACAGTCAGGTGGGATCCAAAGGTGATGACTAGCATAGTGCTACAGCCACACAGCACAACATTGAAATTGGGAAATGTTTAGTTCAACAGTCTTACCTGAGTGTTATTGGAAGTACTGCTGGATCAAAAGTGTCTTGTTGTCCACATCCTCCTCGTCTTCCTCCTCCTCACTGTCCTCACTGTCCACTGTTGCCACAGGTGCATTGTCACCCCCTCCTCCCGCAGATAGGGCACAAATTGTGCAACATGCAGCACACAACAATCCTGCAGACCTTCTCAGGGGAGTAGCATAGGATCCACCTGTCAGATGGAGTCATCTGAACCTAGCCTTCAGGAGCCCGAAGGTCCTTTCAACAATCCTCATAGTACGCCCATGAGCATCATTGTACCTATTCTCAATCCCTGTTCTCGGATTCCTAACAGGAGTCAGGAGTAAGGCAGGTTTGGGTAGCTGGAATCACCTGCAAGAAGTGAGGGACACACATTAGTCCAGCACAATGGCATGACTCCTGAAGGCATACACTGACATACATTGGGTGGGGACTAAGGCTCACCTATAAGCAATCTGAACATTGAGTGAGTAGAAACTCTTCATATTCTTGTACACCTGTTCATTGGCCCTGGGGGGGACTGAGGCAATATTGGTCCCGTCAGTGGCCCCAATAACATGTGGTATGTGTCCCATCGCCTAGAATCCAGCCTTCACAGTGGGTAAATCATCTACCTGGGGAAATGCAATGTAGATGCACATGTGTTTCAGCAAGGCAGACAAAACCCTTGCAAGCACAATAGAGAACATTGGCTGTGACATTCCTGCAGCCAAGCCCACTGTCACCTGGAAATAGACAGTTGCCAGGAAATGGAGCACTCAGAGTACATGCACAATAAGGGTATTACTGTTGTGCAATGGATAGCAGGTAGCAGATCAGGCTCCAATTGTGCACACAGCTCTGTGATTGTGGCCATTTCCAGATGATAGGTGAGGATGATGTGCCTGTCCTCCAGTGCAGCAAGGGGTCTGTGCATGGATGCTTGCCTCCTCCTCCTATTCCTCCACAGTGGTTGGTAGCTAAGGGACCCAAAAGTAAGAAGGGAGTGACAACAGGAACCATGAACACTGGTGCACTTCTTAATCTGTACATGTGTACTAGCATTAGAAAATGGCTACCGCTTGTCCTGTGTGCAGAGACAGGTGGAAGTGACCTCACTCCGCCAACGTTCTCATCATGGCAGGATGCGGTCTGCACCACTGTGCAATTCCTCATTGGCTAACATGGCCCTCTATGGAGTATGGGAACCAATGATGGTCAATGCCGGCGGTGAAGGTGTTCACCGCTGCGGATGTGATCACCATGTTACTTCCACCACTTCACTTGATTCCTGACTTTCCACAGGACGACATCCCCACTGCGTGTGCTGCTGTGACCTGTGTCTGGAACCTGCCATGGCACATGCAACAGGGGAAAGGGCCCCAGCCTTCACATTGGAAGAGTGGGAGAGGCTTGTGGATGGGGTCCTACTCCTATGTAGGCAGTTGTATGGGCCTCCAGACCAACAGGTGAGTACATCATGGGTACGTTGCATGCGACATGGCTGCATGTAGATGTATGTGTGTCATTTGGGTGTGTGTGGCTGGTGGCAGTGTTAGTGCAGGGGTATGGGTCATGTTTGTGCCCGATGAGGGGCTAATGCAGTATATAGGCCATATGTGTGACAGGCTGGACTGTGTGGTTCATGGTGTCCCACTGTTTGTGTTTCCTCTGCAGGTCAGCACCCATCAGAAGAAGGGGTTGTGGTGTGCCGTTGTCAAGGAAGTGCGGACCGTGGGGGTCTATAGCAGGTGGAGCACCCACTGCAGGAAACGATGGGAGGACCTTAGATGCTGGGCCAGGAAGACCGCGGAGGCCCAGCTGGGGATGGCCTCACAACAAGGGGGAGGTGCCCATCGGAACCTGACCCTCATGATGGCCCGCATACTGGGGGTGGCCAATCCTGAGTTGGATGGGCGCTTAAGGGCATCACAGCAGTCACAAGGGGGTGAGTACTGTGTGTTTGACAACCATCTCTGTTGCCTGGCATGGGATTTGAATGCAGGGTATCAGTCAGTGGATGCCCCAATAGGCCAGTTTAGACATTGCTGCGTGGTCAAGTTTAGGTTAATTGAGTAAAATGCATGTTTTTGATAGCTAGGTAGCTGGCTTTCCATGGTAGACAGGGCTTAGGTGGTCCCAGTGTGTGTGTAGCTGGCAGTGTTTGGCTCCTACCTGCTGTGGTACTTAGCCAATGGAATTCCAGTGTGGTCCATACTGCCCATTCTCAGTCACAGTGTGTGACAGTGATATGCATGCCCTCTGTGGTGTTGGTGCTGTGATTGACCATGTGCTCCCTTTCTTTCTCCCCCTCTCTCTCTCCTTATGTCATCTTGTCCATGTGTGCATTAGCATCATCTGGCGACGGACCTGCAGCCCATGGGACCAAGGAGGCACAATCCACTGACGCTGAGAGGACCAGTGGGATGGAGAGCGAGGGGAGCACCACGGTGTGGGACAGGAGCTGATAGCACTGACTCTGATTCTTCCTCCGATGGGAGCTTCCTGGTGGTGGTAGACCCCTCTGGGACCACCCCAGCTACAGGTTCTACCACCACCCCATACCAGCACCACCCTCCCAGTAGCACCCCACTGAGTTGCCCATGCCTGTTCACCCAGGAGGGTGGGCATCTCCTTCGCACCAGGCACCTCAGGCCCTGCCCCAGTCAGCCCTGCTGCCCTCAGTGAGGAGGCTAATGACCTCCTGAGATCCTTCTCTGTAGGGCAGTCAAAGAAAGTGAATGCCATTCAGGTTCTGGCATCCCAGATGTAGCAATGAAATGCCTTCCTGGAGGGCATTCACGGTGGCTTGCCGGACCTACAGAGATCAGTTCAGGCTCTGGCCTCTTCACTGACTGCAGCCATTGTCCCTGTTTCTTCCATCCAACCTCCAACTACCACTTCCCAGTCTCCTCACCCCCAATGCATCCCACGCACACATTCAGACAAGCATGCACACAAAACATTACACACGACTCGCACAAACACAGGCAACAAACTTTAACCCACACAGCTAACAGACAGATGCACACATAGCATCACCCACTGCCTCCACTCTCTCTTCCTCCTCCCTCACAATCACATCTGCACTTACACCTGCATGCACTGCAGTCCCTGAACATGCCACCTACACAGCCTTGCCCACAGTCACCACAACAGCAGACCTGCAGACATGCACCCCACACACCACATGCACAGTCACCATCACCACCATCACCACCTCATGCAGCACACCCACCTCACATGTAGACACCACCACAACATCCATCCACACATCCTGTTTGTCTTCCCCCACCCTGTCTGCCCCCCTCCAAAGACACACAAACGCTTGCACTCAGACCCCCAACAGCCATCCACCTCACACACGCACACTGTCCATGCACCTGCACCCAAGTCCAGCACACCTCCTCCTCCTACAACCACTCCCTCTACCTCCACTCCCATCCCTCCTCCCACATCCTGCCCTAATGGCCCTAAGAAGCATTTCCTTTCCCGCCTTGACCTCTTCCCTCCCCATCCTGCCCATAAGAAGAAGGTCCCACCCCCCAAGCCAAGTACCTTAAGCACCCAGTCAAACACTGTACCACCCCCAAAGTCTCCATCTGCCACTAAGGGGCACATGAATGCGACACCGGCCCCCACCCCAAGGACACTCCTCTGCCCCCAAAACAGAGGGCTAAAGTGATGCCCCCTCCCAAACAGACAACCAAGACCAGGGAGCCATCTTCGAAAACTAGGGCCAAGGAGACCCCTCCCAAGACCAAGGCTAAGGAGGCCCCTACAAAATCTAAGCCCAAGGAGTCCCCCGCAAAAACAAAGCCCAAGGAGGCCCCTACAAATACATAGCCCAAGGATGCCCCTACTAGCAAAAGCCCAAGGAGGCCCCTCCAGAAGCAGTGGCCAAGGACCCCCTCCAAAACCAGTGGGAAGGTAGCTCCCTCCATCATCAGAGGGCAGGGACCCCCCTCCAGAACAAGTGGGCAAGGAGACCCCTCCATCACCAGAGTACAGGGACCCCCCCTCCAGAACCAGTGGGCAAGGAGACCCCTCCATCACCTGAGGGCAAGGAGCCCCCTCCATCAGCAGAGGGCAAGGATCCCCCTCCGTCACCAGAGGGCAAGAAGCCCCTTTCATCAGCAGAAGGCAGGGAGCCCCCTCCATCACCAGAGGGCAAGGAACTCCCTGCATCATCAGAGGGCAAGGAGCCCCCTTAGTAACCAGTGGGCAAGGGTCCCCTCCAGAACCAGTGGGAAAGGGTCCCCTCCAGAACCAGTGGGCAAGGAGCCCCCCTTTAGAACCAGTGGGCAAGGGTCCCCTCCAAAACCAGTGGGCTAGGTGCCCCCTCTGTATCCAGTAGACAAGGAGCCCCCTCCAGAACAAGTGGGCTAGGAGCCCCCCACCAGAACCAGTGGGCTAAGAGTCCCCTCCCAATGAGAAGCACCACTGCCCCCTGCCCCCTGAGGTGCCTGCCCATTTCCAACATGATGCCCCTGAACAATGGAGTCCCAATGTTGTCAGGAGTCTAGTTGGGGCTTGGACATTGCTCTGTGGGCATTAGAGACTTTTAACTGGCTTTTGGGACTCCATGTACATATGCAGTTGTGTATATTTGTTTATTTTTAATTTTCATCCAACATGACTACAGTGGTTGGAACAGAGGTATGTGTCCTGCCTTTCTTTGCTCCTGGGTCCTGTTGCAGTCGATTTACTCTGCAGCTGGTTCTGGGTGTGTGGTGTGTGTGTGTATGGTATGTGTTGTGTGTGTGTGTCACTCTCACCTACCTCTCTCCCTCCTTAGTGTGTTAGGTGGCTGTACTCATCATCGTCATCTTCATTGTCATTGGTGGTCCTGGACGGCCATGGCGTGGTATAGCATCGGGAAGACTTGCAGTTCTGCTTCCATGGCAGCCACAGACTCCTCTGTGTCCATGGAGGTAAGTGTCTCCTTTTAAATGATGTGTTTCCGCCAGGCTTTTGGTGTTGTTGCTACCGCCCCAGAAATCCTGGTGGTGTGCTATGTCATAATATGGAGGGTCGATCTATGTCTTCCGCCTGGCTGTAGGTGGCTACCGATGTGTTCAGTGGTCGTACCGCGCTGGTAGTTGGTGTGGTACATTGGCTGTCTATGGAAGGGATCACTGCTGTGGTTATTATTTGGTGGTCATTATCGTCGGCGTGGTGATAACCTGACCGCCAAGGACATAATGACCACCTTAGTGTGCTTGCAAACCAATGTATTATTCATGGGAACCATACAACTGTTTACATCTACCGCATCATGCTTTAATATCATATTTAAACATGGAATCCAACCTCTTATGCATGCAAATCAGTACACCATGCATACAAATTGGCAACTAATGCTTTCAAACCAATGGGGTGTACATTTACACAACACATTACACATATAACCTACTACATTACAAGAGTGAAACAATATATTATGTAACTGAACCATACACTTATGTATGCCAACCAGTCCAGAATGCGTGCAAATCAATGCAGTGTTCATGGATACCAGTAGTATATGCATGTGAACACGCACATCATGCATGCAAACCATCATGTAAAGTTTTCAAAGTAATATATTATACAAATGTTTGGAGTATTACTTAGGGGTGGGGTAATGACCCACCTTAAGTAATATCTACACCCTTCCCAGGGTGACCATTAACGTCATTAAATTAACCTGGTCCCAACCCTTTCAGACAGACTTAACAAAAAGGCAATGAGTAAAGTGTTTATGCAGGACCAAAACAGTAGTAAAGTCAGAAAATAACACATGAAGAATTCTAAACCAATGTAACAAAATAGAGTGAATTTTAATAAATATAAGGATATACAAAGAAAAAAGCCAATACGGGGACCCAGAGATATGCTTTTTTAAAGTTTTAAATAAAAATAACACTGAAAGCATTAAGCATAAACTGCTGTCATCTGACCACGGTAGACCAGGACCTAGACCCAATTTCAGGCCAACTGCGATGGTGTGCGGGATGGCTATGGAAATCAGGTTTGATTGGACGGGTATTTTACCTTTGACTTAGTCACTGAAATGGAAGTTCAAAATGTTCAACAATGGAAAGTAGCAAGCTGAGGACACATAGGGCTCCACAAGGTGGAATAGCCATTGGTCCAGATAAAGCAGGTGACTTTTGGGAGGAAAACTCAGAATGTAGAAATTTGAATTTCATACCCAAAGAAAGCCCCTTACTGGTCAGATTCTTTTAGCACCATCACCCTATGAAGGATTCTATGTTCACACTTATTCACTTTTTTGGAGCTTGGATTCCTCCAGCAGGGCAAGGATACAGGTTGTGACAGAAAAGGGCTCCACAAGCCAGATACTTTCTCTGCAAGGTCCCGTTGTACTGGATTTGCTGTGGCAGAAATGCTCTAATTGGGGGAAACCTGAATCCTCAGGTCAACAGCAATGCACCTTTGTCGAATCAGCTAGGCAGGTTTGTCCCAGTCCTCCACAGACCTTTGGAGCCAAAAAGCCTCTAAGTCCTAGCTTTCCCAAGATATTGACACAGTACAGGGATTCAGGACCTCAGTAGCATCAGTTAAGGGGTCAGGTGTCACTCTAATAGAAGCCACCATCACAATCCAGGGTAGGTCAAGTTGGAACTGGTCAGCCGGGCAATTGTAGGAAAAGCACCTTTTAGCTTGTTGTGTCCCTGTAGCTTGAAAAGGATATCAGAATTATGACCCTTGGAGTTCACTTCATTGTCTGGGATACAAAGGGGAGAACAGGTCCAATCTTTTGGGGCTCCTTGTATGTCTTAGACAGCAGGATTAATCCTCTTATGATCTTCCATGGGTCCAGAAGTGTTCTGAAGACAGTACTTGGCATGTCATATTGGTGAGGCGACTACCTAGCTCCTTCCTCAGCCTGGGATTACTT
The DNA here is from genome assembly GCF_031143425.1 of Pleurodeles waltl. Lineage (NCBI taxonomy): Eukaryota > Metazoa > Chordata > Amphibia > Caudata > Salamandridae > Pleurodeles > Pleurodeles waltl. The sequence continues at coordinate 854,878,169 of NC_090449.1, forward strand.
TTGCAGCATTTGCTGTGTGCCCTACATCAAACAATCGACCAGTACCCATCTTTTTTCCCTTGTCTAGAGCACTACCAAGAAGCAATGCCTCCTCTGTGGTCTCTTCAAACCAGAACTGGGGGAGCTCCCTCTCTACTGTGATTTGAGCCTGGCTGACTGTGGGAACAAAGAAGTGGCCTGTGCAACTGTCATCTGACATCTGCCTCTGTCTGGGAAGGGCCCTTTGAAGCTAATTAAATTGCTGGGCACTGCCCAAATGGTCACCCTGCTAGAGGAGCTGAAAAACCTCCCCACACCCAAGTACCTTTCTCCTGCTTTGTGAGCAGTTTTCATACTTCAGTCCGGGCAATCAGAGGGCTCCAGCTGGAGGCTAATGCAAATTATCCCCCTCCAGCTTAATCTTATTAAAAAGGAAGGTTGAGGCCTGCTGTGAGGGGTTATTTTGACACATCAATTTGCAGTTTAAAAGCTGCTTTAGTCAGGCTATGATGGCAGGCCTGAATTGATGATTTAGACTGCCACTGTAGTGGATGGCACAATAGGTGCTGCAGTCCATTGTGACATACCAAATGTATCTTGATGAAAGGAGGAGCACATGCACTTTTACCATTGATTTGCGGGGGTACAGTGTAGGGAGCTCTACAGCCAGCACAGATAAGACAAAAAGTTTTATGGTGCACCACACAAAGATGGCTATTCCCCACAGAAATCAGCATACAATAACTGCCATAAAAAATTAGCCCCTGACAATGGTGCATGCTTGCCCAGTGATCCCTCTAATCCTGTTTTAGGATACCATGTGAATGTCCAGGTCACTTACCTTTTGACGTCATTACAACGTGGTTGAGAACATAAGTCTGCAGATCACTTACATGTACCCTTATTTACTTACCCACCACTGGAGTTAGCTGGACTCCCGGTAAAGGTAATTCTGATAGTTCCAGGAGTGGGGAAATAAAGAGGATTATTCCAGGAGACCTGTAAAGAGGTCCCTAAATCATCTCTTTCTAAACCAAGTGATTATTCATTAAAGCCAATTCACATTCAATTTGAAGATTTAAGAGATTGCAGTAATGCTGGAATTCCTGTAAGTGTACTGCCACAAATGGTAATCAAGCTTTTGCTATAAATGTAGCTCACAATGTGAATAAGTGTGTCTGCATATTTTTGATATTTTAATTAATTAATATGTACAGAGTTGGCACAATTTTTTTTTATTTTTTTTTATCAAGCATGGTTTTCCTGTGCAAATAAGTAGTATTGCCACATTCTTTACAAGGTAATATCACCTTTCTCTAAATTACTCTATTATTACTCTAAGCACACAAAAACACTAATCTGACATTTGACTCAATGTTCTACCCATCTATCTATCACTACAGTTTTTCACACATGCAATATTATATTATATCTAAATCAGACACTTAGCTGTTTACAATCTCCGTATATATGTATTTGTACCCCTCCTGCCATAACTCGTTACAATGTATAGTCAAGCAGGATTGCATCAAGCAAAGTATAGTAGACATCTATGAGGAAGTGGGTGGGAAGTTGTCTCCCTATTGAACTCCCAGAAAAGGGTTGTGGGATATCATAGGTGACATCAGTATGGTTTCTGTATTATTTTATCATGTGCACTGTTTTAATGCCTTTAGGTGCTTGATTATATATGAAATGACTTATTTTTCAGATAAACAACACGTTTGCTTTGCTGACTTTTGCTTCCCTCCTTTTTTTCATACATGAACTGCACAGTTTCATTTATTGGTTTTTTTTTTTTTAGAAATATTCCCTCCATGAACATTTGTGTTTTCAGTATATTATACCCAGTTCTGTGGGGGTTTATTGGGTTGCCCTGTAATCTTTAACAGCCTTGAATTACTTGAATTACATGGCATTAGGATGGCAATCATTAGTTGGAGCATGGGCTTTCCCTTGCATTCATTTGTGGATTATGGTGCATTCACAGATTTACTAAAGCTAGTAAATTTGGGAATGCATCAAAATTATATGATTTCCTGAAACAGGTGTAACAATGAAAAATATATTTATTTCTCCTTATTACTTCTTCTTTCAATGTGTGCTGCATTCTGCAGTACTCATAGAAAGGGGAAAATGCATTCAAGGATTTGGGGCCAGATGTAGGAAACGTTTAGCGACTCACAAACGGCAAAAATTGCCGTTTGCGAGTCGCTAAACGCGTTTCCCAATGCAGAAATGCATATTGCGAGTCGGCACCGACTCGCAATATGCATTTCGGAATAGCAAATAGGAAGGGGTGTTCCCTTCCTATTTGAGAGTCTGAGTGGTATGCAATACCATTTGCGACCGCGTACGCGGTCGCAAATGGTGTCGCAGTTACCATCCACTTCAAGTGGATGGTAACCCACTCGCAAATTGGAAGGGGTCCCAATGGGACCCCTTCCACTTTGTGAATGGACCCAAAAATATTTTTTCAGGGTAGGTAGTGGTCCAAGGGACCACTACCTGCCCTGAAAAAAAAAACGAAACTAAAGGTTTCTTTTTTTTTTTTAAGTGCAGCTCGTTTTCCTTTAAGGAAAACGGGCTACACTTAAAAAAAAAAACTGCTTTATTGAAAGCAGTCACGAACATGGAGGTCTGCTGACGACAGCAGGCCTCCATGTTTGCGAGTGCCTATACTCACTATGGGGCCGCAATTTGCGACCCACCTCATGAATATTGATGAGGTGGGTCATTGCGACCCCATAGCGAGTTGCAGTCGGTGTCTGAGACACCGTACTGCATACCAATTTGCGAGTTGCAAATTGCGAGTCGCATGGACTCGCACTTTGCAACTCGCAAATTTTTAATTTGCTACATCTGGCCCTTAGTTTTGTGCAGAAATGTATCCTATCCTGCATGCAAACAATCTTGTCTGTAATGCAGGCACCCTTGCACCATGCTGCAAAGATGTCTGAAATAGGTCTAAGTAGTACTCAAGGGACCAATGCAAGGAGACAGCAGAAATATACCATGTGTTAGTTGATATGGCATTTTTCTGCTGTCTGCCTTACATGCAACGCAGCACAGCAACTTTGCTTGATGCCCTGCATTGTGTAAATGCAAGTTATTATGCCCCTTACTTCATTAGTGCATCTGGGAAACTGTGCTACAACACTGCCATGCATTTGGTCTTCTGTCCTCCAGTCATAGAAGGCAAAGGGGCCTTCTACTATTTTTTTTCCAATCTTGCGGTTTCCCAACCTTTGGTGCCAATGTTGCAGCAGACTAATGTATACAAGAAAGGGATGGATGGAATGATTTAATTAATCTCAGCCACTGGCAATTACTTGTGGCTGCATCCCAAACCATTGTTATGTTGTACACCATGTCACCTCAGTTCGGACCCAGCTATATGCAAATCATTCTTGACTCTGCTCCAATCAGAATGGTCCAGCCAGAACTGCCAAGCCAGATCCTAACTATACCAGAAAAGAAGCAACCCAGGACAATTTTCGCCCTAATTATGGGCTCATAGGATGGGCATAGCTTGGTTTCACTGACACAGTGGGTACAGGATCCATGTCTGGGCATAACTGCCCCACTTAGGGTGACACACTAAAGTATACAAAAAATTAATTGGTAGCTACTCAGGGCCATATCCCAATTCATTGTTAATTTGCACACCAGGTCAATTCAGTTTGGACCAAGCTATATGCAAATCAGTCTTGACCCTGCTCCATTTGGAACACTCAAGCCCAAACTGCCAAGACAGGTCCTCCTCAAGCCAGAACACAAGCAACCCAGGAGAGGGTCTCCTCAGCCAGGCACAGCTTGGTTCCAGTGACACTGTGTGCATGGGAGAGACATCAGGGCATACCCGTCTCACTAAGTGTGACACGCCAAGGTATACAAAAAGGTGATGGATAGAATGCCTGGATTCATTTTAGCCACTGGTAATTACTCAGATCGCATCCCATTTCATCACTATTTTACACACAATGTCACCCAGTTTGGGCCCAGCTACATGCAAATCATTCTTGACCCTGCTCCAATCAGAACATTTAAGCCCAATCTGCCAAGCCAGGTCCTTCTAAAACTGGAACAAAAGCAAACCTTGAGCAGTTTTGTCCTGTTATTGGCTCATCAGCCTTGTACAGCTTGAATCCAGTCAGACAGTGTGCGCTGGAGAATTGTTTGTGTTAGAGGATGGCTTAAAAAGGAATTCTATGAAGATTTGACCCTTTTGCCTAAATCAGCATACCCCGCCATCCCCCATGGTTCTCTGCCATGCTGGTTTATGTGCTACCAGTTGAGGTCTCCATGTACTAATGGCTAACACTATGCTAAATATTTCCTTGCAGAAGTCAGGTAGTCTCATACAGACATATTGTAGGATCTGGATGCAATACACCTCAAGTTGAAAAGGAATTTTAGTGTTTCCTATACAACTTTATGTTTGATGGATATTTTGATATATGTACTGCAGATTTGACCCTCAGATGCATACCCAGTAAAATCAAACACTCCATCTTACTTTCAATCTCATTTGATATAGTAACTATAAGGATTGATTGATAACTTTAGGCCAATGTAAGGAAGATGGAAAAAGAGAGTAAACCCATTTTTTGTTTTCTGTTAGTTCACACAGGAGTGAAACTGCGAGTTTTTTAAAAACATAATTAATAAGACATGCTTCCTGTTCAATGTGAATTGGATCTAAACAATCACCTGGATTGGGGGCAAAATAAAAAATTGTCCATTGGCCATCACAATGGTAGAACATCTAACATATACCATCTCTAAGGTATATTACCTAAAATGAAATACTTCAGGTAAAAGGAAACACACAGTAAGCGGTGCCTACTAATTAATTGAAAGGACCTTGACATTGATCAACCCATTAAGTTTAGTTAAATCACACCATTTTCAAGGGTGAAAACCCTCAAACATCCTAAGTAACTTGGTTCATTATTGAGTTCCTCCTCCTCCTGGCTCCTTTGCTGTAGTTTAGATGGACTCCGTATTTTGGAGCTGTTTTGGAGATATTGTTTATTAATCTAAAAACATTTCCACCAAGAGTTCTGGGAGATTCACTATAAGTTATTTAGGTGTTATTGAAACAGAAAAGGATTAATGGCTGTCCAAAGGACATTAGCAAGTCATGCTGTCTGATTTCCACAGGCAGCAAATTTTCATTGTGATTGTAGCATAGCGGAAGACTTGATTGGCCAATTTTTTTAAATATTATGTATCTTGCACTCACACATGTTCTTCTCTCGACATCTGAGATTTTCATTTCCTCCAGGTACTGTGATGGAATGCATGATAGAAGGTACTCAGGTTTGATCAGAAATAAAGTATTGTATGTAATACAGGCAAGTTACAATTTATTCTTGCTTTAGTAGGGAGCCAATGCAAGTTTGTGAGTATCAGGAGGATGTAATTAATTTTCCTTTGCTCCCAGGAGAGCAGCTGGATGGATCACTGCTTTGGGAGGGGCTAAATAGCAGAAGGAACACTAGCTAGGATGGAATTCACATTATCAATTTTGGATGAAAGCTTAGAGACTGGTTCTAAAATCATTAGTTTAAAGAAAGAAACAAATGTATTTTCTTGACAGCAAACAAAGTGGCTTGGGATTAGGAAGCTGATTGTTAAGCTTTGACGTGATCCAAAAGATTAGATTAGAATCAAGAAAGGTTAGATTAGAATCAAACCATATACCCAATGATTTTACCTTGAATGAAATAACAGGAGAGAAGTCTTCACAAGTGGTTTCAGAGAGCCATGTGCAGTCCTTTCTTTGTTAATTATGTTGGTGCTTATTATGAGGCATTCAGTTGCTAAAAATATATTGAATGGCATCCGAATGTAAGTTTTCTGTAGACAAGCTTTCAAGATAGCCAGATCTTGTATAAAGGTGATGATTTTATGCATCATTGGATTTATGCACATTTTATGCACATTTTAATAGATGACACACCCTGAGTCTCCCATCTACAACCCCAGGGGCTCCATAAACATATTAAAGATTGTCATAGCAAGGATTGAGGCTTTTGAGATTTTGAGGCATGTCTTCTTATTCTCATCACCTATTAAAAAATAGGTACACCATCTCAATAACACTCTTCCAGTGTGCATGAGATGCTCTGAAATTTGTTAGAGTTGGCCTTGATCCATCATATCAAATGTCACGGAGACGTCCAGTAGTATTAGCAAGCAGGAGGCACCATTATCTAGTACTGAGGGGATGTCATTGCAGATTTTAAGGGTGATTGTGTCTATTTTTGACGTCAGAATAGTGTGGAGAGAGGAGCTTGTGGTCGTCAATATGTTTATTGAACTGAATAGCAACACTTTTTTCAAGGACTTTCCTTGCCAGTGAAGGTTAATCACAGATTCATTTCTTGAATTAGTGTTTGGGCCCTGATGGAGCTTTTGTAAAAGAGGCAGTTTTTTGTGAGTCTGGAAATATTCCTTCTTTTAGCAACACCTTGACTAATTGGGGATATAGTTTGGAGCACGAGTGAAAATTAGCTTTGAGAATCTTTGCAGGTATAATTGTAGAAGAAAGTTAGTTTTAGATCTTTGATGAACTTTGTTTACATTTTTGAACAAAATAGTTGAGAAGCCACCCTAAGGATTTTTTTTAACTACAAAAGGAGGGACTGGTGACTGTGTAAGATCCTAGGAAAGGACAGTGTTTCTGATTTGCAGGATCTTTGTGAAGAAATAATTTAGAAAGTTCTTGCTTTTCTGATGGTTAGTAGGTGTAGGCATGGTGGCTGGGTGAGAGGAATCCACTTTCACCTAGTCAAAGAGTTGCTTTGGTTTGTTTAGTGAATTACATATTTACCATTCGACAAAATCATCTTTGGGTGAGAGAATGTCTGTCATTTTGTACTTACTTATTATTTTTTTAGATTAGTTGTTATATAATGTGTCTTTTTTGATCTCCAATCTCTCCCAAGTTTCATTTTTTTTCTAGTGAGGTAGACTTCTATATACTGAGTTGATTTTGTTCCACCATCCACATATGTGAGAGTCCAATAACATCTTGAGATAAATGCCAAAGGAATGTCTACAACTCAGTTAGTTCATTCACTCTCAGAAATTTGTTCTGAAAGTATTTTGTACATATCATCAAGAGTGGCATAGATGGCTGTTAAGGTACCTTTAAGTTAGAGAGGACGGATTGCAATGGCAACAGTGTTCCCACCCCACCATTACTATGGTCTGCCCGATTTAAGTACGGGTATAGCATAGCTTGTCGATGGCAAAGACTACTCGCAGTGAGGACCATTGTAGGCTTGGCTATATGGCATTTTATGCCCTTTAATTTAGATGGACAGAACTATCACTGATTATTGATGCCCGTCACTGCCAGAAGAACCCTGGCAGTAAGGGGCACTGAAAAGTACTCAATGCCTCCCTCACCATGGGTGGAAACTCCCATGATATGGTGGGTATTGTTTTTTTACAGTATTTTAAAAAAAATCTAGCTTTGTGATTTTTTATTTTTTTATTTTTAACTTTTATGTACGGCTCCATCCAGTTTGACTAAGGTGTCTGACAAAGATACAATGCATTCACAGGAACTACTATCAAGGACGTTCCAGTCAATGCTACAAATTTCTGTTGGACTGGAAGACAATTCATAATTTGGCAGGTGGCACCTCTGTCAAATTGATAGTATAATTTACTCTATTGCCCTGGCAGAAGATGGGCCATCCACCAAAAAATCAATGGGCCCATAGTAGAGGTTTGATAAATATTCCAGTATGAGTCAATTATAATTTTGTGAATTGTCCATTTTTTGCAATGCAGTATGGATTCCTGTCTGGTTTGATTCAATCTAATAAACAGATTTAAACCCAAATGCTGTAATAAATATCATTGATCATTATTGATAATAACCTATGTGGAAAATTCGGCTTTTGGTTCTTAGAGCTGGAAGTCCCACTCCGACATCAACTACATTGTCAGTGTGAACCACAAAAGTCACCTAATTAATCTGTGCATAATCCTTGGGTTTCTTGCCACAAAGCAGTCAGACCTAACTTAGAGGAAATGTGTAAAATATTTAGGTAGCACACACACAGTAATAAAGTGAAAACACAACACCAGAAAAAATCGAAACCAATTTAGAACAACAGAATACATTTTAATAATTAAACAACATCAGAACTTCAAACATTGAATCCGTATATTTGGTGATATTGAATTTTAGAGTTTTTAATGAAAATAACTCCTAGAAGCACAAAGCACCACTCGCAGTCATCTGCTCAGACTAGAACGGAGAAAAGTCACAGATTCAGGCCAGCTGTCATGAAGCATGGGTCACAAACAGGGACTTCGTCCAGCTGAATAGTTACCTTCTAAGCCAGGTGTGAAGAGTGCTACTCATATAGGAAGATGCCACGAGGAGTAGGTTGACCATTGGGGGTAGTCGCCGTTGTAGCATCAAGAGCAGATCAGGCATTGCGGACAGTCATCACTGTTGCAGTATCTTTGTGTTGGTAGTCATCTCTGGCTGTCATTGCTGTCACCCAACCAGTCTCTCATGCCCAGTTACCACAAACTGCCTTTGTCATCGCAAGAGTGGGTCTCATCAGTACATTTTTGGTCATCGCTGGAAGCAGAGTCTTGGTGCGAGCAGGGCCGCTCGCGGTCACAAAGAGCCCAAACTTCTGTATTTTCACTGTTTCTTCAGGTGGAGTACACTCTGATGTTAGGCAATTGTCAAAGACCTGGGGAGGCATCTCTTGGGGATGGGACTTATTGCAGAAGAAGCCATTAGGGCTCAGGCAGGTCCATGTGAAGCATGTCAGTTAGGCAGTTTCAGGGAGACCTCAGAAGCTTGTCGTGCCCCTGTAGCTCGCACATGAGGACAGCCAACTGGCCCTTGGAGTCACTGTGGTTAGCCTGGGATGATGGAAAGCAGGTGCAGTCTTCTTCTCAGACAACAAATCAGACCCTCAAGGTCCTACACCTGTGACTTCCATAGGTCCTGAAGTGTTCTAGAAAGTCGCTCTGAAGGTCCAATGTTTATACCTGGTGCTATGCTTTGTGTCGAGGCACTCCCTGTCCTACCTCCACGTCTGGTCTGGAAATTTCTTACTGTTCCCCCTGTCAAGGCTCAAAACTGTCTGGGGCAGGAGAGACTTGGGGCCTGATTACGAGGCTGGTGGTCTTGAGACCGCCAGCCTCATGAAGGGGGTCAGGACTGCCACTTCTGTGGCAGTCTGACTGCCACATTCTGACTCTGGTGGGTAGACCACCAGTACTGCCGTCTCCGCTGGGATCAGTGATCCTGATGGGCTGATGAGATGATGGCAGAGGTCGGAATCAACCAGAGCGGTGCTGCATGCAGCGCCGCCCTGCTGATTACAACCTGGCTGTCCTCCAGCCTTTTCATGGTGATATCACTGCCATGAAAAGGCTGGGGAGAAGAGGTGCATAGGGACACATGGGGGGTCACTGCACTGCCTATGCACTTGGCATGGGCAGTACAGGGGTCCCCACTGCCCAGCACCCTCGCATTGCCAACTGTCTGCTCTGAAGACAGTGAGCATTGCAAGGTGTTGGTGCACCCTACAGAGGCAGCATTGCCATCAGCTCGATTACAAGCTGGTGACAATGCTGTTGTCACTTTCCCGCTAGCCTGATGGTCGGAAATCTTGGTTTCTGCCCGTCAGCCCAGCCGGAAAGTCATAATGGGCTCTGCCAGGAGGTATTGAGCATGTCGGCAACTTCCCATTGAAAGTTCGGTGGATGGGTTACCCTGTCCACCAAACTCGTGATGTGGCCCTTGTGTCAGATTCCTTTGTATGTGCAGAAGGCAAAGCGCTTTAAAGTATAAGTGGGTCTGGGAACAGCCCTTCACAGTCATCCTGCCAGGATGGCCCATCCAGTTATCACCAAAGTCCCCTTTGTGTCAGTGTCTGGATGGAATACACAAGCCCCATCAGCAGAGCCATTCACATGCTGTGACCCACAACAGTGGCAGAAGGCACAGATTGTTGAGATTAGTAAATGACAACTATCTGAAAGTGACATTCTCATAATTGTAACTTCAAATCCTACTTCCCCTTTAAAGAGGATTTTAAATGGCAAGTCAATTCAGTGTAAACAGCATACTTCACTCCAAAGTTAGCACTTATTAAATGTCTGAAGGTAACCCAGTGTGAGGCAATGCTTTACAGCAGTGAAAAATTACTTTAGGAGTTTTTCACTGTCAGGACATGTAAAACGTAACTACTTTTAAAATACAGTGCATCCTGCAATATGGGCCCTAAGGTCCTACTTTACTGATGATATATAAGTATTAAAAAAGTTGTTTTAGGCCTGGCAAAAGGTATATTTTGCCAGGTCCAAATGACAACTGAACTATAGACTGATGTAGCAGGCCTGAGATATACTTTAAAAAAGATTATTTTAGTGGGTGACATGATGAGTGCTGCAGGCCCGTTAGCCGCATTTAATTTACAGACCCTGGGTACAGATAGTACCATTTACTGAGGACTTACAAAAAAATTAAGGGGGTTATTTCAGAGCCCCTAGCGCAACTGGAGCATCACTTTACGTGAAGCTCCAGTGGCGCTAACCTCTGCTCATTATTTACAGGGAGGTGTAATGCCACTTTTTGTGGCATTACGCCTCCTTGTAAATATGGGCCCTCTGATGCAGTTTTCTGCATCAGAGGGGCATTTAATGGGTGTTGCTGTGGGAGTGCCACAGCAACATCCCACAGCAACACCCATTGCATTTTGATGCTGTCTCAGATATACGAAATTTCGTAAACCTGAGGAAACACCAAAATTTAACACCACCCAAGGGGTGGTGTTAGCAAGGCGCAACTAGGGGGCATACTTTTGTTCCTCCTCGTTTTTTGCTTTTTCTATGCGTGCTGCATTCTGAATGAGTAAAATGCAAGAAATGACCGTTTATGTGCAGGAAGGTGCCCCTTTCGCCACATTAACAACAAGCAAGCACTTCAATATTTTATTTCGCCACTTCTCAGTGTGCTCCATTCTGCAGCACACACAGAAGTGCCAAATCACCATCAGTGATTGTTTATGTGCAGGAAAGGACACCTTCCCACACATTAACAATCATGCCCCGCAATGCAGACATCCTTGCACGATGGTGCAAGGATGTCTGCGTTGGTGCTGGCAGCTAAATTAAGTGCCAGCCCAGGGGTGCGCCACATTCAATTAAGTATGACACATCCTTGCGTAGTGAAATGATGGAGCCAATTTAGCACAGCGTCTCGCTCCAACATTTTACTAAATATATGAACGTATGTATGCCAATTAGGTGTTAGCCAATTTCACTATGTTTTCAAGGAGAGTGTACAAGCAGTTTATCATTGGTTGGCATAGTCCTAAAGACAACAGACAACTGAATGCAAAAAATCTGGGGGTAGACTCTGCAAAAAGCGTAGGTCCAACACTCTGGACACAAGCTCAATTTAGATAAAATTGAAATTCTTTCTCTGACTTGCAGTGGTCGTAGTTGTGATGCTGGTAATTTACATTTTCAATGTTAGTTACTTAGGGATGCATGTTGCTACATCCACTTAGGAAATAATTGGTGTACATTTTGAGAACTATTGCGATAAATATCTTCTTTACCAAGTCTTCGGTCCTCAATTAATGTGTCATGTTAGGACCACTTTAGTATAATGGAAATGATGATTTTACAATTGTTGCTTCATTATTTACCCACACTTCCATATTTGACTGCTATATGTTCCATGATGAACCATAGAATTCTAGAACCAATTTAGTAATATTAGCATTTCCAATGTTGCAAAATGATTTGATTGTCCCTAATGTATTTGTTTCAAAGCACCAACGTTTGTTGTTTACTTCCATATATGAAGATGACAAACCTTAGTTGTTAGAGGTTGAGGATGGAACAATGATGTCCTTTTAAATGAAGTTTATGCTACATGGATTAATGGTGTCCGAAAACAAAATTGTCTCTGGTAGAATTTTCATGGGTCATCACATCAGATACAAAAGGTTTATTTTAAGTCCACCTGCTTTTACATCTTTAACTTCTGTCTGGCACAGTCATCTTAGCAAGTGAAGAACCTTCACAGGCAGATTTGTAAGGAATGACATCTCTTAAACATAACAAAAAGACTTAACCAATAACCTTTCCAACTAATATTAGAGAGGATAGCACCTAGAAGTACAAATCACCTCTATTCAGCCAGAAACTCCTTCTACTGAAGGTGCATCAATATAGGGTGCTCATCACACTATAGAGAACTAAAGATAGATAATGGCAAGTGCAGGTACAAAATGTTATCATCTGATTGACAAGAACAGGGAAACCACAAGCAATATGGACACTGATGAACAATTGAAAGATGTAGTAGGCGGAATCTTGATCCTAATATATGGTGGTTCAGATAAGTAGGCACTCTTCTCAGTTGTAGAGCTGGACACGGAAAAGCAATTGTTTGCTCTTTCAGTGATTTTAGGTAATCCAGCATGTTGTTGAATGGGCAAAACTAAGAAAGTTTCAGAATTAAATCTGGGTAAGCCTTAATTCTATTTTAAATATCTGTATACTACAAAGTGGGACCAGAATTGTTTAAAATGCAAGGTTTTATAATTAGTTATTTGATGTATGCTATAATTCCATCATAAAGATGTAACTTAAAAGAATATAAAATATTTCTGGGAAATGGTGATTACATAACATAACATAGACCACTTGGAAAGGAATGTTGCAGGTTTCACTTTTGAATTTCACATTTAAAAATTATAACCTATACCTAAAGCACTAATAATGTAATTTCATTATTAATTATTAAAAACTGTGAAGTTAAAAGGTTACCAGTCCTACTCAAAAGCTCGCAATAGCACGAGCAATGCTAAGGCTTTCATATTTTTTCTAATTATCCAATATTTTTTAATGATCCAAAATATATATTGTCATGCAGGAAATCTCCACTTGTTGCTTCACCCCATGGTAAAGTAAGTTGTAGTTTATTTTCCAACCTTCGATATTTGAGATGTGAGGTTGTTTGATAATGGTTTTAATAGTTTATTAACTCATTTTAGAATCTACTAATTCACTGTATAGCATACTGGTGCATGGCTGTTTTTTGCATAACTATAAATAAAGTATATTGAAATAAATAAAGTATATTGCAAAGTTTATGCTCTAATACAAAATATATTATTTTCTGAAGGAAATGCTACATCTGTATTTATTCATCAGCACAACTTCCTCTATCATAATACCATACATATGGTAGAAGAAATGTTGATTGAAATGCCAGGATATGGCAGATTATTCAAATTGCATGTCCATAGCTATCTTAAATATTCATTAACATATTTACAAACCAATTAACTGTTAGAGTTGATGGTAAGATACAAAGTGCATTTACTCATTACAAGTATGCTTTATTAATTGCTACAAAGGTTGAACTTATTTAACCCATGTGCTCTTCGTTTAGGGTGGTGTCCAATCTAAGGAAAATAGGCCACTTTCTTGCTAGATTTATTATATTATATTAAAAGAATACCCTAATTAATTTCCAGTTATTATATGACAATAGTGAGAAAGTTGGGGAAAATGGGAGAAGTTGGGGTAGATTGGTGTCCACCACAAGTCATAAAGTCTCTATCTTGTTAGGTCAAAGGTTTCAGTAATTTAGTTGAGTTCAACCCGTGGTATCTCTGGCACAGAACAGAGAGGATTACCTAAGAAAAATGAATAAAGCAGTTATAAGTACCAAAACAGTGGAACAGTCCAAAACTCAACACAATATAAATACCACTCATAGTTATAAAAATAGAGATAACAAAAAACAAACTGACACCAAAATGCAAAAACATCCAGTGAGGGGAAATAAAGATATGAATTTGTATTGATTTATGGGAAAGTAGTTCTGAAAATGCAAAGTGCTAATGGTAGTTAATAGTTGTGATTGACTGGGACCTATGCACAATTTGAGGCTGATCATGAAGGAGTGTGGGTCGATACACCAAAAAGATTAGCACCATTGTTGCATGTAAGTATAGACGTTTGAAAAGTTTTTTAAGCACCAATGAGAAAACGTTTGTTATTTTTCTGAGTAAAAACTCTTCTCCATGTGGGACAAATTTGAAATTCAATACAATATCTGGGTATTGAGATATGAATATAGTTCACGGTCAGCCCCTGTTAAACTCTGGAGCCTTGGAGCTAAACATTTTTGTAAATATTCACAAACTTCTTTTGATGCCCGAACAGCCACAGGAGTACACTTCAAAGGAACCCAAACATCAGGAGTAGCACTTAGAAAAGGGTAGTACCAAGTCCAGTCCAGGTCCAGTTGCCACTGATTTGCTAGGACTTATCACATGACTGTCCTCTTCAGCTTTTTTATGTTCCTAAAGTCACAGAGGGAATCAGACTTATGGTTCTTGGAGATCTCTCTGCCTGTGGATTTCAGGTGGAAGGGGGTTCAACCTGCTCTGGTCTTTGTCACAGGTCACAGATGCTAAGTGCAGCAGGTTAGGTCTACCTTTCGCAAGTCCAGAAGTGTCTGAAGAAGGATGCGTTAGGGTCCAGCTTTGTAGGGGACACTCTAAGACTCCTCTCTGATGAATGGAGTAAGGATTCCCAGGGCCTAAGCTAACAACCTTTGCAGTAGTTCCTGGTTGCTGTGCTGCACATATGTCCAAAATGCAATGTGTCCTAGGTAAAAATCAAGTTAGCAAAGGTCTTCAGTCACACTAAATATGTGCTTGAGCCTTGGGTTGTGAGGGAGAGTAACATGTCCTTCCACCTCTAACACAAAAATTCGGTTTGAAGCAGGCACTGTAACCCCGATATACTGTGGGACAGAAGTCTGGTATGACAAATGCAGGGTCCTTCAACAACCACAGAGGCAACACTCAAGGCTTGTCGTGGCATCCTGTCTGCTGCCCGTCAAGTGTGTTCCCAGTATTACATGTTGCTAAACAGACCTGTCAAGCAGGATTTGACAGTGTGGGGGCCATAGGATGCTGAATATTCTTTGGAGCTCAGAGGGGTCATCTCTGCCTATTCAGGTAAGACTATTGTTTGGTGCTGGAAAGTATTTCACATCTCTTTTTATCCTTACACACCTATTCTTGACCTAAGCACCAATGGAAGAAGATGGAAAGTTAATATAGATTAGCCTTCAGGAACTCCGGGTAGGTAAAAGGTTATTTTCTAATCATTACTTTTCTTTCATTAAAAATTTGGCTTCACCAATTGCAATAGATTTTAAATAACTTAAAACTTTTGGTTTAGTTAATTTTCTAGCTGACCTATTCCCAAGATACAGTACTAGTATTTTAATCAGTTTCTTTGATGTTCAACATTGGATAGCTAGGCCTGCCCCACAATGAAAATAGCTTTTAGGGCCTTGTGACTGTAAGGACATGGTAACATTCATTCTCTACATGTCCCACTTTTAAACTCCATGCACCTTTCTTTGTCAGCTACATTTCTTACATAGGCTTACCTTAATAACATTTAAAAGGGAAGTTTATGTCTATCAAAAGTTTTATTTTCAAAGAATGGACTGCAAGTTTAAACTGTAGCAGTTACTCTACAACAATAGGAGTGATGCCATGTTTTCTTTTGTCACACTAGTGAATGGCACAATAAGTGCCGCAGTTCACAGATGGCATTTACATTTTCACTTCATGGATGTATTTCCGCCCCATGTACTATGAGGCATAATAAGTCCTGTCCAGGTGACATTTACATTTTTACGTCATGGGTGTATTTCCGCACCATGTACTATGGTTTTATAGAAAATTTAAATAGTCCAATAAGGAATTAGCCAATTTCCAAATATGTAGGTGTTGGAGCACAAACACTGGGATCTGGACAGCAGTACTTGAGTGTGCAGGGTCTAAATCTGAGCAAGAAAAGTCAGCAAAGAAATGGTGTAATTATGCACAAAGGGACATTTTATCAGATATGCCATTGTGTCTGCAAAGTAATAATATGCGGGTGTGCACAATACCCTTTCAGGTAGTTTACCACACATAGGCCCTCATTCTGACCTTGGCGGTCGGCGGAGAGGCGGCGGTCGGACCGCGAACAGACCGGCGGTCAGAAAAATGGCATTCTGACCGCGGCGGTCACCGCCGCGATCGACCGCCACTTCCCCACTCCGACCGCCACGGCGGTCATGACCGCCGGGCTGGAGTTTGCGCACTCCGGCCCGGCGGTCGTCCCAAGACCGCCAACGGTATCATGACCCTGCCTACCGCCGCGGTTTCTGGCGGTCGGGAACCGCCATGCGAACCATGGCGGTAAGCACTATCGGGGCCAGGGAATTCCTTCCCTGGCACTGATAGGGGTCTCCCCCACCCCCCACTACCCACCCGAGTCCTCCCCCCACACCCTCCACCCCCCTGCCACCCCCCAGAGGTGGTACGAACCCCCTCCCCACCCCCACCCAGACATGCACATACATGCACCCCGACATGCACACACCCCCAACATGCACATATACACACCCCCTACACACACATACACAACGGGGACACATACCCGCACACATACATGCAGACATGCGCACCTGCCGAACAGCACACATTACCCATAGACACAGCAGCACCCCCCGCCCGCATTCACGCACTCATACACCCCCTCTACACACTCACACGCACACCCCCATGCACGCCCACATCACACAACACCCCCCTCCCCTCACGGACGGTCAACTTACCTTGTGCGTTGGTCCTCCGGGAGGCGACGGGAGCCATGGGGAGGTGACCGCCAACAGAACACCGCCAACAGAAGACCGCCACACAGATATGTGGGTCGTAATTCTGTGGGCGGTGTTCTGCTGGCGTGGCGGTGGAGGTTGACCAGTCTCCACTTTTCCGCCGACCGCCAGTGTGGCTGCTGGCGGTTTCCCGGCGGAACGCTCCCAGCGGTCGGAATGCGCACAGCGGCATACCGCCGCGGTCGGCGGTCTTCACCGCGGCGGTAACTCGGCGGTCTCGCGAAAAGACCGCCAAGGTCAGAATGAGGGCCATAATTTCCAGAGGCAGCTAGACTGACAAAAAGTATGAGTGGTTATGTATCTAGTGTGAGAAATTAACCATAGTTTTATGGGGATATAGGAAACACTGAAAAAATATAACAAAACGTCACACTGAAACACTATAGGCTACTGGTTTCACTGGCTTTACAACAAAACTCTTTTTGAAAGAAGAAGCCAAACAAAGGGACTTTATTTTCGATTATCAATCTGCACACGAAGAGACATCACTGTACTTCCCATTATGCATCTGCACACGAAGTGACATTTCTGGATCTCTCATCATTCACCTGCATAGGAAGTGACATCACTGTTTTCCCACCCGAACTCTCTCCTAAAGAAGAAGCCAAGCAAGAGGGCTTCTCTACCCCTCATCCATCTGTCTTAGAAGAGACACCAATGGGTTCCTGCCCACCTTGCCCTGCGCTCCTCCATCTTCTCAGTAACTATTTAATGGTGGCTGCAGTGCCGAGGTGTAGGGGTCACATGCAGCGGGTGCACAGCTGGTGCACCACTAACACACCAAAGGCAACCTTTCTGCACCCTCCTGCTCCTGGATGATGCCCACCTCCAGGAGCCCTGCTTCTCCCCTTACCCACTGATATCCTGCTGTGCTCCTCCATGCTCTTAACCCTGAGTGTAGCTTGTGGCACCTTGTGGTATTATTGCACATCAGAACATGGAAGGAGTGTTCACTTGGGCATCTTTCAGGTTCTCATGCATTCCCACACCCTACACCCACCACCCATGCACCAACACCACCCAGCTCTTTCATGCTCTCACACAGACCATACACCACCCAAGCAACATGCAACACTCACAAGCTTGCTCTTCAACAACCGTTCACTCACCAAACATGCCATGGAGATATGGATCCAACTGCACAACTGTGCTCTGGACTGCTCTCTCTCACAGAAACATGGCTTAACCCATCTCGGTTCTGGACAACGCTACCACCATCCCTGCTGGATGAAAAATCGTTAGGCAAGGCCAGCAGCACAAGCCTGGAGGTGGAATTTCCATCATATTCAAAGATACCATCAACTGCACCACCTACACAGAAACCCCCACCATCTACATGGACCAACTCACATTCAAGATACATGTAACAGTCAAATTCTCCTTTGGAGGAACCCTTGTATATATACATCTGGACCAGTACCTATTTTGCCAGTGACATCACAGACTTTGTCTCACACCTCATTATCCATGCCTGCATCGTTGTAATCGGAGATCTTAACTTTCACCTAGAAGAACAAACCGACCTAAACTCTGTGGCCCTTTTAGAAAACCTTGGTATCACTTAGAATGTTACCAAACCCATGCACACTGCTGGACACAGTGTACTCATGCTGCACCATCATAGACCTAATATTGCAGGAACCTCCTGCTAGAGTTGGAAAATCATCTCAGAAGAGAAGTGGGCTTCCACCCTCTTTAAGCATTGACCTGAGCACACCAGCGACTTGCTTAAAGCCATCAGAAATCTCAAGAGCTGCATCATTGCATGCACCAACACTTTGGTTCCCCTCAAGTGCAACCCAAGGGCCTACCACAGGCCAGTTGGCACACAGAGGAACTCAGGCTGACGAAATGCCACTGCAAGAGACTGGAGACCAAATGGAGAACAAGTTAAGGCACCACAGATAAATACACCTGCAAATCAGCCTTACTACGCTACCAATAGCAGATATGGAACACCAAGCACAGGTCTTGCAGATTGCATCAATGCCAGCACTACAGTAGCAAAGCAATGACCCCATCAAACATTTCACCACACCTTCTGCTGCCCCCAATCAATAGCACTGCTTCAAAAATCCATTGCAACAAGCTTTCAGAATTCTTCTGCAAAACATCTCCTCCATATACAGAAACTTCAACCCTCAACTGGATCCTGATACCATTGCAACGCAACTTCCCGTCACGGCTGATGAATGAACCCTGACCTTACAGCCTGCCCCCCAACACTATCGAAATTGCTACTCTTATGAAGATAATCCATTCAGGGCTCCATATGACATTTGCCCCAGCTTAGCCCCACTACACGTCACCAAGCGACTACTACCAATCAGTAAAGCAACTAACACCCATCCTCAATGCCTCCATCAACTTAGCCACATTCCTGGGCACCTGAAAACATGACACTATCATGCCCTTGTTCAAGAAACCATTCAATGACCCAGCCGCACTTTCAAAATACAGAGCCTTTCCCTCCTGCCATACCAGGCAAAGATCTTGGAGAAGCTAATCAATCAGCACTCAGTGACCACCTCAACAACCACCAGCTCCTGGATGCCATGCATTCTGGATTCAGGTCCAACCGCAGTACATAAATAGCACTCACTCCCGCAACAGATGACATCCTCATGATCCTTGACAGAGGAGACATGCCAGCCCTCCTTCTTCTGGACATCTCTGCAGAATTTAATACGGTCTCCCACCCCATCCTCATCAAGAGCCTGCAAGAGATTGACATCCAAGGACCCACTCTCTGCTGGATTTGCTCCTTCTTAATGGCTAAAACATGAGCTTCCAGCCTGGCACCTTACTCCTCGGAAGCCCACAGACTCATCTCGAGACTCCATAAAGGTTCACCATTCAGCCCTACCCTCCTGAACACATACATGACCCCTCTGGACACTGTAATTCACTCACACAGCATCAGCATTGTCTCCTACACAGGTGAAATGCAACTCAAACTCTCTCGGAAAAGACCCCCGACACAAAAAATAAGTTCACCGCCTGCATGACTGAAGCCAACTGGATGAAAGCCAACTGAATCAAGCTCAGCATGGACAAGAAAGAAGTAGTGATCTTCAGCAAGCATACCTCACCATGATACTCTAACTGGTAGCCGCCAAACTCAGAAACACAACCACACCCAGAACCCACTCTAGGAACCTGGGAATAATCATTGATAGCAAACTGAACTTGACTGCACAAGTCAACTACATCACTGCATCCTGCTTCCACGCACAGGGGATGTTAAGGAAGATCTTTATATGGCTCCCAAGCAACAGATGAAAAATTGTCGTTCCCACCCTAGCTGGTGATGGTGCACTTTACAAATGCACATAAGATTCACAAAGAAAGTCATTAATCTGCACTTGCAGATTTACACCTGTGAATAAGTGCAGACTTTATGGACTTCAAAAAAACATTTGCAGGAATGTTGTGGGAGGTGCAGGTTTTCATCTATCTTTCTGGAATGGTTGGGTGAAATAGGTTTCTACATAGTGGAGATCTCTGTACTGGGGAAATATGAGACAGAGTGTTAGTGAAACAATCACAGTTAAGGGAAACAGATGCATCTAAAATTAGAGCTACTCTGCTTGAAGTCACTCAGGTCACAAGGGTAACAATGCCCAAGGCTAACTCACAGAAACCAATAACCAGGCATGTTTCTCATTCTCAAGTGGGAGAAGTCGGTGCAGCATTACAGATGTTGCTGTTGAGTCAAACAAGTCCTAGAAGTTGTGTAGTGATACAAGTCAAATGAACTATGGGGCATATTTACAGGGTCCTAGCGCCACCAGAGCGTCACATTTTGTGAAGTTCCAGTGGTACTGTGCACTGTGCCATATTAACAAGACACTTTTTGTGGTTTAACACCACCTTGTAAATACGGCCCCTTCATATGCAGCACTTTGCGTGGAAGGGGCATGGAATGAGTGTTGTTGTGGGTGTTCCACAGCAACACTCATTGCATTTTGACACTGCCCCAGATTTACCAGAAATGGGAAATCTCTATCCGTACCAAAATCGAACGCTACACCAGGGGTGGCATTAACATGGCGCAACGAAGAGAAATGCTTTCTTTTCTCCTCATTTTATGTTCTCTCCATATGTGCTGCATTCTGTAGTACATGTAGAAAGAGCAAATCGCCTCTGAAGATTGTTTTTGTGCAGGAAGGGACAATCTCCCCCGCAATGCAGCCATCCTTGCACCATAGCGCAAGGGTAGCTATGTTGGCGCTAGGCAGCTAATTTAGCACAGACACAGAGGGAAACAAAAGGGGTGTGTTGCATTTTTGTTAACACAGCGCATCACTGTTTCTGAACTGACACATCCTGGTGCTGCCAAATTTGGCGCATCGCTGCGCTGCACCAGTTCTTTGTAAATATGCCCGTATGTGTCTCAATGTGGAACAGAAACTGCAAGTATTCATGGGTTGAGTTAACATACATGGCTTGCTGATGAGAGCTGGCTATTTTTGTGGTTTTAGACATTGATTTATTTTCTTCTTTTGTTTTTTTGTCTTTCACCTGTCTGTTTAAAAAGGGGGAAGGTGTAATGTCCCGTGGAATGTCTGTTGTGCTTTGATGGAACCTTTAACTTAGCTGGTCCTAGGTCAAATTAGAATGGTATTCTTCGTAGGGCAGTTCAGTTGAGCTGTATCTGAGTCAGAGACTGTGCTGTCGCTGTTATTATAAATAGATGTCAGCCTGGCATCTAACGCAAAGTGACATCTCTGCCCATGTCTGTCACATGGAAGGTTAATGGGGGTGATCCCTTCCAAGGCTATGGTTTTCATGAGTTAGCTTGGTAGGTGAAGATGATTCTAAGGAAGGGTCACCATGGCCCCTAGAATTATGTGGCATGGGAGACCAAATTAAATGGTACGGTTGACTAAATTATGTGAAAAATCAAATTATGCAACAAATGATGGACCGTGTGGCAAGTGTGGCAACTCAATTGTGTGTAAAACGCCGGAGACACAAAATAAAATAATTTCAGTGGCCCTGTATAACACTCCTTAGCAGATGGCGACTTTGAGTAGTAGACACACGTTAGTGGGCAACTATAAATCACTTGAGGCCGCAATGACCATAATGTGGCTTGTGAAACCCAGTCATATGACTATACCTTTCTAAGGAACATGTTCTCATCCTGATCTCAGCTCAGTGGTGTGGCCCATGCACTTGCAAATGCATGAACGCCTTTTGTGACGACTTCTGCACTTAATTTATAACAGGTGAATCTTTGTTATCACCACTTACGTTAAACATATAATTATGTTTGCCCTGCTACCTAGGGGTGAAGTGAAGAATAGCTTGAGTTTAAAGAGCAAACGCAAGAAAATATATTGTGACAGAAAGAGAAACACGAAGTAAGCCGGGGCTGCATTTCGAAAGCAGCAGACTATTTTTCTGGCTTTGTCCTTAAAAGCAACGGAAGGGTAGAATAATGAATTTGAGAAAGCATTCAGTCAGCTGCATATTCTGTTAGTTGAAGTAGCCAGGAAGTAAGAACGTGAATAAGGAAGCAATCGGCATGGCACTCGCCACAGCCTGATGATAAAACACTGTCGCTTCTCCGATGAAAACTGCTACCGCTGAAAAATCAAACCAAAACTGGATGGTGACAGAAGATGACTGAAGCATCTAATCACACCCATCTTTACTGGGGAAAATTTTAGATTCACAGCAATAGGCGATTACTCTTTGAGATCAGAATCTATCAGACAAAATGTTTGTGTATTTATCTATTTTATTTTAGGACTGCTGATCCAGACTTCCTTCCATTTTTGGTCCCTTTTGGATTCTATGGGGTATATATTTTTTTTGTTTGCCATCAATTGAAAAGGGCAGAAATGTGCCATATCTATCAGACATGGTGCATTCAAGTTCTCTTCTACTGCACTGCTGCACAATTGGAAGCCACACGCCAACTCAGGCACCTATGCACATTGGTGCAATGGGGTCTGTGCTGTAGGAATCATTGTTTTTGTGCAGGAAGGGACACCTTCTATGTGTGGTGCAGAATGAAGCAGATATAGAAAGAGGAAAAAACAATGAGAAATAAAGTTAGTTATCCTTGTTACACCGCCCCTGGAGAGCTGTAGGCTTTGGACGCATTCTCAGGTTACAAATCATTGTAAAATTGGAAATGAGTCAAAATCTATGGGTGTTGCATGGGAAAGTGACTTGCGCTGCCTTGTCTTCCTCCATATTTACTAGGCCATCAAAAGCCCTGCAAAGTGACTTTGCGTGGCCTTGTAGATATGATCCTGCAGCCTGCATCGTTGGTGCATCAAGCAGCTTGTAAATAGGATCCTATGTTTCCAAATTTAGAGGGATTACATATGATTCATGATATTCCAGATTGCTAATCCTCCTGGTTGCATTCTATCATAATCAGTTGTTTATCTGTTTCATCGAAATTACCAAATAAAGGACGAGACACTAATCAAATCAATGTCCTGCAGAAGTCATATTTTTTACTTTTAATTACAATGTACTTTATCGGAGGTTGATACTGTCAATGAGGTGTTTGCTTTATTAGCATATGCATTTTCACAATGAGATCATCACAGCATTTAAAATCACAAAAATAGCAAAGGAACTGCACGCAGCTGTTGAGATCAATAAAATAATATTGGTGCCATCATTATTGGTTTACTAAAATATCGGAAAATAAATATTGTTTCAAAACATGCTTTCCGATAGTAAGGTAATAAAAACATATATATTGCTGTTAGAAATATCTATTTTCACTTATGCTGATAAGAAAAATATTGGAGACAAAAATATTGTGATGTTTAAATAAACATATACACAGTCAAAAATATGGCAACATCCATAAATAAAAATTAAAAATAAACATTAATTAAAAAATATATACATATTCTAACATTATAATAATTTTAGATTAAAAATACATCTTTACAGGTACTAACATTTAAACATTAAGTAAAAAACTTCAATATATCTACATAAATAACACGTACAAATGAAAAACAAAAATATCAAAACATATATTCAGCTTTATAAAATAATCACAAATTAGTGTTCACCAAAAAAAGGCAATAACGGAAGAAAATGTCAGAACACAGTCATCCATAAACAAACTCAGCCAATAGAGATATACAATCAATTAAACTAACAATATAAAGGGCACAGAACATGTAATTACATACTACTCCAAAAACTTCAAAAGTTGCAAGACGATGGCATTCAATATAAACTCACCTATGATGGTACAGTTATAATTAAACTCCTTCGTCCCCACTAACTACCAACAAACAAATGATTAAAATAAATCTAAAGCAATATTTCCCCCCACTAGAAAATGAGCCACCAGACCCACAAAACAACAACCCCAACAGAAAACCTGAAAGTAAAGATTGCAACTTCCAGCAAGAACACATATGTAAGTATAAAGTAGAAAACGTTAACCCTAAATTTGCAAGTCAACAATACATAGGCCAGGCCATTGGGATGATGGGTCCCGGCGGTCTGACCCCCCAGGGTCTTTATTTGGTGGTTGAACTGCCAGAGCAGCTGTGATCCTGACTGCCAATGCAGTCTGAAGACTATCAGCCTTTTAATTTTTAATGAGGGCCTAAGTATAGAATATGCAACAAATTGCCTGTTTATCTTTGAAGTAAAGGCAACAATGATTGCAGTAGCCTGTCACAGAGGCAGATACCTACTACAGCTTAGTCAGAGAAACATCTATCTACCAACAAAACTAACATCAAGAAAGTCCCCAGATGGATTATTTTGAGGACACCTGGGTTGGCAGACTGCACCACTCTGGACACAGTTGCCAAACCAAATTCCAAATACCATGGTGGAATGTCTACTCCACCACCAGTGTTCAAAAAGTCTAAACAACATAGTCGAATTATGGCACAATGCATATCAATCCATACCGGGCAGAATCCAGTCTACACTTTACAAATTCATAGAAGCCTTACAAAAAGTACAAAGCTACCAAAGACGGTGAATGGAAGAATTAATAACCCACATTAAACCTGTAGTTAGCAAACAAACCAATAAAATGTCTGACATGCGACAATGCAGAGTAAGAAGAGTACACTACTTGGAACCAACAGCCAAAACTCTATTGTAAAATATCCTTTTGTCTTACGCAGCACCCAATACACCAAAGGAAATATCCAAACCACTATAACTAAAATAACACTTAGGGCCTGATTACGAGTTTGGAGGGCAATTTTGCCTGTCTACCGAACTTCCAACATGGCGGTTGCCACCATATTGGCTACCTCCCTGCTGGGCCCATTACGGGTTTTCCACTAGGTCGGGGTGGGAACCAGAGTTGCTGCCCGCTGGCCTAGTGGGAAACACCCTACAGCATTGTCTCTGTAATCAAGGCGGCGGCAATGCTGTAGGTGTTACCGCCATGAAATTGCTAGCAGAAAACAAGGTTGTAATGGCGCCAGATTAAGACCACCACAACCGCCAGGACAACTAGTCAAGTGACCGCCAGACTCCTATTGAGGGGCTTACTGTTCTGTAGCTGCAGATCTTCCTCCATATTTATTGAGTCAAAAATATAATCCACCAAAAATTGTACAATATTTTTTAAAAAGCCCAAAACAAATACAAAACTAAAACATGACCATTGGAGTTCTATTGAATTAATCCACAGTTTTAAGGAACCATAAAAAACAGAAACATTAGTGAAATAATAAATGCTCCTGGAAACTCAAAAAAACAAAGGAAATTAAAATTCAAAATATTTGTTTACCAGAAACTAAAATGATTTGCCTAAAAAAAGAAAAATCCAAACATCCTTGCAATACCCTCAGATCTGTAAACCTGAAAAACAAGATAAAATGCTCACCTACAAAAAACAATATCTTAAAGCGTAACATAAACATCACAATCATAATTTACAAAACAGATAACATTTTAATATATAAAACAATGATATTTGACTAACAAACTCTACCTAAGTCTAATGTAAAATAATACTAAACAAAATACCAACTGCTAAAAAACCTTCCAAAAACTACAAAACAACATTATAACTACTTTTTACTAGTACTCCCTACATTTCTCAACCCCCAAAATCCAATACAAAACCTTTGAAAAGGTCTTATCCACTTTGACAAATATCAGCACCTTCCCACTACTTACTATCAGGAAAATGAACCAAAAATGAAACATATAAACTGCAAAACATAAGTTAGTGATAAAAAGAAAATGACTGCTAATGGAAACTAAAAAAAGAATTTGGGTATCGTTACGAGTCTGGCAGCCTACTAACCGCCAAACTCGCTGTGGCAGTCCCAGCACCACATTATGACCGCTGCGGTTGCAACTCTGTCAGACCATCAGCATCGCCAGGATTAGTTGTACCGGCGGTCTGGAGATCATGGCAGTCCTAATGCGCCAGGGCAGCGCTGAGAGCAGTGCTGCCCTTGGGATTATGACCTCCTTCTCCGCCATTGATTTCATGGTGCTAACACTGGGCTGAAAAGGCTGGTGGTATATACTCGGCATGGGCAGTGCAAGGCCCCCTAGGCCAGCAATATCACAATGTTCACTGTCTGCTTTGCAGACAATGAACATTGCTACAGGTGCTGGTGCACCCTTCGCACTACAGCATTGCCGCCAGGTCAATTATGAGCCGGAGACAATGCTGTAGGCTGTTTCCCACTGGGCCAGTGGGCAGAAGCTGAGGTTCCCCCTGCTGACCCAGCTGGGAACTCGTAATGAGTTCGGCAGGGAAGCTGCAACACTGGCCGCAACCTACCTGTCAGAACTTCGGCAGACGGGGTTTTCCGTCTGCCGAAGTCATAATGAGGCCCAAATCCCCATACAAAACAATAGGGATTTCATTAAAAATATTTGAACAATGTTGAAGAATGTAAAAATGTGTAAATAAAGTAAAACATTTCATTACAATGATATAAATATATGAAACACCTGTGTGAACTAAATAATATTATAAAATAGTATTATTCAAAATATACTTTCAAACAATGTAAACATTATTTTAAAATGTATGAGAAACAACTGTTTGCATGTATAAAAAGAAATTATCAGAATGGAAAAAGTAAAGAAAATGCAGAAATGTACAAAACTACCTAAATTCTATTTACATGTTTTATTTAATATTAAAGTGTCCTATAATATTGTTTAAATATAACCGTAGCATGTTTTTCTTATGTGTAAACACATGCATGTACTAAAATATATATACATATACATTCAATAAATATTACAAACTGTGTTATGTATCTTTATTATTGTGAAACATAAATATTAACTAGGTATGTGAAACTTGCAATACCAGCTACTATCTAAACCATTTTTGGAAAGGTATGAAACACTAAAGGTGCTACATTTACCATTCCTTCTATCTAAACCACTTTGGGAAGGTTTTGGACAATTTTACTATTTCCACTCCAACCTTCTTTTGTTTTTATTAATTCACACGTTACATACAGGTAAATTGAGATTCAAAATGTAGGGAAATCACCACAAATATTTGCATGTAACACATAAAAGATGATTTAAGAGTCCATATTTTTGGTCTAGAACATGAAAAGCAAACTAATGTACAATGATACAATAATATAGAAAAAGGTAAAAGAAAACAGATATACTGAATCTGGCATGACTACACAAGATATCGACAAACATAAGTCCAACAATGTTCTCACAACAGATCTAGTTTAAGGGATCCCCACTTAAAAACCTCCCAAGTTCAAT
Source organism: Pleurodeles waltl (assembly GCF_031143425.1). Taxonomy (NCBI): domain Eukaryota; kingdom Metazoa; phylum Chordata; class Amphibia; order Caudata; family Salamandridae; genus Pleurodeles; species Pleurodeles waltl. The sequence goes on from NC_090449.1 coordinate 854,905,647, forward strand.
CAAATTGTATAAGGGTGAGGAGCCCTTGGACTTTGGCTAATACAAATTTGGACTCATAAATCTGCTAAATAAAGGTCCACCATTCAGCAGGCTTTGGAGTAAAGAGGTAATCCATGAACTAGCAATGGAGAGTCAAGACAAAACCATTATCATTGAAAGCAAGCGTTTTAAACTGATCCTGTTCAGGCTTCACTCCCATCAGGATCCCTTTAGGGGATAGTTGAACTTCAAAGCCTAAATGGGATGAGATTAATTTGGTCACCCCATCCCAAAATCTGTGGAGTGCAAGGCACGTAGCAAACATCTGAACAATATCTGGCACTAGCCAACCACATTTAGGACATCTGGTCTTGTCATTCCCAGGGTTCCCCCATTTAGAAATTCTTTCGAGCACATAATACAACAACAAACAGACAAATAGTCCAGAATTGCTGTCGTTTTCAATTTGTAGAATGTTCTGAATGATCATTACGGTCCAGAGCACTCTGTTTTCAGATGCAGAGATCTCCGAGGACAACAACCTACTCCACTTAGCCACCAGAAGGATACTATTGTCCATACTGTACTGACAAAAACCCTTGATAAATTTCACTAATCAAAGGCTTCTTGCATGCCTTATTAAAATGTGATGTTCACTCTGTACCTTCGAGATCAATCAGAAGCTCACAGCATGTGGAAGAAAAAAATCCCTGAGCTATAAGTTTGAAAAAATAAATGATGGGGAGATTAACCAAGGCTTGGAGCCCCAGCAATGAGCAGAATCCATTTAAATCATAAAGTTGTCCAATGGCCCTAACCCTGAATCTTTCCCAGGATTTACACACAGGGTCAAGAAAGACTTGAGGAAAAGCAGGGTTATCTCATAATGCCGTATTCAGCATAGCAATAAAGTAATTAATTGAGATTTCCTGCCATATATCAATCAATCAGTACTTCTATAGTCTGGCTTATAACACGTGGGGTCTGCAGGCCCCTGTTTGCAGGTGTGCTGCTCAATCAAAAAGGTCTTGAGGCCCTTCTGAACTGCTTCAGTGATGCGGACTGTCTGAGTTTGAGAGGTAGTATGTTCCATGTCCGGGCTTCGAGGTAGGAGAAGTATCTTCCTCCTGCTTCGCTTTTTGGGAGCTTGGGAATGGCTCCAAGGGTGAGCTGGGAAGAACGGAGTTGTCTGTTGAATACTTAGAAGGAGAGGCAGTGGTTGAGGTAGGCCGGTGCTATGTTGTGTAGTGCCATGTAGGTGTGAATCAAAAGTTTTTTTTTAATGCATTTGCTGACTGGGAGCCAGTGTAGGTCTCTGAGGTAGGAGGAGATGTGGCTGTGTCGGGGATGTCCAGGATAAGCCTGGGTGCTGCATTCTGAATTCTTTGTAGCCTTGATTGTAGTTTCTTGGTGATGCCGGCATAGAGTGCGTTACCGTAGTCCAGTTTGCTACTGACGAGTGCATCGGTGACTGTCCTCCTCATGTCAGTGGGGATCCACTAGAAGGTCTTTCGAAGGAGTTGAAGGGTGCAGAAGCATGATAACGAGACAGCGTTGACTTGGTGGGTCATGGATAGAAAGGAGTCCAGGATGATGCCCAGATTGCTTGTGTAGCCAGTGGGAGCGGGGGTGCTTCCCAGTGTGGTAGGCCACCAGGAGTCGTTCCAGGTAGAGGTGGTAGAGCTGATTAAGAGGATCTTCATCTGGTCCAGGTTGAGTTTGAGGCAGCTGGCTTCCATCCAGGTGGCAACTGCTCTCATCCCCTTGTGGAAATATCTCTTGGTCTTTACAGGGTCGTCGGACAGGGAGAGGATCAGTTGGGTATTATTGGTGTATGTTTGATGATCTCGGTGAGCAGGGCCATGTAGATATTGAAGAGTGTCGGGCTGAGTGATAACCCTTGGGGTACTCCGCAGCATGTTTCTTTGGGTTCTGATGTGAATGGCGGTGAGGAAGGTTCTGATCCTTTCCAGTGCTTCACTGTGGATGCTGGCATCGTGAAGTCTGGCACAGACTGTGGAGCAGGAGAAGGTGTCAAATATGGCAGAGAGGTCGAGGAGGATGAGTGCTGCTGTGTGTCCGTGGTCTAGTATGGCACATATGTTGTTGATGCCTGCTAGGAGTGCTGTTTCTGTGCTGTGGTTGCTCATGAATCTAGATTGGGATGGGTCTGGGATCTGGTGTGTCTCGAGGAATTTGGTGAGTTGAATTGCTGATTGATTGGCCTTTTCCATTACTTTGGCTGGGAAAGGGAGCAAAAAGATGGGTCTGTAGTTTCTCAGCTCCCTTGGGTGAGCAGTGTGTTTCTTGAGGAGCAGGTTGATCTTGGCGTGTTTCCAGTTGGATGAGAAGGTGGCGGTCTCAAAGGATCGGTTGATAGTCCTGAAGAGCTCAGGTGCTATGATGGTGCTGGGCAGGTTGAAGATGTGATGAGGGCATGGATCATAGAGTGCTCCAGAGTTGATAGAGTTCATGTGTTTTTGGGCATCCTATGTGGTGATGGGGGTCCAAGAGTCAAGGATCTGGTGTGGGGCTGGATCCGTGGTGGTGTTTGTGGGAGGTGGTGGTGGGTATTGGTTCTTGAAGCCTTTGTATATGTCCTGCATTTTCCGGTGGAAGAAGGTGGTGAAGTCTTCGCAGAGGTCTTGACAGGGAAGGATGGATGAGGTGTCTGTTTGAGGGTTCATGAACTCTTTGACAATGGTGAAGAGCTCCTTGCTGTTGGGAGTGCTGGTGCTGAGGCATTCGTGAATGGAGACTTTTTGGTGGCTCTGAAGATCTGGTGGTGCAAGGTGAGTGCATTCTTGTACGCTTGTGTTGAGGAATGTGCACTCGAGGTGGCAGACTGAGGATCTCCCCAAGTTAAGAGCACGTAGTATGTTGAAACTGAACTGTTGGATGGAGCGAGAACCAGAGTTCATGGCACTGGACACAGTCCAGGCGCAGACGGGCACAGACGCACAACTTTAAAACGGACACATTTGTGATAGTTGGCACTCCCCAATCTATAGAGAAAGCCTATATTATGACCCTAATACAAGTTGATAAACAAAAGCTGATATAACTGGTTCTGCTAAATTAACAAACTACGCAAATAGCTGGCAAATGCTGCCCAAAAAATGTAGCTTAAGATCTGGAAGTTGTAACCCTATATGGAAGTTTCAAAGAGTGAATAACACATCTAGCCTGCCTGTATCCCTACATAAAACTACCAACTCCCCCTTCCAAATGTTTAAAGAACAAATCTGTGACCCGCAGTGCGATTGTCTAAAATAAAACAATAATGTGGGAAAATATTCATTTTAATGATATTGCAGAGATCCATACCACTAATTGGGAGCCTGTTTCAAAACCTTGATTTCAAGAAAACTGAAAGTAACAAATGTTAATAGTTCAATTTAACAAAAATATCAACGTGGCTGCTAAGTATTATACCAAGATATACACCTGTTGTGGTTGCCTCTGGGGTTAGAACATCTGGTGTAAAATTCAGAAGCACCTGCATTTTAGCTATATCCCACTTATACCCTGAGTGTGTTCCAAACCTATCCGCCTCATTTATGATATGACCCAGTGAGGGTAGTGGGTTTACAGAAAAAAACGTAAAGTTTTCAGCATATGTGGTAAAATTAAGCTCGCAGCCATCAAACATCAAAGGCCACATACCCACATTCACAGGCAGTGATGGCAGAAACTGCTCCATATAGAGATCAAATAAAAGGTAATAGCGGACACCCCTGCAATGTGCCACAATAGATCTGAAATGGAATTGATTGCTTCCCAGCATATACTAGCTTGGCACAAGGGGTCTTATATATACATGGCACCAAGGACCAGATGTATCAAGATTTCAGGTAGCGATTTCCAAATTGCGATTTTTAAGAAATCGGAATTTTAGAAATGCAAAACGTGATGTATCTATCAAATTTGAAAATCACAAATAGCGATTTAAAATTCGCAAACGCTATTTGCGAGATCCAAATACCGAATCGCAAAAAAAATTGAGATTCGGTAACTGAAAATCGCAAATAGCGAAAACGGCATACCGGAACAGCCTGATGACATCACAACCAGGAAGTGAGTCAGCCCATGCTGTTTCCAGATGCCACACCCATAGGAGCAGTGAGAGAGACACAGCCCAGCACCAGGGAGTCAGCATTGTGAGGAAGCCAGGATCAAACTGCAACATGGCCAATGCTGCAATGAGAAGGAGAAGGGAGACAGGAAGAGGAAGCTGAAATTCAGTGAGAAAGAATTGGAGGTGCTCATTGAGGAGGTTGTTGGGAACCATGATAGACTCTTTGGCAAGACCTCACTCCAAGTACCTGAGAGTGAGAAGCGGAAACTCTGGTCTGACATACAGACAAAAATATGCACAGTGGGTGTTGCGCAGCGCTCTGTGGAGGAGATACGCAACGATGGTGCGACTTGCGGTCCCGTGCCAAGGAGAGAGTGGCCAGCAGGCTTAGGAAGGCAAGGAGCACCGGAGGTGGACCATCCACCCACATACCGTCCATCCCAATGGAAGACCTGGTGGAGTCCACATTGCTGTCAGAAGCTGTCAGTGGTGTAACTGACATTGACGCCTCAGGGACACCCAATACCAGCAAAGGTAAGGCCAGTTATTATGTGTATCCCCACATGTGCATGTACACATGCCCCTTAGGAAATAGAACATAGCTCGATGCACAATGAAAAGTAGTCCATGTCACATCTTACATACAACACAACAGTGCCTTGTGGGAGGGGTAGTACACAACCCTATGGTGAATACACAACATAAATAGCAAGATAGTGGTCAACCACAAATGGTGACACAATTTAATTGTACATTTAAAGCAACACTGTGGAAATCTGTTACAAATGCTAGAACTGACAAGCTGCACATGATCCTTGCAGATGACTCGGTCCCTGCTGCTGCTGGTTCTGAAAAAGTGGGGGAAGCAGAAACACAGCCACAGTCAGACTCAAATACAAGTGAGTCCTACAGTATTGTTCCGACTAGACGCAGGGCAAGGGTGTTACCACTGCCAGAGTACCACCTGGACTCAGATGAGATGCCAGAACATGAACCCACACCACCACCGGAGCCCAGTCCCACAGGAAACAGGAAGACAGCAGTCCCTGCACCAGCACCAGCATCAGTCAACTCCCCTCAGGAGGCACCACGATGCAGGCAGACAGAGCACAGATGAAGGATTGGGCCCATCAATCTTTGGGGGCTTGGAAGCTTCTATGCTGAAGGTACAGCGCCTGCAATGCAACAATTTGAAGTCAATGCACAGACAGTTTGTGTCTCACAATTTCAATGTGGGGTTACAAAACAAGCACTTGGAGACCCTGATTGAGGGACAGCAAAGAGTTGTTGAAAACACCAAGGAGCTGACACAGGCCATTTGGGAACTATGCACTGAGATACGGCAGAAGAGTGTCAGCTAACGCAGGTGCCATCACCAATATTTGGATAAGTTTGACAGCTTCTGTAGATCAGTCAATCGGCTTGCAAGTTCAACAGCCCAGATATCACGCTGTGCCGTTGCCACACAGGTGGAGATGGCACTTTGCAGTCGGGACATTGCACAGGAACTGGTGCAAATTACCAACGTACTGGATGCCATGCAAACAGCACGTAGTGCCACTACCAGCGAACTGGGTGTTGGGGACAGTGAGGAGTCCTCTAGCCTCAGAAGTCCTACAGTCCCTGTGATTGATCCGAGGCGTCACAGTGCCAGACACAGTACTGCAGGTGAACCTGCTACTAGAGGTGCCAGCGAGGGCACTGAGCACTCAAGTGGAGTGCGTAGACGTAAGAAGTGATGTGGAGGGCTACAGGGGACCACCTCAACATGTGTAATAAAGTCATGCTATGATGCTAATGGTGTGACACTGTTAATAGATCATGTCTGCCCATTGTGAATAGTTATGTCCTACTGACACATATTGTTTACCAGAAGTCAAGGTAATAACGATGCTAACTACTGTAATTCATATTATTGAAGCAGATTTGTCATTACTTACATCAAAAATAGTTGCGCGTGATGTCAGCACATCTTTGCCTGCCTTCTGCTGCACTGGTCCTGTCTGCTGGTAGAAGGGGTGGTAAGGGATCATCATCCTCATCTGAGTCTGGCTCTGTGAGTTCCACTGGTATGCCCCTGGTAGTTGCTATGTTGTGCAGGATAGCACATGTGGCCACAATTTAGCATGTAGTCTCAGGGCTGTACTGTAGTGCACCTCCACTCCTATGAATGCACCTGAAACGGCTCTTCAGCAGCTCAAAAGTGCGTGCCACCACATTGCGGGTAGCCCTATGTGCAGCATTGTACCTCCTCTCTGCTGGGGTGGCAGGGCTCAGGTAGGGCATTAGCATATAGGTGCGCACTGCGTAGGCACTGTCTCCTGAATGCACAGAGAGTAAAATGAGTACATTTGCTGTCTGACATCATGCTCACATCAATGCATATTGTGAACTATGAAATTACCTAGTAGATATCCTTCCCCAAACTCCCCAGCTAGCAGTCTTGTGTGTATCCCGCTGTGGCAAAAGATGTAGGAGTCATGTGTGCTCCCTGGGTATCTGGCCACGAGATCGGTAATGATGTAGGAGGCATTGCATATCACCTGTATGTTCATGGAATGATGGTTTTTATGGTTGCGATACACATACTCAGTGGCCGATGGTGGACAGATTGCTGCATGTGTCCCATAAATGGCACCTAAAACATGTCAGAAATGTGCTATCTGGTAAAAACTAACTTTGGATTGTTGTACTGCCTGTGGGTTCTTGGGGAATCTGATTATATTCTGCTCAGCATGGCATTGAGAAATGTGTTGAAAAATCTAGAAAGGGCACTCTGTGATATCCCTCCAGCTGCTGCTATGACCCCTTGATAGCTCCCTGAGGCTAGTAGGTGCAGGAAGCATAATACCTGCACATTTGTGGGTATGCTGTTGGTCCTGTGTGTTGTGTGCTGCAGCATGGGTTGTAGCTCAGCTATCAGGTCAAGTATCATGGCTGAGCTTAACCTGTACTTAGTCTGGTCAAAAAGGATTATGCGCATTCTGAAAATGCGCTCCTGTCTCCTCCTCTCTCTCCTCAAATCTGCCAAGATCCTCATTCTCCTCACCATGATGTAGAGTGCAGCCATTGTGGAAGAGGAGCTGAGGCATTCTGGGCCTCTTTATATAGGTTGCAGCAGGTTACCACCTGGTTTCAGTTCGTGGTAAATGGCATGTGCAAACGGCCTTTCTGCGAATAATCACAAATTGCGATTTTTTGCTACATTGCATTGCGAATCCGTTTTTGCTTGTCTCAATCTGCATCTCGCAAATAGCGGCACGATTTTGGAAATTGCTATCTGCGAATCGCTATTCTGTATCGCAAATAGCATTTCGCTAAAAGCGATTTAGTATATCATATCGCTATTTGCAGTACGCTGCTTGCGACACGCTTATTCGTCTCTCATTCGCAAAAATTTGCTGTTTTTGCAATTTCTTATTTTCCCACTGCGAATGCGTTTCATACATCGTAAAATGCAGTTTTTGCATTCGCAAACGGCCATTCGCACCGTTTGCGAATGCAAAAATGCTTGATACATCTGGCCCCAAGTCTCTTAACCTATCCCCCATGCTAAAAGCTCCCAATGTTGGCCACATGCATTCCCAATCAACACATTCAAAAGCCTTCTCTGCATCTAATAATATCATGCCAATCCTAGCATTAGCTTTTCTGAAACGCCAAAAGCTTTGATTGTCATATTAGTGAGGCTTATGGTGTCCCTACCTGGGCTTTTTCTAGAAGCAGCACTATGCTGTTTTCAAGGGCAGGCTGAGGAGGGACATCAGATGCACCAGAGAGCTGAGAGTTGAAACTATGTTGCCCACTCGGAGTATCAGGGGACTCTGCAACAATGTCTCTCGCTACAACAATGTTACCTTCTAGTGTCAAACATGTAGGAGTAGAATCTGTTGTCAATCTGCCCCCGCCAGCAGTAGCTGCAGCCACTAGTGCTTATGCCAGGGAGCAATCTTCAACAGATGCCGTCTGATTCTTGCTGGCAGCCTGGATGATACTGTCGCCTTACTGGATTTGTGCAGCTTTAGTATGGGTGCCCGACATGGGAGGTACAGTAGTCCGTGGAGATTGCCGGAGGGCTGCCCCCATCCTCCTTGGCCTGATCGGAGTTTGTGGCTCGCATCTTCACAGGGAAGAGGACCCCCAGCCAGCCTTAGAAAGCCCATTGTGATGCCATGCTGCAAGTGGCAGGCCTCAAACTGCGTGCAGCGAGAAAGCCTGCCGGGTACACAGAAGGAGACCTTGGGGACTGCAGCGACCCCACCACAGAGCTGCCCCATCAATATCTGGAGAGGAAAAAAAATCAGCAGCTCACTAAAATGCACACAGCTGGCAGCAATCAGTGTGATTGCCATGTGAAGAATCGAGGCTGCAGTCGTCAGCAGTCTGAGAAGCACATAGGAGAAAGTGCTTTCAGCTGCAGGAAGTCAGCCCGCCATTTTCGCCCCCCCCCCCACTCCAACCTAAACTATTTTGGTGTTGAACACTAAAAGGGTTACATTTGCAGTCAGCCCTCCAAAATAAACCATATTGGGGATGGTGAGGGACACCAAAGAGGTTACTTTTACTATTTCCACTCCAATCTAAATTATTTTTAGGAAGGTGTTTGGCACTAAAGGAGTTGCATTTAATAATCCCAATCCAATCTAAACCATTTTGAAGAAGGTGTTGGGCACTAAAGTGGTTACATTTACTATTACCTCTTCAATTTAAAACACTTTGGTGAAGCTGCTGGAAACTAAAGGGATTACATTTGCTATGCATAGTCCATAATAAAACATCTTTAAGTATGTGTTTTCCACTGAATAAAAACATTAATAAAAACACAATTTTACCTAATAAATATTACCAATAGAATTAACATTACAAATTATCATAATAAATAAACATTTCTAATTAGAGCGTGCCATTATTTTACATTACATTATATATTCTATCTACATATTTCAAAACATAAGTACATAAAATGAAAATAGTACTATCAATAATCACAATAATACATTTAAATATTATTTACTACCAAATAACGAAAGTAGCATATATTAATTTGATACATTTTTATGTTGAGATATATATATACATATGTATATATATTTATATATATATATATATATATATATATATATATATATATATATATATATATATATATATATCAACATAATGAAACTTATAAAATCCACATTTTTTATTACATTATAATATAAAGTTTGAAAATGTAATTCTTGAATATTTTCACACCAATAACTAAATAAGCAAATTAATACTAATTGCCAAAGTAAAAACGTCATTTATTTTGAACAATTTTAGATACATGAAAAAATAAATAAAAATATAAACTAGAAATGTAAATGTAAACAGAAATAAATAATTAAACATTTAAACTGATTCTTATGTTAATCCTAAACATACATTTTAAAAATGATAATCCAATGTTAAAACAATTAAATAAAACAATTATTTATGATTAAAAATTAAATGTTCATTTCAATAATTCCATACAATAATTAGTATATAATATAACACACATTAGAATTCACACGTTTTAAAAATCTCCCCACCCTTTTCCCCTAAAACTGCATCATCCTGCTACTAAAAAGATCACACAACACACTAAAACAATAATTAACATGCAACTAAAATAAAACACATTACAAAAACATTTATATAAATTAATCCATAAAACCAAACTTAAATACAACAATATTTTCACAATATATATTTTTGTCAATGATATTAAAAACAAAACAACTCTTAAAATGTTTTTACCTTAAATATTTCTGTCCATGATATTAGTTCAATACAAAATTCTTGACACAATATTTATGTATCACAATATTTTGTATTCACTATTTTGTTCAAACACCCAGCTGTGGTGACCTCTGTGTTGCATGTCTAGTTTAAAAAATAAAACACAAAGATATTTTTCATATTAGGTCCTAACTACACTAAATGAAGTCATGTTATCTCAACATTAGTTGACATACTTATTTGTGTCTATAAAGTACATTGTGTTTTTATTAGCCATATATGTTATTATTAATTTTACGTATTTTCTCTTTATACATCGATCTGACTCTCCTGAGTAAATCATATTTTTCTGAACTAAACATCCAGCCTATGGCAGTGGTTTTACATTCGCTTCTTCCATTATGTAAGAAGTTAACATTGATTAATACACATAGATTTTGGCATGGATCTTTTTTTTACATTAGCAAAATATGTTATATAGTATGATTTGTGTGCTATTTTTATAATTTTCTGTCCTGTTTGTTGAAGTTTTTCTTGTGATTTGTATGTTTGCTTTTCGATGTGCTAATGTGCAGACATTTCTGGGTACCAAAAGATGTCTTTCTGCTGATATAAATTATTTCTTAAATTTTCAGACAATTGAAATGCAGTTGTCAGTTTCAAAGCTCAATATGTTGGTAATAGGTCCATTTAGATTGTGGTAGGTTATACTATGATACGGATTTTATCAAAGTGCAGACTTCTTACAAATTATTACGCAATGGTGTGAGCAGACAACCTAATGTACCTGTGTGAAAGTGCCATGCAGTGCAGTATAATAGAATAACCTTTTCCATGAATCTATTAAATCTCTATCACTACTGACCAATGCAAATATAAAAATGGATTACTCCATTGGCAGTTTTTGTACCAACAACTCCTGCCACAGAAATAACTGAAAATTAAGATCTCTATTGCAAATTTAGAGGAATATGTACAATCAGCTTGAGCTACTGTTACATCGAGTTTTGTAATGCACTGGTGAAATGGGCTGCAGTCACATATCCAAAAAGCCATGCAAAGCCACTATGCCTGGCTTTTCATGGCCTTGTAGGTATGGAGTAAGGCAATGAAGCTCAAGTTGCTGTGTTGCTTTACTTTGTGTCAAAGAGGTGTCCCATTGGCGGTGTGGTGGGTGCTCCCATGCAGTAGCATGGATTTTGATGCATTCTCAGATTTACAAGGTTTCGTAAACCTGGGAATGTATCAAAAGTCTAGGCCTCCCAGGGGACATGTAAGGGAGGCACAACAAGGAGAAATATTTGTATTTGTCATGTTTTTTCTCTTTCTATGTGTGCTGTAGTCTGCAGGCCACATAGGGCCTCATTCCTAGTTTGGCAGGCGGAAAAGGCCGCGCGCCAAACTCACGTGTTCAGGAGACCACCAGTGAGGTCTCCTTCCCACTGGCCCATTATGAGTTTCCCGCTGGATCAGAGGGCGGAAACACAGTTTCTGCCTGCTGGGCCAGCGGGAAACGCACAACAACATTGACTCCGGCTCGTAGTACAGCTGGCGGCAATGCTGTTGTGCATCGGATACATCAACACCCATCGTGCAAATCACTGTCTGCTCTGCAGACAGTGATTTGTGCGATGGGTCTGGCTATGAGGCCCCCCGCACTGCCAATCCTAAGTGCAACCACCATGGATACGCCGGTGGAGAGATGGGTCGTAATCACCAGGGCAGATTGAGACCTCTGGTACTGCCAGGCCATCGGCCGGTGGAAACGTGGTGGTGCCCGCGGTCCGCAGTCGGACTGCCGCTTTGGTGGTGACCTGACCGCGAGGTTGGTGGTCTGTAGATCGCCAGCCTCGTAGCAAACCCATAGTATGAGGAAATCGCCTCCAATGATTGTTTTTGTGGAGGAAGATGTTCCATTCTACACAGAAACAATCCTTCCTACAACGCAGACACCCTTGCACCATGGTGCAAGGGTGTCTGCATTTGTGCATGGCAACCAATTGAGTGCCAGCATAGGGGGAAAGGAAAGGAAGGCACCATATCTCAATTTCTTTTGATTCAGGGCAGCACAGCAAGAATCCTTGCAGCACTGCCCTGCGCCAAAATCTTGAAATCCTTAGTTCTTTTAATTGTTGAAAATGGAGAGTCATCGCCCATTTTAAGGAAACACATACCAAGTATGCACCCTACTGCACATTTTGGCCCAGATTTACAAAACTGTCATGCAACCCAGTTCAGCAGCTAAAAATGCTGCACTGCATTGTGTGGCAGGTAGAGAGAAGGTGAGCTCTATATCTTGAGAGATATGACACTGTCCTCCCCTCTCCCTAGGGCTGGTGCAGAATATTGCTTCTGTGCACCACACACACACCTTTACACCATAGTGCAAGGGTATGTGTGTGAGTCTACATTAAGGGCCAGATGTAGGAAAGCTTTAGCGACTTTTAAACGGCGAAAAACTCCATTTGCGAGTCGCTAAAGCCCATCTGGTATGTAGAAATGCATTTTGCGAGTCGGAACCGACTCGCAAAATGCATTTCCGAGTCGCAAATAGGAAGGGGTTTTCCCTTCCTATTTGCGAGTCGCACTGGTATGCAATTCATGGACTCGCAGTTACCATCCACTTGAAGTGGATGGTAACCCAGTCGCAAACGGGAAGGGGTCCCAACGGGACCCCTTCCCCTTTGTGTCTGGCCTAAAAAAAAAAATTTCAGAGCAGGCAGTGGTCCAATGGACCACTACCTGCCCTGAAAAATACCGAAACAAAAGGTTTCGGTTTATTTTTCAAAGTGCAGCTAGTTTTCCTTTAAGGAAAACGGGTTGCACTTTGAAAAAAAAAAAACTGCTTTATTTAAAATCAGTCACGGACATGGACGTCTGCTGTTCCCAGCAGGCCTCCATGTCCGTGAGTGCCCTGAATCGCTATGGGGTCGCAAATTGCGACCCACCTCATTAATATTAATGAGGTGGGTCTTTGCGACCCCATAGCGACTCGCAGAAGGTGTTTGAGACACCTTTTTGCATCCCAAATTGCGACTTGCAATTTGCGAGTCGCAGGGACTCGCAAATTGCAAGTCGCAATTTGGGAAGTTGCTACATCTGGCCCTAAGTTTTGTACTGGAATGGTACATTTCCAGTACAAAATATTATGCTTAGACTTTAATTTACAACATATTCTACTTTGTTTATTCTCAGGGTGATAAAATATTGGGGTTCAGGTAATTGTTGTGGTTCGGCTCCCACAAAATTTAGTAGCAGAGGATAGTTTGCGTTAAAGCACCTCCTCTTTAAGTGCTCCCCAAAAGCTTTTTGAAAGATATTCAGTCCTTGGTGCTGTATTCATAGAGAGATGAGTTTTGCATTTCTGCCAGAATCTCAGTGCTGAATCTTCCTGCAAGGTGACAAGCTGTATAATTACATACTTCTGAATGAACTTGGGATGTAAGTATAAATAGATAAAAACTAAACGCCTTTGTTTGTGTGTTTGAGAGAATGGATTTCTATTTTTGTGGTGAGCTGTTTGGTTATGTGGTGATAATCATTCCTTCAGTTGGTGAACTAATACCTTTTTGGATGTTCTACTATTGATATTTGAAAACCCATCTGATTTGTTTTGTTAATAAGTGTTGAGTATCGAGTTTCGTCCCAAATCTAAGATCTTGAGATATTATTTACCTTGTCTGTACTGTGGTGTGTAGAAAGAGGCAACACTTACACATCTGTAGATGCCTGTGTTTAACAGATTTTGTTCTTTTCAGGTTTGAGAGATTAACTTGAATTACTGTGCTTGCCTGAGTGCACAGGGCAAAGTACATTGACTCAAGGGTAGTGTTCTGTTGGTCAGAGTTTTGCCTAGTGAGGTATTTGTAGGCTGTTGGTGATTCAATACGTTTTTAATTCTTTATTTTGATTATCAAAGTACAAAGTACAAAATACAAAGTACATATTAGAGGTTCAGCAGTAATGTGAGGTATTGTGAAACACCACTAAAGTTACCAAGGGCACTAGTGTTCAATCCTGAACACAACCTTTGATCAACAAACAGGTATTTACTGGGTGGGTGAAGACAAAAAGAGTAGGGGAGGGACATCAACTGGGGGTGGTGAAGGGTATAGGGGTATAGTCTCCTTGGGGCATGCAGATGTGCAAAGAGAGACAGAACTAGAGGCATGCCACAGACTGTGTAAGTGCCCAGATGAAGCCCTTGATGGCCCTGTCAAAGGACAAGAATAGCGAGATTGAGATGGAAAACAGGAGTGTGTCTAATACGTATATGAATCTACTGTAGGGATGGTTACCATTTTGACAGCCTGCACCCATCCTCAGAGGGGGCGATTAAGGTGTGACCACTTGGCAAAGTTTGCTCAGGTCTATTGTAGGAGAAGTTCTAGATTGTCCGTCATCATGCAATCCAGACCCTTATTGATATGAACACCCAAAAATTTGAGACAGGAGGGCATCCAGTGAAATCAGTAGCCATTGTTGTGGTTGTAGAAAGGGGCAGGGTTTCCCTCTTGCCCCAGGTAAATCATTATACTGCTATTAGTATTAACTTGTTTATGAGGGTCAGAAGGGCTGGTAGAGATCTAGGAAGGTCCTTAAGCATCATTAGGATGTCATCCACATAAAGAAAGATGGCGGAGGGGCCCCAGGATGGGGATGGCCTCTACGTCCGTCGACTATTGAATGGCTGTGACCAGTGGTTCTAGGGCCAGCAAGTAAGCAGCAGTGAGAATGGGCACCCCTGCTGAGTCCCACATCGGATAAGGAAGGGGGCCAATAAGAAGCCCCCACAGTTCAACTCTGTAGTGGGTGTACGTAGAGATATGCTTGTAAGGAAAGAATGGAATGTGAATGGAATGTGCATTCTTGTTAGGCTATTTGGAAGGTTGGGTGACAGAATGCTGGAGACTGGGCCATGAAGAAGAAGCTGGGAGTTACTGATGCTGTATAAGAAGATATCTTTCTGAAATAAAGGATTTCTTAACCCCCACCAGCTTGCATAATTACTACATAATTGGTGACAAGGCACTCTTCGCAGGGGGTAGAGAAGATTTTAATAACTCCCAACCCCTGGAAGAATCATTAAACTATAAAAAGAAGAATTTAAAAAAAGAAGAAAAAGGAAGCGACTTGGTAACCATGAGTTTATCGACCTCTCTGTATTACTGTATTCAACAGGCACTCCTGTTAAAGTTTTAATGTGGAGGATCATATTCTTTTTTCCACTTTTTTATCGTAATGAGCTCTATTTGGATAAAATTTACTTCAAGTATTAGATGTGCCTGGATGACTTATTATTTACATGTTGCTACTTGCTAGACTTATCTATAAATTGAAGATTATATAATATAACATAACTTCAGTGCAGTGATTTTGATTTTTGAATTTCAAGGAGGCGCGTTAACTGTCAAGGTGCATTGTCAAGCCTTTGAATACTGAACTCTGCGCGCGGCACACGCAGCGGCACATTGATTTTTAAAAAAGAACTACACGTGCCGTTTGACAGGCGCAGCACGAGCACATAACACATGGCACACATGGTTGCAAGCAGCACACACACCGGCATATTGATTTTTTAAGGAAAAAAATAATAAATAATAAATAAATGAGAACTTCACGTGCCATTCGACAGTGCGCAGCACACCCGCTGGCATATTCATTTGAGATATACCTCTGTGTATGCTGATACGAACCTCTCTGTGAGTCAACTCTTCGTGTATGCTGCTGTTTGTTTCATTGCTTCATTACAGAGACCTCTCACCCGGATCTTCAATTGCTAAAATCCGATTAAAACAAAAGAAGGACTAATGTTAAGCACAGATTAGAATTTGAATAGAAAGAAGACTACTGCATTAGTTAGCTTGCTATTTTAAATTGTTAATTTAGATTGTTATTTTAGTATTTTATGGTAGTTTGTTGTTTTAAAATGTTGTTGCAGGGATGGCTGAACAGAACATTTCAGCACCACCATGTTTCTAACGATTAAGTGGAAGAGGTGGAAAACATATTTGCTACATACTTATTAGCTATAGGTGGGGACAAATATAGTCCTGTCAGAAAAGAAGCGATTTTGCTTCATCATTTGGGAACAGAGGGCAGAAGAATTTACAATGACTTGCCTGAAATATCCTTGGGTATGGGCGAAGGAAAGCCTATGAATGTGTATGAAATGTCTTTACAAATGTTAGAGAAACATTTTACACCAAAATTAAGTACAATATTCAAACAACATAAGTTTTTCTCCCGCATACAGGGTCATGATGAGGATGTAATGACATATGTTGCAGCTTTAAGAGAATTAGCAGTGATGTGTGATTTGCGTGATCTAAATGACTCTTTTATACGTGATCAAATTGTGCGTTGCACAAATAATAATAAAGTGAAAGAGAAATTATTATCTATTAATCCTCCACTAGAAGAATCTATAAAAATAGCAAGAAGTATGGAGCATACTGACACATGGATGAAAGAGATTGAGATAACTAAAAGTTATATGAGAGATTCCAACAAGGAAACCACTGTCAAAGTGAAAGAATTCAAAGCCAAAAATCAAGAGAAGATTGTTGGAAATGCTGAAGTAAAGGTCATGGAGAAGAAGAACGTGAATATTATATGCCATAGATGGGGGTGTCCAGGACACATAGCTTCAAGTTCAGTCTGTGCGGCATAAACTTTGACATGTAGGGTGTGTGGAAGAAGAGGTCATATGGCTAAAGTCTGTAGGTCAAAGGGAAAAATGCTAAGTAACAGCGTCAAATCCGTGGATGATATAAAAGAAGACCATGAGGAAATAGTACTAACCATCAGTGATACCGGGAAATCAAATCAGCAAAATGTGGAGTCTGTAAGAAATAAAAACTTGAAGAGAGAAAGGTCAGGTAAGCTAGAGAAACCTCATTGTAATATAACACTGGAGTCTGCAATTATAAAGATATTGGTAGATTCTGGTACTTGATTTACTCTGGAATCCAAAGAAATATGTGAAGTTGTTTTGAAAGGCAAAATTGAAGATCTGCAAAGTGCTTATGTGAAAGTGGTTGGATGTGGAGGTAAAACAATTGACATACTAGGAATGCGATGGTTGGATATTTCGTTCAAAAGTAATGGTGTATATGGGAAGGTATACATAACTAATGAAGGATCAAACCTTCTAGGATGGCGGCATCAAAAGGATTTAAATATAGTACTTAAGCCCAATGCAGCTGAAGCGGTTATGATTGTGGAGCAAATGAATGTAAGTTTTATGGCGAATCAAGAAACGGATGTAGGATGGTGTAAAAAACTAATGGATACATTTCCAAGGGTTTTCATTAATAAACTGGGTTACCTAAAGAAATTTGCACACCAGATAATTTTAAAGAAAAATGCATTCCCAGAGGCACACAAAGTGAGACCTGTACCATTTCTGATGAGAGAACCACTCGAACAGGAATTTAACAGATTATTGGAAGAAAAGATAATAGAATCAATTGAGTCTTCTGAGTGGTTGGCGCCTATTGCCGTGGCACCTAAATAAAGAAACAAAATGTGTTTGTGTATTGACTTGAGAGACCTTAATAGAAACATTTGGGTGGATAGGCTGTAGTGTGGTCATTTTTATGTATCCTTTGCACGTTTGCCTCAGGTGTTAGGCCTTTGTGCACTTTGCCCTGGATGTATTTTATTCCTTTGCTTGCAGCATAGAGCCTCTGTGCACTTTGCTCTAAATGCATTTTATTCAGCTTCGTACTGTTATTTTACAAATAGCCAGTTCTACGGTCTTGTTTTATTTTTTTT
This sequence comes from Pleurodeles waltl, assembly GCF_031143425.1. NCBI lineage: Eukaryota > Metazoa > Chordata > Amphibia > Caudata > Salamandridae > Pleurodeles > Pleurodeles waltl. The sequence goes on from NC_090449.1 coordinate 854,923,231, forward strand.
ATCACACTGTTTAGCCTACTTCAGCACTGGAGTTCTCAATAACACATTCTTGTTCACTCTGTGCTTCAGTCAAGGATACAGTCTGGTACATTACCGATAGACGTGGTAGGAGTTTAGTCTTTGGAATACTTGCATAGGGACATTTTGTGATCACACTGACATGTTAGTTATAAAAACACTTCCTTGTCCTAATACACGTGAGAGGGTGATTCCGACCAGGGGAACCACAACTAGACGCTCACTGCCTTGAACCAGATCACAGGCCTTTGCTCAGGTATGAGGGTTGATGTCTTCCCGGGGAATCTGAAAGGCAAGTTAATAGCTTAACATGCTGTGCTCGAAATATAACTTACTGAGAGAGAATAGAATCTATTAACACCATGATAGCGTTGTTTTTATGTTTCACTCTCATTGTGACTATTTCAATCCTACTGTGTTGTATGGTTCTGGTTATTCCGGCTCACGTCTTATTATCTAAAATGCAGTCGTTTTATAAAAAACAATATATAAAACTTAAACTGCCTTTGTCATTTGTATATGGGATCATACTGTAAATGAGAGAGCTGGTTGGGACCTGAGTGACCACGACTTCCCTGAGAAGTTCTAAAGATGTCATGCGCTCGGCTGCCCTTTGGGAGAGATGAGGCACTGCTAGTTAGCCGGAGCTCACCCGGATTAGGGTGACACAGGTCCTTCCAAGAGGGTAAGACTTAGGGGGTCATTACGACCTCAGCGGTAAAAGGCGCTTACAGTAAACCGCCACGGTCATTCTGACCCACAACAGGCAAACCGCCAAAATACCGACATCCACAAAAGTCCGCCACACCAAAGGTCAGCGATAAACTGGCGATGACCAAACCTCCACCGTCACGCCAACAGAAATACGCCCATGCCATTACGACCCAAGAATCCATGCGGCGTTATTTCAACCGCGGTATTCTATTGGCGGTACACACCGCCGCGGTCGAAATACACATACTCGTACAAAACACTACCACATTGGCCAATCCAAAATACACACACCTGATACACATACACACTCCACTCCCACACACCCAATACAATATAAAATACACACCCACATCACCCACAAACCCCTACGACCAGAAATTCTGAGAGAAGGCCAGAGAGAGACACCACAGTCAACTACCAAGCATCCACAGGCACACAATACCAATACCTACAGAACTTCCACGCACCTCACACAACACACCACTAAATAGCACCCCACCTATCACTACACACTCCACCCCACACATCACCCACACCACCCCATGGCACCTCAAAGACACCCCAGGTTCTCAGATGATGAACTCAGGGTCATGGTGGAGGAAATCGTACAAGTAGAGCCCCAGCTGTTCGGGACACAGGTGCAGCACACAACCATTGCCAGGAAGATGGAGCTATGGAGCAGAATAGTCGACAGGGTCAACGCTGTGGGACAGCACCCAAGAAATAGGGATGACATCAGGAAGAGGTGGAACGACCTTCGGGGGAAGGTGCGTTCCATGGTATCAAGGCACAACATCGCGGTACAGCGGACTGGCGGCGGACCCCCACCTCCTCCCCCAGAATTTACAACATGGGAGGAGCAAGTCTTGAACATCCTGCATCCTGAGGGCCTCGCAGGAGTCGGTGGAGGAATGGACTCTGGTAAGTCTCATCTTCACTACTTCATCCCCCCCACCCCACCTGCATGCCAACTCATACCCCCACCCTCACCCCCACCCCCATCACAACTACCCCTTGCAAATGTCTCACCATCACAACCCACCCATCCCAAAACTTAGCCCTGCATGCGGCCCCAAAGCATGGACACCATCACCAAAGCATGCCCAATGCACATACCCATCACCCCCCTCACCAAAACACCGTCACAACAGCCCCCACAAAGGAATGCCAGCACTGGGGTACACAGGCACCCACCCATTGCACGCCATTGGCACACACAGAAGCAATAACCATACTTTTATACCCCTGCAGGACCCGAACGCCAGGTCACCGCGCAGGAGGGTCCACAAATGTCCACTCCACCCCCAGAAGAGGCCCACAGTGATGACAGCAGCTCTGTCTCCCTGGATCTAGATGACCAGCCCGGTCCATCGGGGACCTCGGGACAGTCGGTTCCCCTCAGACAGTCACAGGCCAGAGCAGACCTTCCCCCCTCTGGGAACACCAGCACAGCACCCACCCAGCGGGCCCATACCTCTTTCCCCAGGACACGTCAATCAGCGGTGTGTCCACCACTACTGGGAACCCCGGCTAACCCACCACCCCAACAGCAACAGGGACCTGGGGGCAGTGGTAGTGGGCACACGGTCCAGGGGACGGAGGCCCAGGGAAACAGGGGAACTGGGAGGGCTGCTGTGCGACAGGGGGGGAACAGGCCAAGGGAACCCACTCTCCACGAGGCCCTCTCCTCCATCATGGGAGCATACCACCGCTCCCAGGAGACGATGGCGACGGTCCTGGACAGGTTTCAGGAAATCCAGCTTCTGCAGGAGCAACAGTATATGGGGTTGAGGGAGGAACTAAGAAACATCAGTTCCGCCATGGGTACCATCGTAGTGGCCCTGAATGAGTTAATCACCACATTGCGGAACACTGTGGCACCTCAAAGGGCCCCTGTCACTAGCATGGACAAAGAACTGGCTACCACCTCCGCTGGCGCTAGTGGACAGGAGGCCCGACACAAGACCAACAGGCCACCAGAACCCCACCCCCTGCAGAAGGAGAACCACCCCGCAAGCGGCCCTGAGATCCAGGAAGTAGACAGAGTAACATGTCAAGACCCCCGCCAGCAAAGGCACCGCCCTGATTGTCATCCCACTGTCCCACATTGTCACCCTGTCCAACCTTAAACTGCCCCTGCTCCACTTCCCACAGGCATTTGGACAATGCACCTGTGAACCTGACAGTCGGGACTCTGCCATGGACAATCCTCCACCATCACCCCTCACCGATTTGCAACCACCCATCCAAATTAGAGCACTTGAATAAATACACTTATTGCACATAAAGAATCTGGAGTCTGTCTGTGATTTTAACAAATGTATTAGACATGACAGTGCCAACATTTTTATTCACATTGTGATGCCAACAAACCGCTGTCACACAGCTGTAGTCCATGGGGAAACAAAGCAGATGTCACGCAGTGGGGCCCACAGCTCTGAAAACGGAAGGGAAAGTCACAACACAGTTACCATACACTGGGGGAAAAAGTCAGACAGTAGAGAGGTAGGAGTCTTTAAGTAAATGTAATATGCCGGTGTGTACTCTTACCTGTGTGTCACTGAAAATATTGCTCTATTAGTGTGTTCCTGTTGTCTATGTCGTCCTCTTCGGCTTCCTCTTCTTCACTCTCCACAGGCTCCACAGCTGCTACAACACCACCATCTGGACCATCCACCTGCAGAAAAGGCACCTGGCGGCGCAAAGCCAGGTTGTGAAGCATACAGCAGGCCACGATGATCTGGCACACCTTCTTTGGTGAGTACATTAGGGATCCACCTGTCATATGGAGGCACCTGAACCTGGCCTTCAGGAGGCCAAAGGTGAGTTCGATCACCCTCCTAGTCCGCCCATGGGCCTCATTGTAGCGTTCCTCTGCCCTGGTCCTGGGATTCCTCACTGGGGTCAATAGCCATGACAGGTTGGGGTAACCAGATTCCCCTAATAGCCACACCCGGTGCCTCTGGAGTTGACCCATCACATACGGGATGCTGCTATTCCGCAGGATGTAGGCATCATGCACTGAGCCAGGGAACTTGGCATTAACATGGGAGATGTACTGGTCTGCCAAACAGACCATCTGTACATTCATCGAATGATAACTTTTCCTGTTCCTGTACACCTGTTCACTCCTGCTGGGGGGTACCAAAGCCACATGTGTCCCATCAATGGCACCTATGATGTTGGGGATATGTCCAAGGGCATAGAAATCACCCTTCACTGTAGGCAAATCCCCCACCTCAGGGAAAACGATGTAGCTCCGCATGTGTTTCAGCAGGGCAGACAACACTCTGGACAACACCTTGGAAAACATAGGTTGAGACATCCCTGATGATATTGCCACCGTTGATTGAAATGACCCACTTGCTAAGAAATGGAGTACTGACAGCACCTGCACTAGTGGGGGGATCCCTGTGGGTCGGCGGATGGGTGACATCAGGTCTGCCTCCAGCTGGGCACACAGTTCATGTATAGTGGCTCGGTCAAGCCTGTATGTCAGAATGACATGTCGTTCCTCCATTGTCGACAGGTCCACCAGCGGTCTGTACACGGGAAGATTCCTCCATCTCCTCGCATTGCCCAGCGGACGGTGCCTAGGAAGAACAACAGCGAGCACAGAGTCAATCAACCCACAGGTACGTTCCTACAGCTTGCACACAACACGATTCACTATGCATTGAATGGTTTGTATGAGTGTTGAGGAAAGGCCTAGGTATGTGTGACGCAGTAGAAATTAAGCCATGTGGGCCCTTGAAATGGCGGCTGCCTGACCTGTGAAGTGTGACAATGGGATGTGAGGTCAATGCGCTGGCGTGGCACACCGTGGCAGTAGGCGGTCGAAGACCGCGGCGCAAAGCTGCATTGGTTAACATAGAACCCTATGGGTTTCAGGAGCAAATGACGATGTGCGCCGGCGGTCCCGGTACGCACCGCCGCGGGCGTGACCGCCATTTTCCATCTACTTAATCACTCGATACCGGATCTTCCACAGGAGAGGACCTACACTGCAAGTGCTGCTGTGACCTCGGTCTGGAAGAGACAATGGCTGCTGCGACTGGGGAAAGGGCCCCTGCCTTCACTTCTGAAGAATTGGAGAAACTCGTGGATGGGGTCCTCCCCCAGTATGCGCTACTCTACGGTCCTCCAGACCAACAGGTAAGTACACTGGGACCATGCTTTGTGGGCAATGCCTGGGTTGAGTCAGGTGGATGAAAGATGGTGGGGAGGGGAGCGATTGAGGCATGCATCAGATGACAGATGAGAGCATTGGCCACATGGCAAGGGTGGGGATGGTGGGCCACTCACATCAAGCATGCAGAAGGTGATGATTTTTTTTCTCCCCCTGTACATGTCACATAGGTCAGCGCCCACCAGAAAGTCGCTATTTGGCGTGCCATCGCCAAGGACGTCCGGACCCTGGGGGTCCACAACAAACGGGGCACCCACTGCCGGAAGAGGTGGGAGGACATCTGACGCGGGAGCAGGAAGACGGCGGAGGCTCTGCTGGGGATGGCCTCCCAATGTAGGAGGGGTGCCAGTCGTCAATTGACCCCCCTGATGTCCCGGATCCTGGCGGTGGCCTACCCCGATTTGGATGGGCACGTGAGGACATCACAGCAGACATAAGGGGGTGAGTACACTCTCATTCTGGTGACTTTGCGCGCAGTGGAGGTGTCTGGATGGGGGAGGTGGGCTGTGGGTATCCCTAGGCCAGGGCAATTTCTGTAAGCTAGGCCCCTCCGTAAGGCATGGCCCTGTGCCCCCGCCCCCCACCTCTGTAGGTTGCCAAGTACAGCTATTCATGGCCCTGTGTCATCTATGTGTGCAGTTGTCGTCCATAGGCTTGTAGGCCATGTCCCACTGATTGAGTAGTGGACCCCAAGTGCGCAGCGTAGTGCAGGGGGCTTCTGTGTCTGTCCTCTCCGCCAACGGTGTCGCCTATGCATGCACTCAACATGTCTTTCTTTCTCCCCCCCCTTTTTTGTGGTCTTCCTGTTCATGTGTGTATTAGCATCATCAGGCGGAGGAGAAGTGGCATCGGAGCACGAGGGAGCTGCATCCCACATGGCCCTGGAGGACCATGCAACGGACTGTGAGTACACCAGTGGGAAGGAGGGCGAGGGGAGCTCCACAGCGGGGACTCGTGCCGATGTCAGTGGCAGTGACTCGTCCTCTAAAGGGAGCTCCCTTGTGGTGGCGACAACATCCGTGCCCCCGCAACAACAGGTACAGCCGCCACCCAGCGTACCAGCACCGCCCTCCCAGCAGCCCCTCAGCGTTTGCCCCGTGCCCGCTCACCCAGGAAGGTGTGCATCTCCTTCGCCCCAGGCACCTCAGGCCCTGCCCCTGTCACCCCTGCTGCCCTCAGTGAGGAGGTCACTGACCTCCTGAGGACCATCATTGTTGGGCAGTCTACACTTTTGAATGCCATCCAGGGTGTAGAAAGGGAGGTGCACCGGAGTAATGCATACCTGGAGGGCATTCATTCGGGTCAGGCTGCCCATCAGCGATCCTTCAACGCTCTGGCCTCAGCACTGACGGCAGCAATTGTCCCTGTCTCTAGCCTCCCCCCTCCAACTTCTCTGCCTATCCCAGACACACCTACAGACCAGCCTGCACACACCTCAACACCCAAGGGAAGCTCATCCAAACATAAGCACCACACATCACACAAGCATTCACACATGCAACATCCACATGCAGACACACCAACACCCACTGCCTCCACTGTGTCCCCCTCCTCCTCGTCGCCCTCCTCCCTCCCTGTGACGTCTCCACTCACACTTGCATGCACAACATCTTCAGCCACTACGTCCATCACCAGCACACCCACCAGAAAACTCCGCACACGTGCAGTCACCACCCCCACTACCATTTACACGTCCCCTGTGTCCTCTCCCACTGTGTCTGTCACCCCCTCTTCCAAACCACACAAACGCAGGCAGCCACCCACCCAACAGCCATCCACCTCACGACAGCCTCCAGGCCAAGCACCTGCACCCAAAGACACCAGACTTCACACTCCTACAACCACATCCTCTTCCTCCACTCCCATACCCACTACACCTAGCCGTCCCTCTCTTTCCAAATTGATTTTCCTTTCCAAACTTGACCGCTTTCCAACAACTCCCCCACCCCGTCCATCTCATAAGACTGCAATCAGCACCTCAGCCACCACCAAACCAGGACCGATCAAGACTGTTGTCCAAGGACTGTGGAGTCCCCCACCCTCAAGGGCAACTAGTTCTGCTAGGAGCCAAGGCACGGCCAGCCCACCCCCGGAAAAACACCCAAAGATTACCAGTGCCCGGCGCGAGAGGCCAAGGACACCAGGGACCAAAATCCCTACCCTGGCTCCGGCTGGAAGTGGGGTGCCACCTGGCACACCACCAAAGGTGGGAAAGGGCCACAGACGACCAGGGAAGGGTGGGAAGGGCAGCACGCCCGACAAGTCCGGCAGCAGGCCAGCTGCCCAGGAGGGCCCACCAGCCCCTTCCCAGGTGTGCAGGAGGACACCCAGAGGCCCGGAACGGCAGGCCAGGAGGGCCCCGCAAGCCAACAGACAGATGGGCAGGAAGGCCCCGCCACCCGCATGTCAGGTGGCCAGTGACATCCATGCCTGGGGCGGAACCGCTGCACTGGACACTCATCTCAAGCAACGCTGAACTGGGCCCTTTCACTCAAGCACCGCTCCGCTGGGCACCGCCGTCTCAAGCACCGCTGAACAGGGCACCGCCATCTCAAGCACCGCTCCGCTGGGCACCGCCGTCTCAAGCACCGCTGAACAGGGCACCGCCGTCTCAAGCACCGCTGAACAGGGCACCGCCGTCTCAAGCACCGCTGAACTGGGCCCTTCATCTCAAGCACCGCTGCACTGGGCCCTTCATCTCAAGCACCGCTCCGCTGGGCCCTTCATCTCAAGCACCGCTGCACTGGGCCTTTCATCTCAAGCACCGCACCGCTGGGCACCGCCGTCTCAAGCACCGCTGAACTGGGCCCCCCATCTCAAGCACCGCTCCGCTGGGCACCGCCATCTCAAGCACCGCTGCACTGGGCCCTTCATCTCAAGCACCGCTCCGCTGGGCCCTTCATCTCAAGCACCGCTGCACTGGGCCCTTCATCTCAAGCACCGCTGCACTGGGCCCTTCATCTCAAGCACCGCTGAACTGGGCCCTTCATCTCAAGCACCGATCCGCTGGGCCCTTCATCTCAAGCACCGCTGCACTGGGCCCTTCATCTCAAGCACCGCTCCGCTGGGCCCTTCATCTCAAGCACCGCTGAACAGGGCACCGCCGTCTCAAGCACCGCTGAACTGGGCCCTTCATCTCAAGCACCGCTGCACTGGGCCCTTCATCTCAAGCACCGCTCCGCTGGGCACCACCTTCTCAAGCACCGCTGCACTGGGCCCTTCATCTCAAGCACCGCTCCACTGGGCCCTTCATCTCAAGCACCGCTGAACAGGACACCGCCGTCTCAAGCACCGCTGAACTGGGCCCTTCATCTCAAGCACCGCTGCACTGGGCACCACCGTCTCAAGCACCGCTGAACTGGGCCCTTCATCTCAAGCACCGCTCCACTGGGCCCTTCATCTCAAGCACCGCTGAACACGGCACCGCCGTCTCAAGCACCGCTGAACTGGGCCCTTCATCTCAAGCATCGCTGCACTGGGCACCGCCGTCTCAAGCACCGCTGCACTGGGCCCTTCATCTCAAGCACCGCTCCGCTGGGCCCTTCATCTCAAGCACCGCTGAACAGGGCACCGCCGTCTCAAGCACCGCTGAACTGGGCCCTTCATCTCAAGCACCGCTCCGCTGGGCACCGCCGTCTCAAGCACCGCTGCACTGGGCCCTTCATCTCAAGCACCGCTCCGCTGGGCCCTTCATCTCAAGCACCGCTGAACAGGGCACCGCCGTCTCAAGCACCGCTGCACTGGGCCCTTCATCTCAAGCACCGCTGCACTGGGCCCTTCATCTCAAGCACCGCTGCACTGGGCCCTTCATCTCAAGCACCGCTGAACTGGGCCCTTCATCTCAAGCACCGCTCCGCTGGGCCCTTCATCTCAAGCACCGCTGCACTGGGCCCTTCATCTCAAGCACCGCTCCGCTGGGCCCTTCATCTCAAGCACCGCTGAAAAGGGCACCGCCGTCTCAAGCACCGCTGAACTGGGCCCTTCATCTCAAGCACCGCTGCACTGGGCCCTTCATCTCAAGCACCGCTCCGCTGGGCACCACCTTCTCAAGCACCGCTGCACTGGGCCCTTCATCTCAAGCACCGCTCCGCTGGGCCCTTCATCTCAAGCACCGCTGAACAGGGCACCGCCGTCTCAAGCACCACTGAACTGGGCCCTTCATCTCAAGCACCGCTGCACTGGGCACCACCGTCTCAAGCACCGCTGAACTGGGCCCTTCATCTCAAGCACCGCTCTGCTGGGCCCTTCATCTCAAGCACCGCTGAACACGGCACCGCCGTCTCAAGCACCGCTGAACTGGGCCCTTCATCTCAAGCATCGCTGCACTGGGCACCGCCGTCTCAAGCACCGCTGCACTGGGCCCTTCATCTCAAGCACTGCTCCGCTGGGCCCTTCATCTCAAGCACCGCTGAACAGGGCACCGCCGTCTCAAGCACCGCTGAACTGGGCCCTTCATCTCAAGCACCGCTCCGCTGGGCACCGCCGTCTCAAGCACCGCTGAACTGGGCCCTTCATCTCAAGCACCGCTCCGCTGGGCACCGCCGTCTCAAGCACCGCTGAACTGGGCCCTTCATCTCAAGCACCGCTCCGCTGGGCACCGCCGTCTCAAGCACCGCTGCACTGGGCCCTTCATCTCAAGCACCGCTCCGCTGGGCCTTCATCTCAAGCACCGCTGAACAGGGCACCGCCGTCTCAAGCACCGCTGAACTGGGCCCTTCATCTCAAGCACCGCTGCACTGGGCCCTTCATCTCAAGCACCGCTGAACAGGGCACCGCCGTCTCAAGCACCGCTGAACTGGGCCCTTCATCTCAAGCACCGCTCTGCTGGGCACCGCCATCTCAAGTACCGCTGCACTGGGCCCTTCATCTCAAGCACCGCTGGCCCATTGGCGGATGGGGCAGTGCCGCATCTGTGTCGGGCAGGGCTGCACGAAGCACTCTGGGCACCAGTCCCCCTCCAGAACCAGTGGACACTGTCATCCACTTGAGAGACTGTGGCTTTGCATTCCCCAGGATGGTACAGTGGGCAACCCACCCACTGTAGAGACTTGAGAGACTGTGGCTTTGCACTCCCCAGGATGGTACAGTGGGCAAGCCACCCACTGTATGGACTTGAGAGACTGTGGCTTTGCACTCCCCAGGATGGTACAGTGGGCAAGCCACCCACTGTATGGACTTGAGAGACTGTGGCTTTGCACTCCCCAGGATGGGACAGTGGCCATGGAGGCCCCTCGTGGATCTGGCGTTGTGTACTCATGTGGCTGAGGTGCCCCCCCTTCCTTTCCCCCAGAGGTGCCTGTAGTTTTTCTATCTGATGCCCCTGCAGTGTTCTCTCCGTTGGTGTCAGGTATCCTGTGTGGGCCTTGCCCATGTGATTTGGGCCCAGTGGTCCACGGACAATGACTGCTAAAAGTATCGGACTTTTAATATTTATGTATATATTAGTTTTAAATGTGTGATATTTTTATATGCCAATAATACAATATATTCGACTGTTTATGATCATTTCATTTTGTCTTTGCATTCTTCCGGGGGGTTTGGGGGTTGTAACAGTGATGTATTGCTATGCATTGATGTGTGTGTTGTAGTGGGTGAGGGTGGTGGTGGGTGTGTAGCATATGTGTGGCCGTAATATTTTCTCCTCCCCCCTCCCTTGTGTCGTAGGTGCAGTACTCACCGTAGTCTTCTGTGCCAGCGTTCGTGCTCCTGGTAGAGGAGAAGGAATACAATAGCTGGTAGGATGTGTAGTTCGGGTTCCATGCTGTCCAGATTCCTCGTGGGGTGTATGGAGGTGAGCGTTTTCTGTTTGAAATGTCTGTTTCCGCCGTGTGGCAGATTGGTGGGTTGTGATAGGGTGGGCGGTACATTGACTCCCGCCTGTCTGTTGGCGGTGACCGCCGCGCTGTTTGTTTGTCCCACCGTGGCAGGCGGAGTGTTAATGTGGCGGTCTCTGTTGGCGGTTTCCGCCAGGGTCAGAATTCCATTTTTTTAACCGCCAGCCTGTTGGTGGGTTAGCCGCCGCTTTAACACCGACCGCCAGGGTTGGAATGACCCCCTTAGTCTCCCGCACCAGGAACGACCCTGCTACCTAGAAATCCAGTAGTCTCATTTAGGATAATGAGAGCCCACGCGACATGGCGCCGCCAACGATTGATCTGGCTCTAATTTTCGGGTCCGACTGACTCTCTCGGTCTCATATATATATTGACTCCTCGGTTCCGTTTATGGAGACGTCCGTGGCACTGTGGACTTCCGCCACAGCAATATAGGTAGATTCTATTATTTTGTGGTTGGTTGTTCAAGCTTGAACTCTGAAAGGAAAACCCCGATATTGGTGTGCCTCCTCTGAACTAGCCCTGTTTTCATAATGGCGAGTCCCCAAGTAATGAACAACGCTGTTAATATGCGACACCCTCTCACGGGACATCTGTTAGCACATGGTCTGACGAACCAGGGGGGTCCGGTCACGTTTATGGTGGACACCCATGCAGCCTTTAGAACAGAACTTTTTTATTCTTGGGTCGTGTTTCCGGCAGTTGATGGGGCTTCACATACATTTCATGATTACACTGTTGCGAATGCCCCTGGACAATACAGGGCATATGCATATTTAGAGATACCTTTATCTTATCAAGAACATAATAATTGGCTTGATGGCACCCTCCCACACACCATAGCACCAGTTAGGTTGGGTCCGCTAAGTAATGATGGTCCTACCTGGCCTTTATTGGCTACATATACACCACATCCTGCGGTTGCTCAGTTGGCAGTGGCTGATGTTCGTCATTTATATACAGACTTAATGGCTACATATAGATGCTTAGTTCAATTTGTGATGCAGACACTAAACACAAACCCAGCGAGTGCTGCTCCAGCACAACCACATGCAGTGGTTCCGGGTATTAATCCGGCCACGGTGCACTCAGTTATGGGCAAAGTACCGGCTAAACGGAAACTCCATTTTGGCTGGCGCAAAAAATTAATACGCTGGAAGCAGTATTTCCCCATACGGGACCTCAGGACAAACATAGAATATTGACAAAGTGTTTGCCGTTTGGTATGGTTCCTACAGTGGACCATTGTAATACATGGGGCACGGTGTTTGCCGCGCTCTATACTACAGCACACAGTACACCGACATTGGCTAATTTACCGGAGGTGCTTAAGCAAATTCAAGATGAATATGGGGCTGCCCCAGCCTTAGATTTAGGGATGCAACTGATGGGCAATTTTGCCACTGTTTCTTCTATTATATTGAGTAATCTAAAAGGGGAGGCAGTGGCACTAGTGGTGTGTATGCGTCTTCGAGACGTCCCGCAGCTAAATCAAGAGCGGGAACTGCTGAGAATAATAGCGGAAACATATTCGAGTATCGGTCGTGATAGCCTAGGGGCTAGACCGCAGAAACCACAGTTTCAGGGTAAGGGTAGTAAAGATACTACTAAACAACAGCAACCTGAGGGTACTAAAAAGCGCTGAGAGAAAAAACAGCAAACACCGAAAAAAGAAAGGGGAGAATCTCTGCGACCGGAGACCCCGCAGGCTAGGTATAATCTCAGAAATAGGGATAACTTGAAGACGCCTGATAGATATCAATATACTGATACACGCCAATCTCATTCCTTTTCAGGACTTATCAGAAAAGAGAAATGAGAGAGGTGGGCGGTCAGAGAGGAGAACTGAGAACGTGAAACCAAGACAGGAATCACAACGCTCATCAGAGGTTTCTGTCAAGAAAGAAGAGAAACCAATCCAACAAAAACAGCAGTTTATAAAGAAAAAAGTGGCAGTGGTCTCAGTTAGACATGCCACACAAGAAGAGAGTTCTCTTGAAGAACAGGACATGGGCACTAGCACTGTTAGACAGCGCGGCAGAGGTCACAATAGTTCGCTGGAATCTTCTAGAGCATCTGGAGCTGAAAGCAACTGATGACTTCATACAAGTCGAAACAGCAGATATGCGTGTCTCTGATCCCGATAGAGTTTATACAGTAACTTTACAATTAGAAGGGGATATTGAGCGCACTATAAACACCATCTTTTGGGATTGTGTAGTCAAACTGTATGACATTCTGCTGGCCGAACAGGATTGGCCCCCAGACTTTGTTCGCCACTGTCCAGTTGGGGAGGAGGTTATTTCACCTTCATTCTCACCACTTGTTCCGGGAGAACTTGCAGAGTCCTATAGCATTAAATGGGCTCTGGCACAGGCGCCTGCCTTATATAGAAATCATGTGGGGTGTGATAGGGATTCACCTTATCATGTAATTCCGATTAAGGGCGACCCTCAGCCGCAACCTGAATATCCTATACAATTTGAAGCAAGGGCATCGGTAAGAAAAATACTTACACAATTGGAGTACCAGGGAGTAATTGAACCCTGTGTCTCGCCGATGAACAATCCCTTATTCCCTGTAGCTAAACCGGACCATTCTTATAGGATAGTGGTACACACATATGCAATACAAAATTCACACAGCGCAGCGCTCATGAATAATATAGTGTGTAAAAAATACAAAACAACATTAGATATCTCCAATGGTTTCTTCTGCCAGAATATAGCACCCGAAAGTAGGGATTTTACGAGCTTTAGTGCATTTGGCTCTCAGAAAAAAAATTGTAGTTTGCCTCAGGGGTATAAGAATAGCCCAGGACTGTTCTCGGCTCGTGTCACTGCAATTTTGCACGAGTTGGACCCTGAAGCTTTGTCATATGTCGATGATATATATCTGACAGATGACGAGTTACTACAACATTTAAGGCGGGTAGCCCGCATTGTTGTGGGATTTGCCAAAGTTGGCTACAAATGTAACCTTAAAAAACAAAAAATTCCCTTCCTCAGCGTCATTTTCCTGGGATATGAGCTGTCGAATGATGGCAAAAGCTTAGCGCCACGCTTTTTGGAAAAATGTGCACAGTTGCAACCTCCTAATACGATTAAGAAACTCCAGTCGTTGTTGGGATTTCTAAATTTTGGCAGAACTTATATTCCTGATTATGCTACACGTATAAAGCAGTTATACGAGTTGATACGCCCACATTTTTCGAGTAGACTTTGGACGATTGAGCATACACACATTCTTCGAGATTTTAAAACTGATCTCTTAGCTACAAATCATTTACATACACGGGACAATAAGACACATCTGGTCATCAGAGTAATAGCTAGGGCAGTTGGGTTCAAGTATGTCACCTTTAATGAGGGTGAGACTGTCCCGATAGGATACAAGTCCCACTTGTATTCTGCTGCAGAACAACGTTTTGCACAAACTGAGTAAATTCTCACAGCTGTACAGATGGCTGTGATTAAAGAAAGACCTCTTGCCCAGGGCCAACGCATCATTATTGTTTCCTCGATTCCAGCCTTAAAGGCTGTTACAAAGGCGAGTGTTCCTAATGCGAAAGCACTACACCCGCGATGGATACAATGGGCTACAGTCAGCCACTGATGTAGATTACATTTTTTACCCAAAACTGCAGACTCAATCATTTCTTCAATATGAAATGGAGTACCCTGTTCCCGCTGGCACGTTGCCTATTGGTCATTATCAGGTGGTCATGTACACTGATGGCTCTGCGCAACCTGCGGTGGGGGCTAAACAGCAGTATTCTGCTGCATGTGTGGTGGTGAGCGGTTATATGGAGGGGGAGAAGTTCTGCCCCAACATACTTATACGCAGACCTTGGGAGACTGTACGGCACAGTTGGCTGAGCTGAAAGCTCTGTTATTAGCGTTGGAACATGCGGATCCGGCACAGTTTACGCTGCTTGTTTGTGATTCCTATTACTGTGTTCAGTCTTTCAATGAATATTTGCATTACTGAAGGTTAAATGGGTTCAAAGATTCCAAGGGCAGCACCATAAAACACAGATTACTGTGGGGGAAGGTTGCGGATCTAAAGGAGACGCTTCCTAAGGTCCATGTTGTGCATACACTTGGACACCAGCGCGTTGGACTACACGTTTCTGGGAATACTTTGGCTGATGAAGCCGCCAAGTCGGCAGTGGCAGTTGCCACTGTAGCCGCAGTAACTCGTTCGAGTTCCAAACCAGACACAGAGATTTTGGCTGCCATAAGGGCTACGGCTGATGGCACGCCATATCCTAAAGGATTCCCTTCAAAATATCATTATTCAATGGGTGGTATGCTGAACGCTGAAGTTAAAATCCCAGGCGTTGGTGTACGCGATGTGCCCAATAAAATTGTGCGAACTCAATTGATCACTGCAGCTCATGAGGGGGTGGCATCTGCACATGCTGGCGTGGCTGCCACAATTTCACTCTTACAGGCCCGTTACTGGTGGCCTGGTCTCTATAAAGAGACGAAGCAGTATGTCCTTTGTTGTGACATCTGTCAACAAATTAAAGTTTCCACGGCTAGGCGCCCGCAGCAGACGCCCCTTCTAATATTGAATAAACCGTTACAGTGTGTGTACTTGGATCATTATGGTCCACTGACACCAGATAGTGCATACAAATATATATTGGTAGCTGTAGATTCGTGCTCCAGAATTGTGTGGGTCTGGCCACAGCGCTCGGCTGACGCTCAAACTATTATTAAAGATTTGCACATCTTTGTCGATACATATGCAGTTCCGGCTTTTCATTCGGACCAGGGCCCTGCTTTTGCCTCTAAGGCATTCAGGAACGCCATGGCTTCGTTGGGGGTCCAGCTCCAGTTCTCGTCTCCATTTCATCCCGAGGGAAATTCTGTCGTGGAGCGTTTAAATCGCGATTTTAAGCAGTCCTTAATGGCCAGAGTTATAGGTACGGATCGTAGCTGGCTAGCCCACCTGTATGGAGTAGAGAGAGCACTGAATAACTTGCCTAGAAGGTCCCTGGGGAGTCGTACTTCATATGAGTGCCTGTTTGGAACACAAATGTATGTTCCTGATCTAGATGGTCCTGGTGTGGAGGCGGCAGATACGCCCTTTGACATAAATGATCGTGTCACTGTTTTGCAGGATTTACAACAATTCCATAAAGATAACTCTTCTGCCAGTGCTGCCTCCACGGGAATTAAGGATGAGCCAGTAACGCCTACTGGTTGGATTCCCAGAGTTGGGGATCTTGTGCGTGAAAAGGTCGCAGTGAAAAAAGAATTTGTCCCTTCGTATCGAGCGCAAGTCCCTGTACTGGGGATCCACGGCACAAGAACTGTGATTTTGCCGCCGTTGAAAGGGGCCAAAGAAAATCGCTTTGTGTCAATCGACAATGTCAAGTTACAACATGTGGACGATTCTGCACAGCAGACCAAGAGAAACGCCCAGTAGTTCCCGAATCCCTCTCGCTACTGGGGACGATGTTCCGCTGCAGGTGATTTGCACAGATGCTGTTTCCTCTCCGAGCTTGGGGAGGGTGGAAGCTGATCTTGCGATTGTTCCACTAACGACAAATAATTTGGAATCTTTTGATCAAGTTGCTGTGACTACTGATGTTGCTGAAGGTGTTATCTACAGCGTACCACGGCTAGAGACACAATCTGCTCCTTTGTTTACGGTTGCACCTTTTGCGAGAACTGCCTCCGGCTGCTTTAATAACAATAATAATGCTGTATCGGACTCTTCGTCCTCTTCAACACCAGCCCTGGGTCCACGTAAGCTGTTGTATTGACTCAAACATACGTATTTTGCTTTTCCTTGGAACTATCTGTGGCTTTTTATGACTGTGATTGTTTTTTTCCTGTGGCTGGGGTTTGTTGTCACCTTTTTTCTGGTGATACATGGTCATTTTCTTCCTGAACGTTCTGAGATTGAGCAGGTGGAGAAGGTGTTGAAACCGCATTTTTCATCACATATGGTTCGAAGAGACTTGTCCTTTGTGAACATTTCTGCTGTACCAATTACGGATGGGATTGTGTGGGATAGAGTAATGTTTGATAGATATGGTCCCACTGAAATAATTCAAATACCGTATGTTCTCAAATTTTCTATGAATGATATCATTATACCAGGCATTGTATCTGACGATTGGGATGTGAAGACGGTTGATTCTATGTTAACAGAATTGCGGTATTATACTGTCTATGAAAATGAAGATGCTTACCAGTTTAGAGATAATTATGGTGACATGTTTTGTTATAATTATTCTGGACACCACTTTATTCATAAAGCCAGTAGCCCTAAATCAATATTTGAGTATATGCAATGGGAACATTGCCCGACTCCTCCATAGGGGAGTTCTAAAACTTATTATGATAAATTTGCATATTTTTCTGGCCATCATCAACAGAATGCTAAGTCATATTATTTTAGAGTTACTCCGCATGCTAATAAGCAAATGTTGTTGACTGATACTAAATTATTGTATTCCAATTTGTTTGTATCTAAATTATCTGTTGAGGGGTATGAATACTGGTCCAAAACTATTGATTTGAAAAGTGTTTGGGGAACGAAAAATTGGCATGTCTTATTCCTGTCCAGATGATTTTCTTAAATGACACTGTACAACAGACTAGCTGTTTAGGCTTAGCAACGATTAGAGAATTGAATATGCCTGGCATACCTGTCCCTTCCAAAATGAAAGATTGGCAGCGTTATATTAATGCCACGTTGAGTGAGCTTACAGACTGGGTCCAGAATGGTACGCTTAACACTTCATTGACACGTCCAGGCGGGTGGTTATTGTGGCCCATAGACACTAATGGGTGTCATCATCGTTTTGTCACCTCTTCGGGGGGTTTCAGGACTAGTAGGGCAGACCCTTGCTGCTTATCACCTGAACATGCTGATATCATTACTACATATAGCGTGGGGAAACTTTCTCAACAATGGTTAAAGTCATCCACGTTGGATGCAGTTAAGACACATCTCACGTTACTGTCCAATTATACTGACTTACAAGATTTTTTGTCAGGTCCTAGGCTGCCCCGGAAAAAGCGCTTTTTGTATGAAGTATACAATGAGATTTTTGAAACTTTCACAACAGGAGGCAGCGGCCCGGTTGAGGCAGATACATCAGGAGAATTTGAAACAAGCATTGTCTGTTGTGGATAATGGGATGCATACCCTGTCCGACCGTGTATATATGATTGACAATATTGTTTCCTCTGCTATAGACATTATTAGATCAGATATGTCTTCTTTATATCATGGGCAGAGCCAAACGTGGTCCATTATGCAGTTGGGTTGGACTCTACAGACATTGAAGGCGGGTCGCGTTCCGTGGCAGCACATCAGAGCCAGGGAGATATTTTTTTTTCCTTTAATTTGACGCGTCAGCAGCAACTGATGGCTAAAAAAGGAGGCAACAAATGTGATGTTGAATAGTGAAAAGTTGGAGAAGTTGCCTTTTACTGTGGGTGAGATTCCGTCAGCTGAATGGTTAATACACAGAGTTATAAATTTGCCTATTTCCACTCTACAATTCACTTCTTGTTTGAAGCATATTCCGGTGGGGAGATATGAGAAATTGGGAGACAGTTATATACATGAGGTGTGGGAGCTTCCCTTTTTGTACAGATGTCTTAATGGAATGAGGGAGATTTTTCTTAGTGGTAGCGAATGTGAAACTTCTGTAAGCCATTCGATGGTTTGTAAGCAGCTGTCTTTGCATGGGGCGTGTAATGCCTCGGTTGCGAATTTAGCTTGCTATGTAAAGGGAGTTCCGGTCCCCGTGATTAAAAACACATTCCAGGTGCTTTCAAACGGCAGCTATGTCCTTCTTAACAGTGAAGCCTGTTGTGGCATGCGTGCCGGAATAGTTTACGTGGTTGTTGTCACCAAGGCCGTTACGTGCTGCGGAAATGTGTTGTTTCCCCCCACACAATTTAGGGAGGTAGCAGACATTTGGCCTCACATTGCTACTTCCAAGGTGAATTTCGATAAGTTGAGTCGACTAAAGGCTCTATTGTTTCAAAAGCATGTGGCCCTTACATCTGCACGCAAGACCTACGCAGTTCAGGTGGCAAGGTCATCGGCAGAAATACAGTCCCTATTAAATACTAACTTTCCGAGCCACTTTGGTGAACTTGTGGGACGTATATTTAATGCGTCCAGCACTGCTGGAATTGCACATTTTTTTAAAGCCGTTGGTGTTGGGTTTGCTCATGCCTTCTCTTCCATATTTGGTTTGATACCTTCGGCTATACATTCTATTTTCGGAAGCATCTTTGGGGGATTTCCGATAACTTTGGCTTTATTGGCTGGTGTTTTGCTGTTGCTATTGTTCTTCCGCAATGGCTGTCCCGCCACTACGAGATCCAATATGGGCGCTCCCATCAGCGCAGCTGTGTTGTGAGCGCATGATGCAGCATTTTGGAGCAACACTCCTAGGACATTTGGAGTGTGACTGGTCTCTATCACTCCGACCAGTTTTGGATTGTGTGCAACCAGTGTTTCGGTGCCTCTGGTGCTCGTTTGAACATGCGATGGCTCTCTGTCTCTCACTGCAGCGCCCCCCAGTGGTTGATGCTGATCTGTTGATGTTCCCGATTAGGGCTCATTCCCAGACATGTGCACTACGGTTGCGTTTGTTTCGTGAGGCAGTTTACAAGATTCCCTTCCTGGAGGAAGATGGTATTGTCTCGTTCATAGGCCCTGCACGGGATGCCGCCTTGGATGGTTCTGGGGCTTTGGAACCACCTGCTCCATGATAGTGTTTGGCGTGGATTTTCCGGTGTTGACATCTGCCGAAGTGGAGGATCTCCTGCTTCTCGTGGCTTCCATTTGAAATTGGGTTTTCTTCTAAATTGACATTGTATTGATTTGGCTTTACCGTCACATGCTTAAAAATTTAAATATGGTTCTGTGCTTATTATTGTTTTTCGCTTAGACTGGAACCACTTACTACCGACAAGTGGAGGGTCTAGTGTGGTCATTTTTATGTATCCTTTGCACGTTTGCTTCAGGCGTTAGGCCTTTGTGCACTTTGCCCTGGATGTATTTTATTCCTTTGCTTGCAGCATAGAGCCTCTGTGCACTTTTCTCTAACTGCATTTTATTCAGCTTCGTACTGTTATTTTAGAAATAGCCAGTTCTACGGTCTTGTTTTATTTTTTATATCACACTCTTTAGCCTACTTCAGCACTGGAGTTCTCAATAACACATTCTTGTTCACTCTGTGCTTCAGTCAAGGATACAGTCTGGTAAATTGCCGATAGACGTGGTAGGAGTTTAGTCTTTGGATTACTTGCGTAGGGACATTTTGTGATCACACTGACATGTTAGTTGTAAAAACACTTCCTTGTCCTAAAACACGTGAGAGGGAGATTCCGACCAGGGGAACCACAACTAGACGCTGACTGCCTTGTTGCAGGTGCTGAACCAGATCACAGGCCTTTGCTCAGGTATGAGGGTTGATGTCTTCCCGGGGAATCTGAAAGGCAAGTTAATAGCTTAACATGCTGTGCTCGAAATATAACTTACTGAGAGTGAATAGAATCTCTTAACACCATGATAGTGTTGTTTTTATGTTTCACTCTCATTGTGACTATTTCAATCCTGCTGTGTTGTATGGTTCTGGTTATTGCGGCTCACGCCTTATTATCTAAAATGCAGTTGTTTTATTAAAAACAATATATAAAACTTAAACTGCCTTTGTCATTTGTATATGGGATCATACTGTAAATGAGAGAGCTGGTTGGGACCTGAGTGACCACGACTTCCCTGAGAAGTTCTAAAGATGTCATGCGCTCGGCTGGCCAATCATCTCTCCCCTTTGGGAGAGATGAGGCACTGCTTGTTTGGCGGAGCAAACCCCGATTTAAGTTGACAGAGGTCCTTCCAAGTGGGTAAGACTTAGGGGGTCATTCCGACCTTTTTTCCAGACCGCCGAGGACGGGGGAGACAGAATGCCGCCATTGCCGGCGGTATTCATGCCTCCCTATTCCGACATTTCCGCTGGCCCAGCGGAAATGGCACATCAACATTGCCGCCGGCTCGTAATAGAGCGGGCGGCAATGTTGATGTGCAGCAGGTGCAGTAGCACCCGTCACACATTTCACTGTCCGAAATTCGGGCAGTGAAATGCGCGACGGGGCTACGCCTGGGGGCCCCTGCACTGCCCATGCCAAATGCCCCGTGCGTCCCCTTACCGCCAGCCTTTCCATGGCGGTGTCTACCGCCACGGACAGGCTGGCAGTCGGGGACTCATAATCCCCTGGGGATAATGGCCGCCAGGCGGAAACCTGGCGGTTAATTGGAGGGGCCGGCGGTATGGCCGTGGCTTTTGCGCCACGGTCATAATAGCTGGCGGGACACCGCCAGCCTGTTGGCGGTGTTCCCGCCAGCAAACCGCCGGCCGCCAGGGTCGGAATGACCCCCTTAGTCTCCCGCACCAGTAACGACCCTGCTACCTAGAAATCCAGTAGTCTCATTTAGGATAATGAGAGCCCACGCGACAAGGCAACCCTTGCCTAATATTACAGAAATGTTGAGCATGATGGGTGGTGGAAGAGTATTTAGTGTATTGGACATGTCTGCAGCCTACCATCAAGTTAACCTACATCCTGAGTCACGTCCTTTGACTTCTTTTGTTACGCCCTAGGGTGCATACTGCTATTGTAGAATGCCTTGTGGACTAGCGTCAGCATCAGCTGTGTTTCAGCGGATAATGCTGAACATTTTTCGAGGGCTGGATAATGTGTTATGTTTTCAAGATGACATAATAGTGGTGGGAAAGTCATTAAAAGAGCATGATGAGTTATCAGAAAGAGTATTAGAAAGAATTGAAGATCATGGATTGACTGTGAAGAAAGAGAAGTGTCAATTGAGGAAGGATCGAGTGAACTATTAAGGTCATGAGATATCCGCTGAAGGAATAAAACCCAAGAAGAGCATAGTGAGAGCAATTAGTGAAGACCATGTAACAAAGACCAACTAAGATCATTTCTGGGGTTGGCAGAGTACTGCTCAAAATTTGTACAGAATTGTGCAGATGTTGTAGAACCCATGAGAGTAATGTTAAAAAAAGGGGCAGTGTTTGAATGGGAAGCTGAATGTGAAATGGCGTTTACTAAAATCAAGCAATCGATTGCCAGTGCCCCCACATTGGGGCATTTTGATGTTAGTAGAAAAACAATTGTATTGACTGATGCCAGTAGAGTGGGGCTAGGTGCAGTACAGATTCAGATGGTGGATAATGAGGAGAGAATTATTGGATTTCCATCCCCACGGTTGCAGGGAGCTGAGCGATCATACTCTGCCATTGAGAAAGAAGCATTCGCTTGTTGTTGGGGTATAAATCACTATAAGTATTATTTGTGGGGATTACCTTTTGTTCTTCGCACTGACCATATACCATTATTGCATGTTTTCCAATGTGGTCGGGGTTTAGAAGGAAGTATGACACCTCGTATTTCCAGATGGTTGATTACTGTCATAGACTTCAAATTTGTTGTAGAATTTGTAAGAGGCAAGAGGAACATAGCGGCTGATTGTCTGTCGTGCATGCCTATTGATGAAAATCCGGAGGAGATTTCCCTGATGTGTGAGACGGAATTGCAGACATCCTCAATAGACGGAGAACTGGCTTTAGGACAGGAGGAATGGGAAGATGCTATAGTGGAAGATAAGGAATATGTGAGTTGAAAAGATTCATAAGTAGTTTTGGACAAGAAACAGGTGCCATGCATGAAAGTTTGAAACAGTATTTAGAAGTAAAGGATGAATTGAGTATTCAAGGAGAGAAGGTCTTAAGACGTGATAGGATTGTTCCTCCTATGAAGTTGAGGATAAGGTTGATAAGAATTGTGCACGAAGGACACCTAGAAAGAAGTCTGACTAATAGGAGATTATGACAGTTTTATTGGTGGCCTGGGATGGATAAGGATGTAGAGAAGATTGCGAATGAATGTCAGGCATGTGGAAACAGCGAAAAAGCAAAAATTGTCACACCACCGCCTTTAGGTTGTGTAAAATTTCCAGCAGGACAATGGCAAAAGTTAGCTTTAGACTTCATGGGTCTGGTGGATAAACTAGGTAGGCGGAATCGTTTTCTCATAGTCCTTGTGGATTATCATAGTAAATGGTTTGTGATTAAGACTATGGAGCAGATTACAACCAACAATGTCATAGAGAAGTATTTTTGGAGCAGGGAATACCAAAAGTCCTGGTCACAGATAATGGAGTGCAGCTAATTTCTGTAGCTATCACAGATTTTGTTACTGGATTGAGAATTAAACATGAGAGAGTGGCATTATTTTGATCGCAAGCAAATGGTTTAGTGGAGAGGGTGAACCAAATTATTATGGAGAACATTCAACTTTCTTTAGCCAGCGGATTAAATTGGAGGGAAGAGTTGAACAAGATGTTGTGGGCACATAGAGTAGCAATCCACTCAGTGACAGGAGTGTCACCTTTCATTGCTCTCAAGGGAAGAGAACCAGCAACAAAAGAATCCCCTTGGTGGTTGCATGAGAAGAAACAGGTGTGGGTTGATCGTGAAAGTATGGAACCTAGAGTGTTGGGTTTACAGGAGCGAAACAAATTGAGTTATGATAGCAGGAAGAGAGGGAAGAACATTGGTGTGAGAAAGGGCGATTGGGTGGCAGTGAAAAAATCTGGTATAGTAAAGAAAGGTGAGAGCAAGTTTTTTAAACCACAGAAGGTAGCAAAAGTGATTAAATTGGATAATGGTAAAGAATGGAGTGTAGGAAATGTGTGCAAAATTAAGGAGAGGAAGGAGTCTGTGTAATGTGATAATCAATAGCTTTATCGAGGAAATTGTGTAATGTATATAGTTCATAGTCTTGTGTTTGTGTGTGTTTTATGGCTTAGCTTTAATTGAGTTTGCAAGTAGGTAGAGTTATTAAAATATGTAAGGGGGAAGATGTGTAGAGATATGCTTGTAAGGAAAGAATGGAATGTAAAAGGAATGTGCATTCGTATTAGGCTACTTGGAAGGTTGGGGGACAGAATGCTGGAGACTGGGGAATGAAGAGGAAGCTGAGAGTTATTGATGCTGTATAAGAAGATATATTTCTGAAATAAACGATTTCCTAACCCCTACCAGCTTGCAGAATTGCTACAGTGTATTATACAGCTAATAAACTCTAGCTATAAAATCTTCTCCAAGGTGAAATTTATGAAGAGTTGTGAAAAGGTATCGCCATTATATGAGGTCGTAATGCCTTTTAGGCAGTGAGAGGCAGAGCAAGTGCCTCACCTAGCAAGTCCTTGGCCAGCCGAAGGACATGAGCCAGGGTTCAGAGATGGTTGATCAAATTTTGGCCCAGGATGATACTGACCTGTGTGGGGTGGATAAGAATAGGGATGACTTTTGTTAAGCTGGGCTGCCAAAACACTGGCTAGGATATTGACATCCCTGTTCAGAAGAGATATGGGTCCATAACTGTCGCAGGAGAGTGGGTCCTTAACCACCTTGGGAAGCACAGTGTTTTGCAGGCTTTGTTGGAAATTGATCCCAAGCTGCACTTACTCTGCAGTTCCTTATGGGCCTCCTCAAGAGATTACGTCAGATCTGATGATGTTTATTTGTAGAATTCTGCTGGGAAACCATCTTCCCCAGGAGTTCTGCTGAAGTGTCTTCTCTCTGGTGATTGCTCCTGAAAGTAGCACCCGACCATCGTCATTCAGTTGAGAGAGATGACCGAACTAAGGAAACTATCAATTTGGGCCTCGTCAATGTCAGCTTCTGGGGTGTTGAGGTCCCTGTAGTAGTACACAAAAGTATCTGCTATCTCTTGAGGATAGGTGATGAGACGACCTGTTCGGTCTTTAACAGCGGGATGGTGGAGGCTGTCTAGCATCGTCAGAGTTGGGCTGTGAGTAGTCTACTGACCCTTTTCAACCTGTTTGTAGTGGCGGTACCTAAGATTATGGAATGCATGTTCAACATTGGAGATGAAAATAACATTAAGATCCATTTTTGCCTTCTCCAGCCAGCACCGGGTGGGGTCTGTGTGGTGGGAACTGAGTCAGGTCCTGAATTGTTGCTTCTAGGGAGGTATGCTGGGCCACCCTTTGTCTGCTGTTCAAGGTTCTAAGGTCTGATGGGAGAAGCACATTTCCTCTCAGGATTCTTATAGTAAGGGATGTTGAAACTTCAGCGTTTTTGGATGTGTCATGATGCACATAAGTAGGGTTGTGGGCCACCAGGCCAGGATAGTTAGCCCTGTTCCGCTGATGAAGCAAGGCTTTAGGGTGGCCAGCCAAAATAGCCATTCTCTATAGAGGGAACTCCCCAGTCAAGGCGGCCCTGCTGCAGAGAAAAGTCTAGGCTCCAGGTCTCACACCGACTGCTCCGTCCCCTGGGGCTGGTGAGATTGTGGAGACATTGGGCGGGCCCACCAGTCAGGAAGGGGCAGTGGGGAGGATTCCCTTCACACAGGGGTGCCCTCCAAGTTGGTTTGCAGGAGAAGAAGAAGCATGAGGGTCATATTTGAAGAAGCCCTTTTGGAGATGGTTAGAATCCTGATTAGATGATAAGGAAAAGGTGTGGAGATTTCATACAATGGGAAATGTTAAGACATGTACTGCTATAGTCAAGGAAGTAGAACAGAACAAAGCAGATAGTTCAAATGTGACAAAAGCATAGAAAGAAAATGGACAGATTCAGGCTACAGCTGGGGTTGGTGGAAGGGGAGATGTTTTAGCAGTGCTAAGTCTTACTGGATTTGAGCCAAGTACCCCGCTTCAGACCCCAGCCACAATGGTAGGCCCCAGTACCAGTGAAATGTAGCATCTTGCTCCTACTGAGATAGTGATGGTAGAGAAACATCCCAAGGAGGTTGGTATTGAACTTCTTAAGACAAAATGAGGGGAGTTGCTGCAAGGTAATGTGGGCCAGAACAGATTATTGCCATACAATGATAGTGAGAAGAGATATTTGATTAAAGAGGCAGCTCAATGTGCCAGTGAAGCACAATATAGATTGGAAGAACTAGCTGATAAATTGGATGTTGGCAAAATTAAAAATGTCAGACGAAAATACTAAATGGATTTTATACATGACAAAATAGAAGAGACAAGTCTTTTCACATTGAGATTCCATAATAAGGATTTGTTGACAAAAAACAGGGATTGGTCTAATTTAAACGACTATCAAGACAAACGGAAAAAGGGAATGGTAAATAAGAGAAAAATGAAGAGCAGTAGGGCGAAAGCGGGAAAAGATGGGGTAAGTGATTCAGAAGTGGGAAAAAGCAGGTTACTGAGGTTCCTTTAAGAGTAGTACATGGAGTAAATCTTGTGCATGTCCCTTGGACGAGGGTAGATTTGTATGCTTTTACACATAATTTTCCAAAGTTGAGAGAGGTCCTCGCATAGAGGTAGAATGAGGTTCATACTCTGGCTGACATTTCCTCAATGTTGTTGGCAGATTTGAATTTGTTGTTTGAGAATGTTGTACCTAAAAGATTTGTAGTTGGAGGGTAAAGAGGTCATGGGTTGCCCGACACCTAGGAATCCCCTGGAAAGGGTCCTACCAATGCACCATCACTGGTGGTAAAATACAAGGCAGTAATTGAGGTTTTGAAGAAACAAATTCCCGAAAGGGATACACATTTGGAAAGGAATTTGAGAACAACACAGGTGCCCAAAGAATCAGTGCATTCCTATTATGAGAGGTTGATGCTGAAATTTAAAAAGCATACTGGAGTCAAAAACCCAGAGAAAGATGCTATTAGGGGTTTCATGTCTACTTTCATGAATTAATTAAAACCAGAAATTCAACACAGTGAAATGTGATGATCAACAAAGGGCACCAATGAGATTTTAAAGTTGGCCAAGAACAGTAGTACTTATCTCAAAAAGAAACAGAAGAGGCTGAAAGAGAAGTTGATGGTTGCCCAACCAAGACAATATGAAAAAGGACGGATGGGTGCAAATATGAATTTTGTATACAATGACATGAATAGCATAAATCATGGCACAAGAAGGCAAAACAAATGGCATGGGAATGTGGAAATGTTGAAAAAGGCTACAGCTTTTCATTGTTGAAGGTAGATTGGGCAATGGAGAAGGGAATCCAGACAAAAATGTAGACAGCTCAGGGTAATATGCAACAAAACAGCAAGTGCAGATAAATGAGGCAATGACAAACGTGCAGGTCATGGAACGGAATATGAAGAGTAAGTAAACACTCTGGATGCCAGTTCCTTTGTCCCAGTACACGCAGCAGAATATCTGAAATAAAAGGCCACAAAATTTAGGTTACCAACAGAATACCAAGATTATCGCTGATGAGATGCCGAGCCCCAGTCTATGATCACAGTGCCTGACAGGAGAGAGGGATTGCCCAAAGTAGCTCATGTGTTGATGTGTATGTCAATGGCCATTCAGTTTCATTTCTGATTGACATGGGGGCTACCCATTCTACAGTTTGTTCTGTTGAAGTACCAAAGCTGTCCCTCTCAAGTAAAACAGTCCAGGATGTAGGGATTAGCAAAGAATACATTGTGAATCAAGTTTCAGCAGATGTCCCAGTTAAAATAAGTAAAATGCAGAGTAAACATCAGCCCTGTGAACTTGTTAGGAATGGTTCTTCTTTGAAGGGACAGTGAAAATAAAGTTGAAACCAGATTCCATATTTCCTCAAACCAAACAATACAGAATAACTAAGGAGGGTTAAGAGGGAATGAAGCCATTGGCTAAAATATTATTGAGCAGGGGATGCCTTAAGAGGTCCTTGGCAGTCCCTGGAATTGCCCTGTGATGGGAGTTGGGATACTGGGTGGCAAATGGAGAATTGTACAGGATATTTGAAAAATTAACAAAAAACAGGTTCCTTATTTTCCTGTGCTACCAAGTCCATCCAACATCAATTCTGTTTCAAACTGCAGAAGAGGCAGAATGGTACACAGTTATCAGCCTGTGCCATGCATTCTTTTCAATTCCAATGCGTGAGGACTTTAAGTTTCTTTTGTGATTCCAGTTACTAAATAAAGTTTTCATTTGGTGCAGAATCCCACATGAATATATAGAGAGTCCTTCAATATCCTCCCAAGTACTTAAGAAGGAGGTACAAGGGTTGGCGCTGCTATGTAGTTCAAGCTTAATGCAGTATGTAAATGATCTTTCAATAGCACCCAAAACAAAAGATGATTGTAAACTTGATACCATTGTACAGTTAAATCATTTAGTGGAAGAAAGGCACAAGGGGCTCATTCACAAGCCCCTAGCACCACCAGAGCGTCACTTTCAGCAATGCTCTGTTGGTGCTGTGCCCTTTTTCATATTTACAAGGCGGCACTAAGCTACTTTGTGTGGCACTTGCTGCACATAAATAGTCATTAAATAATGATAATTAGCTACCTCTTTATATGCAGCATTCTGCAGCACACATAGGAGTACCAAATCACTATTATTGTTTGTTTATGTGCAGAAAGAGTCACTTTTCTGCACATAAACAAACATTCCCTGCAAAGCAAACACCCTTGCACTATGGTGCAAGGGGGCCTGCGTTGGCGCTAGGCAGCTAATTTTAGCCCCAGAGCTAGCAAACACACAGTGGTGCGCCGTATTGTTGTAAACACGGCACATCCCTGCATTTTTTAAATGCTGGCATCCAGCACTGTCAAATTTGGTTCAGCTCCCTGCTTTGACATTTTCTTGTAAATGAAGCCCAAAATCTACCCAATAAATTGAAATATTGTGAGAGGGAAGTTCTCTATCTTGGCACACCACATTGAGGAGAGTGTGCAAAAATTCTCGAAAGAATGCATGTGAGCAATTTTGAAGCTTTATTCCATGACTTCCCAGAGCGACGCTCGGATGTTTCTGGGAATTGTTCAACATTTGTCTCATATTGCAATGCCTTTAGTAAGCTTGATATGTAATGATATTCAAGATATGGTACCAGTTGATGACAAGTGCCTTGAATTATTTAATAAATTGAAAGAAAGTTTGCACTACATGCCCCCAATCGGGATGCCTGATTGTAATATGATTTTCAACTTGGTCAGTCATGAAAAAGATGGCTGTGCGGTTTCAAAACTTGTTCAGCAGCACAGAGGACTCGTGGATTATTTGTCCGACAATAAAGCAAAGTGAAGGGTTTGGGGTCTGTGGACGTCCTTTTGATAAGAACAAAAACACAACACATTAGAAATAGCAGAGTAACATGACAGGGACAGACAATACTTGAAGCAAGGAATATATCAATTTGAAAATGCAATGTTTTAAATCCAGCAATCCAGCTTCCGATTTCAGGCAAATGTGAAGGCATGGAAAATAATGTTGAGGAGTTGAGGAACGACTGCTTTGAAGTGACGGAGTTATACAGTAAGCCAAGACTAGACATTAAGAAAGTTCCACTTGATGACTCAGATTTGATGTTGTTTGTTTTTGGTTGCTGTCTGAGGGATGGGATCCACATGGTGCACTAAGAGCTGCTAATGTAGGATGTAGTGTCTCATAGATGGTGGAGGCATTCCCCTTACCGAAAGTGACTTCAGCACAAGTTTCAGATTAATAGCTCTAATGAGAGCCTTCTGCTTGTCACAGAATCTGTGTGTGACAATCTATGCAGGTCGCCAGTATGGATTTGGTGTTGTGCATAACTATGGTCAATGTTGATTCCAGAGATGGTTCATGACCTCCTCAAGTGCTCCAACCACAAATAGCATGTACATATTAAATTTGTGAAACACAATTCAGAAACCAAAAGAGTTGGAAGTTGTAAAGTGTCAAGGCCATACAGCTGGCACAGATTTGGTTGCATGAGGCAACAAGTATGCTGAACAAATGGCGAGATAACTGTGCCTTGCAAGAAGGTACTGTGATCCAGAAAAGAGTAAATGAGGGTTCAAGAAATGGCGATGATGTGCAGAGTTCAAACAATGTAAATTATTTCTTCTTGGATTCATTGCAGATTTCTCTGAGCAAATTAAGAGATTCACAGGAAGATGCTCCTGATGATGGAAAAATAAGGTGGATAAAACTGGGTTCTAAAAATAATTATAAGCAAGGTTAAAACTTACTTTCAATTATTTAGGAACCACGTTTGCTGTTACTAATTCCTGCAGACACTTTTTGCATTGACATACATTATAAGAGAAAGAAATAAAAGTGCATAAATACACGGCGACACAGCTACCACTATTGTAATTAATACATTTTGTATACTTAATCAATCTTTGTCTTTCCAACCATCCATTTTAAACACAGGTGGTGGTGCATCATATGCATTTAGAGTCCATGATCGACCTACACCTATGACAGCAAAGGTCCCCTTCTGACAGACAGCACCTTAAGGGAGCTTGGGGCCATGCAACAACCTACAAGTGTGTGTCCTTGGCCTACCTTCACCTTACAGTGAGTCACAGTTGCTGTGAAATCATTACCTATGAGCTTGCACATCCCCCACCTGTGTATCCACTTTTGGGACCATTTGCCTTTAACCTTTGCTGCTGTTGTTAAGTTGTGTGTTTGTCCATTGCTGCAGCAGCGATCACTGTCTCTTTGAGTGTTGCTCCCCTGTAGGTAGTTAAGCATCCCTGGGGTGTTGATATGTGCCAACTGCCCTGCAGCTGGTAGTGTTTTTTTGCAGCAGCCATCCCAGAACATGTGCCATTCCATCTCTAATTTCTTCTAGCTCTTGCAGTCATCAGCTTGGGATGCACCGGATAGGCTTGGATTTGCAGCAAGCAGTTAGACTGTGCTCCTCCTTCTGGATTTTTCTGAAGTCTTTCTTAGATTCAGTCAGGTTTCCCAGCTTTTACTGGATACCATATATTACTCTTCCCTTTTAAGTCACATTTGTTGACAGTCTGTAGACTCCACTAGATTACCAATTGGCTGATAGATGCATGACTAACACCAAATTCACCTGCAGCGTTATTGAATGGCAAAGCAAAATCTAACAGATGGTTGAGCCGCAGTTGCCTTGCCTAATCAAGCAAGCATAGACTTTTCCTCATGAAGCTGCCTTACAAGTGTTACAAAAGTAAACGATTTGCCAACGATTGACACTCCCACTACAGTTTACAGAGACATATGAGCAGCTAGAGCAAATTCCAGAACTATTTCAAACCCATTTCTTGAAACACAAGAAGCAGTTACCCCACCCAGCTAGACCAAAAGATCAAGAATTGCAATAGTTACATAAACATTGACTGAGATCAGGATCCCAAGGGTGCAGGGAATGCAGCTTGGAGAATTGAAGCAACCTCCACTTTTATCCAATACTTAAGTCTCCACATCACTGTCTCCACAAGGAAATACACTATAAAACCCACCCCCAATCACATCTACAGCTACAATATCAATATGATGAGGCCACTAACAGCAAATACAATTACAAATTATTATGGCAAAAGTGCAGCAAAGTCCCAGCATTTACAAGAAGGATTGTGCAATGTAAACAACCCACTACTGCCAGATAACAAGGCCTCCATTTTAAATTCAAACTAAGGCAACTATTCTGTTAAAAGATTAAATTTCAAAGACAGGTCCAGTACCTCCTCCATTTTCTCGACTGCAGGGACACAAAAGGAACAGAAAGGCAGTAATCCACTATTTCCCCTAGGACGTAGCCCATAGTAGTGTCTAAAGGTGGATACAATTATTTCCTTTTCTTCAAACCTTTTTCTCCCTAGGCTAAGGCTGTTACAACTTCAACAAAGGGCCTGATTTACAGTTAGGTGGAGGGGTTACGCCATCACAATGGTGACAGATATTCCACTGGATGAAAAATAAATCTCATAGGATATAATGGAATTTATAGTTTGGTGGGCAGGATATCTGTCATCGGTGAAATGGTGTAACCCCCTCCTCCAAACTCCAAATCAGGCCCAGAACTTCTTAACTCATTTCACATGGATAGGAAGATATAAGGCTAGTGGGCACTTGTCACGCATCGCGGGGGCCTAGCTGAACTCAACTAGCTACTTAAACAGCACCCAAATGAGCACTACTCACTCAAGCCTCTTCACAGGTGACCCGAAGTCCATTGATCCTGGGCTATGTGTGCCCACATGTTTCAGGTTGAACTACACATAAATCAAATATTGGGAGCAACCTTCAGAGTAAAAGTGTACTGACTGGTTTGTATCATTTTCTATTTTTGTTCAGATTCAAGGTTGATGGTTGTTTGATGTATTTATTTAGACCTGCTGTATTTGTAGTCATAGTTGGTTTTTCATCTCCTTCAAATTGTTTTTAGTTTTCTTGTTTAGCAAACAAATGTGAAGGCAGGGTGTGTAGAGTGCCACTTGGCTGAGAGTATGTCGGCTGGCACTTGGCTGGTGGAATGTGTGGACTGGTACTTGGATGGTGGCGTGTGTGGACTGGTGCTTGGCAGGCAGTGTGCACCAGTTGCTGATTTTCTGGCAGTGTGTGTGGTTTGGTGTTTAGATGGCGGTGTGTGTGGATTGTTGTTTGGATGTTGTGGCCAGCAGCAGCCACTACACACACACACACACACACACACAAACACACTGCCACCGAAATGTCAGTCTACTCATTCCACCAGCTTCCAATCAGTGTGATTGTTGTGTCTGAAATGGCATCTGGTTGGTGATATATGTACTGGCATATTGAAGAAATATTTTTTTACATGTGTCAATGCAGGTGGGTACATTTTGACTAAATAAGTGCAAGTCCAGTCAATGGGAGAAAAGTGTGACACATACTTACTTGGATATCGGCTCTGACAGGATTGTTTTATTTGTGGTCAAGTTGCTGCTGTGAAGTGGGGCCCTGGATGAAGTGATCCATGTTGGAGACTGAAGGGAAATTAAGGAAATGAGGGAGATTGCACCTCATTTCCTTCAATTCCACCATCTAAAAGCAGGCGGTCTCCCCGCCACATTCAACTCAACGGAAAGGCTCTTTGGAATCCGCGCAGCAGGAACCATGCCTGTACCGCCCTCTGACAGCTTCTTTTCCCCATGCTGCTGTTGAAGCAGTCAGCCAAGGGCTGGAGGAGTCTTGTTTAGCAACACCCCAACATCATAATACAGCAGGAGGAACGCCAACTGGGCGAACGGGGAATCTAACACCATTTCAATGGGAGAACAGTTTCCGGCAAGATTGTAATCAGGTCCTTAGTTTCTTTAGGAAAACCTTGAAGGATATACACAAATTATCTCTTGCCTAATTCAGAATTTGGTCTAGTTTTCAGAAATGGATAGCTTTCTGGGATCCACCTTGGGTTTCATACTCATTTTCAACACAAACTGGAAGGAGGTTGAAAACACAAAAAATAAAAAAATGTGCTTTCTCCAAGTAAAGTACCAAAACTGTGGCAAAAAATTGCTTTACTGAATTAAGTCTGCCTGTTTCTGAAAGCTGAAAAGATGGTGATTTGTACTACTGCAAACATCTTTCATTCATGCCATTCGCAAGAAAAAAAAGACACTTTCTTCTGCAGAATTTTTTTACCATTTTTCCCAAAACAAAATGTAACTATATTTCGGCTAATTTCTTGGTCATCTCTTGGGGAATCCACAAACTGTGGGTGTCTTTAGAATCTGGGGATTTTGGAAAAAAAGGTGCACATTTGGCATTGATAGCCTATGTGGAAAAATATCTATGGAGGCCTATCTGTGAACTATCCCAAAAAGCCAAAAAAAACATAGCACTATAGGGGAAAAGATCTAGCAGTGAAAGTGTTAATTGCTAGCATTGATAAAAGAATACATGCAATAAAAGAAATACACTAAAATAGAACTTGTAAATGAAGGCCTAAAATCATATTAAACCACAAAATTGGCCCAGATCATAAATCACTAACACCTAAAGGATTAACTAGCGACCATGCTGCTGAGATATAGGGCTCAAGTCAAATGCATGCTACTAAAGTAACTTAGCTGGAAACTAATTGCAAAAAGAAAAACAAATCTAAGAATAAGACATAGATACCTTTTAAAAAGCTGAAAAGGTACCAGTTTGAGTGTGTGTCTGAACACATAACCCACAACCCATTTCAAAAGTCCTCATAAATAGATCTGCCAAATTAAGAGTAGTATTGTACCAGGTCCAAACAAGAGGAGATGAAATGTCATCAAACTTCAATCTATCTGCTTCCTCCTAAGATAATTAACTTTCTGGCAACCACTGATGCCGTTTCTCCTCAATTCCCCTAAGGCTACCAACTAACATCCCATCTGAACCACCTCTACGTATACCCTGACTCTGTTACAGTCTGTTCACAATAGTAAGCTAGAACATGGTGGCTTTGAAACAGAAAATGGATGACAAGGTATGGGTTTCTGTTATAAAACTACAACAAGGTGCAGCTTTCACAAAATCTTGGCTTGAGGTGACATTGAACTTGATGGATACACCTCACATTAATATTAAAGCCATATGGCAGGCTGAAGCAGATTACTAGAAGGCATAACCTATTGGTGGTCACAACTCATGTAATTTTCTGTAGTATAAATGTGTGAAATTAAAGAAACATTACATGAGTTTATGCAGGATTATGAGAGGAGTATAATGCTGCATTACCGCCTGTGTATAGAGTGGATCGAGGTGGCATTTTGTGCTAAAAAAATAATGCTAAATGCAACAGCTCAGAATCAGTATTAGCCAGCAGTCACTAGAGCTCTGTTCCTGTACTCCTGAGAAGGCATGTTTTTCCCAAAGTTATTTAAACTAGAGTAATCTAGTTATTTTCTGTAATTTCATGTCATAAAAGTAACAAGTAAATAGTGAAATGTATCTAAATACTGTGTAATTAAAATTTCACCCAAGCCAACTAAACATTTGGGTTTTTACCAGACTTCCAGTAAAAAGACATTAAAAGAAACAGGATGACTTCATTTCCCATCACCCATCAGCACAGATAATGACATCACAGTACCCTTGCCCTCCCCCCCTCTCAGGTCCTAAACTGAAGGTGTGCCAAGGGTAAGCCCGTCGGTACCTGTCTGTACCTGGACCACACCCAGTGCCAGGAACCTGGACTGATCACTGTCCAGTGATCCTTCACAGCACTCATAAGGCCACTAAACCCTGGGTGTTGTTTCTCCAGCTGCTGCCACACCGTGCCTCACACCACAGTAGGAGCTTTCACCTGCACCCACTGGCAGTTCTCTAGCAGGCAATCACCCAAACATCCATGCAAATACTAACAACACCATCAACACCCCCTTCCAACACACATGTCTCACAAGCACCAACAATGCCTACACTACCACCATACTCCAAATACCACAGCAAAACCCACTCACATTGCATGCTTCTCAACACACGATTACGCAGCAAACACACAACCGAAACATGTAATCTGCTGAGCAGAAACTCATTTGACAAACTCTTCACCACAGAGACCTGGCTTAACCCCTCATCGGCACCCAATATTCCCCTGGCAATCCCAGTGGGCTACAAGTGGGCACCACAGGACTGCCTAAACAAGCCAGGAGGAAGGCTCACTCCCATCTACAAGGAATCCATAAGATGCACAACATCCACAGACAACATCACCCCATTCATGGAACACCCGCACTAAACTGCAAATTTCCATAAACTTTACCCTGAAAGGAACTCTTGCCTACGGACCACCTGGACCACTAGCCACCTTTACCAAGCTCATCACTGACGTTGTCCAGCTGCTCATCATCAATACCAGAGCCTACATTCTTCTCGGTGAGCTCATCTTTCAACTGGAAGACCGAAACAACCCCTGCTCCACAGCACTCCTCGAAAGGTTGAGCAACATTGGACTCACCCAGCTCATCTAAAACAACTAAAAAAACACCACAGGACACAACTAGGAACCCAGTTTCAACGCAAGAGACAGCATCTCCACCACACTGCTCACATGGAATTACCATTCTATCATTCTCTTCTAAATCAACACACCTCAAGTCAACACACCGCCATGGTTCAGTATTCCAAGCTGCAGTTGGGGCAAAATCACAGAAGCAGACTGACTCAGTGCCCTTAGCACAGATGAACCTACTCTACAGACAAACTCAATAAGGACATCAACAACTTCAAGAAATGGAGCAAGAAGTGTGTGTACTCCCTCACATCCATCAAACCAAACCAGCATAACAGATCAAACAAAGAGGCCAGCTGGTACCCAAAATACCTCAGAGACACCAAGCAACACAGTGAACAGCTAGAAAGGAAATGGAGAGCCAGTTCCAATGTTACAGGCAGAACTACCAACAAGGTTGCACTCAGACGCTATCGCCAGTAAATAAGACCCACCAAAACTGAAACTCCAACAGCTGCAAGGAGATCCCCTCGACCGTCAAGGATTTCACCTAACCCTTAGCCACGGTCTACAACATCCCTGCCTCCCAACAACCCTGTGATAACCTAGCCAAATTTTTCCACAGCAAAATCTCAAACATCTACGGCAACTTCTTCCACCTACCCAACCCCAGAGAATTCTCTGCTAACCTATCCAACACTTACCTACCACCAACCAAGATGGCCACATGACAGAATGGACAACCCTCACCAGAAATTATACAGTCATAATTATGCAGACCATACACTTAGGGGCCCCAATTGGCCTATCTCCCGACCACATCTACAACCTGGGAACATCAATCAGCACCACCCTGACCACATCATCAAAACCTCCATCATGTCCTCCGCTTTCACAGATGAATAGAAACTTGCAGAAATCAATGCCCTCATCAAGAAGCCCTCAGCCTACCCAAATCAACTGAGCAAACTTTGACCAATCTCCCTGCTCCCCTATCCACCCAAAGTGATTGAGAAGGCCATCAACAAGCAACTTATAACCCACCTCAAACTTCACCTTCTTCTGGATAACACTCAATCAGTATTGAGAAAGGACCACAGCACTTTAACAGCACACATCATGGCCACCAATGACATTCAAATTACCCTAGTCTGAGGAGAAACAGCAGTCCTCATCCTGCTCAACCTCTCTGCAGCCTGTCTCCTATAACACCTTTATAAGAACACTCCACAAGACTGTTATGCAATGATCCTCTCTAAAATGGTTTGTTTCCTTCTCATGGGAAGAATCCAAATGGTCTGACGGCCACCCTTCACAACAAAAAAACTGATATGAGGAGTCCTACAGGGATCATCTGTCAGCCCTACCCTTTTTAACATATACATAACACCACTCACCAACATCATCCAATCACAAGACATCACTGTTATCTTCTAGACCAATGACACCTAACTCAGGCGCTCACTGATGGGCAAGAGACTAACACCAGAATCAGCTTTACTAACTGCATGACCATGGTAGCAGACTGAATGCAAGTCAACTGCCTGCTGCTCAACTCTGACAATAAGGAAGTACTGTTCTTCAGCTACAAGACTTCCCTAAGGGACTCCAGCTTGTGGCTATAGGAGCTAGGACCATAACCCACACACCACAATCTATGGATCATCCTACACAAAATGCTCAACATTACAGTTGGAAACAACGCAGTGTGTACTTCTTGCTTCCACATCATATAAATGCTGCAAAAAATCATCAAATGGTTGCCTCAGTACCCCATATGGACTGTAACGCAAGCACTCATCACCAGCAGGCTGGACTACGACATCACACTCTATGCTGGAATGTCCAACCAACTCCTACACAGACACCAGACTATCCGGAACACTCCTGTAAGACTCATACTCTTCCTCCCACACTGCATCTGCATCACACCACACCTCAGGAAGCGTCATTGGCTCCCCATTCACAAGCACAGCCAATTAAAACTTCTCACGCACACATACAAAGCCCTGCACAACACAGGATCAGAATACCTGAACAGCCACCTACACTTTTACCAACCCACCATACACCTGAGCTCTGCCTCACTCACACACACACCCCGCTTCTGCAAAAGGAAAACTGGAGGTCCGTCATGTATAAAAAAAAAACGCCTCCCCACTTGGGTAGCTGGGCCTAGTGGCGTGACAGGAATGGATCAAAACAAGGACAATGGGAGTGCTTGCGTGGGGACTCCTATTGACCACAGTTGGATCTGTTCCTGGCACTAGATCCCGCTACACAACTGGGGCAGCGTTTTTATCGGTAGAGATGGGGCAAAGCTAGGTGGTAGGAATTTTGTGTATTCCTGAGTATTACAGATGTTTTCTTCACAGAACTGTGGAGAAATGTAGATAAAATGCTTGACTTCAGGCAAAGTTGGAGGTTTGCAGAGCATTGTGGGTAAGAAAGCTCTGGGGGGTGCATGTGAAGCTCACCACCCTGGAATCCCCCAGATGTCTACTTTTCAGAAGTTTCTGGGTGTTAGGTTTCTCCAGGCAGCAGCCTACCAAAGTCCAAATCGTGCAGGAGTTTACCAATGCAAGTGGGACGATATTGGGAGTCAACCAAGCTCTCCTGGCACATATAAATCAACACCCAAAAGAGTCAAATGCCCTCTTGCTTGCCATTGGAATGAGATGCTTTAGGCCACAGGAGAAGCAGAAAGACTACTGCCCCCTTCAGTTGACGTGAGGGCATAACCATGCCCATGGTGATAGGCAGCACCCATCCCTCTTTTTTTCAAAAAAATATTGTCTGATGTCTAGTGGGCTTCCTGCCCAGCAGGGAGCAGATTGGGAGTAATTACCCCATCTGTCCCCAGGGGGGCAGAAAGACTGTGCTTATATTTTGGTAGGTGGGAGCATTGCCAAGCCCATTCTGGGCAGGTCCTACACCTAGAAGTTTGAAAAGGAAATCCCTAGTGGGCTTTCTGCCCCACGGGATGGCAGAAAGACTTAAGCCCCATTTGTTTTGAGTGGAGCATGGCCATGCCGATTGTGGGCAGCCCCCACCACCCTTCAATATATTTAAAAAATCACTGGTGTCTAGTGGGCTTTCCAACCCCCCAGGGTAGCTGATCGGGGGTAATAACACCCATCTTCCCTCCAAATAGGGCAAAAAGACTTTGCCCATTTATTATAAGGGGCTTTGGCATCCTAAATACTCTTAAAAAAAATAGTCCCTGGTGTCTAGTGTGCTTTCTCCCCCCCCCTTTTCACAATACAAAGGTATGAAATATTGTGTGTCTTGAAAATTCACTTGCTTTCAAATTGTTGCACAAATGCCCAAATCTATTAAAGTGGGAGCCTGACAAATCAGTACCTTCTAACTAAAAATTGTCCTTAAACAGTAAGAGAAAGGTGCATTTAGGAAAGAGAAATTTTGAAAAGAATGGAAAAAAGAATGAAAGAAGAGGATTTAACTTAGGTTTACAAGAGGCTGAGACATAGTTACATGGGTGGTTCCTCTGGGGCTGATTGTGAAAAGTTGAGTTCAGAGTCAACATTGGAGAGATAGTTTTTTATGTGAAAAACTTTAGCAAGATTGGACAGAAAGAGAAGAGTGAGGAGAAAGGAGTGCTGATTGATGGAAACAATTTTCCTAGTTTGAAACAAAAGAGAATTGCCTACATTTGGGTGCTGTGCTTCTTTGGCAAAAAAGGGCCTGTTCCAATAGTGCACAGATGTTTGACATCTGTAAGTCTGCCCTGCATGAGGAAGTCATTTGAAGTTGAATGAAGGAAATAGCCAGGGATGAGACCTTTCTAAATGAAGTGAAGGAGGAGAGAGGCGATTAATGCCCAGATACTGGGGAACAGAGGCAGGAAAAAAAAGATTGTCTGCGTTGTCTAGGTCAGGGTTGGTCTTGCTTTGGCGCTAAGGAGAAGAGGAGGAATGAAGAAGGTCAGAGTGTGCAAATTTACTGAGTGAAGGACTCACCAAACTTAAGACAATGAGAGATGCAAGCATAGGAGAAGCATGGCAAAGAATAAAAGAGAAGGAAAAGAGAGTGTGATCAGATGGAGATAGTAGAAAAGACAAATTGAAGGAAGACTAAAAGATAGAGCAGAAATGAAGTTAACATCAGAACCAGAGAAATGTGAGGGAGACAAATGGGAACCCTAAGAGACTGTACAAACCAAGAAAGAAGAAAAATGAGTAGTATCTATTGAGAAGTATGTAGGGTGGAGTTTAAATTTCCCAAGAACCAACTAAGCTGGAGATATGCGAGAAAGAGCAATTAAGGATGTTGAGATCATTGCTGAAGTAAGAGGGAGGGTTGGGGGAGTAGACAATTAAAATATAGAGAAAGGCAGGATAGGTGTAGGAGTTAGTATAGGGATGCTCTCAAAGCAGAAAGAATTTGATGGCTTTATTTAGCCTAATCATTCTTGTTTTCTTTCCTTTTGACTGTATCCAAAGATTTTCTCTATTGCAACAGTTAACCTCTTTAGGTTAAACATTTGGGGACTCGTTATGAATTTTGCAGTCAGATGGTAAGACCTCCGCGATGGTGGCTGCCAAAAGACCGCTATGCTGGCGATCATACAGACTGCCGTATTATTAGTTATACAGCTAGGCCCGCCACAAGACAGGCAAAATGCTGACACCTCCAGGACTCTGGAAGGTAGGAAAGAGGCAGTCCAACCACCAGTGCCACCCGCCCGTCAAACATCCACCAAATCTATTACGAGCCACAAATCATAATAGCAGTTCTTCCATGACACAAAACAAATGGCGGTGTAAACTGCGGCAGTCACCACAGTAATGAACAACACCACAATGGATAGTTTGAATTTCATGCACGTGACACACATCCACACACCTGACACACCTACAAATTGGACTATAAAACACACCCCTTCACACCCCACAATCCTTTGGAACCAGAACGGCACACACAGCAAGACAGGGATCCCAAGTATAATTTTCAAACCATAGATTAGGCACCCCTCCACAATTAAAATACCTCTCCTCCCACACCTCCGCAACATACCCAACACACAAATTATTACCCTACACATAAGGCACCCCCGTCACCCACTAAGAACACAGCACCCACACCTCAGCACTTCTCAGCACTTTTCTGTGTCATCCAGCGCCACTATGTCCCCACAAAAAAATCTCTGTTTCACTGACGACAAATTTAGGGTCATGGCGGAAAAAATCATCAGAGTGGAGCCACATTTATTTGGAGCCCAAGTCCAGCAAACTGCTATTGTCAGGAAAATGGAAATGTGGCAAATAATAGTCAACAGGGTGAATTTTGTAGGCAGCTATCCACACACAAGGGAGAACATCAGGAAGAGATGGAACGACCTCAGGGGGAAGGTCCGGTGCATGGCCGCCAGGCACCAGCTTGCAGTCAGCAAGACTGGTGGTGGTCCCGCACCTCCTCCCCTACAGCTCACATCATGGGAGGAGAAGGTCTTGGCCATCCTGCATCCTGATAGCTTGACAGAAATACCTGGGAGAGTGGAGTCTGGGAAGTCACAACACCTATGATGTCATCCAAAAGTTTTGTCTTGCATGCTCACTGATCACCTTATGATATCTTAACTGCCAACCCACTCACGACCCCTGTGTCCAATTGTCCTAATATCCCTGGCTAGCATCCCACATGTCAGCTAAACTCACCTGGGGGCACAGTGTCGGTGTATGGCTGGGCAGTACAGGGACTAACAGCACTACAACTCCCAGCAGGCACTATTCCACCATTAAGAAAACCAGAACAGTGTACTTCTAAACAGTGTAAATTGCCTTGTATGTCAACTAAACCCTCCTGAATGTTCCACAATTCTACAGTCTATGGCAATGACCAGAATGTAATGGGCATCTGCCAGTACAATACCACCAACACATAGCAACATCTGTGTCCTCAGCGAAACTGTACCTTCTTCGTCACATCAACTATTGAAATATACTCAGCTAGGGGGAACACACATATATGCAGTGTGCTGTACTTTGTGAAACCTGACACATATGGCCTGGTAGAAGGGTTACTCCTAATATGATGGGCAAATCAGTTCCTACATTACATTGTGCAGCTGTCTGTTGACGCAATAGTGAACTACTGCTAACTGGGAGGTAACATGAAACATATAAAGCTACACAGCTGCCAAGATATGAGTCCATGAACATAAATCCAAATGCCAAGATACTCTGACATCCTGTAGCAAGGTGTATGATATAGGAATTGACTGTATTCCACAAAGATGTACTCCAGATTTGAGAGCAGGTGTCACTGTCATAACAGGGGATGAAGCAAAGCCTTTCTGTGCATGGCACGATTCATATCTACCATATCAAATGTTGCATTACAATCTGAAACGGTTTCACTTCTTCAACAGGTCTACTTGCCATTGGGACAATGGAGAGAACACCT
This sequence comes from Pleurodeles waltl, assembly GCF_031143425.1. Taxonomy (NCBI): domain Eukaryota; kingdom Metazoa; phylum Chordata; class Amphibia; order Caudata; family Salamandridae; genus Pleurodeles; species Pleurodeles waltl. Next base: position 854,965,148 of record NC_090449.1, read on the forward strand.
CAGACAGCCACTCCCCCACCCCCCGGATTAAACCCTTAGTGATGAAAACACCCCTGGATGTGTGATACCTGGTCAGTCCACAACTGTCAGCCTCACTCTGCCCACATCGACTCCACCCAGCCCTGTTGCACTGACATCCCAAGCAACCATTCACTCCCAAACCTGTGTCCCAAGGACAGTTTCTACCATCATTTGCCCCCCAGTACAGGTACTGGAGTCACAAGTAGAAAACCCTGACAATGAAGGACCTGCTACCACTGATAGTGGGCAAAGTATGCCAAGGGTGCATGCACGTGGGGGTAGAGGGCAAGGGAGGGACGGAGTGGGCCAGTGGACTGAGGCTGCTAGGGAGACTTCTGGCCAGGACACCATCTCCCAAGCCTTGGTAGCTTACCAACAGTCCCAGTGAGTGATGGGCCAGGTATTTGCCATGATGGAGGAGATCAAGCAACTGCAGAGGGACAACTACCAAGAAGTAATACAACAGTGGGAGGCCCTCAATTTCAACATGGTTTCCCTATCTGGGGTGCTGAGAGACATCAACACCACCCTAAGTATGGTCTGTCTGCAACACCAAACCCCTTCCATTGGCCATGTAACATCATTCCCTTCTACATCTGTGGCAGCCAGTGGAATGGAGGCTCTGCCAGAGGTGGGACATGCCTCAGACACCACTGTCTCTGTAGCTGAAGAACCCCCCCCACAAACGTGGATGTGCACCAAAAAAAACAGGAGACTGCAAGACTGCAACCACTGCCAGGAAGTTACCCTTAAATGACTGGTTCCCCTTTCACGGATAGTAGGACACTGGACTTGAGACTCCAAATGTTGTAGCGGCCACCCTGATGATAACATCCACCATGAATGAAGCCTTCACAGCAGCTTATTGCTTTGATCCCATTCATTTAATTTTTTCTGTACACTTATAAGTAAACACAACTAAATCACAACAAATGTTTTAGAGTCATATTTCAGCTATTTTGAAAAGTTAACTGTGACGTTTCTTGAATACATATAATACACTGAAATGTAGCAAATGGGAGAATAGACAGGTCACATGTACTGTTGATTCTGTGTTCAACACATACACAATTGCACAATCATCAACCACCAGTTCCAGCACTGTACAGCACATAGGCTGACCACATGCCAATGATCACACAGTGAAGTACATCTTCACAATTTAGTGCGTCAGCATAGGTGTTTGCACCTAACATCCCACAGACAACTGAAGTAAGAGACATGTTAGACTCTGTCTATCCAAATTGGCAAACAGAGTGGTGAAATTTGTCATCAACTAAACCCTTATCACATACCCATACCATACTTACCATTATACAGACAGAGGTCAATACTACTGTTCTCAGTCAGGGAACCTTCCACTTACCATGGTCAGGTATCTGTAGGCATGCTACTCACCTATGTTAGTCTTGACACAGATACACAGTGGCCTGCAATCAGGAAACACAGTGACAGCTGCATACAAGTAAGATAGTACCATTGTCAAACCAATGAGAAGGTTGAGTGAATGGATTGCACAGGAAGACATTTGTCATAGACCCATGATCACATACATGACTCCATTGGACCCACGTACCATGGCAAACAGGTCTATTGTGTGGAACAGAACATAGCCATCCCACTGTCCTGACAGCATGGGCATGGAACTCATACACCAACAATATAATGTCAGACAGTACATGGATCAATTTATGGCCACTTCACATGTCAGACTAGCTAAACCCACATGCCAGTGACACAATTCAGAAATGTCCACATGAAGATGGCATTGTGAAGAGATCTAGAAAATACCACTTTAAAAAAAGGATTTTGGGCAGGTAAGGGTCAATATGACCTAAAATACATGTCTCGAATACAATGGAAATTTTAAATGTGCATTGTGACAAGCACAAAGAAAAAAGAACATCACAAGAGTTGCTATTTTGCAGTAAAAGCTGGGCTAAGTGTTGCAAAGCAATGAATAACATGTCTAATGGTCATAGAAAGATCCTTCTCAAACATCCATAACCCCACCACTACCCTACTGATTCAATCAAAATGCACAACAACACAAACCTACAGTCAGGTGAAGTACTGATTGATAAGATTTGCCCAGATGTCTCCATCTTCATCCTCATCACTGTCATCCTCACTTGGCATTTCTGCATTCTCATCAGTGTAACTGATGTCTCCCTGTCATCAGGGATGTATGGGATCTGATGTCCCAGGGAGAGGTTGTGAAGCATACAGCAGGCCACAATAATCTGACACACTTTTGTGGGTGAGTAGAGGAGGGCTCCACCAGACTTATCAGTGCTCCAGAATCTTGCCTTCCAGAGCCCAAAAGTCCGCTCTGCAACACACAGGGGGTCATTCCAGGGTCGCGAATGACGGACGCACCGCCAACAGGCTGGCGGTGCTTCCATGCCCATTCTGACCGCGGCGGTAAAGCCGCGGTCAGAAAACCGGGACCAGCGGTTTCCCGCCGGTTTTCCCCCGGCTGGGCGAATCCGCCATGGCAGCGCTGAAGAGGCTGGCGGGAACGGGTGTCTTGGGGCCCCTGGGGGCCCCTGCACTGCCCATGCCACTGGCATGGGCAGTGCAGGGGCCCCCTAACAGGGCCCCGGCCGGCTTTTCACTGTCTGCCTAGCAGACAGTGAAAAGCGTGACAGTTGCAACTGCACCCCTCGCACGGCCGCAACACCGCCGGCTCCATTCGGAGCCGGCTTCTGTGTTGCAGCCCTCCTTCCCACTGGGTCGTCGGGCGCTAACATAGTTAGCGCCCGCAGGCCCAGCGGGAAGGTCAGAATGCCAGCAGCGGTCTTCTCACCGCGAAGCGGCCAAATGGCGGTTCCCGCCTGGCGGGCGGCAACCGCCGCCCGCCAGAGTCGGAATGACCACCACAGTGTCCTTCCATGTACCTCATTGAAGCAGACTTCCTCTGGCATGGTTGGTTACCTCACTGGTGTCAACAACCAGGGACAGATTGGGCAGCCAGAGCCCCTCCTGTAAGGAATCATTACATGTGTGCAAACATAAATCTCGGACATCCTTACATTTGGCAGCAGATATAGGATACTGACACACATGACATATGTGACTTACCAATCAGCCAGGCCCTCTATGAGTAGTGTTGTGTCATCAGCTCTGGAATGGCGCTGTTCTCCATGATGAAGGCATCATGGACTGAACCCGGGTACCGTGCAGATACTTGGAAAATGTAGAGGTCTGCCAAAGAGACTACATGGACATTAATGGAGTAGAGGTTCTTTCTGTTCTGATACACCTGTTCACTGCAATGTGGGGGAACCAAATCTACATGAGTACCATCAGTGGCTCCCACTGCATGTAGGATATGTGCCAATCCTTAAAAATCTGTCTTCACATGGGACAAATCCTCACTTTGTGGAAATCTGATGTAGCTGTCGAGGTGTTTTAACACTGCAGAGAGTACATCCTACAAGACCAGACTAAACATAGGCGAGGACATGCCTGCAGTTAGGGCCATGGTATTCTTGAAGGACCCTGTGGCTAGGAAATGCAGCACTGACATGACTTGTACAATGGGTGGTATGCTATCTTGACGAATGGCTGGCCTCAGATCTGGCTCCAACTGACGGCAGAGATCCATAATTGTCTGCTTATCTAGGCAGTAGATCTAAGTGACATGTCGATCCTCCATGGTCTGCAGGTCTGCTAGTGGACAGTACACTGGAGGTCGTACTCTTGTTCCAGGGTAACTATGGGCCAGATGTAGAAAAGTCCGATTTTTTGGGAATCAGAAATTGCGAGTCGGTGCGACTCGCAATTTCCGAATTGCAAAATCGGATGCAGAACAGTGTCTCAGACACCGGCTGCGAATCTCAATGGGGTCGCAAAGACCCACCTCATTAATATTAATGAGGTGGGTCGCATTTTGCGACCCCATTGAGATTCCCTGCACTCACAGGGATGGTGGCATGCTGGAGACAGCAGACCTCCATGTCTGTGACTGCTTTTTAAATAAAGCAGTTTTTTTCCTTAAAGGAAAACGAGTTGCAATACAAAAAAATAACGAAACCATTTGGTTTCGGTTTTTCAGAGTAGGCAGTGGTCCATTGGACCACTGCCTGCTCTGAAAAAATATTAATGGCGACATTCACAAAGGGGAAGGGGTCCCATGGGGACCCCTTCCCTTTTGTGAATGGGTTACCACCAGTGTGACACTGGTGGTTACTGCGAATTGCTTTGCGACCGCGTTCGCGGTCACAAAGCAATTCTGCATTGTGGTGCAATTTGTGAGTCCCATTCCCATTTTGCGAGTCGGTACCGACTCGCAAAATGGGAATGTGCATTGCGATGCGCGTTTTGCATGGCGCAAACTGCGATTTTCGCAGTTTGCACCATACAAAACGCTACCTGCATCTGGCCCTATGTGAGAGAAAATAAGAAGGTATGTCCATCACTCATTGTGCCCCTTGTACGTTTCTAAACATATGTCTCATATCATACTGTGACATGGCAAATGATACAGTACGAACATGGTACACAGCACACACCAATGTTAATGATGTCAACTTAGTGAAATCTCATCCCACCTCTCAATTATAACATGAAAATGTAAACACATGATTCATGGAGCCTCTGTTATATGGACATCCAACTATGGATTGCATAGAAAAACAAAAAAGGCGGTCATTACAACACTGGCGGTAAAAGCCGCTTACCGCAGTGCAGAAGACCGCCAACACACCGCCGCGGCTGCGGAATTCCACCACAGCTACTATGACCCACATCTCGGAACCCGACAAAATTCAGACACCCACACAAGTCCTCCACACCAAAGGTCAGTGATAAACTGGCGAAAACAAAACCTCCACCATCACACCAACAGAAATACGCCCACACTATCACGACACACGAATCCACGCACTCTTACAAAACACAGCCACATTGGACAATTCAAAATACACACACCTGATACACATACACACACCACTCCCACACACCCAATACAATATAAAACACACACCAACATCACCCACAAACCCCTACGACAAAAATTGAGAACGAAGTACAGAGAGAGACACCACCAGCAAGTACAACAGCATCCACAGGCACATAACACCATCACCCACACAACTTCCACACACCTCACACAACACACCACTACATATCACCACATTTATCACCACACACACCACCCCACACATCACCTACACCACCCCATGGCACGGCAAAGACACCCCAGGTTCTCGGAGGAGGAGCTCAGGGTCATGGTGGAGGAAATCGTCCGGGTCGAGCCACAGCTATTTGGAGCACAGGTGCAGCACACCTCAATTGCAAGGAAGATGGAGCTATGGCGAAGAATAGTGGACAGGGTCAACGCAGTGGGACAACACCCAAGAAATCAGGAGGACATCAGGAAAAGGTGGAATGACCTACGGGGGAAGGTGCGTTCCGTGGTCTCAAGACACCACTTGGCGGTTCAGCGGACTGGCGGCGGACCCCCACCTCCTCATCCACAACTAACAACATGGGAGGAGCAGGTCTTGGCGATTCTGCATCCTGAGGGCCTCGCAGGAGTAGGTGGAGGAATGGACTCTGGTAAGTCAAATCTTAACTATTACATCCCCCACCCTACCTGCATGCTATCACATACCCCCACAGTCGCCCCCACCCCTATCACTCCAACTCCTCACAAATGTACCAATATCACAAACCACATATCCCAACGCCAAGCCCTGCATGCAACAACAAAGCATGGACACCCATCACCAAAGCATGCACACTGCATATAGCCATACACCCCCCTAAACCATCATCACACAAGCTCCCACACAGGAATGCCAGCGCTGGGGTACATGGTCACCCACCCATTGCACACCAGGCTACACACAGATGCAATAATCATGCCTTTCCAGACATGTCCACTCCACCCACAGAAGATGCCCACAGTGATGACAGCACCTCTGTCCAACTGGATCTAGATGACCAGCCCGGACCATCGGGGGCCTCGGTACAGTCGGTTCCCCTCACACAGGAACAGGCCACCACAGACCTTCCCCCCTCTGGAAACACCAGCACAGCACCCGTCCAGCAGGCCCATACCTCCGTCCCCAGGACACGTCAATCAGCTGTGTGTCCACCACTACAGGGAACCCAGGATAAACCACCACCCCAACAACAACAGGGACCTGGGGGCAGTGGCAGTGGGCACACGGTCCAGGGGACGGAGGCCCAGGAACACAGGGGAACTGGGAGGGCTGCCGTGCGACAGGGGGCGGACAGGCCAAGGGAACCCACTCTCCACGAGGGCCTCTCCTCCATTCTGGAAGCATACCACCACTCCCAGGAGACGATGGCAACGGTACTGGCCAAGTTTCAGGAGACCCAGCGCATGCAGGAGGAACAGTATATGGGCTTTAGGGAGGAACTCAGAACCATCAGCTCCACCCTGGGCACCATCGTAGGGGTGCTGAAAGAACTAATTAACACCAGGAGGGACACTGGGCACTCCAAGGGGCCCCTGACACTAGCATGGACGATGACCTGCCCACCACCTCCGCCGGCGCTAGTGGACAGGACGCCCCGCCACAGGACCACCACACCAGCACCCCACCACCTGCAGAGGGAGAACCACCCCGCAAACGGTCCCTGAGATCCAGGAACAAGACAGAGCACGATGCCAAGACCCCAGCCAAGAAATGAGACCACCCTGACTGTCATCCCACTTTGTCACCCTGTCCATAATTAAACTGCCCCAGCTCCACTTCCTATGCCCATATGGGCAATGCACCTGCGAGACTAATAGACTGGATTCTGCCATGGACACTCCTCCGCCATCACCCCTCACCATTTAACTTCCCCCTCCAATATTTTGTATTTAAATAAACACATCTAAAGCACAAAATGATCTGGAGTCTGTCTGTGATTTCGAAATAGTGTATTTGCAATTACAGTGACCACATGTTCTTGAAATAGTAATGTCCACATACCTATGTCACACAGCTCTAGTCCATGAGGAATCTAAGCAGATGACACACGTTGGGACCCACATCTGTGAAACCGTAAGGGAAAGTGACAACTCAGTGACCATACACTGGGTGAAAACGACAGACAGTAGAGAGGTAGTAGTGTAAAAGTACATGTAGTAGGCAGGAATGTATTCTCACCTGTGTTTCACTGGGAATATTGCTGGATCACTGAGTCCCTGTTCTGTATGTCTTCTTCCTCTGCTTCATCCTCATCACTGTCCACAGGCTCCACATCTGCCACAACACCGCCATCTGGACCATCCTCCTGCAGAAAAGACACCTGTCGTCGCAAAGCCAAGTTGTGAAGCATTCAGCAGGCCACGATGATCTGGCACACCTTCTTTGGTGAGCAGAATAGGGATCCACCTATCATGTGGAGTCACCTGAACCTGGCCTTCAGGAGGCCGAAGGTCCGCTCGATCAACCTCCTAGTTCGCCCATGGGCCTCATTGTAGCGTTCCTCTGCCCTGGTCCTGGGATTCCTCACTTCGGTCAGTAGCCATGACAGGTTGGGGTACCCAGAGTCACCTGCAAATGGCGAGGGACAACTGTTAGACACACACTAACCTGTAGGGATAACCCCAGACAACCATTTCCACTGTCTTGCTTCCAGGGGCTCACCTAATAGCCACACACAGTGCCTCTGGAGTTGACCCATCACATAAGGGATGCTGCTATTCCGCAGGATGTAGGCGTCATGCACTGAGCCAGGGAACATGGCATTCACATGGGAGATGTACTGATCAGCCAAACATACCATCTGTACATTCATGGAATGATAACTCTTCCGGTTTCTGTACACCTGTTCACTCCTGTGGGGCGAAACCAGAGCCACATGTGTCCCATCAATGGCACTTATGATGTTGGGGATATGTCCAAGGGCATAGAAGTCACCTTTCACTGAAGGCAAATCCTCTACCTGAGGGAAAACGATGTAGCTCTTCATGTGTTTCAGCAGGGCAGACAACTCTCTGGACAATACGGTGGAAAACATAGGCTGGGACATCCCTGATGCCATGGCCACAGTTGTTTGAAATGACCCACTTGCAAGGAAATGGAGCACTGATAGCACCTGCACTTGAGGGGGGATTCCTGTGGGATGGCGGATTGCTGACATCTGGTCTGGCTCCAACTGGGTACACAGTTCCTGGATTGTGGCACGGTCAAACCTGTAGGTGATTAACAAATGTCTTTTCTCCATTGTCGACAGGTCCACCAGCGGTCGGTACACTGGAGGATGCCGCCATCTCCACACATGTCCCAGTGGACAGTGCCTATGAAGGACAACAGCGACCACAGAGTCAAACAACTCAGAGGTACGTACCCACAGTTTACACAGAACACCAATCATACACAGGCCTAGGTATGTGTGATGCGGTTGGAAATTATGCCATGTGGGCCCCTGAAATGACTGCCTGACATTTAAAGTGGGACAATGGGATGTGAGGAAACTGCCCTGGCGTTGTACACCGTCGCAGTAGGCGGTCGGAGAACCCCAGCGCAATGCTGCATTGGTTAACATTGGACCCAATGGGTCCCAGGAAACAATGACGATGTACGCCGGCGGTGATGGTACGCACCGCCGCGGACGTGACCGCCGCAGACGTGAACACGATTTTCTATCTGTTGAATCACTCGATACCTGATCTTCGACAGGAGAGGACCTACACTGCAAGTGCTGCTGTGACCTCAGTCTGGAAGAGACAATGGCTCGTGCGTCTGGGGAAGGGGCCCCTGCCTTGACATCGGAGGAGTTGGAGAAGCTTGTTGATGGGGTCCTCCCCCAGTACACGCTACTCTACGGTCCTCCAGACAAACAGGTAAGTACACAGAGAGCATGTTGTATGGGCTATGCCTGTGTGGAGAGGGCTGGATGTAAGAAGGAAGGGGGCAGAGTTCTGCGTGCATGAAAGACAGTGGGTGCATGTGCCACATGGCAAGGGTAGGGATGGGGGCCACTCACTTTGACGGTGCAGTTGGTAATGACTTCTCTTCTTCCCCTGTACATTTCATGTAGGTCAGCGCCCACCAGAGGAAAAATATTTGGTGTGCCATCACCAAGGACGTCCGGACCCTGGGGATCTACCACAGACGGAGCACCCACTGCCGGAAAAGATGGGAGGACATTCGCCGCTGGAGCAAGAAGACGGCGGAGGCTCAGCTGGGGATGGCCTCCCAAAGTGGGAGGGGTGCCCGTCGAACCATGACCCCCCTGATGTTCAGGATCCTGGTGGAGGCCTACCCGGAGTTGGATGGGCTCTTGAGGGCATCACAGCAGACACAAGGGGGTGAATACACTCTCATTCAGCTGACTTGGCGCGCAGTGGAGTTGCCTGGGTGGGGGAGGAGGGCTATGGGTTTCCCTAGGCCAGGGCGAGTTCCGTAGGCTAGGCCCCTACGTAAGGCATAGCCCTGTGGCCCCCACCCCACCTCTGTAGAGTGCCAAGTACAGCTATTCATGCCCAGGTGTCATCTATGTGTGCAGATGTCATCCATAGCCTTGTAGGCCATTTCCCAGGAATTGCACTGTAGAGCCCAAGAGCGCGGCGTACTGCAGGGGGCTTCTGTGTCTGTCTTGTCCTCCAATGGTAGCAGTAATCCATGCACTCAACATGTCTTTATTCTGTTCCCCCCGCTTTTTTGTGGTCTCCCTGTTCTTGTGTGCATTAGCATCATCAGGCGGAGGAGCAGTGGCACCGGAGCACGAGGGAGCTGCATCCCACATGGCCATGGAGGGCCACACTACGGACTCTGAATTCACCAGTGGGACGGAGGGCGAGGGGAGCTCCACTGCGGGGACAGGAGCTGAGACCAGCGACACAAACTCGTCCTCTGATGGGAGCTCCCTTGTGGTGGCGGCAACATCTGTGCCCCCCGCATCTACAGGTACAGCGGCCACCCCCCCTGCCAGCACCGCCCTCCCAGCAGCCCCTCAGCCTTCGCCCCGTGCCTGCTCACCCAGGAGGGTGGGCATCACCTTTGCCCCAGGCACCTCAGGCCCTGCCCCAGTCACCCCTGCTGCCCTCAGTGAGGAGGCCATTGACCTTTTCAGGTCCCTCACTTTTGGGCAGTCTACCATTTTGAATGCCATCCAGGGTGTAGAAAGGCAGTTGCAACAAACTAATGCATTCCTGGAAGGCATTCATTCTGGTCAGGCGGCCCTTCACTGAGCCTTTCAAACTCTGGCCTCAGCACTGATGGCAGCCATTGTCTCTGTGTCTAGCCTCCCCCCTCCAACTTCCTCCACCCAGACCCAATCCCCTGTACCTCTGACTATCCCAAGCACACCATCAGACCAGCTTGCACACACCTTAACACACAAGGGAAGCTCAGGCAAACATAAGCACCACACATCCCACAGGCACTCACACAAGCATCAGACACATGCAGACACACCAACATCCACTACCTCCACTGTGTCCCCCTCGTCGTCGTCTCCCTCCTCCCTCCCAGTCTCGTCTACACACACACCTGCATGCACTACCTCTACAGCCACTACGTCCCTCACCAGCACACCCACCAGCATACCCCGATCATGTGCAGTCACCACCCCCACTACCATTCACACGTCCCCTGTGTCCTCTCCCAGTGTGTCTGTGACGCCCCCTCCCAAGACACACAAATGCAGGCACACACCCACCCAACAGCCATCCACCTCACGACAGCCTCCAGCGCATGCACCTGCACCCAAAGTCACCAAACGTACTCCTCCTACTACCACCACCTCTTCCTCCACTCCCAAACCCCCTCCAGCTACCCGTCCCAGTGTGTCCAAAAATCTTTTCCTGTCCAAACTTGACCTTTTTGCCACACCTCCCCCACCCCGTCCATCTCATAGGTCCCGAACTAGCACCTTAGCCACAACATCTCCGGGACCAGTGGTGCCTGTAGTCAGAGGTATGTGGAGTGCACTGGCCACCAGGACAGCCAGTGTGGCACGGAGCCACAGCACAGCCAGTCACCCCCGTGAAGCATCAGAAGTTGGCCAGTGCCCGGCGGGAGAGGGGGAAGACTCCAGCCACCAAAGCCGCTCCCAGGGGTCCCGGTGGGAGTGTGGACTCAGCTGTGACACCTCCCAAGGTGGGGAAGGGCCACAAGAAACCCGGCAAGTCTGGGAAGAGCAGCACGGCGGAGAAGACCGCCATCATCCCCGCTGCCCAGAAGGCCAGCCCTAGCCCAGCTGCCCAGGAGGCCACCGCCAGCCCCAGCCCAGCTGCCCAGGAGGGCCCCGTCAGCCCCAGCCCAGCTGCCCAGGAGGCCACCATCAGCCCCATCCCAGTTACCCAGGACGGCCCCGCCAGCCCCAGCCCAGCTGCCCAGGAGGGCCCCGCCAGCCCCATCCCAGCTGCCCAGGAGGGCCCGCCAGCCCCAGCCCAGCTTCCCAGGAGGGCCCCGCCAGCCCAGCTGCCCAGGAGGGCACCTCCAGCACAAGCCCCGCTGGGCCATGAAGGACCGCCAGCACAAGCCCCGCTGGGCCATGAAGGACCGCCAGCACAAGCCCCACTGGGCCATGAAGGACCGCCAACTCAAGCACCGCTGAACAGGGCACCGCCAAATCAAGCACCACTGAACAGGGCACCGCCAAATCAAGCACCGCTGAACAGGGCACCGCCAACTCAAGCACCGCTGAACAGGGCACCGCCAACTCAAGCACCGCTGAACAGGGCACCGCCAAATCAAGCACCGCTGAACAGGGCACTGCCAACTCAAGCACCGCTGAACAGGGCACCGCCAAATCAAGCACCGCTGAACAGGGCACTGCCAAATCAAGCACCGCTGAACAGGGCACCACCAACTCAAGCACCCCTGAACAGGGCACCGCCAAATCAAGCATCGCTAACCCATGAGCGGCAGGGGCACTGACGCAACTGGGACCGTCACGGGGTGAGTGATGCACTCTGAGCACCAGTCCCCCTCCAGAACCAGTGGAGAGATCCATCCACTACCTCTGTCCTGCACAGGATGAAGCACTCTGGGCACCAGTCCCCCTCAGAGACATGCATCCACTACCTCTGTCCTGCACAGGATGAAGCACTCTGGGCACCAGTCCCCCTCCAGAACCAGTGGAGACTGTTATCAACTTGAGAGACTGTGGCTTTGCACTCCCCAGGATTGAACAGTGGGCAAACCACCCACTGGAGAGACTTGAGAGACTGTGGATTTGCACTCCCCAGGATTGAACAGTGGGCAAACCACCCACTGTAGAGACTTGAGAGACTGTGGCTTTGCACTCCCCAGGATGGAACAGTGGACAAACCACCCACTGTAGAGACTGTGGCTTTGCACTCCCCAGGATTGAACAGTGGGCAACCCACCCACTGTATAGACTTGAGAGACTGTGGCTTTGCACTCCCCAGGATTAAACAGTGGGCAAACCACCCACTGTAGAGACTTGAGAGACTGTGGCTTTGCACTCCCCAGGATTGAACAGTGGGCATTGAGCCCCCTCGTGGATCTGGCGTCGTGCACTCATCCAGCTGAGGTGCCCCCCTTCCCTTCCACCTGAGGTGCCTGTTGTATTTCTATCTGATGCCCCTGCAGTGTTCTCTCTGTTTTGAACTGGTATCGAGTGTGGGCCTCGCCCATGCATTTTGGGCCCAGTGGTCCACGGACTATAAATGGTGCAATACCTGGACTTGTATTATTGGTGTATATATTTGTTTATAGTGTATATATATTTTATAGTACTGTATTTTAATAGATTACAATGGTTACAATCATTTCCTTTGGTCTTTGCATTCTTCTGGGGGGCTTGGGGGTGTAACTATAGTATATAGATATGTATTAGTGTGTGTGTTGTAGTGGGTGAGGGTGGGGTTGGGGGTGTTGCGTGTGTGTGTCCCTGTATTTTACCTCCCCCTCCCCTGTGTCGTAGGTGCAGTACTCACCGTGGTCTTCGCCACCGGCATTTGCGCTCCTGGTACAGGAGCAGGAAGACTATCACAGGTAGAATTTGGAGTTCCGGGTCCATGGTGTCCTCGTTCCTCGTGGAGTGTGTAGAGGTGAGCGTTTTCCCTTTGAAATTCCTGTTTCCACCGTGTTTTTATCCGTGGTGAATCCGCCCCGGAAACGTTGGCGGATTGGCCTGTCATAATAGTGTGGGCGGTACATTGTCTTCCGCCTGTCTGTTGGCGGTGACCGCTGCGCTGTTTGTTTGTACTGCCGTGGCGGTCAGAGTGTAAAGTGGCTGTCTTTGTTAGGAGTTTCCGCCACGGTTGTAATTGCAAATTTTTTACCACCGGCCTGTTGGCGGTCTTACCGCCGCTTTAACACCGTCCGCCAGGGTTGTAATGAGGGCCAAAGTATCTAGCTAAGTGGGTGCTGACTCTGCCCCTAAAGATTCCTTACTTTCATCTTATCACCATGACAACATGTCACTTCAATCTGGACATTCATTCATGGGTAGTTAACGCCAGCACTCAAGACAATGCAGTATATATGTTTCCGAACTTGGGACGCATCATGAAATCAACTTTTCAGACCATCTTAAGCCTTTAAATGGTGTCTGCTTGACCTACTGTACTGGACAATAGGAAACGACCTGCGACTGTCGACAGAAGTCGTCATGGAGATAGGCAATACTATAGCAGTGGACATTGCCACTGGAACACATTGCTGTCTGTGGCGGTCTAAGGTCAATGGGGATGTCCGTCAGACGGTGATGGTCTCTTATGTGGCGTACGTGACTGCCATCTCATACTTCATCTCTCACTTGATTCCTGACTCTGCTACCAGCAAGACCTCCATGACCTGAGCTGCTGTGTACTGTCTCTGGGAGCAATCATGCCACATCCTACAGGTGTTAGGGCCCTTGCATTCTCAACCGAGGAGTTGGAGAAGCTGGTGGAGAAGGTCCTTCCCCTGTATGAACAGCTCTACGGTGCACGAGAGGAGAGAGGTAAGTGCAACATGTGCACATATGTTTCAATATTAAGACTATTATTTGATATGTTAACTAAAGGCTGATAGGCAATATTTCGGATTGTGTCCTTAAAGTCCTTTGGATGTTAAACTTGAGCTAGAATGGGTGACTTCCTGGGCATGTACAAATGTTTGTTGACAGAGTTAGTGTCCTGAGACTGTGTGGAGAGTGTGTCATGTATGTTCCCTTGTGACTGTTGCCCATGCTTAGTGGACGTGTCATGCCAGGATTCACCTGCAAAAACTCAGCTTCACATGGTGCTGGAGATGCATGTTGTCTTCTTTTTTTTTAGCTCACAAATGCCCTCACTGTATATGCTCATCTATCAGTGGAGTGGATGTTCCCGGACAGTCTGTGTTAGGGTTGCTGAACTGAATTGTAAATTACTCAGCTTGTTTTAGTGTGGTACATGTAGAGATGAAACTCTTTCTGGTCTTTTCATCCATTCAAGTCAATGCCTTTCAGAAGAAAGGGATTTGGTGTGCCATCACCACAAAAGTGCAGACCCTGGGGGTCCACAGTCGGCAGAGCGCCCACTGTCAGAAGAGGTGGGAGGACCTTAGACCCTGGACCTGGAAGACCACAGAAGTCCAGCTGGAGATGTCCTCCCAAAAAGGACGGGGTGCCATGGCCTGCATTTTGGCGGTTGCCTACCCTGAGTTGGATGGGTGTTTGAAGGCAGCACAGCAGCCACAAGGGGGTAAGTACAAACCTAACAAATTTCCGCCCCTTTATCAAGTGAATGAGTGATGGAACAGATGATTAAATCTGACAATATGTTAAGTGCAAAGTGTTACATACCTCATGCGTATACACTGATGTACCTGCAAATGGGAGGGAGGTGGAGGAGGGGACACAGTGGAGGCAGTGGGTGCTGGTATGTCTGCATTTGGATGGTGTTTGTGTGAGTGCCTGTGAGATGAATTGTGGTGCTTGTGTTTGCCTGAACCACTCTTGTGTGTTGTCTTGTGTGCTTGCTGGTCTGCCTGTGTGCTTGGGATAGGTTGGAGTTGAGGGGAATGGGATTGGGTGGAGGAAGTTGGAGGGGGAGGGTGGAAACAAGGACAATGGCTGCCATCAGAGAGGAGTCCAGAGCCTGGATTGATCTCTGTTGGGCCATCAAGCCAGTGTGAATGCCCTTCAGAAATGCATTGGTTTGTTGCCTTTGGGCTGCCAGCCCCTGCATGGCATTCACAATGGTTGACTGCCCAACAGAGATGGATCTCAAGAGGTCAGCTTCCTCACTCTAGGCAGCAGGGCTCACTGGGGCAGAGCTTGAGGTGCCTGGGGTGAAGGAGATGCCCACCCTCCTGGGTGAGCGGGCACTGGCAACGTTATGAGGGGCTGCTGGGAGGGCGGTGCTGATATGGGGGTGGCGGCTGTACCTGTAGCTGGGGTGGGCAGAGATGTGTCCACCACCACCAGGGAGCTTCCATCGGAGGAGGTAGCTGTGTCCGAACTGTCCCCTCCAGTCTCCGCCGTGGTGTTCCCCTCGCCCTCCGTCCCACTGGTGCCCTCACTGTAGGTGGATTCTTCCTCCTTGGGCCTGTTGGATGCAGCTCCCTCTGTCGCCAGACAGGATGACAAAACAAAAAGGGGGGAGACAAAGTAAACACTTGGTCAGTGGCTGCACCAACACCACCGTTGGCATACACAGCACCCTCACACACAGTGAACAGCCCTATACACTATGCAGTGCACTACTAGTAACAATGCCAGTCACCCGGGCATGGGGAGGGACAAATACCGCCAACTGCAGCATACCTGGGACCCACACAGCCCTGCCCAGTAGTGGATGCCTACTAGCCAGGTAGGAAGACTATCACATCAGAACCCTTCCCAACATGGGACCTACTCTGCCATGTCAGGCCTGGACTAGGGGCAGACACACATCCCCACCCGGATACCACCCTACCATGCATAAGTTGTATTGATGGGAACTGTACTCATCTCCTTGTGGCTGCTGTGATGCCCTCAAGTACCCATCCAGCTCTGGACAGGCCACCACCAGTATGGGGGTCATTGGGGGGGGGCAGGGTTTGACGGGCACCCCTTCCTCGTTGGAAGGCCATCCCCAGCTGGGCATCCGCGGTCTTCTGTGACCAGCATCTCAGGTCCTCCCACCGTTTCTGACAGTGCGTGCTCCACCCCTCATAGACCCCCAGGGTCCACACGTCCTTAGCGGTGGCACGCCATATACCCTTCTTTTGATGGGCGCTGGCCTGCAGAGAAAATACACTCGGGGAAAGGTATTAGTCACACCGTCCTGCCTGTTACACTCATGGCGCAGTTGCGCAGGAGAGATCCAGCAACCCCCACCCCACACGAGGCCTTCACACACACCACTCCATGCATTCATGCCCCAGGCATCGTGCTCACAGTGTACTCACCGGTTGGTCTGGAGGTCCATACAGCAGTCCGTACTGGGGTAGGACCCCATCCACCAGTCACTCCAACTCCGCCGAGGTGAAGGCAGGGGCCCTTTCCCCAGTCACACGAGCCATGGTAGATTCCAGACACAGGTCACAGCAGCACATGCAGTGTAGGATCTCTCCTGTTGGTTGAAGGTCAGGTAGCAAGTGAGTGAACAGATCAAAAATGGCGGTGACGTCCGCAGTGGTGCATACCGTCACCGCCGGCGTACATCACCATTGGCCACTGTACCCCTTAGGGCCCAATATTATCCGATGAGGCGTTGATCGGCGGTTCCCGACCGCCTCCCACAACGGCGCACAACGTCAGCGGAATTACCTCACTTCCACCTGCTCAGCCACATAGGACAGGCGGATGCCATTTCGGGGGGGGGGCAGGCCCTGGATTATAACTGCGTCGCAGGTCACCATTGTACATATGGGACAAATGCCACATATACATTTCAAAATAACATCATGCATTGTACTGTTGTGGCTACAATGTACAGTTCATGACCAGCTCCTCACTCTTTGGCCCCCTAGATTGCATCCGCTGCAGATGAATAGGAGATGGAGACATACCCCTGTGTACAGACCCCTGGTATACTTGGCAACAATAGAGGACATGCACATTATGCTCACCTACAGACATGACAGGGCCAAAATCACAGAGCTGTGTGCCCAACTGGACCCTGACCTGATATCTACTAGCTGTCACCCCACTGGGATCCCCCTCTTGTGCAAGTTCTATCAGTGCTCCATATCCTGGCAACTGATGCTTTCCAAGTGACAGTTGGCTTGGCAGCAGGAATGTCACAGCCAATGTTCTCAATAGTGCTGACCAGAGTGTTGTCTGCCCTGATTAATCACATGTGCAGCTACATTGTTTTCCCCCAGGTGGAAGATTTGGCCATAGTGAAGGCTGACTTCCATGCAATGGGACATATCCCCAACATAACTGGGGCAATGGAACACATATTGCATGTGTCCCCCCCCGACAAAATGAACAGGTCTTCATAAATCAAAAGAGTTTTCATTCCATGAATGTCCAGATGGTGTGCCTGGCGGACCAGTACATCTCCCACCTCAAAGCAAAATATCCTGGGTCTGTGCATAATGCCTTTATCCTGAGGAGTGGCAGCATCCCAAATGTGATGGGCCAACTACAGAGGCACAGGGTGTGGCTAATAGGTGAGCCTTGGTTCCCACCCAGTGGATGTTGGTGTATGGGTATGGTGTGGGCCATAAGGTATAGTGTGTGGCTAAATGTTGTCCCTCGATATTTGCAGGTGACTCTGGTTACCCCAACCTATCATGGCTACTGACCACTGTGAGGAATCCCAGGACAAGGGCAGAGGAACGTTACAATGAGGCACATTGGTGAGCAGGAAGGATCATTCAACGTACCTTTGGCCTCCTGAAGGCCAGGTTTCAGTGCCTCCATCTAACAGGTGGATTCCTGTGCTACTAACCCAAGGAGGTCTGCCAGATAATCGTGGCATGCTGCATGTTGCATAACCTTGCCTTGAGATGCCATGTGCCTTTTCTGGAGGAGGAGGCTGAAGATGCCTGTGTGGCTGAAGTGGACCTTGTGGACAGTGAAGATGAGGAGGCAGAGGATGAGGACAACAGAACTGCAGTGATTTCACAATATTTCGAATGACACACAGGTAAGACAGTGGTACTTCACATTTCATTGTCATTTTTTTGTTTAATATTGTCACTGGCATTCTGTTATTTCCCACTTCTATGCCTACTCACTGTACCCTTTGGAAACTCTTTTTGCAGATGTTGGTGTCCCACTATTGCTCCTGGTGTGTTCACTGCAGCCAACTACAGGTCTATTCTATGTGCATATTACTCTACAGTTGAATTGCGATGTTTGAACCTTCTTAAACAAATACATATTCAAATAATTTGACATACTCCATGCTTGACCTTTTTCAAAGTGTGTTTATTGCAGTGCTAAGAAGAAAAGGGGGAAGTGAAATGGGCTGGGGTGATGATGAAGGACAGTCCAGGGTATTGTTCCAGTGTATTTGTAGCACAGGTGCATGGTCCAAGGGGGCATAGGAAGGGGAGCAATGGCAGTTCAAGGTGGACAGGGTGACAGAGTGGGACACAAGGGTGACAATCAGGAGAGTCTTATTTCCTGGTGGGGGTCTTGGCAATAGTCTCTGGCTTCTGCCTGGATCACAGGGAACATTTGTGGGGTGGTTCTCCTTCTGCAGGGGGAGGAGTGCTGGTGGCCTGTTGGTCCTGTGGCGGGGCCTCCAGTCTACTAGTGGCAGCGGAGGTGGAAAGTTGTTCAGTTGTCTGGCTAGTGGCAGGGGCCTACTGTTGTACGACTGCCTCCGTCATAATGTTGGCCATGTCTGCCAGCACCTCTGCAATGGAGACCAGGGTGGTGTTAATGGCCTTCAAGTCCTCCCTGATCCACTGGTACTCTCTCTCCTGAAGCTGCCTGTTCTCCTGCACGTTGTCCAGAATCTGGCCCAGCGTATCTTGGGAATGTTGGTATGCTCCAAGGATCTCAATGAGTGCCTCTTGGAAAGTTGGTTCCTGGGCCTGTCCTCCCCCTGGAGCACAGCAGTCCTCCCAGCTTCCCTGTTGTCCTGTGCCTCTGTCCCCTGAACCGTGTGCCCACTGCCACTTACCCCAGGTCCCTCATTGTCTTGGGGGCGAGGTGTGCCCTGGGGTCCCTGTAGTGGTGGACACACCGCTGATTGACGTGTACTGGGGACAGAGGTATGGGAACACTGGGTGGGTGCTGCGGTGGTGTTTCCAGATGGGGAGGCTCTGTGGTGGTGTGTGACTGTGCCTGGGTAACCTACTGTCCGGAGGTCCCTGATGGGCCAGGTTGGTCATCCAGATTCAGGGGAGCCGAGTTACTGTCATCACTGTGGGCCTCTTCTGTGGGGGGGACTGGCTAGTGCTGGCACCTCTTCTCTGGTGACATTGGGTGGGATACCTATGGGGATGTGAATGCAGTGTTATTGTTTCTGTGTGTGACATTTTGTGCATGGGTGGGTTGCCCTCTTTGGTTATATTTGCCCTGGCAGCTTTAACTTGTGTGAGTTGGTATGTGGTGGGCTGGCTGATTCTCTCCAGTGTGCATGCTTTAGTGATAGGTGTCCATGCTGGGCTTTGAGTGGTGTCCATGCATTGGTGGTGCATGTAGGGCTTCTCATTGGGATGAGTGCGTTGTGATGGTGGGGTGTGTTGGATGGAGTGGAGTGATGGGACTGAGGGTGGGGGTATGTGATGGCATGCAGGTAGGGGGTGATAGTAGTAACGAGTTGACTTACCAGAGTCCAGTCCTCCTGCTACTCCTGCCAGCCCCTCCGGATGCATGATTGCCATGACTTGCGCCTCCCATTTTGGCAGTTGTGGAGGAGGAGGTGGGGGTCCGCTGCCAATCCTCTGTACAGCTAGTTGGTGTCTTGCTGCAATGAAATGCACCTTCCCCCCGTAGGTCATTCCACCTCTTCCTGATGTCGTCCCTTGTTCTGGGGTGCTGTCCCACGGCATTGACCCAGTCCACGATCCTCCACCATAGCTCCATATTCCTAGCAATGGATGTCTGCTGCACCTGTGCTCCAAATAGCTGTGGCTCTACCTGAATGATTTCCTCCACCATGACCCTTAGCTCCTCCTCAGAGAATCTGGGGTGTTGTTGTGGTGCCATGGGTGTTGTGTGAGTAGTGTGGGTGAGGGTGTGTAGGGTTATGTGTTGGGGTGTGTGTTGTGAGGTGCATGGGTGGTGTATAGGTGATGGTTGTGTGTGGCTCTGGTCTTGTCTGTGGACGTGATGTCGGTCTTGTGCCAATAGTTTGTAATGGCAAAGGGTTGTAGGTAATGTGGGTGTGTGTTTTATAGTGGTGTGGGTGTGTAGGTGTGGTGTGTGTATGTGTGTCAGGTGTGTGTAGTTTGAATTGTCCAATATGGTGGTGTTTTGTTTGAGTGTGTGTATTTTGAGCGCGGCGGTATGTACCGCCAATGGTTTACCACCATTGAATGTCTGCCGTTGTGATTTGTGGATCATAATGTGGTGAGCGTAGTTCTGTTGGCATAGGATTTTGATACCGCCAGTTCATCTCTGACCTTTGGTGTGGAGGAGTTGTGTCTGTGGCTGTATAGTGACGGATTGGTGTGTGTGTGTCATAATATGGTGAACGGATATCCGCCGCAGCAGTATGTTGGTGGCAGTCAGCATGGCGGTAAGTGGGATTTACCACCAATGTCTTAATGAGGGCCTATGTGTCAATGGAAAGGTCAAGTAATGAGTCAACATTGATATTTGTTATGTGTACCTGCTGTTGCTATGAAGGATATGTCTAATGAGTTCTGCCTGTTTTGTAACCTCATGTTTGGCATGACACCTATTTGGTGGAGCTGTGGAAGTTCGTATACACCTGTGAGTCAGTTGGTTAGTGTGTCCAGGCTGTTGGCTTACATCATGGTTGGGGTGCCAGTTCTGTTAGCAATAAATATGCTTGGGCTCTGGGAATCCTCCACAGACAGATATCAGACAAGCAATGTCTTATATGTGGGGGTGATGTTGCTTGTCAGTCATTGGCCTATTGAAGGACTAATTGTATTGTTAGCTATGTCTGATTCTCACCTTCCTGCACAGTGTAGTAGCCCATTTGATACATTCACTTTATTGATAACTTGCTATGGTGTGTGGGACATTGGTCTGAGCTTATTTGGTCCTCACATGACTGATATTGTTTGATTTGTAGAGACCATGTTCCAATATGCCTCAATCTACATTGTCTTGGCACTCCTTGGTAATCACCATTGGTGTGTCTGTGTTTGACATGTGTGCTAACTCCTTGAACAACACTTGACATGTGTGACAGTTTGAGGTGTTACATGTTGGCATGTGTCGATAGTGTATGTTAGTAACTAGGTGATGTGTGGAAGGTATGGCTTGTTTGACCAAGGCTTGCTTGCCTTTACTTTACAACATGTGTCATTGCCTGGTACATACCAGCAGAGTAAAGTATTTGTGTGATAAATATGTTTATTGGTTTTGTGAAAAGCTATTTCACATTTCTGAGCTATTCTTTGACTGGTGCTTGTCTATGTTGTTCTGGATAGAGAACCTGTATCAAGTGGCATAGTCACTTTGTCACGGTATGGTCAGTGTAATTGGTCACCTTAAATCATGGTATTGAAGGTGTCTGTTAGGTAGTTTGATGATGGGTCACAATGTAGATTGTGAGGGACATATATTATATTTTGTTGTGACATGATGTTGGCACTACACTGGCAGTCCCTGAGGGTGTTAGTGAACAGGATGTTAAGTGGCTTATGTGTAATGTTGATGGAAGTGTTTTCTTGTGAATGTGATGATCCTACTTTACTATCCATTTCCAGCATCAGCACTGACAGATGATGGAGACAGGGCACAACTGAGAGGGGCAGCTTCTATCCACAGGACCTCCAGTCACGACACCTCAGACACCGAGGGACCCAGTTGCCTGAAGGGAAAGGGGAAAGCCATGGGGGAGACCGGATCTAGTACATCTTCTTTGGAATCCTCCTCCAGTGGCCACTTCCTAATGGTGGCAGACTCATATGGGACCACCCCTGTACCATCTCTGTCCATCACCCCCCTTTCTATCTCCACCCTGCCTGTAGCTCCTCACTCAGTTGGCTGTGCCCGCCCATCCAAGAGGGTGGGTGTCTCCTTTGCCGCAGGCACCTCTGCCCCAGCCCCCTTTAGGTCTGCTGCCCTCAGTGAGGAGGTTAATGACCTCCTGAGTTCTATCTCTGTGGTTGAGGCGGTCATTATGAATGCCATCAGGGACTGGCAACTCAAATACAACAGAGCAATGCATTCCTGGCAGGCATTCACAGTGCAATCTCTGGCCTACAGAGATCATTTCAGGCTCTGGCCTCCACACTGATGGCAGCTAGTCATCCCTTGTCTACCGTCCTCCCTTTACCTTCCTCATCCCAGTCCACTTTCCCTGACCCAGCCAAAGCACACAAAAAGACATGCATGCATCTAACTCAACATCCAAGGATAGCGTTGATAAGCCAAAGCACCACAATACACACCACCAGCACACACACAGACAACATCCATCTGCAGACACAGTAACAATCACAACCTGCCCTGGCACCCCCTGCATCACAGATACAACACCTGACACACCTACAGACACCACACCAACATTGAACACACCTATCCTGACAGCACCCCAGCAGACCTTCAGTCATCCACCCCAGTAACCCCACCCGCAGACACCACAAACACTGGCACGCCTACATTTAGCACATCCACCATACCTGCATTCACCAACCTAACAGACAGACACTCACCCACCACAGCATCCGGCAGCACCTCCATCCCCCTCAGCCCAAGACACATAGGCGGTCATTACAACATTAGCGGTAAAATGCGCCTACTGCCATGCAGAAGACTGCCAACACACCGCTGCGGCTGCGGAATTCCGCCACAGCTATTGTGACCCACATCTCGGAATCCGACAAAATTCAGACACCCACACAAGTCAGCCAAACCAAAGGTCAGTGATAAACTGGTGAAATAAAAACCTCCACCGTCACGGCAACAGAAATACGCCCACATTATCACGACCCACGAATCCACGCGGCGGTCTTTCAACCGCGGTATTCCATTGGCGGTACACACCGCCGTGCTCAAAATACACACACTTCTTCAAAACACCGCCACATTGGACAATTCCAAATACACACACCTGATACACATACACACACCACTCCCACACACCCATTACAATATAAAACACACACCCACATCACCCACAAACCCATACGACCAATATTACAGAGAGAAGGCCAGAGAGAGACACCACCATCCACAAACTAGCATCCACAGGCACACAACACTTTCACCTACACAACTTCCATGCACAAAACACCACACACCACTACATATCACCACACTTATCACCACACACACCACCCCACACATCACCTACACCACCCCATGGCACGGAAAAGACACCCCAGGTTTTCGGAGGAGGAGCTCAGGGTCATGGTGGAGGAAATCGTCCGGGTAGAGCCACAGCTATTTGGATCCCAGGTGCAGCACACCTCAATTGCAAGGAAGATGGAGCTATGGCGAAGAATAGTCGACAGGGTCAACGCAGTGGGACAACACCCAAGAAATCGGGAGGACATCAGGAAGAGGCGGAACGACCTACGGGGGAAGGTGCGCTCTGTGGTCTCAAGACGGACTGGCAGCGGACCCCCACCTCCTCACCCACAACTAACAACATAAGAGGAGCAGGAGTTGGTGATTCTGCATCCTGAGGGCCTCGCAGGAGTCGGTGGAGGAATGGACTCCGGTAAGTCAAACCTTTAACTACCATATCCCCCACCCTACCTGCATGCTATCACATACCCCCACCCTCGCCCCCACCCCTATCACTCCAACTCCTCACAAATGTACCAATATCGCAAACCACCCATCCCAACACCAAGCCCTGCATGCAACACCAACGCATGGACACCCATCACTAAAGCATGCCCACTGCACATACCCATACACCCCCCTAAACCATCATCACACAAGCTCCCACACAGGAATGCAAGCACTGGGGTAGACGCTCACCCACCCATTGCACACCATGCCACACACAGATGCAATAATCATGCCTTTCCACCCCTGCAGGACCACTACCCAACGTCACCAGACAGGAGGGTCCAGACATCTCCACTCCACCCACAGAAGAGACCCACAGTGATGACAGCAGCTCTGTCCACCTGGATCTCGATGACCAGCCCGGACCATCGTGGGCCTCAGGACAGTCGGTTCCCCTCACACAGGCACAGGCCACCACAGACCTTCCCCCCTCTAGCAACACCAGCACAGCACCCACCCAGCAGGCCCATACCTCCGTACCCAGGACACGTCAATCAGTTGTGTGTCCACCAATACAGGGAACCCAGAATAACCCACCACCCCAACAACAACAGGGACCTAGGGGCAGTGGCAGTGGGCACACGGTCCAGGGGACGGAGGCCCAGGAACACAGGGGAACTGGGAGGGCTGTTGTGTGACAGGGGGCAGACAGGCCAAGGGAACCCACTCGCCACAAGGCCCTCTCCTCCATCATGGGAGCATACCACCACTCCCAGGAGACAATGGCAACGGTACTGGCCAAGTTTCAGGTTACCCAGTGCATGCAGGAGGAACAGTATTTGGGGTTTAGGGAAGAACTCAGAACCATCAGCTCCGCCCTGGGCACCATCGTAGGGGTGCTGAAGAAAATACTCAACACCAGGAGGGACACTGTGGCACTACAAGGGGCCCCTGACACTAGCATGGATGATGAACTGCCCACCACCTCCACCGGCGCTAGTGGACAGGAGGCACCGCCACAGAACCACCACACCAGCACCCCACCCCCTGCAGATAGAGAACCACCCCGCAAACAGTCCCTGAGATCCAGGAACAAGACAGAGCATGATGCCAAGACCCCCGCCAAGAAATGAGACCACCCTGATTGTCATCCCACTGTCCCCCTTTGTCACCCTGTCCATATTGAAACTGCCCCAGTTCCACTTCCTATGCCCATATGGGCAATGCACCTGTGGGACTAATAGACTGGACACTCCTCCGCCATCACCCCTCACCATTTAACTTCCCCCTCCAATATTTTGTATGTAAATAAACACACCTAAAGCACCAAAAGATCTGGAGTCTGTCTGTGATTTCGAAATAGAGTATTTGTAATTACAGTGACAAAAGTTTCAGGAAATAATAATGTCAATATACCTATGTCACACAGCTCTAGTCCATGAGGAATCTAAGCAGATGACACACGTTGGGACCCACACCTGTGAAACCGTAAGGGAAAGTGACAACTCAGTGACCATACACTGGGTGAAATCGACAGAGAGGACAGAGGTAGAAGTGTAAAAGTACATGTAGTAGGAAGGAATGTATTCTCACCTGTGTTTCATTGGAAATATTGCTGGATGACGGAGTCCCTGTTGTCCATTTCTTCTTCCTCTGCTTCCTCCTCAACACTGTCCACAGGCTCCACAGCTGTCACAACACCGCCATCTGGACCATTCTCCTGCAGAAAAGGCACCCATCGTCGCAAAGCCAAGTTGTGAAGCATACAGCAGGCCACGATGATCTGGCACACCTTCTTTGGTGAGTAGAATAGGGATCCACCTGTCATATGGAGGCACTGGAACCTGGCCTTCAGGAGGCTGGAGGTGCGTTCGATCACCCTCCTAGTCCGCCCATGTGCCTCATTGTAGCGTTCCTCTGCCCTTGTCCTGGGATTCCTCACTGGGGTCAGTAGCCATGACAGGTTGGGGTAACTAGAGTCACCTAATAGCCACACACGGTGCCTCTGGAGTTGACCCATCACATAAGGGATGCTGCTATTACGCATGATGTAGGCGTAATGCACTGGGCTAGGGAACATGGCATTCACATGGGAGATGTACTGGTCGGCCAAACATACCATCTGTACATTCCTGTAATGATAACTCTTCCTGTTCCTGTACACCTGTTCACTCCTGTGAGGGGGGACCCAAGCCACATGGGTCCCATCAATGGCACCTATGATGTTGGCGATATGTCCAGGGGCATAGAAGTCACTTTTCACTGTAGGCAAGTCCTCCACCTGAGGGAAAACGATGTAGCTCCGCATGCGTTTCAGCAGGGCAGACAACACTCTGGACAATACGTTGGAAAACATAGGCTGGGACATCCCCGATGCCATGGCCACAGTTGTTTGAAAAGACCCACTTGCAAGGAAATGGAGCACTGATAGCACCTGCACTTGAGGGGGGATTCCTGTGGGATGGCCGATTGCTGACATCAGGTCAGGCTCCAACTGTGTACACAGTTCCTGGATTGTGGCACGGTCAAACCTGTAGGTGATATTCAAATCAAACTAAAGTGGGACAATGGGATGTGAGGTAACTGTGCTGGCGTTGTACACCGTCTAGGTAGGCGGTCAAAGACCGCGGCGCAATGCTGCATTGGTTAACATTGGACCCTATGGGTCCCAGGAGCCAATGACAATGTACGCCGGCGGTGATGGTACGCACCACCGCGGTCGTGACCGCCGCGGACGTCACTGCCATTTTCTATCTGTTGAATCACTCGATACCTGATCTTTGACAGGAGAGGACCTACACTGCAAGTGCTGCTGTGACCTCGGTCTGGAAGAGACAATGGCTCGTGCGTGTGGGGAAAGTGCCCCTGCCTTCACATCGGAGGAGTTGGAGAAGCTCGTCGATGGGGTCCTCCCCCAGTACATGCTACTCTACGGTCCTCCAGACCAACAGGTAAGTACACAGGGAGCATGTTGTATGGGCTATGCCTGTGTGGAGAGGGCTGGTTGTAAGAAGGAAGGGGGCACAGTTCTGAGTGCATGAAAAACGGTGGGTGTATGTGCCACATGGCAAGGGTAGGGATGGGGGCCACTCACTTTGACGGCGCAGTTGGTAATGACTTCTCTTCTACCCCTCCACATTTCATGTAGGTCAGCGCCCACCAGAAGAAGGATATTTGGCGTGCCATCTCCAAGGGACGTCCAGACGGGTCCACCACAGACGGAGCACCCACTGCCGGAAAAGATAGGAGGACATTCGCCGCTGGAGCAAGAAGACGGCAGAGGCTCAGCTGGCGATGGCCTCCCAACGTGGGAGGGGTGCCCGTTGAACCCTGACCCCACTGATGTTCCGGATCCTGGCGGTGGCCCACCCGGAGTTGGATGGGCGCTTGAGGGCATCACAGCAGACACAAGGGGGTGAGTAAACTCTATTCAGCTTACTTTGCGCGCAGTGGAGGGGTATGGGTGGGGGAGGAGGGCTGTGGGTTTCACTAGGCCAGGGCGAGTTCCGTAGGCTAGGCCCCTTCGTAAGGCATGGCTCTGTGGCCCCCCACCCCACCTCTGTAGAGTGCCAAGTACAGCTATTCATGCCCCTGTGTCATCTATGTGTGCAGATGTCGTCCATAGCCTTGTAGGCCATTTCCCAGGAATTGCACTGTAGAGCCCAACAGCGTGACGTAGTGCAGGGGGCTGCTGTGTCTGTCTTGTCCGACAACGGTAGCAGTAAGCCATGCACTCAACATGTCTTTCTTCTGTTTCCCCCACCCTTTTTTTGCGGTCTCCCTGTTCTTGTGTGCATTAGCATCATCAGGCAGAGGAGCAGTGGCACCGGAGCACGAGGGAGCTGCATCCCACATGGCCATGGAGGGCCACACTAGGAACTCTGAATACACCAGTGGGACAGAGGGTGAGGGGAGCACCACGGCGGGGACAGGAGCTGAAACAAGCGACATGGACTCGTCCTCCGATGGAAGCTCCCTTGTGGTGGCGGCAACGACTGTACGACGAAACAACGACTGCAGAAACAACTACTGCCTTAACAACGAGGTCGGAACACCGACCTCGTTGCTACTACTAATGATTTTACCACGAATGCCTTAACAACGATATTTCGTTGTAAAGGCATTCCTGATAAAATCATTAGCAATAGGCACCATTCACCCTACATCCCTCACCCCACCCCCCCAACCCCACCCCAAAACCTAAAACCCCCTGACCCCCCACCCACTCCCCAAAACCAAAAACGCCCCACCCCCCCAAACCCACCCCAAAACCTAAAACCCCCTGACCCCCCACCCACTCCCCAAAACCAAAAACGCCCCACCCCCCCAACCCCACCCTAAAACCTAAAACCCCCTGACCCCCCACCCACTCCCCAAAACCAAAAACGTCTCACCCCCCAACCCCACCCCAAAACCTAAAACCCCCCACCCACTCCCCAAAACCAAAAACGCCCCACCCCCCCAACCCCACCCCAAAACCTAAAACCCCCTGACCCCCCACCCCCTCCCCAAAACCTAAACCCACACTTACCTTCGCCAAGTGCCTTCTTTGTACCTTAACCACGCATGTTCGTTGTTCAGAACATACGTAGTTAAGGCACAAAAAACCGAAGTCGTGGTTAAAAAAAGCGTTGTTGCACTTTCGTTAACCACGAACTTCGGAAACAAAAAGTCGTAAAAAAGGATGTTTCCCGGCGGCAACATCTGTGCCCCCCACTACTACAGGTACAGCCGCCGCCCCCCCTACCAGCATCGCCCTCCCAGCAGCCCCTCAGCCTTCGCCCCATGCCCGCTTACCCAGGAGGGTGGGCATCACCTTCGCCCCAGGCCCCTCATCCCCTGCCCCTGTCACCTCTGCTGCCCTCAATGAGGAGGCCATTGACCTCCTCAGGTCCCTCACTGTTGGGCAGTCTCCCATTTTGAATGCTATCCAGGGTGTAGAAAGGGAGTTGCAACAAACCAATGCATTCCTGGAAGGCATTCATTCTGGTCAGGCGGCCCTTCATCGAACCTTTCAAACTCTGGCCTCAGCACTGATGGCAGCCATTGTCCCTGTGTCTAGCCTCCCCCTCCACCTTCCTCCACCCAGACCCAATCCTCTGCCTATCCCAAGCACACCATCAGACCAGCCTGCACACACCTCACCACACAAGGGAAGCTCAGGCAAACATAAGCACCACACATCCCATAGGCACTCACGCAAGCATCACACACATACAGACACACCAACTTCCACTGCCTCCACTGTTTCCCCCTCCTCCTCGTCTCCCTCCTTCCTCCCAGTCTCGTCTCCACTCACACCTGCATGCACTACCACTACAGCCACTACGTTCCGCACCAGCACACCCACCACCACACCCCGCCCACGTGCAGTCACCACCCCCACTACCATTCACACGTCCCCTGTGTCCTCTCCCAGTGTGTCTGTGACGCCCCCTCCCAAGATACACAAACGCAGGCACACACCCACCCAACATACATCCATCTCACAACAGCCTCCAGCGCATGCACCTGCACCCAAAGCCACAAAACTTACACCTCCTACAACCACCACCTCTTCCTCCACACCCAAACCCCCTCCAGCTACCCGTCCCAGTGTCTCCAAACAACTTTTCCTGTCCACCCTTAACCTATTTCCCACCACCCCCCGTCCAACTCATAGGTCCCGAACTAGCACCTCAGCCACAAAATCTCCGGGGCCAGTGGTGCCTGTTGTCACAGGTATGTGGAGTGCACCGTCCACCAGGCCAGCCAGTGTGTCACGGAGCCACAGCACAACCAGTCCCCTCCCGGTGAAGCACCAGAAGTTGGCCAGTGCCCAGCGGGAGAGGGGGAAGACTCCAGCCACCCAAGCCGCTCACAGGGGTCCCGGGGGTAGTGTAGACTCAGCAGTGACTCCTCCCAAGGTGGGGAAGGGGTAGAAGAAATCCGGCAAGTCTGGGAGGAGTAGCACGGCGGAGAAGACTGCCATCATCCCAGCTGGCCAGGATGCCACCGCCAGCCCCATCATCGCTGGCCAGGAGGCCATCGACAGCCACAGCCCAGCTGCCCAGGAGGACCCCGCCAGCCACAGCCCGGCTGCCCAGGAGGGCCCCGCCAGCCACAGCCCAGCTGCCCAGGAGGACCCCGCCAGCCACATCCCAGCTGCCCAGGAGGGCCCCGCCAGCCACAGCCCAGCTGCCCAGGAGGGCCCCGCCAGCCACAGCATAGCTGCCCAGGAGGGCCCGCCAGCCACAGCCCAGCTGACCAATGAAGGACCGCCAGCCCCAGCCCAGCTGGGCAATGAAGGACTGCCAAGTCAAGCACCGCTGAACAGGCCAAGAACCGCCAAGTCAAGCACCACTGAACAAGGCAAGCACTGCTGAACAGGGCAAGGACCGCCAAGTCAAGCACCGCTGAACAGGGCAAGCACCACTGAACAGGGCAAGGACAGCCAAGTCAAGCACTGCTGAACAGGGCAAGGACAACCAAGTCAAGCACCGCTGAACAGGGCAAGCACCGTTGAACAAGGCAAGGACTGCCAAGTCAAGCACCGCAGAACAGGGCAAGGACCACCAAGTCAAGCACCGCTGAACACGGCAAGCACCGTTGAACAGGGCAAGGACCGCCAAGTCAAGCACCGCTGAACAGGGCAAGCACCGCTGAACAGGGCAAGGACCGCCAACTCAAGCACCGCTGAACAGGGCAAGCACCGCTGAACAGGGCAAGGACCGCCAACTCAAGCACCGCTGAACAGGGCAAGCACCGCTGAACAGGGCAAGGACCGCCAAGTCAAGCACCGCTGAACAGGGCAAGGACAACCAAGTCAAGCACCGCTGAACAGGGCAAGCACCGTTGAACAGGGCAAGGACTGCCAAGTCAAGCACCGCTGAACAGGGCAAGGACCACCAAGTCAAGCACCGCTGAACACGGCAAGCACTGCTGAACAGGGCAAGGACCGCCAAGTCAAGCACCGCTGAACAGGGCAAGCACCGCTGAACAGGGCAAGGACTGCCAACTCAAGCACCGCTGAACAGGGCAAGCACCGCTGAACAGGGCAAGGACCGCCAAGTCAAGCACCGCTGAACAGGGCAAGCACCGCTGAACAGGGCAAGGACCGCTGAACAAGTCAAGCACTGCTGAACAGGGCAAGGACCGCCAAGTCAAGCACTGCTGAACAGGGCAAGGACCGCCAAGTCAGGCACCGCTGAACAGGGCAAGCACCGCTGAACAGGGCAAGGACCGCCAAGTCAAGCACCGCTGAATAGGGCAAGCACTGCTGAACAGGGCAAGGACCGCCAAATCAAGCACCGCTGAACAGGGCAAGGACCACCAAGTCAAGCACCGCTGAACAGGGCAAGCACCGCTGAACAGGGCAAGGACCGCCAAGTCAAGCACCGCTGAACAGGGCAAGGACCGCCAAGTCAAGCACCGCTGAACAGGGCAAGCACCGCTGAACAGGGCAAGGACCACCAAGTCAAGCACCGCTGAACAGGACAAGCACCGCTGAACAGGGCAAGGACCGCCAAGTCAAGCACCACCGAACAGGGCAAGCACCGCTGAACAGGGCAAGGACCGCCAAGTCAAGCACCGCTGAACAGGGCAAGCACAGCTGAACAGGGCAAGGACCGCCAAGTCAAGCACCGCTGAACAGGGCAAGCACCGCTGAACAGGGCAAGGACCGCCAAGTCAAGCACCGCTGAACAGGGCAAGGACCGCCAAGTCAGGCACCGCTGAACAGGGCAAGCACCGCTGAACAGGACAAGGACCGCCAAGTCAAGCACCGATGAAAAGGGCAAGCACCGCTGAACAGGGCAAGGACCGCCAAATCAAGCACCGCTGAACAGGGCAAGCACCGCTGAACAGGGCAAGGACCGCCAAGTCAAGCACCGCTGAACAGGGCTAGCACCGCTGAAAAGGGCAAGAACCGCCAAGTCAAGCACCGCTGAACAGGGCAAGGACCGCCAAGTCAAGCACCGCTGAACAGGGCAAGCACCGCTGAACAGGGCAAGGACCGCCAAGTCAAGCACCGCTGAACAGGGCAAGCACCGCTGAACAGGGCAAGGACCGCCAAGTCAAACAACGCTGAACAGGGCAAGGACCGCCAAGTCAAGCACCGCTGAACAGGGTAAGAACCGCTGAACAGGGTAAGGACCACCAGGTCAAGCACTGCTGAACAGGGCAAGGACCGCCAACTCAAGCACCGTCGAACAGGGCAAGCACCGCTGAACAGGGAAAGGACCGCAAAGTCAAGCACCGCTGAACAGGGCAAGGACCGCCAACTCAAGCACCGCTGAACAGGGCAAGCACCGCTGAACAGGGCAAGGACCGCCAACTCAAGCACTGCTAGCCCATGAGCGGCAGGGGCACTGACGCAACAGGGACTGTCACGGGGTGAGTGATGCACTCTGGGCACCAGTCCCCCTCCAGAACCAGTGGAGACATGCATCCACTACCTCTGTCCTGCACAGGATGAAGCACTCTGGGCACCAGTCCCCCTCAGAGACATGCATCCACTACCTCTGTCCTGCACAGGATGAAGCACTCTGGGCACCAGTCCCCCTCCAGAACCAGGGGAGACATGCATCCACTACCTCTGTCCTTGGCAGGGTGAAGCACTCTGGGCACCAGTCCCCCTCCAGAACCAATGGAAACATGCATCCACTACCTCTGTCCTTGGCAGGATGAAGTACTCTGGGCACCAGTCCCCCTCCAGAACCAGTGGAAACATGCATCCACTACCTCTGTCCTTGGCAGGATGAATCACTCTGGGCTCCAAGCCCCCTCCAGAACCAGTGGAGACATGCATCCACCAGCTCTGTCCTGCACAGGATGAAGCACTCTGGGCACCAGTCCCCCTCCAGAACCAGTGGAGACATGCATCACTACTTCTGTCCTGCACAGGATGAAGCACTCTGGGCACCAGTCCCCCTCCAGAACCAGTGGAGACATGCATCCACTACCTCTGTCCTTGGCAGGATGAAGCACTCTGGGCACCAGTCCCCCTCCAGAACCAGTGGAGACATGCATCCACTACCTCTGTCCTGCACAGGATGAAGCACTCTGGGCACAAGTCCCCCTCCAGAACCAGTGGAGACATGCATCCACAACCTCTGTCCTTGGCAGGATGAAGCACTCTGGGCACCAAGCCCCCTCCAGAACCAGTGGAGACATGCATCCACTACCTCTGTCCTGCACAGGATGAAGCACTATGGGCACCAAGCCTCCTCCAGAACCAGTGGAGACATGCATCCACTACCTCTGTCCTTGGCAGGATGAAGCACTCTGGGCACCAGTCCCCCTCCAGAACCAGTGGAGACATGCATCCACTACCTCTGTCCTGCACAGGAAGAAGCACTCTGGGCACCAGTCCCCCTCCAGAACCAGTGGAGACATTCATCCACTACCTCTGTCCTGCACAGGATAAAGCACTCTGGGCACCCGTCCCCCTCCAGAACCAGTGGAGACATGCATACACTACCTCTGTCATTGGCAGGATGAAGCACTATGGGCACCAAGCCTCCTCCTGAACCAGTGGAGACATGCATCCACTACCTCTGTCCTTGGCAGGATGAAGCACTCTGGGCACCAGACCCCCTCCAGAACCAGTGGAGACATGCATCCACTACCTCTGTCCTGCACAGGATGAAGCACTCTGGGCACCAGTCCCCCTCCAGAACCAGTGGAGACATTCATCCACTACCTCTGTCCTGCACAGGATGAAGCACTCTGGGCACCCGTCCCCCTCCAGAACCAGTGGAGACATGCATACACTACCTCTGTCATTGGCAGGATGAAGCACTCTGGGCACCAAGCCCCCTCCAGAACCAGTGGAGACTGTTATCCACTTGAGAGACTGTGGCTTTGCACTCCCCAGGATGGTACAGTGGGCAAACCACCCACTGTAGAGACTTGTGAGACTGTGGCTGTGCACTCCCCAGAATGCAGCAGTGGGCAAACCCCCCACTGGAGAGACTTGAGAGACTGTGGCTTTGCACTCCCCAGGATGGTACAGTGGGCAAACCACCCACTGTAGAGACTTGTGAGACTGTGGCTTTGCACTCCCCAGGATGGTACAGTGGGCAAACCACCCACTGTAGAGACTTGTGAAACTGTGGCTTTGCACTCCCCAGGATGCAGCAGTGGGCAAACCACCCACTGGAGAGACTTGAGAGACTGTGGCTTTGCACTCCCCAGGATGGTACAGTGGGCAAACCACCCACTGTAGAGACTTGTGAGACTGTGGCTTTGCACTCCCCAGGATGGTACAGTGGGCAAACCACCCACTGGAGAGACTTGAGAGACTGTGGCTTTGCACTCCCCAGGATACCTCAATGGGCATGGAGGCCCTTTGTGGATCTGGCGTCGTGCACTCATCCGGCTGAGGTGCCCCCCCTTCCCTTCGCCCTGAGGTGCCTGTTGTATTTCTATCTGATGCCCCAGCAGTGTTCTCTCTGTTTTGATCTGGTATCGTGTGTGGGCCTCGCCCATGCATTTTGGGCCCAGTGGTCCACGGACTATAAATGGTGTAATACCTGGACTATTAATCGTGGTGCATATTTTGTTAATAGTGTATATATGTATATTTTTGCTTACTGAATTTTGATATATTACAATGGTTACACTCATTTCCTTTTGTCTTTGCATTCTTCCGGGGGGTTTGGGGGGTGTAACTGTAATGTATAGATATGCATTGGTGTGTGTGTTATAGAGGGTGTGGGTGGGGGGGTGGGGGTGTTTCATGTGTGTGTCCCTGTTTTTTGCCTCCCCCCTCCCCTGTGTCATAGGTACAGTACTCACTGTGGTCTTCGCCGCTGGCGTTGGTGCTCCTGGTACAGGAGCAGGAAGACTATCGCAGGAAGAATATGGAGTTCCTGCTCCATGGTGTCCTCCATCCTTGTGGAGTGTGTAGAACTCAGCGCTTTTCATTCGAAATGCCTGTTTCCGCAGTGTTTTTATTCGTGGTGAATCCGCCCCGGAAAAGGTGGCAGATTGGGCTGTCATAATAGTGTGGGCGGTACATTGTCCTCCGCCTGTCTGTTGGCGTGACCGCCGAGCTGTTTGTTTGTAGCGCCGTGGCGGTCGGAGTGTTAAAGTGGCTGTCTTTGTTGGCGGTTTCCGCCACGGTCGTAATTCAAAAAAAATTCTGGCCGGCCTGTTGGCGGTCTTACCGCCGCTTTAACACCGTCCGCCAGGGTTGTAATGACCACCATAATTATCCTCACTCACATACCTAGGAGACACCCACAAGCACACCTACCACAAACACGCACCCAAGACATCCACACATAAACATCAGACAACCACTTCCTCACCCTCCACACCCAAACTCCTTTCTGATGACCATCCCTGTGTGTCAAAAAAAGTGATCCCTTCCGAGTTTGACCTTTTTCTAGTCCTCCTCCCTGACACCCATAAATAATATTTGACACTCCCCAAGGTCATTCCTTTCACCTCCAAGTCCTCCCCTATTCCCTTGCCAGCACCCATGTGACTGCCCCCACCAAAAGGAAGTCCACCCCTCCCACAAAGGTCCAACCATCTCCCAAACCAAGGCCTAAAGCCACACTCTAAAGCCCAAGCCCAAACCCCCTCTTCCCCACCAACCCCAAGAATTCCTGAGGTGCCTACCTGCCCTACTGATGCCCCTACCTGTAGAACTTACATGGCAGTCAGGAGTTAACTTGGGGCACCATTTAGTGCCTTTGGTGCCACTGAAAAACTTTTGAACTGACCTATGGCCTTGGACATTCATATTTAATTCCATTTTGACTCATGAAAGCCAACCAATTGTTATTTATTTGGTACATCTTTGTCCTGAATTTCCTTTCCTAGATTTGTTCCTGGCTATCAATGGTAGTGTGCCTAAATCTGTGTGTGTGTGTGATGCTTGTGCTTCATGTATTGTTAGAACAGTATGTGAGGTTGTGGGCAGTGTTTTTGTACCCCAGTGATAGGGTGTATGTTGTGTGATGGGTTATGCATATGTGGTGAAATATGTTGATGTCATGCTATTGTGTTTTGTTTGTGTTGACATGTGTTTTTTGTGCTGTGTGGATTTGTGTGTTTTGACTGTTTGAGTCGGCGTGTATTGTGCATGACATAATTTGTTCAATGTGCTGTGTTCTTGTGATGTGTATGTCGATTGCTAGGTTGTATGATGGTGTACTTGTGTGTGTTCCATCACAGATGGTAGTTCATTGTGTTGCATATGTGTCGAGTCCCTGGCCAGTGTTGGTTGAGTTTGTGACACGTGTTCATATTTGTGCGGTTGTAGTGTTGTTGTGACGTGTTGATATGTTGTATGGGAATGTGTGAAGCTGGTCCTGTGCTGTGTTGCTGTGCATAATTGTATGTTATTGACATGTTGTGTGTGTGTGTGTGTGTGCTGGCTGCAGTGTTCGTGCTCTGTATGTGTGGGTGTCCTTGATGCAGTATGCGAGTGTGTGTGTCACTGTACTGTTGCATGTGTGTGCAGCCATCGCATCCCCCTCCGTATGGTATGGTATGTAACCGTACAGAATTTTACAATTTACAAATGTAACAGGTGAGTGTGTGTACTTACGGTTGTTGTTGTCCTCGTCGGCAATGATTCCATTGTCTTTCGGTGAGCAGGAGCAGCGGGATGATGTCTAGTTGTGGTTCCATGGCGGCTCCGGACATGTTTGGCTTGCTGGAGTTGAGTGTCTCCTTTTATACTGTTCATTTCTGCCTGGTGTTCCATGGTGGTTCGACCGTGGTGGTTTTGTAGGTGGTGTGCATTCTCATAATGAGTCC
Source organism: Pleurodeles waltl (assembly GCF_031143425.1). Classification (NCBI taxonomy): domain Eukaryota; kingdom Metazoa; phylum Chordata; class Amphibia; order Caudata; family Salamandridae; genus Pleurodeles; species Pleurodeles waltl. The sequence goes on from NC_090449.1 coordinate 855,001,616, forward strand.
AGCGGGAACATGGTCTCCGCCGGACTGTGTGAGCCTCCCTTTGACCTCAACGATCTATCGTGCCGGGCGATGCTGGCAGTGGTTTGGCAGTCTTTAGTATGCACTGCCGCCAATGTCTTAATTTGGCGGTCTTCTCCGCCAACTTGTTAGCACTATGACCACCAACATACCAGTCACGAGACCCACAAACTTGTAATAAGGCTCTAGATCTCTAACAGCTACACACATCTGCTCCACACCCTTCCTTTACAGTGGGATCCTTCAACATACTTTTGAACTTGGACAACTTGGGCATATTGCGAAGAATCCTGTCCGATTAGGTCATTTGAGGACCATTCACCTTTATTGATCAAATGTAATTTGAGGGGATTTTGAATTTTGCAATATTACCTACTCCAAATCGCCTATTTTTACTGAGGCTCACTAAGCTTTATAACGGACTTTTTGCGATGGATCTTCCAGTAGGATGTCCATTAAATTGCTTAATTAGATGATTCCCCACTGCATATGAAAGCACACCACATGAAATTGGAAGCAAGATGCATAAAGGATGTCTGCCAGTTTTAGCAAATCCAGTCACCCGTTGGGTCCTGTTATGTCAGGCGCAAGAAGATTTCATATTATTAAGTGAGTTTAGACTTATGTTTGTCGATTGAGCCTGCAAATTTGAGTATGTTCAGTTTGATATTGGTTGACCACTAGTATTGCTGACAAAATGCCCCATATCTGTGTTAACAGTGTCATATTCAGTGTCAATGTGCTAAATGTCCAAGCTTCTGTCATTCCTAAGGCATTGAAGAAACATTCCTTTTAAGCCCTAAATAGCCATTTCGTGTTATCACTGGTGTTGCCTATTATGTTTTAACTAAAAAAGGTTCTTCATTAATTCCTGCACTTGCCATTATTTCCAAACCTGATTTCCCGCCTAATTCTGCGTGCAAAGGTCAACATAAGTCAGTTATATTGACATCTCCTAAGAAACTCCTACAAGTTAAGACAATATGCTCCTCTCAAGACTCAGGACCTCATTTAGAGTTTACAAAATGCAGGACATCTGGTCTTCTGTTTTAGGATTGCCAGATTTTCTATTGCTGCCGGAACAGGAAAAGTAGCTAACATAGTAAAGACGGCATGACAATTAATTAATGAAAGAAGTGTGTGACTAGAGGCTAAGTGTAACAATGGGCAGATTAAAGAATAACAAAGAAATAAAGAGTTTCCATTACATTTCTGAAAATAGTAAATTCACTAAATTGGCCTTATTAAACTTCAGTGGAACTATTGCAGCAGCAGCTCCGCCTACTTGGCAGAGATCTTTAAGTATAGCAGTCATGTTCCTGATAAGTCAGCAGATGACTTACATCCATTGACCTGGCAGACCGCTAAACATAATATAACAGAGGTCATTGGCCTTGCAGTTGGCTATGAAGAGGACCAAGTTCAAGATGATTGCTAGCTTTCTTAGTCTTCATAAAGTTCTATATGATGCAATTGCGCTTGTTTTTTTTAAGTCCTCTCCAGGCTGAAATCTGAACAACCTCAATAGACGATAAACATTTTTAAATCTGAGCAAGGCCGGGGTACACCCACGAGCAATATTCATGATTTACCATTATTCCAACTGTCTTGCCCATTCTTAAATTCCTACCTTTTCTTTCAGCCTCTGAGGGTATTTTGCGATCCCTTATTTAAGATCAAGGTGGAATTAATGTGTGTTTTTCTGATAAAACCGAAACATTGATTGCCCAGATTAATTTGATCAGATTCTTCTTTTTTATACACTCTTCTTTCAAAGTTATCTCTCATTCAACAAAATGCAAATGGGCATGTGAGTGGTATTCTGGGGTAGTCCACCAATCATTCCAAGAGCCTGCTCATTTATTTGTCAAGCTGGGCCCATTATTATCAGTCACTGCAAATTGCAATTCAGAATACTTGTTCTTGACGAAAACAATAGAATTAAATTGCAGGGCTTCAAGAAAATTGCTTTCATATTCAAGCAGAGCTACACACATGCAGACACCTTGTTTATAATTTTCCTGCTCTGAGGAAAATGTATTGCTGCTGCCACGGAGGAGACTCCTAGTGCTTTGTCATGTACGAGTGGTGATAACATTGAAACCTAAGGACTTCTTTTTAGTCGTACAGGTGTCCATTCATATGATGACCAACTCGACACTATATCTAACCATTTGCTGTAGAAAAAAATAACATTTTTTCTAAGGTTGGTTAAAGAGTAATCGCTCACCATTGTTCTCAAATCCAGGTGAACTATCCTTCAAAGTTCAAATGTAAAGAATTTAGTAAAATAATTAAAGACATAGGATTAAGTGTCAAAAAACAAATCCTAAAACGTCCGACTTCTCATACAAAAGTGCGATTTGGCCGATGTTTTGTTTGCAACTCATCTGGTGAAATGCCCCACTGCGATTACAAAACCAGCTGTACTTGAAAATAATTAGTTTCCAAACAAAACATGTTACTTCCTAACAAAATGCATGCAAATATTGATTGACTTATACTTTTGTTGGCAGGTCATCTGGTGCAATGTCATTTTCAGCATGCCACAACATCAGCACGTGAAAATAATTAGCATGTGTTAATAATCACAGGAGCACGCTCCTACTTCGCATTGCATCGTGACCTCATTCAGCTTCCTCGAGTTCTTCTGTCTTTGCCGCCTGTAACTCTTCCATGTGTATCAAAGTAGCGTCAAAGGATCCCCTTTGTGATCTGAAGCAAGCTATTGTTTGCAATGAACACCTTACAAGCACGCAATGAATACAGAATTAAAGGGTCTGCTTCTGTCCACAGGTTATTAGGTATTGTGCGGTATACCACTACACCTGTTATGACAGAGGGCCACATTCACAGTTTAAAGCTGAAGCATCTGAAATGTATTCCTGTAAGCTTGCTTCTATATTTGGAGCCATCGTCCAACATGTTCAGGTTTCCCAGAGGACTCCAGAAGCACTCTAGGATATCTTCAGCAAACAAACATTTCATGGAGTAATCCAATGTGTGACACAAATATAATTTTGCACATCCAGCTTTTTTCTGTCACATATTTTCAATTGTGAAGAAACCACTTTTCTCAAACTTCATGGATTATGAGGGCATTTCATCCATATTACATCTAAACATGGGCAAAGTTCAAACTTTGCCAATAAAGTTTAGAACCGTTATCCTTTGTGGATGCAGTGAAATTATCCCACCTTTGATTGACTTCTTGACTTAACCCTACTCGTACTCAGCAGAAGCTTAACTTGCCTGATTGCATCAGTGATGAATTTGTGACTGCAATCCTCCCCACGAACACCAAAAGGAAGAAAGCAGGGACTTAAAGTAGGTACTGGTGAGGGGCTCGGATTTGGGATAAAGTTCCAGATAGGAGTCAATTATGATCCGGCAACAATGCTGCCACCACTTTTCCGCTGGACTGATGGACAGAAACCTTGGTTTCCGCCCGTCAGCCCAGCAGGAAAGTCATAATAGGCCCGGCGGGAGGTCTCCACTACAGTGGTGGCCACCCTATTGGGAACTTGGCAAGGCAATTTTCCTGTCCGCCAAACTCGTAATTAGGCCCTGAGTAACTACACACCACCCTGTGATAAATTGGGAAGGGGTGCCCTTAAGGTCAAGATTATATAATATTAAGTGAGTTCATGGTGCAACATCCCAGTGCTGAGGAGAAGCCTATTGGGAGATTCAAGTGAAAATTGGTGATGGTTTCATCCAGCTAGCAATGCACTACCTGAAATAACCCAGGTAAGGTATAATCTCTGAACAGCTACATCTAGAAAAAAAAACAAATCTTTTTGGTCTATGATCTCTGCTTCTCTATCTAACTGTTGGTTTTATCTCTGCAGCTGCAATGGGCTTGGTGTTAGCTGCTTTGTAGTTATAACCACTGGCACTTGTTTTATTTTCCCTGTATATTATATTTGTAAAATCTGATGCTGGGAGATTTAGATATTTCACTGTCCCATTAAAAACATGCAGTTTGCATGAAGAATAGAATAAGCATAAGCAAAACCACTAAATGTAGCATTTTGCTTTGAGTAGGAAATATTGTGCATGTGCGTTGGACTGGCCTCTGAAGCACTGCTAGGTGGGCCAGCTTGAAAATAACAGTGTGAGGGTTAGTTTTTCTGTCTGGTTCATGACAAAAGCAACAAGAAAACAGCCCACACACTGTCATTTCAAGCCGGCCCTTTTTGCAGTGCCAGAGTGTCTAACAAGCCATCCAACACTCCTGAATGCAGAGATTAATGAGTGTGTGGCTGAATATGAATGACTGGGTATTTGAGCTGGATGAGTGGAAGAGGGCACCTTAACTGTGGATGTGTAAATGTGAGTCAGTAGGCAAAGAAAATAATTTGGGTTATTGAGAGTAAATTGTTGAATGTGAATGAGTGAGTGTGAGTGAGTGATAAAATTGTGAAAGATTGAAAGGCTTTTGGACAGTCTCTTGCCTCTTAGCCCAGTCTGAAGGATTAGTAGGGTCAATAGTTTTACATTTATTGATCTCAGGAGGATGAAAGGCAAAGGGCACTTGCTGCAACTGAAACCTGTGACCAAGGGGGCAAATGCAGCCTCATTTAAGTGAATTGTGCCTGCTTGCTATGATAGCTTGAAGAGTGCAATCTTGTGTGTGTTCTTTCATCACGCCACTTTTTCCAGTCACCAACTACCACTGCTAGCTTTGCTGAATAACAAGGTTGCCAAGGCTTGATTCCACCCTCACCTCCACTTTCCACTGCACCTTCTATCTCCTTGTCTCACTCTGACAATTTTTTTCACCTCTGTTTTCTCCCTTTGCTTATGACTTCTTAAGATAAATAGTTGGCTGATTTATGTTTTGGCATGAGGAATGTACTCCTTCAGGGTAATGGAGTAATTTATGCCATCACCCTGACAGAGTACCTGTTTGCCAAATTTAGAAATGTCTGTTAGCCCAAAGCACATTTCTACCATTCATAGGTACCATCATGAAAGCCGTCCCTGTAAATGCATTGCTGCATTCTTGTACGGTTCCATCCAACATGTTGAACATGTATTGCAAAGTTTCAAAATATTTTTTTATTTTAAAAAAGGAAGCCTGAAAGTAGGTTTTTGTATTTTTTTTAAATATAAAATAATGCTCCCCTCACAATAGGAGTCATCTACCATGGCAAAGGGGGCGCTTTTATTTTTTTACTGCCCATTACTGTCAGGGTTTTCCTGGTGGTGATGGGTAGTAGAAAACTGCTATACATCCATCCATCTAAAGTGGCCGAATGGACATGCAGCGATTTCTCCAAAAGCTCTTACCCCTTTGAGTTGCTTGAGAAATTTGGTCACAGCAGAGATGGAGTAGTCTCGGCTGATGCCAAACTATGGTACACCCACATCTAAATTCAATGGGCAGACCATTATGTTGGGGGTAAGTATACTCAGTTAGCATTGCGATGAAGTATGCTTACTGCCAACATAGAAACCAGGCCCATAGTAACATACTTTCCCCATCACCCTAATCAAGGGCTTTTCATTGTCTTTACATTCACACTTGACCTTATAGACAGTTTGACATGTTTTAGCTACCTCACTAAACTTACACTAAATGTAATACTATCAGAAACTCAAAGTGTTGACCTTGGAGATCATACCATCATCTGCCTTAGTTTGTCGAGTTTATCATATATCAATGTAGGTTTTTAGAATAGTGTACTGCTGCTATGAATACCACATTGTCTAGTGGGATTTATTGTAGGTCTCCTGTCATTCAGCCTTCAGAAATAACCTTCTATTTTTCCAAAAAGATCACTTTAATTCTATGATACTGAAGCTCCAATGGCAGTAACTAAAATGTCTATGCTTTGATCAAAGTGTGTCCTTCAGCCTTGTGTAGCAATGTCTTGGATCCCATGATCCTGAGCAGACATGGAATCCTGTGTTGGAGAGATTCTCTGGAAGTCACTTGATCATTGGGCACCTACTGTATAGGATGTGTAATGCTTACCTCAATAAACCAGTACTTCAATGATTGCCTTCGTGTGAACCCCGTCACTTCAGGTTTGGTGACGAGTGAAGGTTCCAATGACACCAACCTTTTGACCAGCTATTATTTATAATGCTACCTCATGGACAGCACATGAGAGTAATCATCAGTATTTGAATTGGCGACAAAATTCATGGCTTTACGCCTTTTTTAGAGGTTGAGAAGAGATGAAGCTGGGGCAGTTTTGGTTCTGTTGATCATAAATTAAACTTTAACAGTAAAAAAAAAGTCCCTATCAAATGTTATCAAAGCAATGTGAGCACTATTCTGAATTAGAGTTGTGGGCTCAGAACAATATTATTTGCAAGCACGTCCCAGGGCACAAGCAATCTCTACCTAAACTTCTATTAGTTAATTGTCGTTCCTCACCAGCTCATAAAATACATTTCTTTTCACTGTTAAATGACTACTTAACTGAAACTTGGCTTTGTGAGGAATTTTCCCCGGAGGTTGCCCTGGCTCTGCCCCAGGACAATTCAATACATCGATTAGATAGACCTCAATCTAAGGGTGCGGGGATTGCCATTATTTATAAAAATTAAATCAAATGCCTCACTCAACCTTTTGCCATACCTGACTGCGATAGCTTGTCCTTCTCCTTAGCTATTAATGCCACGTTTACTCTCTCTGGAGTACTGATATATCACCCTCCTGACCCTTACAGGCTTTACCAGAACTAGTGGCAGATATATGCTGCAGGAATTCCAAGTTTACCATTCTTGGTGATTTCGATATTCATGTTGGTGAGGCAAGTGATATATCCGCCAAATCGTTACTCGCCGATCTAGCAGCCATAGTCCTGACGCAGCTTATTATTGGCCCCACTCATATTAAAGGTCACATAATTGATCTGGTGTTTAGTAACCTCCCAAACTTATCAGCTCAGGTCCCTCTACCTTTGGTCTGGTCTGATCATTACTTAATTTCACTTATGCTCTCCTTTCCCTCTGCCCCTACTCACCAACTGCCTAAAAAGCTGACCTATCATCAGTGGTCAAAATTGAAGAGTAGGGAATGGTTGGCCACCTCACAACTCTCTCGCCTTACCTTTCCCATCTCCAAGCTTTGTTCAGCAGAGAAATTCAATGAGTGGATTTCCATCTCCCTTGATACCATACTGCTGACCAAGACTGTTTTTAGAAGTACTGGTCAAAAGGAGTCACCATGGTTCACTCCCCAACTGCACAGTTAAAAAAGAAGTGTAAGCAGCTTAAAGCTTAAAAGAAAGTGGAGGAAGCTTGAATATAGGACTGCGATTAGATCTCTCCATGCAGAAATTAAATCGGTGCAGGCAGCCTTTTATGCTTTCAGAATAGAACAGTCCTCTCATACCCCTAAAGAGATCTTTCTAATTCTTACAGAAGAAATCCAGGATCTGCCTTCAGATAACTTAACAGAAGCCTCTAAGTAACAGAGTAACAACCTGGCATGCTTCTTTCAAAAGAAATTTCCTAATATTCATGCAACCTTCTCTCATAATTCCTCTCAAGAGGCAGATCTGCTATCCCAGGAAGAATCTCAGCTTCCCAGGGCTGTACTCTCAGTTTTTCAGCTACTGACTGAAGACTTGGTAACAAATTACCTTGCACTATAAAATCTGTATCTCCTCTAGATCATGCTCCCCTGTATATTTTAGCTTTGGGCTCTGATATTATAGTGCCTGTATTAACTGATAATTTAAATGACTCCCTGACATCCGGCCATACTGAAAACTGAGGTTGTGAAACGTCTATGAAAAAAACCTAGGCTTGATGCAACCTTTCTTAGTAATTACAGGCAAATTGCTCTTCTCCCCATAGCATCTAAAATAATTGAAAAACATGTCAATAGTCAATTGAGGGGTTTCCTTGAAGATCATAAGCTCCTCCATTCCACTCAACTGGGCTTCAGACCACAACAAAATACTGAAGCGGCCCTCTTAGCTGTCACAGAAGACACCTGGCAACGATTAGGTGCATGTGGATACGCAGCTATCATCCTATTAGACTTAAGCATTGCATTTGATACTGTGGATCACAATACACTACTTCAAAGAATATCACATGTAGGAATTGAAGGGACCACTTTCAAGTGGCTCTTCTCTTTGCTGAGAGATAGGACCTTCCAGGTTCTTGACCGTTCATTCTTTTCTAATACTTTCCCCTCAGTAGTGGGGTTCCGCAGGGCTCTACTTTGAGTCCCACCATTTTAAATATTTATATGTCCCCTCTAGCCAAGATTGTGGAATCATACGGTCTAGTCTTAGTATCCTATGCTGACGACACTCAGATGGTCTTCTCTTTCTCTACCAATGCCAACTTTGAACGGGCTAATCTATGTTCTTGTCTTCTGGATTTGGCCACATCGATGGCCGACTGTAAACTCAAACTTAACAACGAGAAATCAGAGGTAATGATGGTTGGGAACTTCTCTCTCCCCAACTCCTTTGCCCTGTTTTGGAAGGATTAAAAGGTCTCCCTCCATCTAAAGAGAACATAAAAAGCTTAGGTTTCTGGTTGGACCCCGTCTCACCATGGAATGTCACTTCAAAAAACTTGCAGCTACCTGTTTCAGCTTGTTATAAACTATCAGGAACATTTTCAAAGTTCTTCCATTTTTGGCCAAAAGACTCACCATTCAGGCCCTTATATTGTCACGCTTAAACCATAGAAATGCTCTATTCCTGAGTTTTCCCGCTATGTACTAAAGAGATTGCAGGTTGAGCAGGATGCAGCTGCTCATTTACTTATGAACATCCACAGACATTTCTCTGCCAAATCAGTGCTAGCTTTGCTCCACTGGCTGGCCATTGAACGTATTAATTTTAAAACCATGTGTACGTGACACAAAGCCCTTCATAATAAGGGTCTGGCCTTTCTTAGGCGAATCATAGCATTTTATATTCCTCAGAGGTCGCTCAGATCATCTTCCACACCGCTAATTAACACCCCTCGTGTTCAGAAGGCATTATGGGGAGGCGGATCCTTTGCCTTCAAAGCAGCCAATCTCTAGAACTCTCTCCCTCTGTAACTTTTTCAAGACAACTCAGAACCCTCCTTTCGCAGGAAACTGAAGACGTTATTATTCTCAGTATAGGCTCTTCCAGTGCTTTAAATGGAAAAATAGAAGTGCAGGTACTCTGTAATAGAGTACCTGCTTGTTTCTGAGAAGTGCCGGTACTCTCCAATTAAAAGTATTACGTTTTTCCTGAGATATGCCGGTACTCTCCCTCTCAAAATAAAAAAGTGCCGGTACTCAGTACCGGCGAGTACCGGCCCATTTAAAGCACTGGGCTCTTCATAGTTTAGTGGTCCTGCTTTAGCGCTGGGAAGCCTTTGGGTAGCCATGCGCTCAACAAATGCAGTAAGCTAAACTAAACTATATTTAGTGTGAGCGCTATGCAAAGATCCGGAGATTGATCATCATTATTTGGGCCCTGTTAACAAGAACCTGAGCAGTCCTACAATGGGTAGACTCTATCACATTGTGCTGTCAACGACACCAACTTGAGAAGGGAAATGGCATAGTAGTAGGGCTCAAAATGTTTTCTTCTGAGTAACACTAAAGCAGGACAGACCCTATAGGGCTAGGATTTGGTGGATTTTCTGGGCAACAATTAATAAAATGGAAAAAATAACAAGAAGTTTATTGTTTATAGCTGTGATTTGGAAGTGACTAACATTGTGTAAATCTGTTCACATAAGTAATTTACAGGCTCGTATTCAAACTACAGTTTGCCACAATATTGATTAGGATCCACACAACAAGGACTTTGGGTCAATTACTACAATCAGCAATTTGCACATTTAAGAGGAAAACAACAAAAGACATAATTAAGGGCATTATTTACTCCTGCCAGCAGTGATGAGCACGCACCTGTTACACTGCTAGTCTGTGATCTAGCAACAGCAATGTGCATGATTGCTATACAATAGTGAGGTGCAAAACAGCATTTACAAACTGTAATTTACATGCTTTATTTGGAATCTAAGGTTTTGCATCACAATTGAAAAGAGATCAGTTGATTGCTGGATGTCGTTCAAAGAACACAGGAAAGACTGTTGCCATGCAAAGATCCTTAATTGAATAACATTATTGATGTAGTAAAAGGATCTATAATTGCATTGAAAGACACAGTACGTTTAAATGTGCCATTACTAAAGATCATGGTTTCAGGATAGGTACCCGAAGCATCTGCTTCTAACAATATTGTATGGATTACTTAGCAAAGCACACTATATTGTTCAACAACAAATATGCCAGTTAGGTAGATGCACAAAGTCATGTATTACATGTGTAGGTTGACATCATATTTGTCTTTTGCAAGAAATTGTCCTATATTGTAGCAACAATGTAGACATTGTTCTAGAGTACACCATTTGAAGAGGGTGTGTATCGGGTATATAAGAAACACTATAAGACATGTATGAAGTGATGAAGCAGACAAAGAGTCAAGGATAATGCTAGAGAATCGATATTGGTAGTGGAGAATAAAGTTACATCAAAAGGATTAGGAATAGTACATCTTGTCTCTGATGTATGGCTAGACACGCAGCAAATCAAATTACTTCTACTTACTGGAGTTTACCATTATCAAATACAAAACATTCTGGCAACTTTGACCTGGGCTTGAATATTTACGTTTACCACCATATTTGAGGACTAAAGCATTTGAAGGCAGCTGAAAAACATGTATTGGGTTACTTCTGGGCCACTACTGAAATGCTAGGCAGGATAATAAAGGGGGAGGTATATGTGGCAATTAAGAGGATCAATGTTTTATTAAGGGAGCACCATGCAGAGTTTGTATCACTATCAAACCTGACTTGTCACGTTCTATTTGTATTGAAGAGCACAGCACTCAGGCTTCATTTAGGACTACTCCCTCTGTGGATGTATGTGAAGAAAAATTCTGTGAAATTTTTAAGAGAACCTTGGAGATATTAAGAGGTAGGTGCACACTATTAAAGTGAAGCAAAAAGTACTATCAGCAAAGCAATCAGCTCCACACAGTGAACATGATTTGGTCATTCATGCTGAGGAATATTTTGCATAAGTCATCATCCAACCAGTAGACGCAAAAATATGGTCATCCCCAATTGTGCTGGGTCATAATAATTTTGGTGAGTTCCGAACGTGACAAATTTAAGAAGCCTGATTGAAGTGATATGGACTATATGTTTCCCACTGCCAAGATAGAAAATCTGACCGATAAGGTAGATCAAGCTAATTGGTTCACTAAGTTAGATCTTAGGGATGCCCATCATCAAGTGGAGCTTGATGTTCAATCCCAGCAGTTCTTTGCCTTTATCACTCTGAATAGAATGTTTCAGTTTTTTAGTATGCTCTCTGGGCTTGCATCAGCTGTGGTGGTGTTTTAAAAGCTGATCATGAGTCTTTTTCAAGCAAACCCTTCTGATAAAGGCATACTAAGATGATATTTATTTATTTTTTAAATTAAATATTGGTATGACAAAGTGATGGAAGAAGTGTTGAGTGTTCTAAAGTATAAAGGAATTACACTTAGATAATATAAGTGTGTCTTTAAGACAAGAGAAATTGAGTATTTGGGACATGCTCACATCTGATGAATCTGTTCATTTTAACCTACTCTAGTACAGGGTATTATGGAAGTTCCTGCACCAAGTAAAAGGGAGCAACTATTATTTTTTCCTGTGTTGCGTGAATTTTACCCAACATTTATGAAAGATTTTACAAAGTTTACAGTGTATTTCAGAGATTTCTTAAAGAAAAGGTTGTATATGAATGGTTAGATGAATGTCAGAAAGTGTTTGGGGTCATTACAAGTGGTATTGGGTGTGTCTCTTAGAAGCAATTCAGATGTATGGAAAGCTATCAAGGCCTTTAATTTGGTCATAGCAGACCACACCATCATAATGCTAAAGAGAAAACTCCTTTTGACTTAATTCTGGATAGGAGAGCCTCTTCTCAGATGTGTCCTTTCTGGGTGATAAAAATGTTTGCTAGAGAAAGTAATGCAAGCAATGTCTGGGAAGTTGCTAAGCATAAGTCAGACAGAATGAGTATGAAAAGGATGGAGAATAGTAAAAAAAGTTTGGAATGTTTGCAAGTTGAAGGTTGGTGACTGGGCCAGAGTTGAAAACCCTACGTCCATCATAAAAAGGTTTATATATGTTATGTGAACCAGCACAGGTATTTGAGATGTGTCGACATTTTGTCTGACTCTGAGGTTATTGTTGGAATATTACATGGGTGGCTTTGGGTTCTGGAGTGTTAGAGAGATGAACAACTTTAAGGGGTTGGGTATTGGTCATAACTTACATGTTCTGTGAGAAACCACCATGGGAATTTCACATATCAGGAGTAAATCACACAAAATTCAGGACTATCTGTTTTCTTGATTCGTATGGCGATGTTGTAAAATTGCTGAATTAATTTCATATTTTTTGTTTTCCTCTGTATTGTTTTTTCTGTGAAGTCATGCACCTTGATTTCCAGTGTATATCATATGTTGTTATTGTTGTGTATTCCTTATTATCTATGCCTATGTTTTGATGTGTGGAGTATGTTTTTCTTTTTTAAAGGAGGGAAATATGGTGAGTTGTTGGTTTCCATGACAATGAGCAGAATGTTATTATCTGTTATGTAACCCTGCTGTTGGTGTAATCATCTAGGAATCAGTTGACTCTGACCCCCAACTGCACAGGAAATGTGTCAAAAAACAAGCACTTTAATGATCATATTCATTCGAATCCTGTCACTTGATTTTATCTACTTAATATTAAGCTACCTTGCAATAGCCAATTGACACTCAGAGGGTATAAAACTTTATTATAAACACATACAAAAGGGTCACAAAGAGCCTTAATAGTGCAGACTTCTGTTAAAATGGCTTACCTGCATCATCATGTAACCTCTGAAAGATCTGCTGGTGTTTTATGTTTCTAATGTGTTGGATCAAACAGAAATACTGACTGAATTTCACTAGTGCTACCAGTCCCTTTCTATTATCACCTCTCACACTCTGAGGCAAAATTGTCTTGTAGTCCTGCAAAAACAATCACTCTACATTGACCTGATAACTAGCAGATACCAATGAGAAACAAGCAAGCATTGTTCCATCTCCAGTGAGGCTTGACATATATTGGCTCACACAGCAAAAATCATGATATATACATATGGAAGTGGGGGCTAATTTATGCCTGTTTATACAACAAATATATGAGTTAACCCAATCACTGCATATTTTTCTTCTCTGCATACATTTTTTATGTTTTCCGTTAAAATCTACATCTGTTATGTACTAAAATCACACAGTATGAAAAATCACATTTCATTGCTATTAACAACAAAGTTTGGTAGTGGTAATATTAAAAAAATTAAAAGCTTTAAGTAAGATGACTAGTGTTAGAAATGGGGTTTCTGGTTGGCCAGGGTACGCACCTAAGCCAGGAGGAACCCACCCACTCTAGTCAGGGCAAGGGAGTTACACGTCCAAGAACACACACATCACAAGTGACGCACTAGCCCCATGACAAAGGAAACACAACTCCAAGTTATATGAAAATAAACTGTATTGTACACAACACAATTATTAGACCAAACACAAGATGTCAGTGATATCCTGCTACCCAAGCAGTTGTCAGAGCGTTACACAATAGTTACTTTGCAGAACCGCAGTAGTCATACATAACACACAGGTTACTTATTATTCTGCAACATAAGCAGTAGTCAGGAATCACATTACTAAATAAATGCACTTGTCATTAAAGTCTGATGAATGCCTATACCAAGAGCATTATAAAACACATGGCAAGTCATAAAAGATATCAGCATGTCATGCCTATAAAAGGAACATCAACACCTATATGTAACACACCATAAAAATAGGCAGGTTAACATAAAAATCAATAATGTCCATACTGGGAATATATGTCCCTTAAAAGTACCTGTTTTAATGATGAAAGGCACTTCCAGTGTCCAGGAGAACAAAAAGGGGCCCCCAGGGCCCCTCTGTGCCAAACGGGGGCCTTTGGTAATTTTGAGGTGAAGGGAGTGGCACGCACCCCCTTCAGCTTTTATACTGGGTCCCTCCTGGGGCCTGCAATCTCTTGGGGCCCTCTGTGCCTCAACTGGCCCTCCAGCAGCCTTCTGATATGGGGAGCCTCCGATGAGACTTCCACCCTACCCGCCCTTCACAGTACCCAAGAATCACTGGAGCTTCACGCTCATGTGGCAGCAACTGGGGTCGGAGGGGTCCTACCCTTACCTCCTCTGTGTCCTGCTGTCTCGGAGGCTCTGGGATCCAGAGGAGACATCCGATGAAGTCTTCCTCCGTCCTGGGGCCATCACTGAGCACTCACCTGCACCTGATCTGGTGCGCGAGTGTCTCTGCTCCCGGCTGGGCCTCAGCAGTGAATACAGCTAAGTGTGGGCCTGCTGGTGCTCTGGGGGTGCTCCTGGGAGCGAACCTCGCCCCGGGGGCACCGATAGGAGCGCACTTGCTCCAATTCCACTTTCTAAGCCTTCCTCTCGTGCCCCGGGTGCACGCCGGATAGAGCGCTCTTGACATGCTTCGGCTTCTGGACAGCCCAGGTCGCAGAGGTGAAATCAGCACGACACAGCAATTTCAAGCTCTCACGAACAGCTGGGAATGCCCGGGTTGCTGTGGTGAATCTCCTTCACTGCAATGCGCTGCGAGGTGCAGGGGGGCACAGACAATCGCTCACAAGGTGCTAGGGATCCAGGAAAAGTGCTTTCCAAGGCACTAGGTTCCATCCAGTCAGCACAGACAGCGCTCCTCATGCCCTGTGAACAACAAGTAGAAGGGGTCAGAGGCCATAGCACAGGGTGGCAGGGCCCAGCAGCAGGCCAGCACAAGGTGGATGCAGGCTGATGGCAGTCCCTCCTAATGACCCAGCAGGTCACAGGTCAGCACAGCAGCAGCAGTCCATGGCAGTTCATGATGAGCCCCTCCAGCATTCTGTGTCCAGTTGAAAGTAAGTTCCAAAGAGTTCCCAAATTGTGGGGAAAAATCCCCTTTACTTATACTCAGTTTTACGGTGTGTTCACAAAGAAAGTGGAAAGGAGGTTCCAACCAGTTACAACTGGTTCTGTGAGTGCCCCCTCTCTCCTTCAGCACAGGATCCAAATATCAGTTGGGGGTAAAAGACCCTTTTGCGTGAGGCCAGGGTACAGCCTTTACAAATGCATGTGTGCCCTGCCTCTTCCTTCTCTCAGCCCAGGAAGACTATTCAGTAGGCAGATGCACCTCTGTGACACCACCACCCTCCCTGTGTAAACGTTGTCAGAAAAGTATGCACAAAGCCCAACTGTCACTCTACCCAGACGTGGATTGGAGTCAAGCTGCAAAACACGAGAGTCATAAACACAGAGAAATGCTCGCTTTCTAGAAGTGGCATTTCTGTAACAGTAATAGAAAATGTACCTACACCAGTAAGCAGCATTTTTTACCACCATTACAACCATACCAAACATGCCTACGCTACCCCTCATAAATTAGACCATACCCCATACACATAAGGCAGGGCATTTCCAATACAATCCTATGAGAAGGCAGCACTCACAGTAGTTAGAAACCAAATAAGCTGTTTGTCACTACCAGGACAGGCCACACTACTAGGCACATGTCCTGCCTTCTACATACATAACACCCTGCCCTTAGGGCTAGCTAGGGCCTACCTTAGGGGTGACATACATTTAGTAAAAGAGGAGTTCTGGGCCAGGCAAGTATATTTAGATGCCAGGTCCCAGCGGCAGAAAACTGCGCATGCAGGCTCTGCGCTAGCAGACCTGAGACAGGTTTGAAAGGCTACTTCAGTGGGTGGTGCAAGCTGCGCTACAGATTCACTTGTAGCATTTAATTTACAGGCCCTGGGTATAGAGATACCACTGTACAAGGGACTTACAGGTAAATTAAATATGCCAATTAGGTATAAGCCAATCATGCCAACTTTAGAAGGGAGAGCACCTGCACTTTAGCAATGATCAGCAGCGATAAAGTGCTCAGAGTCCTAGAGCCAACAGTGAGAGGTAAAAAAAAATAGGAGGAAGGAGGCAAAAACTCAGAGGATGAACCTGCCCTGCCAAAAAGGCCAGGTCACCACAACCCCCCACCAGCCCAAAGACAGGGGAGACCAATCAATACCTTGATGGGGTTCCCTGGTTGGGGCGATGGAACATGGACCCTGGCCCACAACGACAGGGGCACGCTCCAGTTCTACTCCATTCTTATCCCAGTTGAATCTCTCTGTCAATGCTTGGCAGGCAACCTAGACTAACCCACATGGGGCTCCCTAGCTGCCAAAGGCCAGAACCAGGCCTCAGGCAGTCTAGGAGCCTCTGGTCTCTGAAACTACAATGAGTGGGGGTCGGTAGCCCCAGGTGCAAAGCAACCTGTCTCCACTCCACTTCCAATCAGTTCAGGGAGTCTACCCTGCCACTGATCCACCAACCTAGTGTCCGTACCCATAGGTTCCACAGGGGCTAGAGGCGAGGCTCTCCTCCCTCTACCCCTCCTTCTAGGATCCCGCCCTCCTCTCCTAGGAGGGGTATCACCAGAATCCGTAATTGCCAGGATGCTGGGTACAGCCGTCCTGCACAACTCTCTCACCAGCCCAGGATAACCACCTAGCAACTGTCCACCCAACCCAGCGTCACCACCCATGGATTGTACCGGGTCCTGGATGAGTTTGCCCCTCCCTGAACCCCACTTCCAGAGTTCGGCGTCTTTCCACATTGGGAAAAGCATCCAGAAGTTACACAAGGGGGTGAGCACACTAATCGCCCTGCCAACCAGGTCAGAGTTTACCCCCTGAACCTGTCTACACATTCTAAGTCAACACCCTCAGACTGGACCATTGCCCGGTGAACAACGACTTCCTGGGGAGCACACCTACCCCCTGCCAGGTCAGAGCTTACACCCTGAACCTGATCATCCAACCCAGA
Source organism: Pleurodeles waltl (assembly GCF_031143425.1). NCBI lineage: Eukaryota > Metazoa > Chordata > Amphibia > Caudata > Salamandridae > Pleurodeles > Pleurodeles waltl. The sequence goes on from NC_090449.1 coordinate 855,018,585, forward strand.
GTCACCACCCTGAGGTTGAACCATTGCCTGATGCACCAGGTCTTCCCTGGGGGCACACCTACCCCCCACAAGGGAAACACCTTCCCAAAGGGCCACACAAGAGTCTGGCAGAGTCTGGATTCCCCCCAACCCAGAAATGGTCTCACCAAGGTCATTCCTGGGCGGCTCTGACCTCAGTGCTGACTCCTGACCCTCAAGGTTCTCCATTGGGGCCTGCAGCCCCCTCTCAACCCTACGTCTGGGTTTCTGCCTCCGCCACTCTGGAGTGAGACTACCAGACACCAGGACCGGCGGAACGCACCACCCGCCCAAGTCCTACTGGCAAAATCAGACCATTCTAAGCAGCTGGCACTACAGTGCAGGCTAGGCTCCTCTCCTGGCATTCACTCATGGAACCAACCAGGCTCTGAGACTGAATCTCCGACATCCTGGGACACAGCCCATTCCCAGTGCCTCTCCTATGAAACAAGACATGGGATTCCGAACCCATACCATTACACTGGGACCTACCTGGGACACAAACCTTTCCCACTACACCTGGTTGGGAAACACCTAAACTATTCTCTTTAGGAACCCCCCCAATGCCACACCAGACCCTCTGGCACTCAACCAAAGGTCTGCCTCCTTTGCAAGCCCCCTGAGGTCAGATAGCTCACACACTGACAAGTGTTGACATCAGATTAAACAGCCCTTCAAATTTGTTTACTCTGCCACCCTTCACCCTTCCATCTAGTGCAATACAGCAATCCTCCACAAACTCCTCCCAAGAATAGTGGGACAGTTTCTTACTGCCCCTGAACCTCTTCTCAATCAGTGCATTCTTCATAGTGGAGTACCCCCCCATCACTCCTTTTCAGAGTCAGTAGGGCATCCTTCCCCTCCTCAGGAATATAGCTCCCTAGGCCAGTCCCTCAATCCTTCTCAGGGATCCTGCGCTCTACCAGACCCCTCTCATATTCCTTCAACCACTGACGTATGTCACCCCCTCTTTGAACCTAGGTACCAGATCTTTTGGGTATGTGAGGACCATCTTTGCTACAGCACTCTACATTGCTGCCACCAATGGGCTCCTCCTGAAAACTGTGTACGCAGGTCCTGCGCTAGTAGGCCTGAGACATGTTTGAAAGGCTACTTCAGTGGGTGGCACAAGCAGCGCAGCAGATCCACTGGTAACATTTAATTTACAGGCCCTGGGTATAGAGATATCACTGTGCAAGGGACTTACAGGTAAATTAAATATGCCAATTAGGTATAAGCCACTCATACCAACTTTAGAAGGGAGAGCACCTGCACTTTAGCACTGATCAGCAGTGCTAAATTGCTCAGAGTCCTAGAGCAAACAGCAAGAGGTCAGAAGAAATAGGAGGAAGGAGGCAAAAACTCAGGGGACGAACCTGCCAAAAGGACCGGGTCCAACAACTAGCACAAGTTGTTCCCCGTTTCTTACTCTAGAATTGTAAAATTGGATGTTAAAATTATCCCTTTTTCTGTGTGTTACATACTGGTAATATGTAAATTAATTAATTGTGGTTATTGTTAGTAAGCATTCACAGGGTGGTTCTGAGGGATGGATAATGTTTAAACCCAAACTGTGTGTATACTTGGACCTGCATTTTTTCCACAAACATTCCTCTATGTTTTACATGGAAGAATTTGTGCAGGAAAAACTTCTGAAAGAGGGAATAAGTGGGTTTACTGTTTGTTAAAACAGAAACTGCATGTTTTTAATTATTGTGACTTGCAAAACTTGGAGTTTGGCAAATAACATATATATAAGCTTTATAAGATGGACAATTTTCAGCCCAGTATTACCCTAGTCTCTTGAATTGCTGATACTTCGGTCATTAGTGTAGGAAATTGGTTTGAAATCCTACTCAAGCAGCAAACACAATTTCTGTCAGGGTGATGTCACAAGTAACCCCAAATTAGCCTGTGCTTAACCCTATGTTAGCTTGGTAGCACTCAGGCTTAACTTAGAGGCAATTTGAAAGGTTGCACTTCAAGCAGTAATAAAGTGGAAAACGCAACACAAGAAAAATCCAACATTAATGTAGGCCAATAGAGTAAATTGAATAAATTATTTGGGACCAAAAGGACAAAAATCTAATCTGTTGAAATGGAGGTATGCTATTTTAAAGATTTAAATAAAAATTTGCCTAAAAGCACACAGGACCAGGATAAATTCAGAAGTGAAGACCAACCATGATGGAGTGTGGGTCAGATACAGGGACCAAGTTAGGCCTCTGAACAGGTTCCAAGATACTGTGGGGTCCTGAGTCGGGGATGTGTCTTGCTGCAGCATTTTTAAAGTGAGGCTGTGATATATTGCACTGTGTCAGTTCTGCCCAAGGGTTCAAGATGGTTGGACTGTTTTCTGTCCTGAGGCTCCCATCAGAAAGCCAGCCAACTAGCCTTGGTAGTCACACTAGTGCTTCTGGGTTGAAGTTGTAGGTACAGTCCTTCTCACTTAGGCAGGAGGGCAGCAGGGCGGCAGAGTAGCGTCATTTTTGCGAAGCAGCATTGAAGTCTTTCTGAGTCTACTATAGGTCCAGAGGTGTACTGAAGAGTTGGGTCTGAGGGTCCAATATTTATGATTGCTGCCAGCTTTGAACTAGAAAGTTCTAGAGGGTGCCACCCCCAGAGATGTTTAGAATTCCCTGCCTTCCAGCCCTGGCCTCAACTTGTTGGACACAAACGACTAGTGTCAAACTTTTTGTCAGAGTGCTCAGATAGAGGCTCTGTAATGCGCAAGTGTGGTAGATGACAGCTTCTCCCCCTCATCAGGTCAGAGATGGCCCATTCTTCCAGTACCTAATACCACTTTGCCTCACTGTCTGGGAGCAATACACAAAGGCCATTTGCCAGCTACACCTAGTCATGTGACCCACGATACAGGCTCCAGGCACCAAATGGTTAGGATATAAAAATGGCAACTTTCGAAAAGTGGCATTTTCAGAAAATCTTTTAAATAACAGTTCTTTAGACACCAATCTCAAATTCCTACCTGTTCCCAATTGAAAGTTATCACTTATTAAATGTAATAAGGTAAGCCAATGTCATCCAATAAGAAAAGTACATAAAAAAACAAGGAGTTTTTCACTACCAGGACATGTAAAACTTAAAAGTGTGTATCCAACTTTTTAAGTCCATTGCATTCTGTTCTATGTGCCCTTTAGGGCCTACCAAAAGGGTGGTTTATATGTTTTAAAAGGGAAGGATTAGGCATGGTGAATGTTTTTTTGACAGGTCAAAATGGAAGTTTTAGAACTGCACACAGGGTGCAATGGCAGACCTGAGCCATGTTGAATGGGGCGACTTAGGTGGATGGTACATCCACCGACAGTGTTTAATTTACAGGCCCTAGGTATATTTAATGCCACTTCCTAGGTAGTTACAAGTAAATTAAATGTGCCAATAAGGTGTGGGCCAATTGTTCCGTGTTTTAGGGAGAGAGCACATGCACTTTAGCACCAGTTAGCAGTGGTAAAATGCCCAAAGTCCTGAGGCCAGCAAAAACAGAATTGAAGACAAGAAATTGGGGGAAACCCATGTAAACGGGGTGGAAACACTTCTGATTATTTTTTGAAGGGGGAGACATAAGATGCAGGAATGGGCGTTTCCATACTAAATTCACACAAGTTTTTACCGATCTTTTTACCCATACTTCACCTGCCTGCAGTGAGAGATGATTCCATGTAAGATAGTTTGAGCGGTGTGGTACTGGGGATCATGCTTTAGCTGACCCATCAAGATTACTGTTTTGTTCACAATATATCCCATTGTAGGCAACAGTATTTGTGCTGTGTGGAAATACCAACGGGAATCCCTTCAGGACTCTTATTGTGGCAAATATGCGATGTAAAACCAGTCTGACAGCATGAAATAAACACAGCTTAAACACTAGGGATTTATTTCAGAGCTTCTGAATCTAAAGTCATTTCACAATTGATATTTGACTGGTTTGGAACACTACAGATTAAAAATGCGCTTTTCTGAGAACTGCATGAATACACACATTTGTCACAATTAAATGAATCTAGTTAGTATTAACAAGAATGTACTCAGCGTTACAAAAATGCATTAACATTTGTTGCTTAAATTGTAAAATGTTGCTAGACATCAGAATACAGATGAGTAGTAGGTGTAAGGATTTTAGGGAGTAACAAGAGGGGTTCTCCTTGAAGAGTTTAAATGTCTTATTAATAAATATGCATCCTTATTAAAGTGCTTGACAGGCTTTTGTAAAATAGTAAATAGAATTACAAAAATAAAGTACCCTGTTTACACTGCGTGTGTAATTCGTTTAATAAGAATGACCTGGTTTAAAATTTCTAAGACTATTTGGGCAAATCCTCACTCTAGCCTAAACTGAGCTTCTTATTTAAACTGTTATATGATCAAGATCTGATTCTGTTCAGATACTGCTCTTTCATGCAACCTGTAGTAATTGATTAACATTTTGAAAAACAAAAAGGACACCTGTTCCCAATATTATCTGCGTATTATAATAAAAAATGTTCATCCCAAAGCAATCATTTCTGATACTAAAAATAATATATTCATGGCATTTTCGCCAGTGTTCTTGATAATTCGATTTGGGAAGGCCAGGTCATAATAATAACCGTGGAGGATAATGGTGTGATGAAACGCTGGAAGACTTTAAAATCTAATAGCACTGCAGGGTGCTGCTGGAGCAGCTTTTATTGCTAATTTTTTCATGAAATAATAAAACCACCTAAAATACACATTTAAAGCGCCCCTGTTTTCTTCACAATAAAAAAATACAATATGCGCAAGAAATGAACGAATTTGCCACGAAGAAATGAACTATAAACCTTATGAAGATTTTGATCAAAGAAGTTCACAACATATATTTTTTTCTTTATTGATATTATATACATATTCCTGTATTTCGGCAGGACTAAGGCATTAGTGGCTAATAGTAACTTGATAAGAGGTAAAACATTATTTCACATTGGTCAAGTAAATTTTGTTTGCAAGATACAGACGAAAGGCTACTAACAATCTGCTACATTGCCCTCTTTCTACAGACAAACTGAATTTTGCAGGCAGCAGTGTAATCTTGTCTCAGGAGCCTTTAGGTTTCAATCTTGTTATGATTGGTCGAGTGTCCCTGCCATTGTTGATATCAGGGAACTATTTTTTTCTCTTTTTTTACAGACATAATTTCCGTGGGAATGCAAGTCTTGCTCCTTTCTTTCTCTATCGTTCGCTACGCAACCCACTGTCTCTTTCTCTCCATACTGACAGTCATCTTTTATTATCCCTAAGCAACACTGAGCACTGCAGCAGCTCAATAGTGTGCTCTCTTTCTCTCTCCTCCCCTTCTCTCTCCTTCTTTGCCTTTCACGCTTTACAGTGTCACCCCATTCACATCACCCATTTCTATAGCTATTGGCTTTGCCAATGCTGACAACCCCCTAACTTGGAAGTGTATTTTTGATATTTCTGAGATGGATGTAAAGACTCTCGTATCTCAACGAAACTGCTGGATTTGGGGGTGGCATCACCTCTCCTTGTAGGTGACTGAGTCACTCCCACACCAGTTGGCAGCTGTCAGCCCAACCCTCCTGGCTCTCTAGCAGCACCTCACCCCAAACCAAAATGATGAAGGTGATTTGTGGCAACCTAGCACATGGAACTCTGAAAACCTCTCATGGTGAACAAGCCTTTCCCTTTATCTACAATAAAATGCCTGAGCTGCAATGATTATGATACTGAGGAATAATAAAAATCAGGATTGAGAAAATCAGAGATGTGAACATAAACAATCCCAACATATTGTACTGACATGAAGATATATTTTCTACCTAGAAACTAATCTCTAGCAGCTAGCGAGAGCATGGCAGTGTAAGCCAAAATCTGTCCATGCAGTGTCCATGAGAAGCACACCTCACCCCGTTACCTTGGTAAGGCCATAGAGACACAAAGGCTGAGAACTGCCTCAAACCGGCATGCAGTATGGATGGGAAATCCTAGCTGGAACCCCCTTGATGCCTTTGTCCCATAAAATGTTTATATGTTTTGTTCTTGCACAGAAGTCTGAAGCAGGTCTGTAGCTAAGATTTGGACTGTTTATGCTGTCTTGTGGCGGTAAACAAAAAATTGGCCTGTGTGTCTTACATTCTGTTCCTGCTAACCCGGGGTAAAAGAAAATGATGAAAAATATGTTATCCATAACACTGATAGTGACCCTCTTGCAGAACAGTGACTAATTATGAAAATAAAAACATTGCTGCTAAAAAAAAGCTATGCTTAAATACATTTAATCAAACAAATGAAAACAGAGCATATTATCTGTGTAAAAGGGCACAGGCCTCAAGCCAAAACAAATCCAGAACTGACAGCCTTAAAAAAGTGCACAATCCCAGCAGAATTCGATGCGTTGAATGTTCTGGGTTTGAGGACGTTGGTATTTAATGGGGACTGTATCTCGGTTGATGACCTTGTGATCTGTAGATCATAGCTCTCCATGGCGGATGTCAGAGCCACATGTTTTTGGAACACAAGTACCTTTAGTATGCTCAGCTCATCAAAATTCACATTAGAAGTAGTAATGTGGGGCCACAACTTTTATCTCTTATGTAGGGGAAATAAAGCATGGCCACAACAAGTTACCATATGAGTAACTGAAATCAAAGAAGTGATTCCAGGCTTCATTCCACAGCAGCTTTGATCATTCATAACTACATAACTTCCATTAGAAAGTATCTGAAATACTGGACCAATCAAAGAGATGAGAGTACCCTTCAAATAGCATGCCAAATTTGCGACCTCCCCATTGCAGAGGCTGTGCAAGGACACTTGCTTACAGATGATAGAATGAGTAGCACTAGCCTCACATGTGCTTCCGCTAGGAAAGACCTCTGTTTCGCCATTCAAACACTTTTAATCCAAAGGCAACTCCCACACTTCGTGTATTTGACTGTCTCTTTGCCGCTTAAACTTGCCTACTGCAAAATGCTTCTAGCATTTTATAGAATGAAAGGTGGAAATGGGCAGATTTATTACTTCATGTATTAACCATACCGGCATTGGGAATTCTGCTACAATAAATGGCAACTTTTCCAACTTCTCAATGTAAAGCATGACGTAACTAGCTTCTTTTTTTTAGCCATTATCTGTTTTTGTCTGGACAAATTAAAAGTGGTAAACAATTGGGTACCGTTAACATGATTCCAAGACATGAGGACACTTTTGAGAAGCTGCAGTGTCCAACTTAAGTGCATGATAGAACGCAGCTGGCTTTGTCCATGTTGTAAAAAGGACATGTCATTCTGAATAATATCAATCTCAGATGGCACAATATTATTTAAGGTGCAAATTCTGTTGGTCAGAGTCTTCATGCCATTATCGACAACAGCTAAAGCCTTTCCCATGTTTTTCTTATCAATCTGCAGTGAACTTACAGCAGCCTCCATCTAGGAAAGTTTCCAGATCTCGCTATATATGACACATAGGAAGAGTTGTGAGCTTGGCTTCCTGGGTCCTAACAATAAATCTTGAAAATCCAACCTCTCAATGGGGGCTTAGCCATTCTTTGACAGCTGTTGAAGTGGAGGAATGTAACTATAGTTGACACAATTTACCCACACTGTATGTAGCGACGATACCTGAATGTTGAGCTGAGACAAAGCAAGGGTCCAGTCGGCTTGCTCTGAACCTCTTGAGGAGTTGACAAAAGTGGCCTCATATCCATTTGTGTCTAGGCTGCCACAATAACCACCTGCTGGGACTCGGAAGTGAGGAATTAAAGGTACCATTCTAAATCCAATCAAAGATTTGTTCTTTAGTGACTTTTAGAAATGTTTACCAATTGTGAAATTTAGCTGGTGAGGGGATACTGGGTGCATGCACATTTTTTAATTTTGCTAACCCCAAATGGGATGTCTGTTGGATGGTGTCATTTAAAAATATGATGTGTAGAGGAATAAGGCATGCTCTAAACAGAGCTCCCCTACCCTGTACCTGCCAATATTTTGTTTCCCATACACTCTTCAAATCACTAGTGTTTTCCAATACACACACCCTTTAACAGAATGCCTGGAAACAAAGGAATCTGAATGGATCAATTTTGTGTCAGTTAGCAGTATTTGCCTCATTCTAGAAGGTGGCAGTTTGAAATAGTGCAATTCAGCAACTCTATTGTCATGGCCAGTAAAATACGCAAATGTATCAATATAGTGGAGTTGAACAATGTTCCCATTGTGTGTAATTATAAACTAATCTTGAAATACTAGCTCAGTGCAGAAAGTAATGTCCATAATTGTGATAACAGAACATTTCCCCATAATTTGCTGTGCTCCTATACATATCTTCACTTTCAAATACAGTATAGTATTCAAGCTCAGAAAGTATGGCATCAACAGTTTTAACATCCTAGTCATCGGAAACAATACCAGGTGTAATAACATCAGTCATTGAAATTTTAAACATATGGAATTTGAATGACCTCAGTAGGGCCATATATATATATATATCAAATAGTAATTTGCCCCAAACAATCCCAACTGGAATCAGAGCTGCTGAAATGTTCACAAGGGAAAAGTCTCTTTGGATCATTCACTGGCTCTGTGGCAAAGCGTTTGAGAAGAAAATGACCATTTATCAAGGGAAAGAAAATAATAACAAAACCAATCCAAAGCAGAAAGACAAGCAATGCCAACAATAGCCACAGATAATACCTTGAATTAATTAAGTAATTGTTTTAAGCCGCAGGTACAGCTTGCATGTCTTTGATACAGTTTTAGTTGCAGAAACAAATAAGTTAGAAGAAAAGTTATCAATATCGATGAAATAACCAGAAGCAATCTGTGCAAACGTAGGATCCGGTGCACAGCTGGCGAAGTGACCCATTTGTGGTGGTTCATAGTAGACACTGTCATCTGTCTATGTCTAATTCAAATAGTAAAGGTCTACATCTCGGACATTTCTTGTCAATGAAGTGGTAGTTGGAACCAGCAGAAGTTTACTCTCCACCCTCCACATGCTCGAGCTTGCAATTGTAGCATTGGTACTTGCAGAAACATTGTTTACTGCTTGTAGAGGTATATCCTTTCGGGTAGTGAGAAAGGAACGGGTGCTACCCAAAGGACCTCTTGATCTACTGTACTGGATCAGCCACATGGTGCAATTTGATTTTATCAATTGAACAAATCTGTTCTCGCTGGACCCAGGCAGTGATGATATGATGATAGTGTTGATACTGTGTATTCCCAGGACTGGAACCGGTGCTCTGTAAGATGGGCCAAAGTCTTTTTTTGCAGCAATCTTTTCACTCACTAGCTCCCCAACTCTAGGAATTCAATATGTAGATGTTGTTGGCAAATCCCTTATTCTCAAGGTGGTGGCAAAGGCAGACGAATTCTCATCATGGAATAGTCCCTGTAAAACAGTGCCACATTCATATTTGTCAAACAGTGTGTCTGCTGCCACCGCGCCACGCCATCAAGATCAGAGCCATACATAGGTATCCCGAAGAGGACCTCATATGGAGTGTGACCTCCCAAGGACCTTCAGGGCATATTGTTTAGTACTTTTTGGATCCTTTATAGCAGATAAAGCCAACTACGGCCTGAACCTAAAACTCTTGCTGTTAAGGACTGCTCTAAGTCTCGGTTCCTCTTCTCCACTGCGCTGTTTCTCTCAGGATGATGGGGTGAGGAATAATGGAGCTGAACACCCATTGTTGCCATGGTGTTGCTGAATGCCCTAGAGGCAAAGGCAGGGCCCTGGTCAGAGTGGAATACTGCAACTGCATATGTAATGATAAAGACTTTCAAATCTTTAATAACAGTCTGATCATCAGCCGACCATTGTGGCCATACCCACAGGTATCTAGAACAGGAATCAACAGCGACTAAGATATATTTGTGTGCACCATCAGGTTGTAAGGGACCACAATGGTCCAGGTACACACATTGCAGTGGTTTGTTGGAAATTAGGAGGGATGTCTCTGATGGGCTTTTGAGGGTGGACCCTTTAATTTGTTGGCAAATGCTACAACTAAGGACATATTGCTTGGTCTGTTTGTAAAGACCTAGCCACCAAAAGCATTTTTGCACACCTGCATGAGCAGATGGGACACCCTCCTACACTGCTTGAGGTCTTCGTTGGGGATCACCCGATCTCCCACTCCTAGAATGGTTGTCAATGCCACGTTTTGGGCACTAAGATGGTAGGACTATTTTGCCGGATATGCTTTTGGCTTGCCATCAGCCGAAGTTTTCACTTTCAACCAGTGTCTCATTATCTATTCTCGTATGAGGACGAGTTATTGCAGCTACAGAAGCCATAACAACTGCAAATTTGGCAGCTTCATCACCCAAAGTGTTTCCTACAGTGTATATTCCTACACATTGATGGCCCAATGGATACATTGTATGAGCCTGTGGTAGTCTGTCCCGAAGGTCAGCTACCCTCCCCCACAAGTTTCTGTTTTTGATGGTGTTCCCTTTGAAATCTCTGAAGCTGTTGAGGTGCCAGTGGTTTAGGTAATCGTTATAGGACTGGACACAATAGTATGAATCACACACGATTAGTGCAAGTTGGTCTGGATCCATATGTTCTAGTGCCAAGACAAGAACCTTCAGCTCTGCCAACTGTACACTCCAGTCCCCTAGGAGTAGGTGTAGGTGTTTTCAGCCTGGAAGGTACCATCCCTCACTAACCCACTTATGACTGCGCAAGCAGCTGAGTACTCATGTTTAGAACCTACTGCTGGTTATGCCAAACGATCAGTGTAAATGACAGTTCAGTATTGATCAAGTGGTAATAAATTAATAGGTGCAGGGTACTCCTATTCATATTGAAGGAATTCTTGTGTCTGAGGTTTTGGGTCACAGATATAATCAGCATTAGTGGCAGTCAGGGAGGTTGCCCTTTGATTCCAATGTGGATGCAGTGCATTAGCTTCTGGAACGCTGGCTTTGGTGCCTGCCTCAAGGGCTGGCACTGGGGTTATAACAATAATGCGTTTCCCTTGGGCAAGTGTCATCTCCTTAATAAAAGCCATCTGAACAGCAATCAGTATTTTTTCTGTTGGTGCAAAAATATTGTTCTGCATTGGAGTACAAATGTAATTTGTATGCTGTGGGTACTGTGTCACCTTCGTTGAATGTGACATAGATAAAGCCGATGCCACTAGCAGTCATTCTGATGACCAGGTTTTGTTGTCACATATGTGTAAATGTTTTGCTTCTAGTATGCCCTGCTGCAGTACTCTAAGAATGCATGTGTATTATGCTAGCCAGTGTTTTCTTGAAAAATTGGATGAATCAGATCATAAAGTGGTTTTATGAACTGTGCATTATCAGGTATGTATGTTCTGCCAAAGTTAACGAAACCCAGCAGTGACTGCAATTTCTTAATGGTATTTGGAGGATGCAGTTGGCACATTTTTCTAGAAAGTTTGGGGCCAGCCTCTTGCCTTCATCTGATAGTTTGTATTCCAAAAATAGGACATTGAAGAAAGCAATTTTAGTTTTCTTGAAATTGAATTTATAGTCCTGTGCGGCAAACCCTAACATGATCTCATCCACCCTGGCCAGATGTATGTTGAGGTTGTCATCAGTGAGATAAATGTCATCCACTTAGGACAATGCCTCAGGATCAATATCATGTAGTATTGATGTTACTCAGGCTGTAAACAACCCAGGGATGTTCTTATAACCCTGTGGTAAATGACAAAAGTGCTGCTGCGGGTCTAATGATCTAAAGGTGCTACGATTCTGTCTTTCAGATGCTAGATTTTGGCAGAAAAAATATCCAAGTTTATTTTGTGTTTTTTGTGTGCTGTGTTTTTGATTAGTGCTGTGCTGTGTGCATTTTGTATTGCATAGGTGTGTGTGGCCATTTAAGAGTCTGTAATCTAAGACTATTCTATATGAATGATCTCTTCTTGCAATGGGGAATAACGGGTTATTCATTGCAGAGACGCAGGGCTAATTTACTCCCTGGTGCTCAAGTTGTGTTAGAATCTCTCTCACCGGACCTTTAGCCTCATGTTTGATGGGATTTTGTGGTTGAGGTTGTGGTGGAGGTCAAATGGGTATTATATGGTAGGGGGAATCCCATCCTATGTGGTTGTGGTAAAGCGCGGAAGCCTGTGCCAGAGACCAATCAGTGTCATAGGCTTCCTTTGCAACATCTGAAACCCGGACTGAGAAAGAAGGCAAAATTACATTTACCCCATGTGGAAGCATGCAAACAAATTCAGGTGGCCAATCTTTTTCTGCCAATAGCATATCATAGTTTAGATTTTCCCAGAATATTACTTCAATGGTGCACTCTATGTTGCCCTCAATATGGATCTTTAATTCATAAACCCTGTCAGGGAAAGCCGTCATGCCTGTCCGCTGTCTCGATTACAAGTAAGTCATTAGTTGCTGTCAATTCCAGATGATCTATAATATTCTAGCAACAAATGACGAACTCTGCTGCGCTGTCTAGCAGGATCACGTCCTGTTCTTCAACAATGCTCTTAGTGTGGCTGGCATCTTTAATTGAAATTGCAGCCACTTTCTTCTCTTTAAATTGGGGCTTTTGCTGAGGAGTTTTGTCCTATTTTTTGTTGTAAGCTTTTGAGGAACATTGTGAGTCCTTCTTTTGCTTTGTGTAGTCACTTCGTGTTTCTGATCGTCCCACTCTCTCACTCCATTTGTTTGTCAGTCTTTAAAGGAATGAGAGGGAGATTATATCGTCTCCTGGAGGTCTCTGTCTGTGGAGATTCTCATCTCTGACTTCTTCTTGTCTTTATTTTGTTTTTGTTTGTCCTAGCATTTTTTAGAACTCTCCAGTGCTTGTATAGTACCTTCCTTAGGGGTGGTACTTTAAATTTGTGGTTTGGTTGATCTGGCCCCCAGACTATCCTGTCCTATACTAATATAGGTTTCTAAGATTATCTTTGGCAGCTCGCACTCCTGTTACAGTTGAGGAATCTCCCAGAGCCATTGACAAATGGCCAATGCTGCTGCCCTGTGTTCATATTGAATTTGTTTTAACACTTCTGATAAATTGGCAAGTGTCGGGGTAGTCTAAATTTCAACAAAGACTGAACCCCAAGTGTTACAGTCCTTTAATGAGGGAACCATGCCAAATGACAAGCACATTGTGAGAATTCTATGTTTGTCTTGGGGTCCCACATGGGGAAACACTGCTTCCAGCTGATTTGTTTTTTGTGCAATCCAGAATGGAATCTTCTCCAGCTCCATGGGCGCTTTTCCCATTATTGAATGGACTGTTTGTGGATTAATTCCCGGAACAGCCAATTGATGAACAGCTGGCGCTGACCTTGCTGGGGCACTGTTCAAAGTCTGCATTACAAACTGTATTGCACATCTATTGATTTCCTACTAGCTCATTGTAAAGTGTGCGTACTTCAACTATTGTCATAGCCTGCACATTGCAATGTGGTGTGCATCTCCCAAGTGTTGGCCACGTTGGTCCATCATTACTTATAGGACATAGGTGGTCATTCTGACCGTGGCAGGAGACCACGGATGCCATTCTGGCTTTCCCGCTGGGCCGGCGGGCGACCGCCAAAAGGCCGCCTGCCAGCCCAGCGGGAAAGCCCCTGCAACATAGAAGCCAGCTCCGAATGGAGCCGGCGGTGTTGCAGGGGTGCGACGGGTGCAGTAGCACCCGTCGCGAATTTCACTGTCTGCAAAGCAGACAGTGAAAATCTTCATGGGGCCCTGTTAGGGGGCCCCACGACACCCGTTCCCGCCGCCGCCATGGAGGATTCCCTGGGCCAGGTGAAAACCGGCGGAAAACCGCCGGTTCCCATTTTCTGACCGCGGCTATGGCCCTGGAAGCACCGCCAGCCTGTTGGCGGTGCTTCCGTTGCCCTCCACCCTGACGGTCATAGACCGCCAGGGTTGGAATGAGGGCCATAATCTCACAGGTGTTATTACATGTGGAAGGGCACCATTAAACAGCTTTTGATGTTCTGGATATGAGAGCGGTATCTCTAACTATTGATAAGCTTGGTACTGCTGTGGTATGTTTGCTATTCTGTATGCTTGAAATGCATATGCATTTGCATTAGTTTCAGGAGCAGTGACCCAGGAGCAGAATGTTTCTATGTTATATGTGTTGTGGGCTTCCACGAAGATAGTAACACCCCCACCCTCTTCTGTTCAGCAATGGGCTAAAAGAAACTGTGTGAGCGAATGTCTGCAGTTCTCCAAAATATTTACCACGTTTGCAATATTTAAGAATAGGTATTAGGGTTGGGAACACCAATGAGGGAAGTCCTTTTAAAGGTTCAAGCTGGAACAACCTACAGCCTAGATAGGTACTCCCTATTCAGCTGAGGAGGTTTATTCCTAAGAACTTGGAATTCTCCATATAATGATGCTTAGGGTACCTGTAGAGTGTGTGAGACAGAGATACTCAGGAGACTTGTAAAATTATTGACTACACCATCGTTGGTGGTGCCATGTTCTAAGGACCCTCTGCTTATAGGCAACTGAGTCCACTCCCACACCAGTTGGCAGCTGTCGGGCCAACCTTCCCGGCTCTCTAGCAGCACCTTACCACAAACCCAAACTGTGAAGATGATTTGTGTCAGCTTAGCGCATGGAGCTCTGAAAACCCCTAGGGAAATTGTGGTGAACAAGCCTTATCCTTTTCTCTCCACATACAAGCCTCTTACACACGAGTTGGCAATAAAAGAGATGCACAATAGTTTTCAATACACATATTGAAAAACCTGCATGAGCTGCAATGATTAGGATAATGAGGACTAACAAACTCAGGATGGTGAAAATCAGAGATGTGGCTGTAAACAACCCCAACATATTGTACTGACATGAATTTATAATTCCTACTAAGAAACGTATCTCTAGCCCCTAGCAAGTGCGTGGTGGTGTAAGCCAAAATCTGTCCATGCAGTGTCCATGAGAAGCACACCCTACCCCTGTTACCTTGGTACAAGGTCAGGCCTACAGTCTCCCGATCATGCTCCATTAAGACACAAAGGCTGAGGTATGGATGGAGAATGCTGGCTGGAGCCCCCTTGAATGCCCTTTGTCCCTCTTTGTCCCACAAGACACATATATAGGGGACTTGCTTTGTTCTTGCACAGGTGGACTGTTTACACAGCCTTGTGGCAGAAAAATATGTCATCCATAGCACTGATAGTGACACTCTTGCTGAATAGCGACTGATTATGAAAATAAAAGCATTGCTGCTAAAACAAGCTGTGCTAAAATGAATAAAATTTAACAAATGAAAACAGAGAATAACATCTGGATAAAAGGGCACAGGCCGCAAACCTACGCAATGCCAAGCACTGTGCCCAGGAAAGGAACTAAAATGGGCTGACAACAAACATTTTGGAAGTAGAAGAATAATTTTCCAAAATGACTGGATGCTATGTTCCATACTTTCAGGATGGACATGAAGTTGGGACTACACAGATGATCATATATTTTTATACTTCCAAAATTGCCACAACTTTGGGTGATGGAACATGGAGTGAAGCAAGGTGGACGGCCTACTTTGAAGTATAAAAATAATGTTCCAAAATGGACAAATGTTATTTTCTATACTTTCAAGAAGCATGCTGCTTCACCCCTCCAACATGAAGGTTATTTTGGAAGTATTCCAAGATGGCTCACCACCACTCTTGGTTGTAGCGTTGCTGGCTCGATTGAACAAGTATTGGCAAAGTTGATAGCAACAACAAAAATCAAGCACTGGCAGAACCTAACCTATTGGCTTTGTCAATTCTTCATTTTTACAAAAGATCTTATTTTGCTCATGGTTTATAAGGCATAAAAATTGGTTATTATTATAGGGCAATACTGAAATCATTATCATGAAGTCAATTTCTAACAATATCAAGATTGTGTTTGGAGGCAGGCATAAAAAGTTGGATCTGGAGCACTTAATTAGAAGATGTGGGAGGAACACATGAGAATATAGCAATAATTTTTCAGTTTTTTTTTCTTTTCCTCCATTACGTCATATGAAGTAAATTATTACAGCATTATAAATGTAGCCTTTTGATGGTCTCCTTAGTCCATATGAGTGGATTGAAGGCTACGGGATAGGGCCATGTCCACTGTCCCCCTGAGTGGGGTCATAAAGTGACACAATCTTTGCAGACTACCCTGGCCCCACTGCATGTCATTTGTGTGTCTTCCCTATTTCACCCTCAATTATCCTATGGCATATATAAAGTTTTCATGGTTAGTTCATTAACAAAGGGTACATGGGTCTACAGTGAAAGGACCTATCACCCACTCTTTCTCTCCAGGTTTAGACTGATATGAGTCTGATAGGAGGATTGGATCTGGCAGTCGGATTGCATGAAGCCAGGACCAGAGGCCAGCTACCACCAAGACCTAGGTACTGGATATATCAGTAACCATATTCACTTTTCGGTTTGGTGGTGGTACATTTGTGACCTGCCATGCCAGCTCACTGAGCTATCCTCCTTCTCCAGAGTAAGTCACTATGCTGACAGACCCAGAACACTCAATCACATGGACTGGTCATCCACAAGGCTGCCAAAGGAACCCAAACTAACTGATTAGGATAGGCTTACTTCGCACCAGAATGCTTTTTGGATGCCCACTTAGCCTTGTCCTGACCTTATGAGAGACTTTCCAGGTGTACCCCTACCCCCAAAAGGAAAGACTCTGAATGGGGAATAAACACCATCCTCCCTGGAGACTACATTCATCTTCAGTCACTATAAAATAAAGGACCCTCAGACGTAGATTATTCTGGCTCAAACAAATGTCTAACATGCCGTACCATCCACCTGGTAAAAACAAAACCAACCTGTGCACATAGACGGTAGTTATTGTCCTTACAGAGCATGAAATCAACATTTTCTAACTGAGCAAATGCAAACACGACAGATGTAATTCATCCTCAAAAAATTCACACCCATTTATCTGGCCTTGTCATAACAGTCACCAAAATACACACTCTGTGGGGAGTGACCCCTTTTTATAAGGCACTAGAAATGTGTACTTAGATACGTTTGAATGTTTCAAGGATTGTCTAAGACACATATCATTCACATATCTGGTCAGGTGTAGTAGCCGACTGTTTTGGTACTTGTAAGAAATGGGATCTTTGGTTGATAGTAAGGTTACCCCCTGTCCAAGCAAGGACCTTCACTCTAGTCAGCGCCCAGACCACAGCAAAAGCTTCACGCTCCCCGGCACTCCACCTACATTCCCTGGGAGGTAACCTCCTGCTAATGAAGGTTACAGGTTGATCTAGGCCCTCTTCATTAATCTGTGAGAGTACTGATCCTATACCGTGCTCTGAGGCATCTGTTTGTACAACAAACTCCTTGGAGTAGTCAGGTGGCTTCAGCACAGGTGCTGTGCACATGGCAGCCTTCAGGGCATCAAAAGCGGTCTGGCAAGCCTCACTCCAGATCACCTTCTTTGGTTGCCTCTTGGAAGTCAGCTCATTCAAGGGGGCAACAATGGTGCCATATCCCTTGACAAACCTCCAGCAATAGCCAGTGAAGCCCAAAAAGGTTCTCAGCTCAGTCTGGGTCTTGGGAGGCTCCCAAGCCAGAATAGTGTCAATCTTTGGCTGTAGGGGTGCCACCTGGCCACTCCCCATCTGGTGTCCCAAATACACCACTGAACCCTGCCCTATTTGTCACTTGCTTGCCTTAATAGTGAGGCCTGCTTTTTGCAGGGCCTCCAACACTCTGCAGAGGTGCTGCAAGTGTTCCTCTCCAAGTGGTACTCAACACTGCAATCTCATCCAGTTATGCTGTGCTGAAGTCATTCAGCCCAGTCAACACCTGGTTGACCAATCTCTGGAATGTGGCAGGGGCATTTTTCATCCCAAATGGCATACCTTTAAACTCAAATTGTCCATCTGGGGTAGAAAATGTTGACCTCTCCTTGCCCCCCTCAGTTAGAGCAATCTGCCAATACCAAGATGTCAAATCAAAATTGCTGAGGTACTGGGCACCTCCCAACCGATCTATGAGCTCATCATCTCAGGGGATGGGGTTTGCTTCAGTTTTAGTGACTGCATTGAGACCCTGGTATTCCACACATAACTGGAGTTCTGGGGAGGTACCAGGAGCAACAGCCTTTGGTACCCAGACCACAGGCCTGACCCAAGGATTACTAGAAAACTCAATCACCCCTAGTGCTCACATTTTAGACACCTCATCTTTGACGCTAGCCCTGACCTTATCAGTCACCCTGTAAACCTTCTGTTTAATGCGTGGACTGTCCCCAGTGTCCACATCATGTGTACACCAGTGTGTGACCCTTGGGAGCAGGAAAAACAGGGATGCAAACTGACCCAGTACCTGGCGACAGTCCCTCTGCTGTTCTGAGGTCAAGGAGGAGGAGAGGTTCACTCCCTCCATGGACCCACCTTTCTCTCCAGCAGACAGGAGGTCAAGAAGAGACTCACTCTCTTCCTCCACCCCATCGTCTGTTGCTAGGAGCATGGACAATTCAGTCTGCTCAAAGTGTGGCTTGAGATGGTTGACAAGCAGGACCCTTATGGGGTTCCTGGGAGTCTGCAAGTCCACCAGGTAGGTGACCTCACTCTTGCACTCTACCACCTCCATTGGCCCAGTCCATTTGTCCTGGAGTGCCCTAGGCTCCACTGGCACCATCACCCACACTTTTTGCCCAGGCTGAATCGCGACCAGAGTGGCATTCTGGTCATACCACTGTTTCATGTCTGCCTGGCTTGCTTCCAGATTCTCTTGGGCAAGAGCTCTGAAGCAGACAGTCTGGTTTCTGAAGACCAGCATGTAGCTAAATACATCCTGGGGAGGGTAACTGGGGGCTTTCTCTAAGCCCTCTTTCACCATATTCAAAGGTCCCTTAACAGGGTGGCAATACAGTAACTCAAAAGGACTAAATCCAATCCCTGTTTGAGGCTCCTCCCTGTAGGCGAACAAAAGGCACGGCAAGAGGATATCCCACTTCCGCCTCAAGGGCTCTGACAGGCCCATGATCATGCTTTTTAAGGTGCAGTTGAATCTCTCAACCAGATCACTGCTTTGGGGTGGTAAGGAGTTGTAAACTTGTACAGTACCCCACACTCCTGCCACAGAGACTTCATATATGTGGATATAAAGTTGATATATCTATCAGATACCACTTCCTTTGTGAACCCCATGCGGGTAAAAAAAACCATCGTGCACGACCTAGCACAGGGGAAGTGATTGACCTCAGAGGAGTGGCTTCTGGGTACCGGGTGGCAAGGTCCACCAAGACCAGGATGAACCTGTTGCCCATGGCTGTCTTGGGATCCAGAGGCCCCATAATGTCAATACTGACCCTCCCAAAGGGGGTAATAGCCACTGGAAAAGGTTGGAGGGGACCCTTACATTCCCCTCCAATCCTGCCACTTGCCTGGCAAGTCTGGTAAGACCTACAATGAGCATCTGAGTGCCTCCGCATTAGGGGCGTGTAAACGTGGGTGACAAGCTTTTCAAAGGTCTTGTCCTTCTCCAAATGTCCAGCTAAAGGCACATCATGAGCCAGACCCAGTAGGAAGGTTCTGAAGCACTGGGGTACCACCAGCACACGGGCTGACCCAGGCTCAGCAACATTAGGCTTACTATACAGGAGGCCGTCCTCCCAATAAATCAGGTGAGATCCTGTCTCCTTGCCAGCCTAGTCTGCAGCCTGCTGCTGCAAACACACTAGAGTAGGGCATGTCTTCTGTGCCTCACAGAATGCCTCCCTGATGGGTCCCCCTACCTGCTGCCACTGTGACAGCTCAGGAACCACACCCAGTTCAGCCACCTGTTCCCCTGTAGGCCCTGGGGCGTCACCCTCAGGCTCCGCCTCCTCCCGGACCTTGGGAACTTCTGGGGCCAGTTTCTTGTGCCTCCTGCCCTTCCTCTTTTGGCGGTCCCCTGGGTCACTGTTTCAGGCTCCAGGTGCTCTTGACCACCCTGACAGGCTGCCATTTACCTGGTGGATACGCATACCCACCAGGCAGACCCAGCATCTCCATGTGTGACCTGTGTTCCACCTCCTTCCAAAGGGAATCCTCCAGGTCATTGCCAAACAAACAATCTACAGGTGTGGTTGGACTCACAGCTACCTTCAAGAAACCTGAGACCTTCCGCCTTTCAAAGGGAGCCTGCGCCACTCTGCACAGGCACTCTGAGTTGTCCACTGTGTAGGAGACTGTCCTGGCTTGTAGTGGATACCAAGGAGTACTTACACTCTGTACCAGGTCCAGTTATCCCTTATTAGTGTAGAAAAGGTGTTTCTAGCAGCTTAGGCTGATAGAAGGTAGCTATAGCAGAGCAGCTTAGGCTGAACTAGGAGACATGCAAAGCTCCTACTATACCACCACTGGTGTCATATGCACAATATCATAAGAAAACACAATACACAGATATACTAAAAATAAAGGTACTTTAGTTTTATGGCAATATGCCAAAAGTATCTCAGTGAGTACCCTCAGTATGAGGATGCCAAATATACACAAGATATATGTACACAATATCAAAAATATGCAGTAATAGCAAAAGGAAGTAATGCAAGCAATGTAAAGTCACAGTAGATTTCAATAGGAGCACATAGGTATAGGGGCAAACCAAACCATATACTCCAAAAGTGGAATGCGAACCATGAATGGACCCAAAACCTATGTGAGCTTGTAGAGGATCGCTGGGACTGTAAGAAAACAGTGAGGGTTAGAAAAATAGCCCACCCCAATACCCTGAAAAGTAGGTGTAAAGTGCACCTATAACCCCCAGAGAACACAGAAGTCGTGATGGGGGGTTTCTGCAAGGAAGACCAACACCAGCAAAGCAACCTAAGTGGATTTCCGGACCTGAGTACCTGTGGAACAAGGGGACCAAGTCCAAGAGTCGCGACAATGTCGAGAGTGGGCAGATGCCCAGGAAATGCCAGCTGAGGGTGCAAAGAAGCTGCCACCGGATGGTAGAAGCTGTGGATTCTGCAAGAACAAAGAGGGCTAGAAACTTCCCCTTTGGAGGATGGATGTCCCACGTCGTGAAGAAGCTTGCAGAGGTGTTCCCACGCAGAAAGACCGCAAACAAAGCCTTGCTAGCTGCAAGGGTAGCGGTTAGGGTTTTTGGATGCTGCTGTGGCCCAGAAGGGACCAGGATGTCGCCACTTGGATGAGGAGACAGAGGGGGCACCCAGCAAGTCAGGGAGCCCTCACAGAAGCAGGCAGCACCTGCAGAAGTACCGGAACAGGCAATTAGAAGAGGAGTGAACCGGAGTCCACGCAAAATCACAAAAGGGAGTCCCACGACGCCGGAGGACAACTCAGAAGGTTGTGAACTACAGGTTAGAGTGTCAGGGACCCAGGCTTGGCTGTGCACGAAGGAAATCCTGGAAGAGTGCACAGGAGCCGGAGCAGCTGCAAATCACACGGTACCCAGCAATGCAGTCTAGCGTGGGGAGGCAAGGACTTACCTCCACCAAACTTGGACTGAAGAGTCACTGGACTGTGGGAGTCACTTGGACAGAGTTGCTGAGTTCCAGGGACCATGCTCGTCGTGCTGAGAGGGGACCCAGAGGACCGGTGATGCAGTCTTTTGTTGCCTGTGGTTGCAGGGGGAAGATTCCGTCGTCCCACGGGAGATTTCTTCAGAGCTCCTGGTGGAAAAAGGAGGCAGGCTACCCCCAGAGCATGCACCACCAGGAAACAGGCGAGAAAGCGGCAGGATCAGCGATACAAGGTTGCAGTAGTCGTCTTTGCTACTTTGTTGTGGTTTTGCAGGTGTCCTGAGCAGTCAGCGGTCGATCCTTTGGCAGAAGGTGAAGAGAGAGATGCAGAGGAACTCTGGTGAGCTCTTGCATTCGGTATCTGAAGAATTCCCCAAAGCAGAGACCCTAAATAGCCCAAAAAGGAGGTTTGGCTACCTAGGAAGGAGGCTATGCTAGTAACACAGGTAAGAGCCTATAAGAAGGAGTCTCTGACGTCATCTGATGCCACTCAGAGCAGTCCAGTGTGCCAGTAACACCTCTGTTTCCAAGAGGGCAGAGGTCTGGAGCACACTGGAAGAGCTCTGGGCACCTCCCCTGGGAGGTGCAGGGGAGTGGTCACTCCCCTTTCCTTTGTCCAGTTTTGTGCCAGAGCAGGGCTGGGGGATCCCTGAACCGGTGTAGACTGGCTTATGCAGAGATGGGCACCATCTGTGCCCATCAAAGCATTTCCAGAGGCTGGGGAAGGCTACTCCTCCCCAGCCCTGACATCTTTTTCCAAAGGGAGACGGTGTAACACCCTCTCTCTGAGGAAGTCCTTTGTTCTGCCTTCCTGGGCCAGGCCTGGCTGGACCCCAGGAGGGCAGAAACCTGTCTGAGGGGTTGGCAGCAGCAGCAGCTGCAGTGAAACCCCGGGAAAGGCAGTTTGGCAGTACCCGGGTCTGTGCTAGAGACTCGGGGATCATGGAATTGTCTCCCCAATGCCAGAATGGCATTGGGGTGACAATTCCATGATCTTAGACATGTTACATGGCCATGTTCGGAGTTACCATTGTGACGCTATACATAGGTAGTGACCTATGTATAGTGCACGTGTGAAATGGTGTCCCCGCACTCACAAAGTCCGGGGAATTTGCCCTGAACGATGTGGGGGCACCTTGGCTAGTGCCAGGGTGCCCACACACTAAGTAACTTTGCACCCAACCTTAGACACATAGGTGACTTATAAGTTACTTGAGTGCAGTGGTAAATGGCTGTGAAATAACGTGGACGTTATTTCACTCAGACTGCAGTGGCAGGCTGTGTAAGAATTGTCAGAGCTCCCTATGGGTGGCAAAAGAAATGCTGCAGCCCATAGGGATCTCCTGGAACCCCATTACCCTGGGTAACTCAGTACCATATACTAGGGAATTACAAGGGTGTTCCAGTATGCCAATGTGAATTGGTAAAATTGGTCACTAGCCTGTTAGTGACAATTTGTAAAGCAGAGAGAGCATAACAACTGAGGTTCTGGTTAGCAGAGCCTCAGTGAGACAGTTAGGCATCACACAGGGAACACATACATGTCGGCCACAAACCTATGAGCACTGGGGTCCTGGCTAGCAGGGTCCCAGTGACACATAACAAACATACTGAAAACATAGGGTTTTCACTATGAGCACTGGGCCCTGACTAGCAGGATCCCAGTGAGACAGTGAAAACACCCTGACATATACTCACAAACAGGCCAAAAGTGGGGTAACAAGGCTAGAAAGAGGCTACTTTCTCACGCACCCCCCCCAAAACGAAGGACAATAAGGCTAACCTATGCCAGTTGAGACTTTATTGTCTAAGTGGTGATAAGTGGAGAGTAGCTCTGCAATAGACTGGTTACTCCCTTTATCATCCACTATATGGTTACTTCCCTGTGGGGATGTAAACCACCCTGTTTGAAGTTTTTTAGCTAAGCAACAATGTGAAGATATCTTTTCAGAGTTTCTATCAGTTAGTTTTAGTTTAGAGCAGTGGGAATTGTCCACTGGACCTATTTCTAGTGATGAGAATGCCAGACTGGGATGCTGTCTCAGTAAAGCCAGAGATGGGCAAAAACTTTGTCCATATGGCTGGAAGAGAGAACAGGGATGCTGATTCTCTTGAATTGGAGCAGGGCAGGGATGCTGTCCTATGAGCTCCACACTAGGGCAGGGCTGCTGTCCTAAGTGTTGTGAGGCAGTGCAGGGTTTCTGCACTAAAGTTTCTCTGGGAGGGTTGGAGGGATGCTCCATGTTAACTAAAATGGTGCTCTTTTTCTCACCAATGTTAGTCATCCCACATAGAGGTACTTCTACCTCAGGGAGTACAGCTATGCCAGCTGATTATTCCCTTTGTAAAGGTGCCACCCCAGGAGAGGTTTCTCCCACCACAGGAATGGTATCCTGAATGGCAGGGTGGTTAGGGGATACTGTGATACCCTTTTTACCTGTTGTTGGAGAGGGATCCTGAGTTTTCAGGCCTTTTTCTCTCCTTTGCTTTTTCATTTCAGTAGAAATTAGAGGGAACAATTCCTCAGGGATACCCAGCATGGCTGCATGGGTGTAAAACTCTACCTCAGCCCAACCTGAGGTCTCTAAGTCATTACCTAAGAGACAGTCTATAGGTAAGCTAGGTGATACTACCACCTGCTTGGGGCCAGTAACTCCACCCCAACTAAGCTGAACTATAGCTAAGGGAAGAAACTTAGTGGAGTTATGGACATCAATAATCTTGTATTGTTGTCCAAGGATGTGTTGTTCAGGAGGCACTAGGTTTTCAGTCACCAAAGTGATACTGGCACCTGTGTCCCTGTAGGCCTGGGCCTCAACACCATTTATTGAAACTGTCTGCCTGTACTTATCCATTGTGAGGGGACAAGCAGCCAGTGTGGCAAGGCCAATGCCACTAGGTGTGACAGAAACTGTCTTGGGACTGACTACCCCAGTTTCTATGATGGACCCATAAGTGAACCCAACTACACCCTTAGCTTGACTGTTGCCAGCAGTCCCACCACTACTGCTAGGGGCACTAGAGTTTGACATATTAGTGGTGGTAGGCTCAGGGGGTTTACCTGGACAGGACTTATCCCCTGGCCTTTATTTTTACACACAAATCACCAAGGCTTTTTTATGTGTGTATGTTGTGAAGAAGAGAAAGAATTTGATTTATCCCCACTCCCTGAAGAGTGTTTAGGATTTGAAGAAGGATCTTTGGTTTTACCCTTGTCACCATGCTTATCCTGAAATTTCTCACCATCTTTCTTCTTGCCATCCTTGTCACCCCCTGTATGAACTTTTCTGTTCTCTCTTGTTCTGACCCATTTGTCTGCCTTCTTTCCCAATTCTTGGGAGAGGTCAGATCTGAGTCCACTAGATATTGGTGTAACAAATCAGACACACGGTTATTCAGATTATGCTCTCTCAGGGTTAGATTGTACAGGCTTTCATAGTCAGAAACTTTACTGCCATGTAACCACCCCTCCAAGGCCTTCACTGAATAGTCAACAAAGTTTACCAAGTCTTGTGAGGACTCTTTTCTGGTTTCTCTGAACTTAATCCTGTATTGTTCAGTGGTTAAGCCAAATCCATCCAAGAGTGCATTCTTCAAAACTGTAAAATTATTGGCATCACTTCCCTTCACAGTAAGGAGACTGTCCCTACCCTTTCCACTGAAAGATAGCCATAGGATAGCGGCCCACTGCCTTTGAGGGACCCCCTGTACCATACAGGCCCTCTCAAGTGCAGCAAACCACTTGTTAATGTCATCCCCCTCCTTGTAAGGGGGAACTATCTTATGCAGATTCCTAGAATCATGTTCTCTCACAGGATTGCTATCTGGAATACTGCTGCTGCCACCATGGGGTCCAAACCCCAACCTCTGTCTCTCTTTTTCTAAGTCTAGGGATTCCCTGTCTAGAGCCAGCTGTTGCTGTTTAAGCTTCAGTCTGGACTCTTCCACTCTCAACTTATTGAGTTCCCTTTCTAACATCCTGTCATCAGGGTGGGTGGGTTGGGAATGCTTTGACACAGAAGAATGATGAGAATGAACAGAGGGAGACCTGTCCCTAACAGTTGGCACCCTAGCAACCTGGCCTGCAGGAACAAAAACATCCCTACTGTGATGGGAGATTCTATTACTACCAGCATTGCTAGGTGTTCTGCTAAGGGGCAGATTAGGAAGGGCACCCTCTAACACTTTTACTGGGGGCTTCCCTGAGTCAGAGTGTGAGCTATCTCCTAACTTCTCAATTGAACTGCCAGCTAAGGCCTTATCATTTTCAATAAGCATGTTAGACAATAATTCTCTAGAGGGGTTCTTTCTTACCACTAAACCTCTATCAATGCAGAGACTCTTTAGGCCCTTAAAGTTAATGTGGTCATAAGCTGTACTGGCCAGATTAAGAGGAGTTCCTCCATCAGACATGATAGAAAAAGGTTTAGGGACAGATAAAAGAGAGAAAAAGTTTTAGGACTTTTTAAAGAACAGGAAAAAAACTTTTTCAACTTTTTGAAACTTTTAGAAAGTTTAGAAGTACTTTTCAGCACTTAGCAGATAGTGTGAGAGAAGAAAAGCAAAACGTTTTGGTTAGGTGTACATACACTGAACTTGTTTTGTATATTTTTCTCTTATGAAAAGTACAATATGACAAAGTGGTAAGTAGTTACAAGTACTTATCCCACTGCTGCACAACCAATGTAGGAGGCTGGCCTGGCTTGTAGTGGGTACCAAGGGGTACTTACACTATGTACCAGGTCCAGTTATCCCTTATTAGTGTAGAAGAGGTGTTTCTAGCAGCTTAGGCTGATAGAAGGTAGCTATAGCAGAGCAGCTTAGGCTGAACTAGGAGACATGCAAAGCTCCTACTATACCACTGGTGTCATATGCACAATATCATAAGAAACCACAATACACAGATATACTAAAAATAAAGGTACTTTAGTTTTATGGCAATATGCCAAAAGTATCTCAGTGAGTACCCTCAGTATGAGGATGCCAAATATACACAAGATATATGTACACAATATCAAAAATATGCAGTAATAGCAAAAGGAAGTAATGCAAGCAATGTAAAGTCACAGTAGATTGCAAAAGGAGCACATAGGTATAGGGGCAACACAAACCATATATTCCAAAAGTGGAATGCGAACCACGAATGGACCCCAAACCTATGTGAGCTTGTAGAGGGTCGCTGGGACTGTAAGAAAACAGTGAGGGTTAGAAAAATAGCCCACCCCAAGACCCTGAAAAGTAGGTGTAAAGTGCGCCTATGACCCCCAGAGAGCACAGAAGACGTGATAGGGGGTTTCTGCAAGGAAGACCAACACCAGCAAAGCAACCCAAGTGGATTTCCGGACCTGAGTACCTGTGGAACAAGGGGACCAAGTCCAAGAGTCGCAACAATGTTGAGAGTGGGCAGATGCCCAGGAAATGCCAGCTGAGGGTGCAAAGAAGCTGCCACCGGATAGTAGAAGCTGTGTATTCTGCAAGAACGAGGAGGGCTAGAAACTTCCCCTTTGGAGGATGGATGTCCCACGTCGTGAAGAAGCTTGCAGATGTGTTCCCACGCAGAAAGACCGCAAACAAGCCTTGCTAGCTGCAAGGGTCGCGTTAGGGTTTTTGGATGCTGCTGTGGCCCAGGAGGGACCAGGATGTTGCCACTTGGATGAGGAGACAGAGGGGGCAACCAGCAAGTCAGGGAGCCCTCACAGAAGCAGGCAGCACCCGCAGAAGTACCAGAACAGGCACTTAGAAGAGGAGTGAACCAGAGTCCACGCAAAGTCACAAAAGGGAGTCCCATGACGCCGGAGGACAACTGAGAAGGTTGTGCACTACAGGTTAGAGTGTCGGGGACCCAGGCTTGGCTGTGCACGAAGGAAATCCTGGAAAAGTGCACAGGAGCCGGAGCAGCTGCAAACCATGTGGTACCCAGCAATGCAACCTAGTGTGGGGAGGCAAGGACTTACCTCCACCAAACTTGGACTGAAGAGTCACTGGACTGTGGGAGTCACTTGGACAGAGTTGCTGAGTTCCAGGGACCACGCTCGTCGTGCTGAGAGGGGACCCAGAGGACCGGTGATGCAGTCTTTTGATGCCTGCGGTTGCAGGGGGAAGATTCCGTCGTCCCACGGGAGATTTCTTCAGAGCTCCTGGTGCAGAAAGGAGGCAGACTACCCCCAGAGCATGCACCACCAGGAAACAGGCGAGAAAGCGGCAGGATCAGCGATACAAGGTTACAGTAGTCGTCTTTTCTACTTTGTTGCGGTTTTGCAGGCGTCCTGAGCAGTCAGCGGTCAATCCTTTGGCAGAAGGTGAAGAGAGAGATGCAGAGGAACTCTGGTGAGCTCTTGCATTCGGTATCTGAAGAATTCCACAAAGCAGAGACCCTAAAGAGCCAGAAAAGGAGGTTTGGCTACCTAGGAAGGAGGATAGGCTAGTAACACAGGTAAGAGCCTATCAGAAGGAGTCTCTGACATCACCTGATGGCACTGGCCACTGAGAGCAGTCCAGTGTGCCAGCAACACCTCTGTTTCCAAGATGGCAGAGGTCTGGAGCACACTGGAGGAGCTCTGGGCACCTCCCCTGGGAGGTGCAGGTCAGGGGAGTGGTCACTCCCCTTTCCTTTGTCCAGTTTTGCGCCAGAGCAGGGCTGGGGGATCCCTGAACCGGTGTAGACTGGCTTATGCAGAGATGGGCACCATCTGTGCCCATCAAAGCATTTCCAGAGGCTGGGGGAGGCTACTCCTCCCCAGCCCTGAAACCTTTTTCCAAAGGGAGACGGTGTAACACCCTCTCTCTGAGGAAGTCCTTTGTTCTGCCTTCCTGGGCCAGGCCTGGCTGGACCCCCGGAGGGCAGAAACCTGTCTGAGGGGCTGGCAGCAGCAGCAGCTGCAGTGAAACCCCGGGAAAGGCAGTTTGGCAGTACCCGGGTCTGTGCTAGAGACTCGGGGGTCATGGAATTGTCTCCCCAATGCCAGAATGCCATTGGGGTGACAATTCCATGCTCTTAGACATGTTACATGGCCATGTTCGGAGTTACCATTGTGACGCTATACATAGGTAGTGACCTATGTATAGTGCACGTGTGAAATGGTGTCCCCGCACTCACAAAGTCTGGGGATTTTGCCCTGAACGATGTGGGGGCACCTTGGCTAGTGCCAGGGTGCCCACACACTAAGTAACTTTGCACCCAACCTTCACCAGATGAAGGTTAGACATATAGGTGACTTATAAATTACTTGAGTGCAGTGGTAAATGTCTGTGAAATAACGTGGACGTTATTTCACTCAGGCTGCAGTGGCAGGCCTGTGTAAGAATTGTCAGAGCTCCCTATGGGTGGCAAAAGAAAAGCTGCAGCCCATAGGGATCTCCTGGAACCCAATACCCTGGGTACCTCAGTACCATATACTCGGGAATTATAAGGGTGTTCCAGTATGCCAATGTGAATTGGTAAAATTGGTCACTAGCCTGTTAGTGACAATTTGTAAAGCAGAGAGAGCATAACCACTGAGGTTCTGGTTAGCAGAGCCTCAGTGAGACAGTTAGGCATCACACAGGGAACACATACATATAGGCCACAAACTTATGAGCACTGGGGTCCTGGCTAGCAGGGTCCCAGTGACACATAACAAACATACTGAAAACATAGGGTTTTTACTAAGAGCACTGGGCCCTGACTAGCAGGATCCCAGTGAGACAGTGAAAACACCCTGACACATACTCACAAACAGGCCAAAAGTGGGGGTAACAAGGCTAGAAAGAGGCTACTTTCTCACACACTGCAACTACTTTGTGAAGTACCCGGGGTTCTATATGCTCTTCAGACACCAGGTAACTCCTCACTGTAGTCACACTGGCTCCTGTGTCTCTCTGAGCTTCTACCCTCTGTCCATTAATGGTCACCCATTGCCTGTACTTTCTAGTGCTCTAAAACACTAGAGTTCTCTGGACCATCTCACTGTCCCCTAGTAAGACAAGGATCATCTCAGCTGGCTCCCACGCACCTGGGACCAACTCCTCCCCAAGCGCTATACTAGCCAAACCCTGGGACTGAGCACCAGTGGATGCTGGTGTACTCTTTGGGCATTTAGGGTCCCCTGTCACATCACCCAGCTGGTCACATGCATAACACTTACGTAGGGGACCCCCTTCCACAGGTTTCCTTTTGGAGAACCATGGGTTCTTTTCACTAGGGGGCTGGGAATCTTTACCCTGGGAAATAGGTTGGGGCCCTTTAAAGAATTCCCCCTGTTTACCCTTACGCATATTTTCTTCTGACAGGGACCCTGCCCACCCTTAGCATGGTCTCCCCCATACCTCTTCTGGACCCTGGTGGTCTCCCAGCGGTCCGCTTCCTGCGTAAGCTTCTTGAGTTAACTTGCTGTCAATTAGGTGCTGGAGCAGCTCTGGAAAACATAAACTGTACATGTGCTCCCAAGCAATCAAATTGTAAGGCCCCTCATAATGTGTTACCTTACTGCCCGTCACCCAACCATCCAGTGACCTGCAAAAAGAATCAACACATTCCAACTATGCTTTTGTATTCCTTCTTCTTATAGGACCTAAACTTGTCCGTATACTGATTAGGGGTGAGACCATACCTTGTGATCAGGGCGTCCTTCATGATAGGGTAGGTGAGTCCCTGGGGATCCCCTAAGGATGTCAGAGTACCCCTCTCTTCTACCTCAAAGTGCTTCCACAGGCCTGCCCACCAATGAGCTTAAGGTACCAGATTCATATGGAGAGCAGACTCATACCCTTGAACCACAACAGTATCATCCTCCTTCTTGTAATCCTTCACAAGGTCCTTAGGATTGTGCAACCTCCTCTCAGGCAGCACTGTGCTTTTGCTGCCACCATCTCTGCTAGACTGGCTCTTCTGATCCATCTCTGTTAAACTGAGCTCATGAGCCAGTAGCATCTTTTTCTCCTCTATGGCTAACCTTCTCTCCTCCATTTCCATTTCCATTTTAAGTTTCTCTAACTCCAGCTGATGAACCCTCTCTTACTGTCTGTCCTGTTCCTCTTCAGGAGTCAGACCCTTAGATGAGACACTGCTACCTGCCCTGGAGACCCTCTCCCTGGACATAACAGGCCCTCCCAGTATACCGTTGTGAATGGATTGTTCTTCCTCTTCCTAATTCTCCTCCTCTGTGTGCCCTTCAGCTTCCTTGGTGGTCATGCAGGCCCTCAGTGCCTTTTGCAGCTCCTCCTTCCTGGTGGAGCCCTTAATGGGACAGGCAAGATATTTGCAGAACTGCTTTAACTGAGCTTCACCTCTCCAGTTTCCCTAAGTCAAAAGCAGCTCCTGTTGATGCATCTTCAGATTGAGACGTGATCAAAAGTCAACAAAAGTGCAAAGTTCCAAAGGCAGCAAACAAGTTCCCCTATGAAGTTAAAAAAAGGTCAATCAAGGATCCCCAAAAATATGGAAGTAGGGAAAAGCAATCCAAAGAGAAAAAGCCAAAACAAGCTGTATGTGGTGACATAGTGGTCTGCACTGAAAACAGTAGTGAACAATTAATCACTGTATGTCAAGTACAAATACAAGTCCAATCCCAGCCGCTGATAACCAGTGTTAGAAATGGGGTCTTTGGTTGGCAGTCAGGTTACCTTCTGTCCAAGCAAGGACCCTCACTCTGGTCAGAGTAAAGGAGAATCATCCTCAGTTAACCCCTTTCACCCCCTTGGTAGCTTGGCACGAGGAGGCAGGCTTAACTTCCAACACGCACAGCATTCAGTGAAAATACTACAAAATGACACAACACAGGTTTAGAAAAAGAGAGAATATTTATCTAACCAAAACAAGACCAAAACAACAAAAATCCAAACATCCACAAGACAAGTTATGAATTTTCAAAGAATAAGAGTCTTAAATCCTTTAGAAAACAGTGAGAATGTTTTTAGCATACAAATGTACCTAGGTAGAGTCAGAATAAAGCCGCACAGGCGAGTGTGCGTCTAAAAGGGCCAGCGAAGTGTGAATTTCTCACTCGTTAGCGAGACCGTGTGTTGTTCCTCCTCTGGTCGGGTCAGCGTATGTCTTTTCTTCTCTCCTGCAAGAGACCAATGCATCGATCCGGACAGGCACCTCCGGTCCGGGCAGGCTTCGCATTGTTTTTCTGCACCCAGCGATGTTGCATTGAAAATCTGGTCGCACAGTATCACAAAACTGCGCTGCGAGGGTTGTGTATAGTTATTAGCCTCAGTCAGTGGGTGTTTCACATTGTTTCTTCAGCTGCATTGCATTGATCTTCCAGCTGCAATGCAGGTGGAGCATTGATTTGAGCCGCGAAGCCGGTGGCACATCGCTTATCAGCCGCGTCACGGAAGGTGCATTGAAATTTTCCCGCACTGCGGTTTGTGCATGAATTTTCAATCTTTGTCTGCCAGCTTCACCTTTCTAGGGCCCAGGAACTGGATAGAGCACCACTTGGCAGGGCAGGAGTCTCAGCAGAGAGCCCAGAGGTAGCAACTGCAGGATAGCTCAACAAAGCACAGTCAGAGGCAGTGCAGCTCTTCTCCTTAGCTCTTCAGTTCTTCTCCTTGGCAGAGGTTCCTCTTGATTCCAGAAGTGATTTAATGTTCAGGGGTGTTGGGTCCTCTTCTTATACTCCTTTATGCCTTTGAATTAGGCCTACTTCAAAGGAAAGTCTCTCTTGTTTGCAAAATCCTGCATTGCCCAGCCCATGCCAGGCCACAGACGCACACCAGGGGGTTAGAGACTGCATTGTGTGTGGGCAGGCACAGTCCTTTCAGAAGTGAGTGACCACTCCTTCCCTCCCTCCAAGCACAGATGGCTCACCAGGATTTGCAGGCTACACCCAGCTCCCTTTGTGTCACTGTCTAGAGAGAGGTGCTAACAGACCAACTGTCAAACTAACCCAGATAGGGAATCCACAAACAGGCAGAGTCACAGAATGGTTTAAGCAAGAAAATAACTACTTTCTAAAAGTGGTACTTTCAAACACACAATCTCAAAACCAACTTCACTAAAAGATGTAACTTTAAATTGTGAGTTCATAGACCCCAAACTCCATATGTCCATCTACTCCCAAAGGGAATCTGTGCTTTAATAAAATTTAAAGGCAATAAGAGAGATAGGCCTTGCAACAGTGAAAACCAGATTTGGCAGTATTTCACTGTCAGGACACATAAAGCACATTAGTATATGTTCCATCTTAAACATACACTGCACCCCGCCTATAGGGCTACCTAAGGGGTGTCTTACATGTCAGAATAGGGAAGGTTTGGGCCTGGCAAGTGGGTGCACTTGTCAAGTCGAATTGACAGTTTAAAACTGCACACACAGACACTGCAGTGACAGGTCTGAGCCATGTTTACAGGGCTACTAATGTGGGTGGCACAACCAATGCTGCAGGCCCACCAGTAGCATTTTATTTACACACCCTGTACACCTCTAGTGCACTGTACTAGGGATTTACCAGTATATCAAATATGCCAATCATAGAAAGCCAATTATACACACATTTTACATAGAAGCACTTGCAATTTAGCACTGGATAGCAGTGGTAAAGTGCCCAGAGTAACAACAACAGCAAACATCAACGACCTGGGAAAGAGAGGCAAAAAGTTAGGGGAGACCACACCAAGGATGCCAAGTCTAACAGTACTTCACTCATGGCTGGCATTATATATCATCTCCCCTATTTCTTGTTTAGTTTGAAATACATCTGCATTGTACCCACATGGAAAAGACTAATAAAATGTAATTAGCAGCAATAGTTCCACTTGTTTGTGTTGCTAAGGGGGAATGGACCGCTTATCTAATACACTGAAAGCATAATGAATAGAAGTTTTTTTTTAAAGAATTTTAACAACGGTGTGACTGGACAAACTTTTCAAAGGAGAGCTGCAAATATTTGTGTTTTTCCTAGAAATTTCAGTGTAAATGAAAAATATTCACAGGTCCCTTCGAGTTCCAGATCTTGCCACAGTGGAGTTTCTTTGTGAAAGCGTTCTTGTGGAGGAAAAAACCTACCCTCATTGTAATTAATCATCCTTTCTGTCCATTGAAGTAACTTGGTTGTCATTGCCCTCCCAAACATCAAAGTTGCAGGGCTTTCACCTGTGGTTGAGTGAGGAGTTGAACAGTAAGCTCTTAGGGTATAGGTCAAAACAGTTTTACGGTCGAACTTTTCCAAAAAGGCATCCTGAACAGCTTTCTTTAATGTACTCATGAAGCGTTTGACAAGCCCATTAGCCTGTGGCCAAAGAGGTGTGATTTTCTGATGCTTCACATTGAGGGGACTGAGAAAGTCTTTAAATTCTTAGCTGTTGAAAGGTGGGCCATTGTTTTAAGATCACAGGAATACCTCATGTTGCAAACATGCTGTCTAATCAACAGCAATTCTTTCTAATGCATGCTTAGACAACTCTGGCATGCGTTAGAGGTATTGAGTGGTTTTCGATGACAGGCAGTTGCATTAATAACAGGCCTTCAACTCGCTTTGATCTCTTTCATCGAGATGAGGAAACCAAACTCGATCTCGGAAAGCTCACTTTGTAGCAACTATTCCACAATGTCCTTCATGGGCCACTTCAATTATCTGTTGTTGCAGACTCTCCAGAATAACAATTCTCGAACCTGCCAGGATAATGTATTCTTGAGTCACTGACAGTTCATAGTTGACATTCTTGAACTTCTGGTAGTCACTGTCACTGGGTAAAGGTTGAGTTTGCTGGTTCCAAGACTGATGTGTTATAATGTCTTTCAGTTTTAACTTCACTATCTTGACTCATGGCCGTGTTAATTTGCTCTAACGATTTAGCAGTTAATGTGTTTGATTTCACAGTGAAGTTTATATAGGCTTCAGCTGTCTTGGAAGGGGTACCCTGATACTGTATAGGCACTCTAGAGAAGTAGTAAGTAGGGTGTTGATCTTTCCCTGGACAATGCACAATTGTAATCATAGACCCCAATGTTCAATGCAGGAAGGCATTTTGGCTTTTGGATTGCCAAAGATGGTCATCACTTTTTGATGATCTGCCACAAGTGTAAAAGGCTTTCCATATAGAAATACATGGACTAAACTTTCTTTTTCAGGTTGTGAATAAACATGTTCAGTTTAGGAGAAACGTTTGCTTGCATGGGCTACAATATGTCTTTTAGCTTTTGGGTGTCTGTGCTGCGCAAGGATTGCGCCTAAATCGACTGGGCTAGCATCAACAACTTTTGTAAATATGCCATTTCAGTAGAGTTCTCGATAGCTTGTTTGATTCTCTTGAAGCTTTGCTCACGTTCAGGTGAGCAATGAAAGGAAACATACTTTTTCATCAAGTCTCATTGGAGCACTCACAGTGGCAAAGTTCTGTATATATCTGGAACAGTAACCAGCCATGCCATGGAATGAATGAACGGGGACTTGCAGTTGACAACGCTTGCAGTTTAGTGGGAACAGGTGCCATACCCCCATCAGAAAAAATTTCGCCAAAGAATTTTAGCTTTGTTTTATTGAATTCACATTTCTCAGCATTCAAAGTTAAACCTGCGATGACCAATAAAGAACACATTTGTTTGAGAGCTTTATTGCGTTCCTTCTGTGTAGCTCCGAAGACTAATATATCATCACTATAGTTAAGAGCATTCATGACAGGCTGCATGATACGTTGAAAGACATCTTGAAAAATCTGTGCCGCTGATGACACATCAAAACTGAGGGCCTGATTTAGATCCTGGCAGAGGGGGTTACTCTGTCACAAACGTGACAGATATCCTGTCCGCTGTATTATAATCCAATTATATCCTATGAGTATCATGATATGGCCGAAGGGATATCCATCACATTTTTGATGGGGTATTACCCCAGACAGGACCTAAATCAGGTCCTTTGTCTTTTGTTTCAAAATAGACCAACATGTGTAGAAAGGGTTGTAAAGTACCTGCAATTCTCCTCAAGGTCCAACTGATGATATCCCTTATTTAAATCAAGGTGATAGAATACTTTCACACTATTCAATTGAGTTATCATGTCAGCAATGTACGGACCTGGATGTCATTCTCTTTCAATTGCCTTGTTCGCCTGACGCATATCCACACAAATGTGCACAGCTCTTTCACTGTCCTTTTTGGGTCACTATAGGAGAAACCCATGGTGTCAGACCAGGAGAATGTTCAATGATACAGTGTTTAGGTAATGACTCAAGTTCCATTTCAACAGCTTTTTGTAAATGAAATGCAAAACTTCTGTGCCAATTGCACTTTCATAGTCTTAATTTCCTAACCCCTGAAACAAAGAAGGGAACTGACTTATTAGTTTGTGATGAGCATTCATGTTGCAGTTCTCTGAGATCAGTCCCAAATCAGCAGCTGTGCTGAAAGTGAGTAAACAGACACTTGATGCCATATTTCGAAGCACATGAATGGGCGCTTGCACCTTTGTCTTCTTGTGTTTCATCATCGCTACAAAGGAACCTTGACCTTTCCTGGTCAACATCTGTTGCCCTCCCGAGCTCCTTTTGCTGCTGCTGCCTCTGCCTTGGGAACAAACTGAAAGCCTGCCTGACTCTCAGTTCGAGGCCATCCTCCACCCGGAGGCTCCTGCCTGCATCTCATCCCTGGTGGCCTAATGGCGCTCTACAAGTAAGTATCTTCTGTCTCTCTCTGTCGCTCCTTACACCTGCTTTTATAATTCTGCCTTTCACCTCTTTTTTTTACTTAGTTTTTCTTTTTTCTGTCTCTTCTCTTACCCTCTCCCTCAAGCGCTGCTGCTGCCCCTGGGGCTCTGCCCCCCTCCACCCTGTGAAGTGCTTTTCCCGCCCTCCCACCACCAAGCTGACCGGACCACCTGGCTCCCTCGCCTTCTTAATGGCGGCTGCAGTGCTATGAGAGGCCGACTCCACTGACCTCCTGTCAGCATCTGTTGCCCTTCCCAGCTCCTCCTCGTGCTGCTGCCTCTGCCTTGGGAACGAACTAAGAGCCTGCTCTTAGTTCAAGGCCCTCCTCCACCTGCATGCTCCTGCCTGAACCTCATCCCTGGTGGCTTAGTGGCCATCTACAAGTAAGTATCTTATGTCTCTCTCTGACTCTCCTTACTCCTGCTTTTATACTTCTGTCTTTTACCTCAGGTTTTACTTTGTTTTTATTTTTTGTAGTCTTTTTTGTTATTTTTCTGTCTCTTCTGTTACTGTATCCCTCCTGCGCCGCTACTGCCCCTGTGACCCCGCCTCACCTCACCCGTGAAGCACTTTTCCTACCCTCCTGTTTCCCAGCTGATCAGACCCCCACCTCCCTCCCCTTCCTAATGGTGGCCCCGCGCTGCTGGCACGCCAAAGGCACACCAAATGCAAGCCCTGGACCGCGCCTAGCACCATGGACCCTGGTTCTCGCCCCATCCATTGGTATGACACCACCACCCACAACCCAGGAAGATCCACAGCCTGCCACAAAGCCAACCCAAGGAACACCCATGGACCTTTTTGTCCGCTCCAA
Organism: Pleurodeles waltl; assembly: GCF_031143425.1. Classification (NCBI taxonomy): domain Eukaryota; kingdom Metazoa; phylum Chordata; class Amphibia; order Caudata; family Salamandridae; genus Pleurodeles; species Pleurodeles waltl. The sequence goes on from NC_090449.1 coordinate 855,055,500, forward strand.
CACCCTCCAAGGACCACCCCATGTTCCCGCACCAAGCACGGACACCCACCTCAAGCGCATAATCCTCAACACATCCTCCCTCAACAAAAAACATGCAGTAGAAGTCTGGTACCTCCTTGACTCAACAGCCCCGGATGTTACCTTCTTCACGGAGACCCGGATCACCTCCACCGCTGCCTCAGACATCTACATGACCATCCCAGACAACTACAAGATCATCCGCAAGGACAGTGCAAACTGACCTGGAGGAGGCATTGCCGTAATCTATAAGAACAACCTCTGCCTGACTACCAGCACTCTGTCACAGTCTCAGTCAACGCACGAGAACCTACAATTCCAGATCCAGACCAATCGAAACCGCTCCCTACATGGTACCCTCATCTACAGGCCACTCGGACCCCGACCCCAGCTCTGCAAAGACATTGCTGTCCTCATCACCCCCAAAGGACTCACCTCTTCCGACTACATCCTACTCACCAACCTCAATTTCCACCTTGACACCCTCGATGAACCCAACACCTCAAACCTCCTGGACAAGCTCACAACTCTCTGCCTTGAACAACTCGTCAATATCCCCACCCACAGAGCCGGACACATTCTTGACCCCGTCTTCTCAGCAGGGGACAACATCAGCATCTCCCACACCTCCGAACACCATTGGACCGACGAAAAGTGCATCCACTTTATCTACACAAAGAACACCACATGCCATCACACACCCTGTCCTCCTGGAGACACTGGGGCAAAGTCACAGAAGCACAGATCACCAACGCTCTAACCACTCCCACCGGATGCAACGGACATTAATGAAGGCGCAGCCAACTCTCACCCATGGCTCTCAAACTGCACCGAGCTAGTAGCCCCCCTAAGGAAATCAGCAGGGAATCAACAGAGCAAAACACCCAAGTGGTTTATGCCAGACCTACAGGAATCCAAGCATGCCGTCAGAAGATAGGAACATAAATGGAGGCTCAGCAAATCCACCGAAGACCGCACAGCCTACAAAATAGCAGTCACCATACACCACCGGAACATCAGACCCACTAAAAAAGCCACCTTTCAAGCACGCCGCAACACCAGCACTCACAACAGCAAAGAGATCTTCACCATTGTCAAAGAATTCACAATCCCCGGGGCAGACACCTCATCCATCCCTTCCTCCCAAGACCTCTGCGACGACCTCGCCAACATCTTTCACTGTAAGATCCAGGACATATACAAAGGCTTCAGGAACCAAAACCCACCAGCACCGCTCACCACTACGGACCTTGCACCCACCAGATAATGAATGCCTGGACCCTAATCACCATAGAGGATACCCGCCCTCATACATCCTCAACTTGGTCAGCGCCTCCATAGTACCGGAGCTCTGCCGAACCATCAACCTGTCCTTCAAGACTGCCACATTCCCCTCAGACTGGAAACAAGCTGAAATCATCCCACTACTCAAGAAACCCACCGCCGACCCTAGGGAGCTGAAGAACTACAGACCCATCTCTTTGGACCCTTTCCCAGCCGAGGTAATGGAGAAGGCCGTCAACCAGCAACGCACTGAGTTCCACGAGACACACTGTCTCCTAGACCTTTCCCAGTCCGGCTTCAGAAGCAACCACAGCTCTGAAACCACACTCTTGGCAGCCACCGATGACATACGCATCATACTGGACCATGGTGGCACTGCCGCACTCATCCTCCTCAACCTCTCTGCTGCATATGACACCGTCTCCCACTCCACCCTCTGCAATAGACTGCATGACGTTGGCATCTGAGACTAAGCCCTATACTGGATCAGGTCCTTCCTCACTGGAAGAACACAGAAAGTCAGACTATCACCATTCACATCAGAACCTAAAGACACTTGCTGTGGAGTGCCCCAAGGATCCTCACTCAGCCCAACGCTTTTCAACATCCACATGGCCCCACTCACCAAGATCACCAGACAACACAAGCTAAACATAGTCTCCTACACTAACAACACACAACTGATTCTCTCCTAGTCTGAGGACTCTGCGCAAGCCAAGAGGAACTTCCACAACGGGATGAGAGCAGTCTCTGCCTGGATGGAGGCCAGCTGACTCAGGCTCAACTCAGACAAGGCAGAGATCTTTGTGATTGGCTCCACCCCTTCTGCCTGGAACAACTCCTGGTGGCCCACCGCACTTGGTAACGCCCCTCACCCTACGGACCATGCGCGCAACCTGGGCATCATCATGGACTCAACACGATGAACCGCCAAGTTAGCACGTCTTCTCACCAAGCTTCCACACCCTCTGTCTCCTGCGGATGATCTTAAAATGGATTCCCCTGACACAAGGAAGACAGTGACCCATGCACTCATCACCAGCAAACTATGCTATGGCAATGCACTATTTGCAGGCATTGCCAAGAAACTTCAATCAAGACTACGAGTCCAGAATGCAGCAGCCAGACTCATCCTGATCATCACTAAACACAGCCGAATCTCCTCCCACCTCAGAGACCTAGACTGGTTCCAAGTCAAAAAGCGCATCACATGCAAACTCCTGATCCACAACTTCAAGGCACTGCACAACATAGGACCAGCATACCTTAACCACCACCTCACCTACTACGTACCCAACAGACGTCTCCATTCTTCCCAGTTCGCCCTTGCAGCCTTGTCCAAGATCCAGAAAAGTACAGCAGATCGCAAGACCTCAAGAAGTGGCTCTTCGAAAGAGCAGCACGCCTTCATTCAGCACCTTGAGACCCTATGGGTGATTAGCCACTCTTTACAAGTCCTGATCTATTGATTTGATTGATTGTCGATAAAGCCCAAGTATATATTTTTGTTTTCTATGGCATTAGTCATGCAACAACTCACAACTCACAAAACAGCAAGGAACTCTTTACCATCATCAAAGAGCTCTCCAAACCCAAGGCCAGCAACCTTGACCCCATGCACACACAAACCCTCTGCGACTCCCTCTCAGATCAATTCCACCACAAAATTCTAGACATACATAACAGCTTCGCACCACACACGCCCCCCTCTCACACCACTCACCCCCCGCACACAAACCCACCACACACACCACACAACCTACTCACCACCTGGGCCCCCACCACCGACGAAGAAACTGAAACCACTATGAACTCTATTCACTCTGGCTCCCCCTCCGACCCATGTCCCCACGGTATATACAACAGAGCCAGCCCCGCCATCGCCCCCATACTCCGAGCCACAATCAACAGCTCCTTCGAAACCGCCACCTTCCCAGACCTATGGAAACACACAGAAGTCACCGCACTCCGAAAAAACGCAAAGCCAACCCAGACGACCTCTCCAACTACCGCCCCATCTCCCTCCTCCCCTTCCCAGCCAAGGTTACGGAAAAAATTCTCACCTCCTTCCTCACCAACAGAACCCAAAAAGTCTGACTTCCCCCCTTCCAATCGCCCGCCACCAAAATCACCTGCGGAGTCCCCCAAGGCTCCTCCCTCAGCCCCACACTATTTAACATATACATGACCCCACTAGCCAATATCATCATCAAACCCCATGGAATCACCACCCTCTCATACCCCGATGACACTCAACTCGTCCCCTCCCTCACCCGCAACCCCAACACTGCCAAATCCAACCTACACAACGCACTCATCGACACTGCCACATGGATGACAGCCAACCACCTGAAAATCAACTCAAGCAAAACCGAAATAATCCTCTTTGGCCCACACAAAAACACCTGGGACACCTCATGGTGGCCCACCACGCTAGGCACTGCACACACCCCCGCCAACCACGCACGCAAACTCGGCATCATCCTGGACTCCTCCCTCTCGATGACCCAACAAATCAACGCTCTCACCTCCTCATGCTTCAACACACTCCGCATACTGAAAAAAACATTCAAATGGATCCCCACAGAGACCAGAAAGACTGTCACTCACGCACTCATCATCAGCAGACTTGATTACGGAAACTCCCTCTATCCTGGCACCACTCTAAAACTCAAGCGCAAACTACAGCGCATCCAGAACTCAGCAGCACGACTCATCCTCGACCTCCCCTGACACGAACACATTTCTCCACACCTCAAATCCCTCCATTGGCTCCCCATAGACAAAAGGATCACATTTAAGATCCTCATCCTCGCACACAAATCACTCCACAACACAGGCCCTGCCTACCTCAACGAAAGAGTCACCTTCTACACCCCCACACAAAACCTCCGCTAAGCCGATCTCTCTCTCGCCTCTTTCCCCCGATTCAAAAACACCACCACCGGGGCAGATCCTTCTCCTACCTTGCACCCAAAACCTGGAACGCCCTCCCAACCCACCTCGGCAAGACCCAAAACCTACTTCTTTTCAGGTAGAGCCTCAAGACCTGGCTTTTCGAACAGTGATCCTCCAAGCCTCTTTCCCCACTCCATCCCCCCAGCGCCTTGAGACCCTTGCGGGTGAGTAGCGCACTTTAGAAATCTCTTTGATTGATTGATTGATTGAATGGAGAAAGATCATTATATTTCTCCTCAGGCATAATGTTGATCGACAAAACACTGCCGATAATGAAAGTTATTGAACAAGCGCATATTTTCAGAGTAATGTTAGGACAATATTTGAATGACTTTGAAGCCTTTTCATGTTGACTTTTCTTCACATGCTGCCAGTCCAACATATGCAAATTTTTCTGAGGTAAACACTGCCATTTTTCAATCATTGTCTTTACTTTCACTTGAGATTGATACTGAAGAACTTTTTGATGATGAGTTAGATGAAGATTGACTTTGTTTCCTGTTGATTTGTCTCAGTTGGTGTTGTCGCTTGGCCATGTGGATGAGCGCTGAATGTCACTTCTGGAATGTTCAGGTGGCCATTTTGTCTTCCCATCAGGCCACACTTGCATTTTCCTTCACCTTGCAAACCATTACAAAATGATTCCCCTTCTCATAGCTTTTGCAAATTTGTCCATTAACAGGACATTTACCTTTGTGTGGAAATGACAATCCACACTTGAAACACAACTTCTGTGGAGACATCACCTTGTGTCCTCCAGCTTTGTGCTTCTTCTTACTTTCATGTTCATGACTGCCTCATTTGGGGCACCTCCACCCTCCATGTCAGCAGCTTGTTGATTGGTGCACTCTTCAGCCCTTGCATCCATGAGAACTCGCTCTCGAGTCTACAGTGCTTTATGAGCGTATTCAGTCTCTCAACCAATTTGTCTATGGTTTCACCAACTCTCTGTGGTTCTTGACTGAAAAAGTAACTTTCGTAATCTGCATTCAGTATTGTGTTGAGCTTGAGATTCAATATAACTTTATTAGCTTGTGGCATTTTCTTAATGACTTCTTTTACACCTTCACCAGCAAGATTCTTGAGGTATTTGATAATCTTCTTGTTATCTGTTTCTTCTAGCGCATCAATGAAATCCTCAAATGTCTCTATCGAAGCAGTCCATCTCTCGCCAATATTCAGTTTTTTGGATGTATCAAATGATGGCGGTTGTTTCAGGAAGGTAGTAGCATTAGAACTGCTTACAGCATTGGCTGACACTGAAAATTGAGTTCTCGCCGATACTGTCAGCTGTCCACTAGTACCCAGTTCCTCCATAATATCTCTAAGGCCCTGTAATGTGCTGGCTATTGGGACAGTCAGTGGCACTGTAACCTCATTCTTGGTCTCCATTGTAGTCCATCACTTTTCTGGAGACTTCTGGAATTGTGCTGAGTTGCCACCCTGCAACTTTGATGGTGTGCTGTTCAGGTATGTGACAGCTTAGTAAGCAGAACTCAGTAAGCTTCTTCTTAGGTCTCCTCACCCACTGCTGAGGTTGTAGAGATCTTCTTCTTGAGGCTCTGGTAAGTGTAACAAAAGATTGCTTTATTATTAATTGTTTTGCCAGCCAGCACTTTTGTGTATTCTACTCACTTTTGACTGTAATAGTTTCAGCGCTTCTTTTCTGTATCTGTTTGTAACACCCTGCAGCATTATTACTCCATACACTGCATAGCTTTATATTGTGTAGGAGGGCAGCACAACTCTTTATGGCCTTGCCAGCAGATTCTTAGCCAATGATGTGTACAGTTCTCAGTGAAGCCTGCTTTATCTTCAAATGCTTCACACTGATTTGAGCTGCACTTTGACTCCACATACGGTAAATGTAGACTCTGCACTTTGATGGACACACATGTGGCACGCATGAGCAGTTCACCTAGACTGGTAGAGCACAGTTGATCTTCGGGTTACTTCCCCCCTATCTCGTCGCCAGCTGTACCATCTTCCCCAGTCAGGACATTTGTCAATAACTACGCCACAAACTGAGCTATATACCATACATCTTTATTCGTCTGCTTGTAACAATGAACTCAGCATTCCAAGCCTGCATTCACTGTGGCAAGTATTAACACTTACATCTCAGTTCTACTGAGTCCTTCAGGAGCCAAGAAATGTCCTTCATTCCTAATTCACATGACACTACACCAAACTCTTGTTTTTCTGATTTAAAGGGATGATTTTCAAAACAAGATATATTTAGCCCCATTGGGACAATTTTCTTCAGTTTCTTCATCTTGGGTTTGTTTTGTTTACAAGCAGCATTTTCAACAGGTCTTGTGGCCTTTAAATGGGCATCTCCTGCTAGGAGCTAGATTTGCCGTATCAGCTTTCTCATCTGTCTGACTAATGCTCATAAACGCCAGTTGACCAAAGGGCCAGGGGTAGTGGAAGTGACATCACAACCTGATTTACCTTTACATTTGGTCACACACACACATGCTTACACATACACACACAGTCACACATACAGACAATCTCTCACAGAAACGCAATCTCATCTGCATGCATGCACACCACATACATTTATCTTAACTGATAGGAAGGGTCATATTCCAGTGAATTGTACTCATTTTTATTACACTAATAGTGAGTAACATGTTATTATTCATTATTAGTGTAATAAAAATTGGCAAACAACTAGGAGATGTTCATAAAGGCATGAAAAATTTGTTTTTCTTGCGCTGATTTTGACGCCTCACTAGGGTTCGCAAATGCAGCGTCAGGGCTCAGAAGTGGCAAGCCAGGGGTCACAGCTGCAATCCCTGATCACCCTTAAATGACATGCATGCTTCTGATGATCCTCTCCTGCGGGAGGGGGCATCTTGCACAGCCCCAGTTCACAGCCAACCAGCCCAACGTGGCACACTCCAAACTGCACTTCTTGGATTCAGAGTCTCCTGGCTGCCTTGCAGAGCACTGTGGGGGGCAGTGGGGTCAAGGTCTTTCCCCCAACTTATTCCCAGGGGGCATTAGGGGGCCAGCAACACTGGTCTTGGAGAGGCCCATCCTAGTCCTGGAAGTCATCAGGAGTCAAAGTCCTTAATCAATCTTTGCAGGGCATTAGGTGGCTTCTTTTTCTAGTTGGGCAAGCTTTCCACCATCATCCCCTCCCAGGTCCAGGATCTTCTCAACTGTCTCTCCCATGTGCAGGGGTTTTTCACAGGGGATGGGGTGTTCTAGATTCAAGGCACCCCTGGCCAGTGTGGGATACCACATCATCCCCTGAGCCCCGTTCCACCATCCTGTAGAGCATTCATGAACAATCTAACATGGTGACTTCAATGTTTCTCTGAGAAGAGCTCCTCTGAGGGCCTCAGTTCCTCCCCTAGCTGCCATCATTGCCTTTTTTGTGTTTCCGTTCTTTATTAAGCTTTTCTCATTACAGCATCAAGAATGATGAAATAAAGATGTACAAACTAACTGCCAGGTAGGGTGAGAATATCAACAAAGTAAAATACAACCCCATGAACCATCAGTAAACAGGATTCCCATTTAAGCAGATAATAAGTAATAATTCAAAGGAGGGGGAAGAAGAACAGAAAAATGCTACCCTTGAAGGGAAGGGTAAAGGAACAAGGAAGGAGGCATGCACTCATAATGAAGAGGGAGAATGGAATGATAAAACACCCAAAAAGAGTAAATAAAATTAGAAGATGATCTCCTATACCAAACCCCTTATAATACGGGTCAATAACATAAGGGGCCAAGACTGGAGAACCTCATTTGGAATAGGATTGAGAACAGGATATATGGATCTACATTGGGCATGAAGTAGAACATGATACACCACAGGCACCTGTGATGTGTTGGTGAGTTCAGAATGTTAATCTCTGAGAAAAGAGCTCAGACTGCTTAACATATCTGCAAATTGCCCTTTAGCTTAGAAATGAAGTGCTCAAAACTTGCCATATCATGCATGTTATTCAACCAGTTCTGATAAGTGGGTATTAGGATTTATTTCCAAAGACACAGAATCACCAAGATAGCCACCCCTAGGGCAGTGGAAAGCCACCTATTAACATGTTGGATCACTGAAGGGAGTTCAGAATTTTCATGCAAGAGCATTATGCAGGCAGACACATGGCTATCTACCCTAAGGCCTTTTCTCACATGATCCCATCAATCAATCACATTCCCTTAAAATATGGACTATGTCACAGTCCTATAGGCCACCTGTCTAAGAATGTGAGTCCATATGAAGACGGGTATTATGCAACCTTAATGGAGACCGGTGCCATCGGGGAAGGAGTTTGAAAACACTAAAGCCTTCTTCTATAATCCTTTATTATAATCCACCTGTAGAGAATCCCAGTCATCATCCAGGAATTGTGTGTCAAGACAAGATTCCCACCAGGCTCTCAGTGCAGTGGATGGGGAAGCAGAAAAACAGTGATCTAACAGTGTGACATACAACCCTCAGATAGACCCCTCAAAATGTTTCCAGGTGTGGATATACTGAATAATGGGTGATCTGGAGAGGTTAGTATGCATGTTCCTCAGGACATACGATAACGCATGAGACAATTGATTGTATCTCCATGATTGAGACTCTGGGATTGCAAACTCCCTTTTCAAGTCGAGTAATTATTTGATAAAACTATTAGCGATCAGGTCCTCAGTGTGTTAAATACCATGATTAATCCAGATGGTCCAATGAATATCTTCCCCACTAACAGTTATTGCCACATTTCGCCACAGTGGGGCTTTAGCATGAATGTGACTTGGGACATGTACCAGCCTGTAGGCCCGATGCCATGCATTTCCAAAGGTTTGTCTGATTGGGGTCACAAAGTCAGCAACTGGAGGTCTCAAAGTGTAGTAAACAGACAGATCTCTGGAAGATTACAAAATATGGTGCTCTAGTTTCACCCATAATGGTGTGACCCTAGAAGTAAGCAATGAATGCACAGTGTAGGCCAACTGTTGTGCCAACTAACAAGCCTCCAAGTGGAGAAGACATAAGTTTCCCTTCTCCGATGTAGAGTAGTGTTTTGCTCCTTTAAATCTTGGTCTTTCAAACCCCTTCTGTTCTAGTGGGCCAGTCCAAGTGTAGTATGGCAAGCTAATTGTCAGTTGCAGATTACTTCCACACTCCTTCCTTTCTCAGGAAGAGCCTGTCACTTATAGTTGCTCCTTTTGTGTGGAGAGGCTTTTGTTGTCTCTGCTGGAGATGAGACTAATTAACTTGGCCCAGTAGAGAGGACAAAGGTCTGGAATCTGATTATGAACTGAGTCACAGAAATATGACAATTCCTGCAGTCAAGTAAGATGTGGATGTAGTGCATTGGGAACTGCAAATTCAAACTTGACATGCATGTTTTAGCTGAGTTTCATACTTTGCTGGACCCTGTAGTCCTAAATGGAGTGAAACTGTATTTTAGGGCAGATTTGCCCATGTGCATAATACAGTGAAAGCACTACAGTTTTTACAGTACGTCCTACGTTATAAATGCCCACTCATACTATAAAGCCTACCTCAGGTCAGCACCAGTCTTTGCAGAGACCCTTCTGAAAAAGGCTACCTGTACAGTGCTGCACATGACAGTATTATCACATGTGTCCACACAATTGTCCAAGGAAGATTGAACCTCCATCGCTTTCCTCCAAGGCTACCTCGAGTCACCCAAGCGGTTAGTTGGCTGACCTCTTCTGTGAGCCACAGTGACAAAGTGACACAACAATCTTCAGCGGTCACGACTGGCACTTTATGCTCTTAGGAACATTTTTCTCTAAAATTTAGTATCTCCAGTTCTACTTTATTAAGCTTTAATCAATTTTTCTAAGATGCTTTGGGATTTTCCTGTGTTGTATTTTCACTTTATTGCTATTTGTGTGCTCCATAAAAACTTTAGACATTACCTGACTACTTTTGTGCAAAGCTACCAGAGGGTTAAGCTTAGGTTAATTTTGTGACTTCTGTGGTTCACCCTAACAAGGATTGGGGTTGTTGCCTGAGTAGAGCTTCAAACATATTGAATATATAACCTTCAAGAAAGTCTTTTAGGATTTAAACCTACCAAGGTACAATGAACAGATATTTGTAATAAATACACTGAACCAGGGAAAGGGAGGGGCTTTGCTGCAAAGGTAAAGGATGATATTAAGTATCAAGAAGGACTTTTAAGGAACTAAAGAACTCTATTTATGTTTGCTTTTAAAGATTCATCAATATTGGAACAGAGTTGAAACGTAATACTGATCCGATTGGTTCTTTTTCCTTCATGGCAATGTTCATCTCAAATTGATGGATAGATTCCCCAAATAAGGTAATTATAGACTGTTTCTAGGGCATTGTTTTGAAAGAACTGGCTGCACCATCCCTTTATATTGCCAAACATAGTTGCTTTGGTTTACAGATTTGCAAATCATTTATAGCACATACTGTGGCTTACTGTTTCAGAGCTCAGAGTCTAGAGATTATCCTCTATACGGTAAAGTATTACCGCCTAGCATGCACAGAACATGGCAGGGATGTGTGCACCTCTATAAAAATACACGCAAATGAAACAAAAAGAAAAAAACGCGATCTGTTGTGAACGTTCATAACATGTCTAAACATGTAAAGGTTTATCATCAAGAAAGGCCGTCAAACTTGTGCTAGCACGAGTGCCATAGGCTCTCACGCATCAGAGAAAAATTCCAGACCAGTCAACCTGGTAGTACAATATAGGTAGTATTGGGGTCAGTGCTTAATTTGTGCTTGTTGTTTCCTGTGCTGAGCACCGGTACTTATTTTTCAGGGCCGGTGCTTATTCTTCTTCCTCAAGCATGTAAGACGAGCAACAGACATGTGGGAAAGACAGAGGAAGAGAAAAACGAAAATGCGTCACAATGGTAGAAAGCAAGAAGCTGCAAAAGTGAGCTGAAAGGGAAGGGAGTGGCTTTAAATGAATTAAAGGGGCCCGAGATGGCTTCAGGATTATGCTGCCTCAGTATTCCGTGCTTGCTCATTTAAATGCAGCAGCCGCGTGTTTAAGAGGAGGGCTTTGGACACTGGCACGTTTTTATTTACAAATTAAGCACTCATGGTAACTCACTGACAACTGCTACCGTGAAGGTAAGGGGAGAATTATACGGCTACACTAACTCATTAAAAGATGCTCCCATCCACCAGAGACTACTTAACTCTAAGACAAACTATTGGTATGACGTTGAGAACTGGGTATGAAATTTTTCAATGGCGCTCAGGGAAATATTTTTTCGATGATGCTAAGGCCTGCCACTGTGTACAACTTCCATAACATGGTGAGTGGCAACCCTAAAAAGGCGATTTATATATATATATAGTGCTTAATTTGTGCTTGTTGTTTCTGGTGCTAAACTCGGGCACTTATATTTGAGGGCCGGCGCTTTGCCTTCTGCCTCAAGCATTTTCTGCGAGCAAAAGACACATATGGGACAGAGGGAGGAAGTGAAAAACGAAAAAGCGTCACAAAGGTAGAAAGCAGGAAGCGGTTAGACTCTAACTAGGTCTTCAAACTTTTTGATGCCGGGATCCCCTCTTAAAAATATTTAGGTGTAAGGACCCTCTCCTGATGTAAATTTCTAGAACCTGGTATTCCTCATCATCAACAATTTTAAACTTCCCCGATTGTATCGGGAGTACAGATTGGGGGACATGGCGGCCAGCTAGGTAGCTGAGCCGCGAGTGCTCCGCACGGGGGCGAGCTGACGCGACGCGGCAGGAGGAAGGGGAGGGGCTTGCCGGGCGCGCTGAATCAGCGCTAGTGCTGGCGGCTCCGACCGAGCTCGGAGGGATTGTTTGATAGATTTCAGCAACCGTGCTTTTTTTTGTGGAGATTTTTTTTTTTTTAAATCATCTAATTCCTACCTCCTAGGAACTCTGGATGGGGGCTTATTTATGGATTTAAACGCTTTGCAGAGGATACACTTTTGGCAGCATCTGACACTTCTACTTATGTAAGAGCCGCTCTTCAAGGTGGTATAAGACTGAAAAACTATTGCGCCTCTGAGTTAGTGGTAGACTTTAAGGCGAGCCCGGCTTCTTGGAGGGGGGACTCTGAAAAATGTTTCTTTTTTTTGTTTTTTCCCTCTCTGTTAGACAGTGAGAGGGTGTAACTCACTGTAACCAATTCTGGCCCATACCTATGTGCGGGCCGCGGTTGCGGCAGGGAAAATCACAAATGAAGGCTTATGTGGAGAGAGGCGTAGGAGGTCTTATTCTACCTCAGGTGTGTGGAGCGAGGCGGTTAGGGGTGTGCGTCAGGGGAGACGCTACACCTCTAGGTGCAGTCTTCGAGGTCCGAGAACACTCTCTGGAGCTGATTTAGCAGAATTAAAGAAGCAAGGAGGAGAGACAACTGGTCCAGCATTAATGTCACCGGTTCAGCATTATTTGAAAGGTCCTCCGGTAGGCGCTGGTAAGATTGGGGCAATACGGAAAGGTAAGCCTGGATCTCGGGGGCCGGAGTGTATTATAACTACGGACAATGTATGCTTAACCAAAAGGAAGGGCCAATCTCGAGTAAAGGAGAGTCTGGGGGAGTTGGAGAACTACACAGGCGGTGACACTGTGGGGAAAAAGTGCTACCCCAGGATCAATAACTAAATACTTGCAGCCAGGGGTGGAGGAGGTAAGTAAGATTCCTCCTGCACCTATGGAAGCACAATTGGCCTCAGGGGGCTCAGCTGTATAGGAACAGGATTCCCTGGAGAAGTGTGAGGCGCAGATGGCCCAGATATCTAAAAGAAGGGGTAGTTTTTTAAGGGGCAGGGAAGATTCCTTGCCCGTACAGGGCCCCCTTTTCGAGTCTAATGCCTCAGTCCTTGTGGAGCCCAGTAATGGGGGGGTGTATGAGCTTTTGCTTTCCCTCACGAAGGAGATTCGGGAGAAGTTTGAGGTTTCCGAAAGTAATCAAGCTAAGATACAGGAAGCGTGCATGGTTTTGGAGACTAAGATTAATCAGTTAACAGATCGGGTTGGCAAGGTGGAGGAGGCCATGGAACAGCAAAAAGGCCAGGTGTTGGCCAACTCTCAAGATATCTTGCTTCTTAAGCGTGGGGGGCGGACTCTACAGGATAAATTAGAGTTTTTGGAGAACAACATGAGAAGAAACAATATTAGAGTTCTTGGAGTACCGGAGGGGGCGGAAGGAGCGGACCTCAAGGGATACTTGATTTCACTGATAAAAGACACAATGCCGGGTTTAGCACATCTGAAATTGGAGGACGATATTCAAAGGATACATCGAGATCAGTTCAAAAAGAACGTGGGTAGGAAATCCCCTAGAAAAATCCTAGTGATTTTTGCCACTTATTCAATAAAAGAGAAGATTTTGTCTGAGGCTTTGAAGGTGGGAAATTGTTTTAAGGATGACTGGTCCTTCAGAATACGGTCAGATGTCTCCAGAGCGACCTTGGACAGACAGTGGGAGCTGGAGAAATTAATGCAAGAGCTTCGCTCCTTGGGGGCAACGGTGCAGTTGAGATTTCCCGCAGCCCTGCAGATTATGTGGCAGAATAAAACTCATAACATAAGAGAGCCAGAGGAGGTTGGGGCCTTTATAGAACAGATAAAGTCGTCGCAATAATGTTATAGTGTTGGTATGATTGGAGATTGCCCGGTGTGTGGAGTGCTCTATGGGATAACTATGGTTGTCCTATTAAAAGAAAGGAGGGTTCCCACGGGTGGTTGGGTTAGGGGTATGAGGGGGTTTGGTGGGGCTTGGGGAGTTTGTTGTTTTGGGTGTGGGAGCATGGTGGAAAAAAAAGTTAAAAATATAAAAGTCCTCAAAATGGGTTTTTCACGAATAAAGATGGGGAGGATTCAAGAAGGTTTTCTAGAGGATGGGTAAGCAGGAGGGTTTACTCCTAAAAATAAGTTCATGGAATATCAACGGGCTAAGGGTCGAGCGTAGAAGAAGAAAGATTTTGGAGTCTCTCAGGCAGGCGGATGAGGATGTGATTATATTACAAGAGACACATCTCTCACGAGAAGAATGGGAAAAAGTGTTTAAAAATACACGGTGGATATCCCGGGGGATAGTGACTAATCAGTTGTGCCCGATCAAAGGCGTTGCTATTCTTTTTAAAGAAAAAATAACTAAGGGATTATACATAGGTGACGTGCACGTAGACTCAAAGGGTAGATGGGTGGTGGCTGAGGTTAGTTTTTTTGGATTATGGCTTACGATTGCAGGCTATTATGGTCCCAATACGGATGACTCCACCCCGTTTATACAACTGTATAATCTTCTTCTGAAAACTAAGTATCTGGTTGTGTTAGGAGGGGACTTTAATATATTGTTGAATCTGGTTTTGGACAAATCCACCACCCGGGCGACGACTAATTCCCCTAGAAGTAGGTCAATGGTTAAACAGGCGATAATTGACTTGGGGCTTGTGGATGTGTGGCAGGTTAAGGGGGGTGTAGGGCCCAGATTTAGTTTTTATAAGAAGAAATATGGGCACAAGTCCAGAATAGATTTTTTTTAATTGCAAAATAGCCTGATAGGGGATGTTTCTTGTATAGCGCCAGAATGGATCAATTAATGTTACTCGAGCAACAATATGAAAAAGCATACTTGAATTTAGAGTGTTTTTTAGAAGGTCAAGAAAGAAAGAAATGGGAAGCCAGTCAGTATGCGCATTATGAATACGGGGAAGGGTGCAGTAAATTACTAGCTTGGAAAGTAAAGTCTGATCATTCAAAGAAACATATCCCTTCAATTAGGTCTAAGGTCACTGGGCAGATTTGTGTAGAAAGATCAGAAATAAAAGCTGCTTTTGTTTCTTTTTTTCAAAATTTGTACTCAGATGAGTTGCAGAATTCTGAGGAGCAGATCAGGGATTTTTTGGATACGGTTAGTTTGCCGTGTCTGGAGAACTCAGCACTACATCTCTTAGAAGGAGAGCTAACTGGGACCGAATTATTTGAAATTTTTACGGGTTTGAAGAGAGGAAATGCATCCGGCCCAGATGACCTCCCGAACGAGTTGTATTTGTTACGAAGGGAAGAATTAATCCCAGTTCTATTGAAATTGTTAAACCATATGTTTTTGGAAGGGGAGCATGCACCGAGTTCTTGGGCGGAGGCGGTAATCTGTTTGATTTTGAAGCCCCATAAAGATCCAACACAGTGTTCTTCTTATCGGCCTATCTCACTACTTAATTCAGATTATAAAATTTATACGAGTCTGCTATCTAAAAGACTGGGGAAGGTCATCCGGGGATTAGTCCATCCAGATCAGAAAGGGTTCATTAAAGGTAGACAGCTACAGGAATTAGTTCATGACTTGCTGGCGGCAATGGATTTGGCCTTAGCAGAAAGGCTCCCTCTGGCAATAATAACTTTTGATGCAGCCAAGGCATTTGATCAGGTAAATGGCTATTTCTGCAGGTGGTTATGGAAAGGTTTGGATTAGGGACCATTTTTATTAGAGCAGTTAAAGAACTATATAGGTCACCAACAGCGAGAATTTTGATTAATGATGTGCTATCACAAGAAGTAGCTATTCTTAGAGGGACACGTCAGGGCTGTCCCTTGTCCCCTCTGTTATTCGATTTATATAATGAGCCGCTAGCAATATTGCTTAGAAACAACAGGGAAATCCTTTCCTTTCAGAGTAAGAGCTGGGAGAAGAAGGTTGCATTGTATGCGGACGATCTCATGATTTACACTAGGGATCTCTCTTTTTCACTCCCCTCAATAAATTTGGTGATAGAAGGTTTTGGTAGAATGTCAGGTTATAATGTTAACGTTGAGAAGACAGAGATTATGTGTTGGAATATGTCATATGAATCCCCGTTAGTTAAACAAGAGATTAGATATTTAGGAGTTCAGATTACAAAAGATTTGGGGGACTTGGCAAGGATAAACTTTGAGAAAATACACTTTGAGACTAAGAAACTTCTTAGAACATGGGCGGCTCTCCCGCTATCTTTAATAGGCAGATCCAATGTATTGAAATTATAATTTTGCCTAAATTCACTTTTTTATTTAATACCATCCCCTTGGAAATTAAGGGTAAGTGGTTCACAAAATTGCAGGGAGATTTGTCTTCGTTTGTCTCGGCACACAAGGGAATAAGGATATCCTGGAAAAACTGTGTAAGAAGAAGGAATGTGGGGGGTTAGCAACACCTGATTTTTATAAGTATTATTTGGCTTTTCAATTTAAGAATAGTAGAATTCTTTTAAACAAAAAGTCAGAATATACCCCAATGTGGGAAGCGTTGACTGCACATGTTGAGGAAGGGGCAGAGTTTTTTTTGTACAAATTTGGTCACCCAAGGTTTTTTTAAAAAGTTAGAGTTAAGATTTTACGGCAGGCCTGTAAGATTTGGCTACAGATTTGCAATCTACTGGGAATAGTTTACTATTCTGGACTAGATCCAATTTGGGATTCACCTGGTACCCCGGTATGTCTCCTTGATAAACTATCAAACCCACTGAAAGTGAGTGGGGTACTACGGTGGGGACAGATTATAGAGGGTGTGAACTTGATACCATGGGCTACATTTCTGAAGAGAGCGGGGGGTCAGTTTCTAAATTTAAGTATTATCAGTTGGCTAGCTGGATTAAATCATTACAAGAAGGAGAAATTGGTAGATCTTGTTGGGAAGAGAAATTAATTCAGAGACCTTTACTTAAGGAAATTGCGTTTTGGTATCAAGCCTTGTTGGAGGCAGTTGAGGAGGATCCCCCTCTCCGGCTCCAGAAATGGGGAGAGGTTTTCCCAAACATGGGTATAATATCGATGTGGCAAAATTCATGTTCAATTATTTGGACCACGGTTAAATCAGCGGCAATGAGGAGGAATCATTTGTTTACTTTGCATAGAGTGTATTGGACTCCAGTAAGGCTATCCCGTATTGGTAAAATCCAGAAAAATTGTCCACGATGTGATGGCACAAATGCGGATGATATCCATATGTCCTGGGATTGTTCTGGCTTAGCTCATTTTTGGGAAGCTGTGCAGAATGTCTTAAATAAGATATTTGATGAAGAAATAACATTGAATTCTGCTCTAGTGTTATTTGGAGTTTGTGATCTGAGAGATCAATCACAGCAACGTCTTTTGTTTGTTTTGATGCTTATTGCCCGGCGGCAAATCTGCCATAATTGGGTACACTCACAACCTCCTACAGTGCAGGAGTGGCAGAACTCAGTAGATCGATTATATAAGTTGGACAGAGCCGGGCCTATTAGTAAAAGAGATGTTTTTTGGGTGGGATGAGAAAATGTTTGTCAAATTCTTACTTGATTGGTGCTTAGTTTGGTTATGAAGTCCGATGATTATATCTGTTCCCCTCTTCTGCGCATCTAGTCCTATTGTCCATCTAGGATACTAGGCGGAGATGGGAAGGATTTGCCAAGGTAATAGGGGGATCCATGGAAAAGAACGCCAGGTGGAATGGCCGTTGAAAAAAATAAATAAATAAATATTAATCATCCACCGTTTCCCACAGCAAATCATTTTTACTGTGAGGAAATATTAAACAGTGTTTAGCAAACCAAAGGTCAGTGAGTGTGGGGGGGTGGCCAAGGGTGTGGCTAAAACAAAGGTCCGAACTTATGAGGAATTGACGTGGGGCAGCGCCGCAAGTCTTCTTGCTACACTGCCCATGCCAATACAAAAGGGCACGAATGGACCGTATTTATGAAATATAGTGCATTTCTGTTCCTTCCCGCTGCGCTGGCGCACAATTGCTGCATAGTGCCAACATACACAGGATTGTATTTGTGCAGGAAGGTGCACCTTCGTGCACAAAAACAATCTAAAGAGGCATTTTACCTCTTTCTACATGTGCGGCAGATAACAACACACATGGAAAGATAAAAAAACGAGAAGAAATTAAAACATTTCTCCTCATTATGCCTGCTCTGGGGAGGCTTAAGGTTTTGGCACTGCTCCAGTTTACATGATTTTGTAAATCTGGGGCAGCGTCAGCATCAAAATCAATTTGTGTTGCATGGGAACACCCACCGCTACACCCATGGAACGCCTCCTTGACGCAAAGGCAATGCAGTAGCTTGCGCTGATTTCCCTTATTCAATATCTACAAGGCCATTCAAAGCCACTCAGGGTGGCTTTGCGTCACCTAATAGGTATGATTGAGAGGCTTGCGCTGCTGGAGTGTCAAAAAAAGTGATGCTCCAGCAGCGTAAGCCTCTCATAAATAAACCCAAAATATTCTCTATGTTTTTTTAAAGTCTTTCACCATCAGGTAGCTACATATAAAATAACAGCGCGCTTAAATGAAAAATAAATAAAATAAAGTTGTTACTCAGTGGGAAAAGCACCATAGTGCATTATGAACCCTCTAGTAGTTAATGCACTGCAGAGGTCTGTGGGTAATCGGAGAGGGTGACAGAACTAAGGGCCAGATGTAGGTACAAAAAAATGTGTGACTCGCAATTTACGAGCATGTGCGACTCGCAAATTGCGTGTCGCTAATAGGAATGCAGGTACAATTTGCGGGGACAAATTGCGACTCGCACCCGGATAGCGAGTCCACTGTCTGCGGGGTCGCTGTTTGCGACCATGCAAAAAACGAACTCGCAAATTGCGAGTGGGTGTCGCAAATTGTGAGTACCATGTAAATTGATTGCAGGTGCTGCAGAACACTCCAGAAACCACTCCAGAACACTCTGGAAACACTTCCTGGCACATGATGATGACATCACAGCCAGGAAGTTTACCAATACACCTGGGAGGAGGGAGGACCACACCCATTTTAAACTGCTGAACAGCCAACAGGAGGAACAGCAGCTACAATGGCAGAAACACCCAGAAAGAAGAAATTAAAATTCTCTGAGAAGGAGCTGGAGGTGCTGACAGAATAATGCTGTCAGCACTATGATGATCTTTTTGGGAAGGCAGCCCTCAATGTGCCTGACTCAACAAAAAAACAACTCTGGCTGGAAATCCAGGAAAAAGTGAACTCCCTGGGGGTCAGCCACAGGAGTGTGGATGAGATCAAGAAGAGGTGGGATGACCTCTGCTCCCGGACCAAGGAGAGGGTGGCAGAAAGGCTCTGGGAGATGAAAGGCACAGGAGGGGGGCCATCATCCGTACCACCACCCACACCCCTGGAGGAAAGGGTGGAGGAGACCCTGGAGCAGGATGCAGTTACAGGATTTGGAGATCTGGACACCTCAGAGCCTACAACATCAACCGGTGAGTACCATGTGATATGCCTGTACCCCCATCAATGCCATACCCTCACCCACCATGTACACAGGGGCATGCACAACCAAGATAGCTCCATTTCAGGGTAGCAAACACCAGAATGATGCATTATGGGCAATGTAGTCAAGTAGGCAGTCAATAGGCAAATGTTTATTAGGAAGTGTGTAACAGATAGTAGACACTGACAGTCTGCTCCCCATGTCCCACAGGTCTCCCACAAGACACCACCACAAGCCACAGCAGCCAGGTGCCAACAGTCAGCCGGCCCCATGAGGAAAGCACAGGAGCTTCCACCACTCCCACCTGCACCACCAACACCATCCCCTTGATGATTACACCTGCTGCAACAGTGGTTCCGGAGGCTGTGCCAGCAACAGCCAGGAGTGCCACGGTACAGCTCACAGGGCATCCACCGCTGCGCAGGCGACGCAGGTTGAGGAGAGCAGGGCTGCAGGCTGAGTCCGGGCGTCCATCGACCACCATGACCGAGGCACAACTGCTACGTGGTCAGCGCCTGCAGAACCAAATGATAGGGAGAATTAGTTGGGTTCTGCACCGCTTTGTAAGGAGCAATGAGACCAGCATGCAGCAGCTCCATGCACAATTGGACGCCATTGGCACAAACACTGGGGACCTAGCCCTGTCCATGCGGGAACTGGTGGCTGGACTACTGTCACAGAGCGAGGGTGGGCGGCGCAGGGACCGCCAGCTGCTCCAGAGGCTGGACAGGATGGCCTCATCAATTGGCAGACTGGCAGTCAACACCACTGGCCTGTCAAGAAGGACAGTCGGCCTCCAAGTGGAAATGGGCCACTTTGCAGGGGATGTGGCAAGAGGCCTGGGCTGGATCACCCATGTGATCGATCTCATGGAGGCACGTCATTTGTCCAGGGTACAGGGGACACCCCCCAGGACAGCGAAGAGGGCTCCACTGTGAGCAGTGTCTCTGCTGGTGACACTAGGGTGCTCCGGAGTGGGAGTACCAGGCAGAGCACTGCAGAACAACCTGGGACCAGCCAGGCTGGCAGAGGCCGCCGTAGGTCATAGACAAAACCCTGTCCCTGATGATGGGGCACATGACGGCAATGTGCCCCATGCATGGTTGGCTTTTTGAAGTCCCTGAACAGTTTATTATTGTAAATAAGTTCTATTTATGCACATATTAAATAGTTTTTTTGTTCCACTTAACAAATTGAGTTTTTGGTCAATAGGTGAGTATGGTTGAAGTTGACATGTACCTTCCAAAGTATTGGGTTGCGATGTGTTCCCGTCTCAGTCTGCCTTGATTTGCGTTGCTCCAATCCCCATGATGGCGATGTGGTTGCTCCTGCTCTTCATCCTCAGAATCTGGGTCTGCAGGGGTGAGAGGTAGCCCACGTCGGGTGGCAATATTGTGCAGGATGGCGCATGCAACAACAATTTTGAATGCTGTAATGGGGGTATACTGGAGTGCACCTCCACTGCGGTGGAGGCATCTGAACCTTGCTTTCAGCAATCCGAAGGTGCGTTCAATCAGGTTCCTGGTCCTCTTATGTGCACTGTTGTGTCGCCTCTCGCATTCATTGCTGGGTGTTAAGAACGGAGTCATTATCCATGGCCGTAGTGCATATGCACTGTCACCTGTTGGGCACAAACAGTACACTGTTAGAAAGTCCTGGTTGGTGTGCACATTGATCTGTGTGTATGTCTACAAGGTGTATGCAGCTCTACCTAGGAGGTATCCGTCTCCAAACTCCCCACGTTCCAGGCGTTGGTGTATCCCACTGTGCCTAAAAATGTATGAGTCATGAGTACTGCCTGGAAATTTAGCTACAATGTCAGTGATGACATAATGGGCGTCACAAACAACCTGAATATTGAGTGAGTGGGTACACTTTCTGTTGCGGAAAAGATTTTCCAGGTTTGCAGGGGGGCATATTTGAATATGTGTCCCATCTACATACCCTATGACATGGGGAAAGTTTGCAATCCGGTAAAAGTCCAGCTTGGTGCTGTTAATTTCTGCCTCATTCCTGGGTAGGTATATGAAGTGAGACATGTGTGTGAGTATGGCATCTAGGAATGCCCTGAGGAACCTTGATAGTGCGCTTTGAGATACCCCACCTGCCACAGCAATGACCCCCTGATAGCTCCCCGAGGCCAAGAGGTGCAGTGAGCATAGCACTTGCACATGCGTAGGGATGGCGCAGCCGCGCAGAGTCTTGCGTTTTAGCTGTGGTTTGGGTAATTCAATTAATTCTAGTATAGCTGCGCTGCTAAGTCGGTATTTGTCATATATCTCTTCCTCAGTTTGCTGGAAGAGTGTCTGCCTTGTTCTGTAAATCTTCTCCTGTCTCTGGCTCCTCCTCCTCCTCTGCTGGGCTGCGTGGACTCTCCTCCTCACTGCTATCAGGTATATCTCCGTCATCTTGAGTAACCCAGATGCCTTCTGGGTCTCCTTTTATACTTTGGTAATGATTACCACCTGCTCTGAGTTAGTGGTAAATGGGACATGCAAACTGGGCTTTTTGCGACTAGTCGCAATTTGCGAGTTGCAATTGCATATGGTTTGCGACTCGCAAATTGCGACTTGCTATTTGCGGGTCGCAAAATGGGGTCGCACATTTTGCGAGTCGGTAACGGCTCGCATCGCTTTTTGCAAGTCGGAAATGGGATTTTTGCATCCCATTTCTGAATTTGCGCAGTCGCAAATAGCTATTCGGGCCATTTGCGACTCGCAAACCTTTGCTACATCTGGCCCTAAATCTTGGTTGGTGCAATTCAGAATAGTGACTTGTGTATTTTTAGTGCTATGAGGTAACAGCCTCTGACAGAAAGCACTGTGAATATGTAAGGCATTATTTTATACTTGCATTACAGACAGTATAAGATTAGCCACTACAAAAAGGTTTAATATAAAATGGTACTTCCAAAATGTGGATTTAAGTAATATCAGAGCATATGCAATACCTTTTTTTTTTTATAACTGTCCCTTCAACACCTCCAGGTAAAGTAAGCGCTGTGTAAATACAATTAAAATTAAAAGCACGTACTTTCACAGCGCAGTTGTTAATTCTTTGCACTACCCTCAAAAAGAATAAATGTTTGTCCTCACAAAGCTTTGAGTGATTCGATCATTTAAAGCTGCTCCTCAGCACCCTTTACATTTGCACATCAGCTCGTAGAGCACGTTTGCATATCATTCTGGAAGCAGACGCCCTCGGATGAAGGTCTCCTTAGCTATCTGTGCGGCTTTGACAGCACAGGAGACTCAAATTAAAGTTCAGCTGAGGCATTTTAAGGATCGGCCGGGGGAATGCGCGATCCCCTTTCCAGGACTCCACGCCCCCCCTGGGGGTCACGACCCCCAGATTAAAGCCACTCCTGCCCCTTCAACTCACTCTAACCGTTAGAGTGAGTTGAAGGGGCAGGAGTGGCTTTAATTTGAATGGCTTCAGGATT
This sequence comes from Pleurodeles waltl, assembly GCF_031143425.1. NCBI lineage: Eukaryota > Metazoa > Chordata > Amphibia > Caudata > Salamandridae > Pleurodeles > Pleurodeles waltl. The sequence continues at coordinate 855,078,397 of NC_090449.1, forward strand.
ACGCTGCTTCAGTAACCCGTGCTCGCACATTTAAATGCAGCAGCTGCGTCTTTAAGAGGAAAGCTTTGGGCTCCGGTACGTTTTTATTTACAAATTAAGCACTGATTGGGGTCCAGATGGCCCCTGTCAACCGTAGGCCCCGGGGTAACTGTTCCAGCTGCACTATTGGTAGCCAAGAACGTGCCATATGCAAATCAAGGACACAAAGATATCAAGCACATCAGCAAAGCTACAAAAAATAGTAATCGGACTACCTTCGCCACTTTAATATGTCACCAAGAACATATATTAATAAACACTGCGTGGATTGAACGGCAATGTTCATAAGACCTCATCTAAATCCTTTGTAGGTGTATTTTGATGAGAGCATATCACGTAAAGATAATCAACCCCAATCAGAAGCATAACAGAACATGATCATAAGAGGATTTTCCTGTTCAAATCAGACTTTTACGTTTCTAGGTCCTGATAGGTTAGGTCATAATGAACATCATCAATTATAAGAGTGACAATATAAAAATACAGTATTTGCCAGAATTATGATAATATTAGGACACACTTTTGTTTTATATTTTTAGTTTAAAAATTATAAAATGAAACAAACGTTGAACGTAACAATATAATGAAGACTTCCTCTCTCTTTGTCCACCTCTCGCTTGCCCCTTAATTTGTAATGACCTTTCATGAAATCAAAACAAGCAACACAACAAAAATCACGAAAGAGAACTAACATGCTTTTCTGCAAACTCAAGAACTACTATGTTAACCATCAGCACACGTTTTTGGTGCAGCAGTGAACTAAAACACATGGGCCCAGATGTATGCACCTGTCACACAATGCATCACCGCACCCAAAGGTGCTGAGCTGCACTGCATGACAGGGAGAGAGAAGGAAAGTGCCAAATATGCAGAGATATGGCTCTTCTCCCTAGTGCAGGTGCCCAATCAGGTAGCCATGCTCCGCAGTCACACATTTGCACCTTGGTGCAAGGGTGTTTGTGTAGTCTTGCATAGGTTTTGTACTGGAAGGTTTTCCTTCCAATACAAAATACTGTGCCTAGGCAAGCTGTAAAACTTTCCTCACCTATACTGTACAGTGCAACACACATGCAAAGTCTTCTCCTTTTAACACTTGCTTCCAAGTGGTGTTTTCTTTTGGACAAACTCGGTCTACTATTGCTAGTAGATAGGGTTTTGTGTAAAAAAAACATAGATGGTTTCATGGGAATGCCCATGTACCACCCATGGGATGCTCCTTTCATGAAAAGTAAATCAAAGCAGTGCTTTGCATTGGTTTGCTTTACTTTTTTTTTCAACAAACGACCACAAATACAAGTTAGCGTTGGTTTGTAAATCCCAAAAAGGATTTTGGGTTTGGTCTGTGTTAAGCAAATAATAAAAACCTGGCGCAAAACCTTTGTAAATATGGGCAGTGTTCCTGAAATGTTAAACAGACTAGTTTAGATCAGATAGGTTAATTGGTGAGAACCTACATAATGTAGCAAAACCGTTGCTTTTTGTCCCTAATGCGAGGAAGGCTCTATCGCACGAAGGTGAGAACATTTGTAAATGTGCCAGGCAGACTTCCGAAAGTATAGGATTCCATCACAATCCTGCTCACCAAACTAATCGATTTATCATTGTTCATTGAGGGCGCAACTTTAAAAAGAACTCACATGTCATAGCCAGGTTTCCAGTGACTAAGCAGCTGAAGGAATATAACTGACAACATCCAAAACAAGATTTGTTGCTTGCTGGAAAATTTTGCGAGAATAGCTGGGTACTTTAATCCGCTTTCATTTTTCATTTTATTGTTTTAGTTTGAAATCGCATGCTTTAAGCATTCACTTCTGCCTTGACCTAGATAATGAGAGGCAATCAGCTCTCCCAGGTGGCCGTACAAGTCAATCAAGGTGTTTGTTCTTTTTGTCTGAGCTCAAACAGGTTCTCACAAGTCTCTGAGGTCTCCTTATTTTGGTTATGACACACACATTTCGAAATATTGCCTTTCCCGTGCCTGGGTGGCATTGCATGTTTGCAGCATGCCCTTAAAGCACACAGATCCAGGGATTCACATAAACGTTCCACATGGTGGAGAGCGATGGGCAGTGAGTGTTAGCGCTGCATGTCCTCCCTGCTTAACCAGGTGTCGGGTGAGCTCATGGTACCCATGCATTGGCTCTGGTCACCTACATGATGGAGAAATAGGGGATGTCTCAAGGGCAAAAGGGTGGCAGCCAAGGCCAGACCTATTGGATTTGAGAATTCTTGTTTCTGCTTGCGTACGCTAAAAAGCAGGGAGGACAATATAATTCTTTCTAAATCAGGGCCCGTTGTTATCTCAGAACATAAGAAATGCTGGCTGTCTTTCCAGGATTTCAACCTGTGGTGCTCAATCTTTAACTGTCTTAGCTACTTGCCAATTAAACAGAAACATCAGAACGTAAATAAGTGCTATGGAAACGCGACTGGAACTCCAGAAAATAATAAGAAAGACAAATGTGTATACATAAACAATTTGTAAACTGCATTAATTACTCCAATCCAGCTAGACATACAATAGCTGCTGAGCACTTACTGCAACTGCCCTTCTCAAGGCCCAGAGAGCTGAAATGAGCAGCAGTCTGCAGAATATTTTACATCCTTTACTAACAGGGGCCAGACCATCACATGATGGCTACATTGCCCATATTAATAAAAGAATCATGCTCTTTGACCCAGACAAAGGAGACCCAGTGCCATGGATCACAGGTCTGATAATGTGATACACATCACATTTTCTTTGTATGTAATGCCATTTGACTGTCCTTTATCCGCTGAAATTCTGTCCAAATTCCACGGAGAATACTGCATGTCAGGGAGCTGACTTTTAATGACAAACTATTCACATAACCTTCAAACAGGATTTCTGTCCAGACCAATCATTGACATCCACGCAAGTCCCTGAATGGCCATAAATGTCATCTGTTTCTATTTTTTTATGACACAACAGTGTGCAACTCGGACTTAATGCACAACTGGATGCTCGCAATCATCGTCGTTGTCACTTTTACTTCTGCTTCAAAATCACATTAGGGATTATTTAGGACAGAAATGTATATCTTTTGAGGTTTGTGCGAACTCGTTAGATATGCAATGTATTCCGAGCCACGTAGACTGTTTTGTGTGAGGTGTTTTTTAAAAATCCATCTATGGCAGAAATCGGCAGCTTCTTTTAATCCCAGCTACGTGAACTGGCATCTCATTTTATACGTTTTCCTTATTTATGTTAAACTATAGACTGTGTTCCTAACCCTAAATCATTTGGCGAGCCATTATTATCTAAGTACGTGGTTAAAAACATTGAAATGCTCCCAGCAACACAGCTAACACAATGCAGGAACACCACCAATAACAATAACAAAGAAAGGCATCTATCAATATTTACTGTGCCATACTTTATTGATGGGGAGCAAGAAATACAAAAACAACAGTTTAAGGAAAAGCTAGTAAGTTTTACTCTATAATAGAACTTTAAAACTTTAGGTCTATGAAAAGATGCGTCGGGTTATTTTTTGACGGGAAATGGGCCTAAATGAGTGAACTGCTTATACGACGCAGATCTTTACAGTACAAACAATAATTACATGAGAAGGCTACTATGCCATTCTGGCAACCTCAGTCCTTTAAAGATCTGGTAAGTGCAAAAGGAGTTCACTAACAGAATATCAAAACCCAAAATATCGGGACAAAAAATATGGAGACAAAAATATCGAACCCAAAAATGTAGTTATCCTATACCTATAATGAAAATGACAAAAATATGGAAAATAATATCATTTCCCACTAGTGTCGAAAAAATAGGCAACAATATTGTTATTTTAAACATACAGTTAAAATAGTAATATTTAAATGTATAAACATGTAACAGCACTTTCATGTAAATTAAATATCTCTAAATAATAAAAAAAACAAAATTATTTAAACACACACAGGCATATATGTATATGTGCCTGTTTATTTACACATATATAATGTAAAACTGATAACATCATATTTTTGAATTATTTTATATTTAAATTTGTTCTCGAATTTAATAATATGAAATACATATATATATATATATATATATATATATATATATATATAATACATACCAATTTATTTATATATAAGATAAAAAAAATGAAAAATACATGTTATTAAAAATAATTTTTTTTATTACAAACATTACTAATTGAAACAAATACAATTTAAAATAGCCAAAACATAATAACAGTAACATATTTTTAAACAGTACATTTGAAAACATTAACTATAGAAAGTAATACACATACTATTCCCCTCCAATCCGTGCAACAGTAATTAAAGCCTTAAATTCAGAAGGGGTAACATTTACTATTCCCACTCCAGTCAGTGCAACAGATGGGAATGCATTGGACTCAGGAGTGGTAAAATGTATCATTCACACTCCAGTCAGTACAACAGTAGGGAAACTGTTGGACTGAGGTGAGGTACAAATTTACTATTCTTACTCCAACTGGTGAAACAGTAGGGAAAGCATTATACTCAGGAGGGGTGAAATTTACTATTCCCACTCCAGCCTCTGCAGCAGTAGGAAAAGCATGAGACTCAGGAGAAGTAACATTTACTATTTCCACTCCAGCCTGTGCAACAGTAAGGAAAGCATTATACTCAGGAAGTCTAAAATGTACCATTCCCACTTCAGTCGGTGTAACCATAAAGGAAAAGTTGGACTCAGAAGAGATAACATTTACTTTTTCCCCTCCAGTCTGCATAACAGTAGGGAAAGTACTTCACTTCAAAAACATACTTTATTTTAATACAATTATTATTGTCATAACTTAAGTTTTTTTTACACAATTTACACATTTAATAATAAACTAAATAATTAGTAATACTTAAAAAATATATAAATTATTTATACTTAATTTACTTCCCACCATGTACAACTACAAACATCACCACAACCCGCTACAAAACTATAAATTACTGTTTTACAATTAAATTAAAAATATAAATAATTTAAAATTACAAACAATATTAAAAAATATTAAAAGTACCCAAACAAAATAAAACATATTCAATTAAAATATCATTTAAACACATAAAGAAACTTAAAAAACAATACTTCTTACCTTAATACAATGATATTTCTGTTAACAATATTTTTGCTCATGATATTTGTTTGACACAATATCAAAAAATCAATATTTGTGCAACTCGATATTTTTGATTCAATATTTTGTCCGAATACGGTGCAAAAGGTAATCAACAAGGTAATTGCATTTTAGGAATGCTCCAGACAACTTTCCAACATCCCACTAAGACATTTTGGTTAAACTGGACTTAATTTATCACTGTCATTTCAAACTTGCCCTCCGATCTATAAAACCTTTGCCTGTGCATTTGGCAGTCCCCTGTCGAGGCACCATATCAAGATCGCCCTAAGTCATATAGAAATATAGAAAGGAAAATGTTTCCCACTGTCTTGTGCTGCAAACAGTGGGGGCCTAATTCACAAAGGCAAACTTAGAAGTGAGGTCTATGTGTAGACCTGAAGTCTAAGGGCCCTATACCCAGAGGAAACATAAACCTGAATTCTAACTTTAGACCTGAAGTTTAAAGCCCTAATTCACAAAGGTAAACTTAGAACTGAATTCTAAGGTTAGATCTGAAGCCTAAGGGCCCCATTAACAGAGATAAACTTAGACATGAAGTCTTTGTATAGAATTGAAGTTGAACCCCTTCTGTGCGTCGGACAGCCAGGACCGATCTGACAACACAGTGGGTGTGTGCACTGGATGGCTCCTAGCTGTCCAGGCACCCACCCACGGTGAAAGCGTGGGCACTCCCCCACGTGGTATGCCCTTGTTCATCCCTCTGGCAGGGATGGCAGCGGAGGTGCTTCTGGGCCTTCCTCGCCTCCCACCGCAGGATGTGATGATGTTAAAGTGTAGTGCGTCAACGTCATCAGAAGTTGCTGCAATGCAGTGGAAGTCATTTCCTTCCAGCACGTCTTTGGAGAAAGAGGTAAGTTTCTCCTGGGGGGGGGGGGTGTTACTAAGAACAAAGAGGCATTGGGGGAAAGGAAAGGGTTTTCCTTTCCTTTGATTTCTCTTTGAGCATTCTTGCAGCACGATCACAATGCGATCATGCAGCAGCAATGCCCACTGAACACCAGGGATTTGTTTTTTTTGTTTTGTTGACTATATTTATGGATTGTTGGAGAGTGGCCCCTTGGGGAAGGGTCACTTCCCTTTGAGGAGCATGTATTTTGGCAGTTTCTGTCCCCCTTGGGAGCAGATCAGCCTCTTTTTTAGGCCCATCTGCCCCCTAAGGGGGAAGAAACCACTAGACACCAGGTAGTTTATATTTTGGCTATTTTGGGGAGCAGCCCCTCGAGCAAGGGTTGTTCGCTGTAGGGGCAATTATTTTGGCCAATTTTGTCCACCTTGGGGGCAGATCAACCTCTTTTTTTAAGACCCATCTGCTCCATGGGAGTCAGAAACCACTAGATAACAGGGATTTTATATTTTGGTGATTTTGAGGAACGGCCCCACAGGCAAGTGTCACCTGCTTTAGGGGGCATATATTTTGGCCATTTCTACCCCACTTGGGGGCAGATCAGTCTCTTTTTTTTAGTCCCATCTGTCCCCAAGGGGGGTAGACACCACTGGACATCACATATGTTTTCATCACTATGTTGCTGCTGTTGTTGTAGGGAGCAGCCCCTTGGGCAAGACTTGGTCCGCCTTAGGGGGTGAATGTTTTTGCCATATTTTTAGGCCCATGCACCCCCCAGCTTGGTGTGTGTGGCCTTACATAATATTTGCATTTGTGAGCATAATGTTTATTTCTCCTTTTTATTCTAGTGCAAAGCTTTTGATTTCTTTGCTGTTACTCCTGCTTGTGGTTTCGCCAGTGGTAAATCTTCAGTTTGCATGGTGGCTTGTGTTTGGTAAGAAAAACATTTTTGTACTGTTTATTTCAATGAGTACCACAGCCATGCATGAATGATTTTTTTGTAAACTGTGCAATAATAGCAGCATATTTAGCTTATGTTTTATTGTGTGTGAAATTCTCCTTGGATTTGTGCACTATGTGTATTGTCTAATGTGTAATTTTATTTTGTTTTCCTGTTTTAGTAGGACACTGTTGGTGCTTGCTGTGTCTATGCAGAGTAGGTGCTGGTGAGTCTAGTTGTCTCTGGCAAGTGAGTGGCATCTTTTTTGAGTAGGTAGGTCTTTGTGCTAAAGCAATACATTGTTTATTACTTATTTTACACAGTGTCATTGTTGACTTATTTGTCAAGTTATTTTTATTAGTAAGTATTATGGCTACCGGCACCTTCCTCTGACCATGATTATGAGACTGACTCTGCATCTGAGACAGAGGAGGAATTGCAAGATTCTGGCAGTGAACTTTCTGTCCGAGAGGAATCATTGATGATGAAGCCACTCTCAGTGTGGATGAAGTGTCTGTTTTTGAGGAGGACACTGATATGCTGATAGTACAGCAAGAGACATCTGGATTGCAGCCTGGTGCTGCAAGGCTTTCCATGGGAAGAGATGAACTCTGGCTTGCCCCTAACACAGTACAGCCAGCTTTGCCTGCCTTTGCTGTTGTTGCAAGGTATAGAGTGAATACCGAAAACTTGTTACCTTTAAATTTTGTTCAATTGTTTATGGACAATGTATTTTTGGGTGAGATTTTTGAGCAGACTAATTTGTATGATGAACACATTTGAGGGACAACAGTGCCAGGCTTAAACCCCACTCTGGCACTACCAGGTGGACTCCCAGAACTCTGTTAGAGTTGAAGAAGTTCTTGGGTTTAACCTTTTTGATGGGCTTGATAAGGAAGCCATCTCTGTGTTCAAATTGGTCTACTATTCCCTTGATGGCAACGGCCATATTTCCATCAATCCTGAGTCGTGATCGGTATTTGCATCTGCTTCAGATGCTGCATTTTATTGATAATGCTTTGCCAAGAGATCATCCAGATTGTGACAATTTTTTTAAGATTCAGCCTGTCCTTGATCACTTTGTAGATCAGTTTTCAGAGATCTATGTTCCAAGGAAAGAAATAGCTGTGGATGAGTCTTTGATCCTGTTCAAGTTTATTTGGTTTTTAGGCAGTATATTCCTAGCAAGAGGGCAAGTTATGGAATTCGGAGGTACATGCTGTTTGAGTGTAGTACAGAATATGTCGGAAATTTCCAGATGTACACTGGTAGGGATTCCACTATTGACCCCCCTGTTATCCATCCACTTTTGGAGTTAGTGATAAAATTGTGTGGAAACGTGGTAGAGGACTTTGTAACAAAGGTCACCATTAGTACCTAGCTAACTTCTACAGCGGTGTGAAATTGTTCAGGGAATTATTCAAAGTGGACACTGTTGCTTGTGGCACAGTCTGATCTAATCATAAAGGTTATTGAAAGGAGCTTGTGTATGAAAAACGTGAGGCAGGACACTGTTTTGCCATGCATAGTGATGAACTACTAGCTGTGAAATTCGCAGAAAATGAGGGATGTCTAAATTCTGACTACCATCCATGATGAAAATACTTCATCTGTGACTGTTTGGGGACAGTTTGCTGAAGTGAACAAACCTGTGTGCATTTTAGACTACAGTAAGCCCATGGGTGGTGTAGCTAGAGTAGGCCAGAGGTTGGAACTTACATTGCTGTTTGTAAGGCTTACATTTGGTATAAGACGTTTGATGTCCATCTCTTCCATTTAGCAACCTATAAGGCTTTTGTTGTGTTCAAGGATTGTTCTCCAGAGTCACTTTGCTGTTCACATTCCTCCCATGCCCAAAAAAACCAATCCCTATGAGAGATGAAGAGTCGATTTGCAAAAAGGTATGCAGAAGGAGAGTTGTATGCACTGCTCTGACTGTCCTTCTAATCCTGGGCTGTGTGTGCCTGCTTGTTTTCGAATGTACCACATGAAAAATAAGTTTTGGAAGCACCCGTGAGCGTTGCCTGGTTGGTATCCTTTTATATTTTTTGTTCATTTTCATGGTCGGCATTTGTTTGATGTATTTAGTTAGAGCTGTTGTGTTTGTGGTTTTGTATTTACTTACAATTAGTTTGTGTTTTCTTTTTTCTTAAAAAAAATGTATTTGCAGTGTGTGTGGGGTGGCCCTTGGCTGGCGGCATGCATGGACTGGTTCTTGACTGGCGGTGGGAGTGGGCCGGTGCTTGGCTGGCAGTGTGAGTGAGCTGTTGCTTGGCTGGCGGTGTATGTGAGCTGGCACTTGGCTGGCAGTGTGTGAGCTGGCCCTTGGCTGGTGGTGTATGTAAGCTGGCACTTCACTGGTAGTGTGTGTGTAGTGACTTGCTGCTGATAACTACACACACTGCTAGCCAAATGCCAGTCAACACACTCTGTCAGCCGGTGAGATTTCTGTGAGAGGCATGTGAACTGCACTTTCTGGTGATGTGAGTGTTGTAATGTGCTGGGCCTGTGGTTGGTCGCATGAATTGTCTTGTGTGTGTCACATATGAAAGGTGTGTGAATGGACTATAAAGCGGTTCGTGCCTTGATGCAGCTTTACAGCTCACCAGCTGCAAATCATAGGTTCCGTTTTTTTACCTTTAATTATTAACAGTGCATTTCATTTTTGTGAAATCTCATTTTAATACAATTTGGTCCATTGAACCATCACTCACCCTCATGCCAAATCCAACCAGTTTGTATGTGTACCAGGAAAGAGAGTTAGAAGGGAGAGCTTGCTCACCTTTTCAAATTACTTTCAACAACCACAAGAAGTGAGCGCAATACCATGTCTCTTACTTCTGTGATGTTCCAAGCACTCAAAGTATGAAAATCACTGTTTTTAGCCTTTGCCCAAGGTTACACACAGCATATTGGAGGGTAACCACAAGACAATTTCATTGCTCTTCTTCTCTCAGTTGGGAATTCAACTGATGAAAAAAACCTACTCCGCTGTAATTAGGCATCAAAGTACACCCCTGACATGCTAGGTGTCTCAGGTGGGACCCCAAATGATGAAGCATGCTACCAATTAGGTTGGTGGGTGAGGGGCCTTTTTAACAAAACCTAAGGGTGTTTTTTCACAATTTCAGTGTTTGAGACATCACAGAAGTGAGAGACTTTGTAGGGTACTCGCTTCTTGTCTAGGAGAAAGCTACCAGCTCTAGATATGTTTGATAACTAGAGTACAGGGTGGTGTTCTTCTTGTGGATCCCAACACGTTTTCGTAACCACAATGCCCTTGAATTTCTTTGCCATATTATTCCAGAAACAGCAATAAACCACAAATTTCCTACCACCCAGTGCACCCCTTATTCTTAATATTGACACCTCACTTTGAGTGAGTGTCCAAAGCAGAGTCAGCCTGAAAACATACAAAAAAATTACGCTTGTGAACCCAAGGTTCCCTCTCAATCTCTACATGTTTTTATCCCTTTCGCATTGCAGGCACTTGGCCCACCCAGACAAGTAAGGTATCATTTTTATCGGGAGACCAAGGGTAAGGCAGCATGATAGAAAATTTGTGGCTCCCCTCAGATTCCAGAACTTTCCATCAAAGATGCTATTTTGAAGTACAATGAACCACACATATGCCCTTAGGGCATATGTGTGCTCATCATTTGAACCAATATTTTTAGGGTGCTACATAGGGGGCATTTTGCCCATAACAATTCTTGGTTTTGCATTTCTAAAATAGCGATTTCCTAATAGGAAATTGATATTCTGGAAATGCAAAACAGGCCCATTGTAACAAATGTCATAGGATTTCTTAATAGTGATTTCCCAATAGAGATTCGTACTTTGAAAAAAATCGCGGCTAGGAAACTGGTATTTAATACTTATCATTTAGCATTTCCTAAATAGCAATTTCTAGGGAGTTGCCATTTAGGAAATCCAAAATTGTATCTTCCTATGTCTGTCCCAGTTTCTTCAGATAAGTATAACTATAACTTCTGAATTTCTATGGTTTTGTATGGGTAACATGGCAACCTAACTAATACATCCCTATAGCCTTTATTATTTTCAGTGAATTTCTATGTTTTTGTAATGCACATGTTAATATTTCTGTCAGTTGCAGCCAGCCAATCAGGTCCTTGCTTTTCCCCTGGACTTGAGGATGATCCGAGGAGGATTTGAGGATCCACGGATTGGCCGTAAAAACAAATGAGTAATTCTTTGCCCATGGAACCCCTCAATGTGTCCTGTGGGGTCAGGATACCTGTATCGTGCCTGAGCCCTTATATGTTTTTACACTGTCTTTTCCCAACCCCAAGCCAATGAGAGAAACAAAATGATGGCCACAATGTTTCTGTCATGTTGTAGCTAGTCAATCAGAGACTTGCTTTTCCTCCAGATCCAAGGAGAATTTGAGGAGGATCCATGCCTCTAGATATACAGATTTCTTTTTCCTTTGATAATTCAGAAATTCCTAAATTAATTTACACCAGATAACAAAAAGCGTGGTCTCCGGAACAAAAGCTACTTTTCTGTCAAATTTGGTAATTCTGTCCAGCGGCTCAGGCTGTAGTCGTTTTCAAAATCCTTGTGGGAATTTAAATGAGAAACTCACTTTTTTTTACCCCCCCCCCTTTCCATGGCCCCCACTTTGCAGATCACCCAGGAACTTTCCATACTATGCTGAATGGTAGTTAGTCATTTAACACACCTGGAAATTCTTGTGACTTTAATTGTAACATTTTAGCACGATCCCTTCACTTTTATAGTCAATAATTCTTGATGCAATTGAGCATTTGTCCTTTAAAGTCTGTTGATGCCGATAAGGACCTGCTACTGAGGAGGACTCAGTGGCAATTGGGGTCCGGTTGCTGCACTTAATTATTGTTTTAAATAAACTGTCCATGAATGGCAGATACAATTTAAGTCATGAAGGGAAAAAGGACTGATAATGAATAAAATGACAACTGAGTTTAGTGAGTGATGTTGACGACAGCTAAATGCACGAGGTGCCACAAGTATTATACATCATGAAATACCAATTTCAATTACATCAAGAATTATTGACTATAAAAGGGAAGAGATCGTGCTGAAATGTTACAATTAAAGTCACAAAAATGTTTTGGTGTATTAAATGGCTAACTACCATTCCCAGAATGCAGAATAAAAGCCCATGACATTGGAAATGTAGGGGAAACAGCAGACAAAACCACTTTAAAAAGATAGGATGTTGAAACGCATCGTGGTGTCTGATGGAAATCTGTTTGATAATCTGTCTGCATGAAATAAATGAAATTGGTTTAGAATGCATCCGGGAGTGCACTGCTTCTTGGTGAACTTATATTTCAGAGGGTTGTGGACATAACCCTTCACCTGCACCAGTAGTTAGAGCATGACACTGTTTAAGACGGATTGATTTGTATTTATATATATATATATATATATATATACCTATATATATATATATATATATATATATATATATATATATATATATATGTATGTACATAAATATATACATATTTATTTTACCTAGTGGCGGTCGTCACTAGGTAGTTATAGTAAGGACCGTGTTTCCGGAGAAAAAGCTTTTTTTTGACTTGCCTATATCTTGGGCGTCATTTGAAGAATCTTCACAAAATCTTCCAAAACAAGTGCCCTGGTTATTCTTGTTGGACAAGGAAAGTGTCAAGGTGATCCATCAGGTGGGGGCCAAGAAAAAAGGGCGTAAAAAAACTGTGATTACCATGTTAATTCCTATAGGAGTTTTGAGCATGACTGCAGCCCAAACTGCTGGACGGAATTACAACAAATTTGTTCATGGTGAGATGTGATTGTCTGTCAGTCCTTTAACCAGGAAGTGCTGACAGCCTTCTTGGGACGAATAAACATGATAGCACCTCATTGAAATGCAGGTTTTGAGGGTCACAAAAAGGATAGCGTATAGAGGATGATAACAAATTTTAGTTACAATACAAATCAATTGTTGATGGTACCATAATAATGTTAGGAATTGTGGTATGTTCTAATGTGATTTTACCCTGCTGGGATTTCGTGAATCATGTTTGAGTGAAAATGTTTCCTTAGAGGTGTTGGAAGGTGCTCCAGAAGCTAAAATGAGAGCATATTTTCTGTAAATTGACATTATCTTTCTCAGCCAAATGAGAATGAAGTCTGACATTCTCAGTAAAACATGCTCTTCCAACAGTCTGTCAGTTGTTTACCTTGGTTTCTACTGCAGCCTCTCAGAGTGTTCTAAGTAACAGCTACAGCGTTAATAGTCTCACTTATGACAAAAGTGTGGCACACCTGAGGCCAACTTGATTGAATCAAAATTGTAAAACTTTACACATGTGATTTAGATAGGAACAAAATGAACGGGTTCATTTTGCCATAGAAAGTATAGTTAGTGATGTAGGGGAAACAGCCTTTACAACAAAGGCTGAACCCTGCATACAATTACCACGCAGGCTTAACCACACGTGCAACATTACTACGCATGCCATTACCATGCATGCCTTCCTTTACAGCGAATATGCCTTTGCCACACATGCCATTACAACAAATTTAATTGTAAATGAATGAATGGTAAAGGCATATTTGTTGTAAAAATGTTAAAGGGTATATATATATATATATATAAATGTACACATATTACCTAATGGCGGTCGCCACAAGGTTTTTATAGTCAGGGCCATTTGTTCATAGGAAAAGCGTTTTTTGACTTACTTATATCTTTGGCATTGTTTGACGAATCTCCATGATTTTTTTTTTTTTTTTAAAGGCGTTGCGGTTATTCTTTTTGCTCATGGAAAGATTCAGGGGTGATCTTGTGCCTTCACCATGCACAGCTAATTACTCCACATATTATATCATTGATGAGAGCTTGTATAACATCTTTGATATTATCACTGCAAAATTTGTAAAAAAATTATTGATGAGAAAACTGCACATTGCAAGGGCACAAGTTATAGTTACTTTAGGGTGCAAGTTTACTTACCTAAAAGAACTCTAGCTATAACTGCCGAATTTCTATGGTTTTTTATGAATAAATTCAGAACCTAACTATAAAGTCACTGTAACCTTTGTTTTTTCAGTGAATATATATGGAAAAGTCATTTTTAGGGTTTAGGGTGGGTATAGGTTTTGCTGAGTAAGTTTTTTTTTAGGAGTAAGGGTGGATAAGAGTTTTTGGGTGGCAAGGATAATTTTATGGTTTTGGGTATGTACGGATTTTTCAGTCGCAAGGGAATTTTTAGGGTTTTGTGTGGAAAGGTTAATTTTGGGTTTAAGGTGGATATGAGTTTTTGGATGGCAAGGGTAATTTTAGGGTTTAGGGTGGGTATGGGTTTTTGAGTGTCAAGGGTAATTTTAGGGGTCAGGGTGGGTATGGGTTTTTGGGTGGTAAGGACAAATTTAGGTTTTAGGGTGGGTGTGGGTTTTTGGAGACAAGGGTCATTTTTAAGTTTAAGGTGGGAATGGGTTTTTGGGCGACAAGGGTAATTTTAGGGTTTAGGTTGGGTATGGTTTTTTGAGTGGCAAGTTTAATATAAGGGTCTAGGGGGGTATGGGTTTTTGGGTGGTAAGGGTTATTTTAGCGTTTAGGGTGGATATGGGTTTTTGGGTGGTAAGGACAAACTTAGATTTTAGGGTGGGTATGGGTTTTTGTGTGGCAAGGGACTTTTTAGGGTGTGGGGTGGTAATCGGTTTTTGGGTGGCAAAGGTATTTTTAGGGTTTATGATGGGTATTGATTTTTTGAGTGGTAATGGAATGTTTAAGGTTTAGGGTGGGTATGGGGTTTTGGTTTTAAGGTGCTGTTAGGATTTAGGGTGGGCATGGGTTTTTGGGTGGTAACGTGTTTTAGGGTTTAGAGTGGGTATGGAAGGTGGTTGGATTAACATATAGTAATCACATTTACTTTATATTGAAAAAACAAATAAATTCAATGTAAAAAACATAGGTTACAAGGATGGTATAGTTAGGAAATAGAATGTTTAAAAAACACTGAAATTCACTTAAAAAAACAAAGGTTACAGGGACCTTACAGTTAGGTTCACATTTTAATGTACAAAACTATAGAAATTCTGCAGTTATACTTATAGTTATTTCAAGTAACTATAACTTGTGCCCTAAGGTAACTATATTGCTCTTGTTCTTTGCCATGTACCAATAATTTCCACAGATATTACAGCACTCTTAAACTCTTTGAGAACACAATTGATAATGTTACTGTAACATTTGCTGTGAAATTATTGATGAAATAACAATGCATGGTGGGGCCACGAGTTGCCTTAGGGAATAAGTTGTAGTTACTTGAAATAATTCGAACTATAATAGCTGAATTTCTATGTTTTTGTCCATTTAAAATGTGAGCCTAACTACAATGTCCCTGAAGCCTTTGGTTTTTTAAATGACTATATATATATATATATATATATTTATATATATATTCAACACAAAAGGCTGTAACCCGGTTCTGTAATAGCACAGTAGTACAGGCGAGGTTCTGGCAACCTCATCATATTGCAACAAGTATCCCATGACGAAGTAAAAGGATACGCCCAGACATTCCTGTGCTGCTGGAGGTGCGTCTTTATTTCAAACACAGAATTCCCCGATGCGTTTTGGCACACAGCCTTTTCTCACGTGTAAGTGGAGCCAAGCAACCTTTTTAGTTGTATACTCCCAATTGAACATAAACAGTGAAAACAAATTACCGCCATTAAAACTGTCTCTTCATGCATGACCACACCCCCATCATTTTGTAACATTATAACTTCAATTTGTTTACCCTTGTCTACACCTTAGCTATGAAATATGATGAATACAGTCAAAATTAATATTTATTCCTTCGTTAAATACTAGCATACATGATTATACCCATTTTCCTATACACAAGGAAAAATGATTATAACTATAACCTGTAGTGTTATATATATATATATATATATATATATATTATGTATATCCACATGCCATGTTTTACACAATAAACTGGTGATGCAGCTGTGCTTCATTTGTGTGAGCATCTTTGAGGAGTTTTGGATCAGTAGAATTACTGAGGGCACACTCTACCATCACTACGCTCTGCCCCCCATGGTTTAGGTGCCTTACTGGAGCAGCAGTATATATGTATCTATCTATATCTATCTATATATATCTATCTATCTATCTATCTATCTATCTATATATATATATATATATATATATATATATATATATATATATATAATATACGTGGTAGTAGCACCACCATGTACAGGTTGGTGGAGAAGGGAGGCAGGGAGCCCCAGGGGCTTTGCAGACAGTAAACATTGTGAAGGGTGCCGGTGCACCCTACTCACTACAGCATTGCCGCCGGCTCTTTTATGAGCTGGTGTCAATGTTGTAGGCCGGTCGCCGCTGGACCACCCGCTGACCCGGGGGAACTCTTAATGGGGCCCGCAAGAAGGCAGCCACAATGGAGGCAACCTGACTGTCCGGACTTCGGCGGACAGTGTAAACTCTCCGCCGAAGTCATAATGACCCCAAAAGTCTTCCGCCCAATATATACCTTGTATAACCATGAGGAGGTGGGTTGTATCTTTCAAGTATGCTGGCAATACTGTCACAAAGGAGAGTAGACAATGGTCTACATAGTTGGAGGTACTGTCCAATAAACTTCAATAGAGGACACATTGGGTCTCCCAGGTGGATTTACTGTTTTTGTGCAATTTGGTTAACAGATATAAAACAGGAATTCTGGACTTTCAAGAAGAAATATTCTTCCCATTCAATAAGGCCCCTTTCTCTCCAATCTACTAGTGTTTCCCAATGCTCATTATTGGCCTTTATCACTTCTTGCTTATTAGAAACTTCTTAACATCCTCTGTCTAAAATTGAGTCATCCCCTCATCCAAACACATTCATTTAAATAATACTACCACATTGCCCCCTTTATCAGATTGTCTTATGACAATAGTAGGGGCATATATTAAGTTCTCAACAGTTTCAATCTGATCCTTCCTCAGGTCATTGTTGACATCCCAATGATGTCTACATCTCATATTTTTGTAATCCCTGCTAATTCCTTTCTCAAACACATTGAGGGAATCACTTTGCACTGTGGGAAAACATGTGGATGAGGGCTTAAATCCACTAGGACAACTTCTCTCCACTTCAATACCCAACAACTACAAATTTAGATATGGATCTTTAAGAAAATGTGGCCTCTCATCTAAGGATGATAATGTGTGTAATATATCTACATCACCTTTGAGTAACTGACTATCCCTCAATACTGAACCCCTACGTCCTGCAGGATTTAAGCATGACCTAATATGGAAACATCTCTTTAGTTTCAACTTCTTCATAAAGTAAAACAGATCAATTCTACTTTGAACATAGTTCAAGTTTTTTGATGGGCAGAAGGATAGAGCTAAGGACAAAACGTAAATTTCATCCTATGACAGTTCACGTTCTGAAAGATTTACTACATTCATGGTGCTTGTGACCTTCCCCTTGTTGTCACTCCTACGGGGGCTGCACCTTCTTTTGTTGCTCCTCTTTTCTGCCTGATTCCTCCTCTTCTTGCTCTTGATCCTCTGCTTCTGGCTCCTTGATAATCCTGATTCCTTCCCTTATCTGTCCTGCTTTGATTTAAAAGGTGAAACTGCTTCACAAAATTCTTCTTAGATCCAACATCATGCCCACATGGCAGGGTTCCTCCAAGATGTCTGACAAGTTATAATCCAAAATGCCACTCTCTGACACCACCTGCTGATTACTTGAAACCTCTTTTGTAATAGATGTAGTTTCATTCTTATAAGGATGCTCATATTTATTATGAAATGTTAGAATCCGTCCTGCCTGGTAATCTTTAAAGTCTCTAATGAACTTTCTTTGCTTTTTACTTGTAATCTCCTCTTCCATTGTTAACAGCCTAACATGAAGTCATTTAAAGAATTCCTCAAAATACTCTCTTAATATCAGGGTTTGAATCTCCTGGCTCAATTTCTCAATCTCCTTCAACAATTTAGCTTGTTTGTTTATGGCATACATGATGAGTATCTTCATTATAGTCATGGAACAGTCCTTTGAATTGTTTGCCCGTTCTTCCAGCATATCTGGATCATGGTTATGGTGCATGGGGATAGTGAAAATGTGCAAACCCCTAGGTACACGCTCTGCTTCAAAGTATTTCTGTAAGGACTCTGCCTCCACCATTTTGCTAATTCCTTCTTATGAAGTCTTTCCAATTAGTCTAATTTCACGTGTATAATTAAGACCCCATTTTGAGCTTGTGTTAGCCATTGTCCTCCCCCGTTTTTCTGAGTACTTTCTCCTTCTTTTTGGGGGTGGGCAGCGAGCTCCACTCCATTGGCTGAGCTAGCAGACTTTTTTGCGCTCCACTCCCAACTTGGAGCACAGAGTTTTCCCAAACACACCGCGAGCCCCGCCAGCGCAGCTGAGCTCACTGCGTGCATACTGCAGGCCACATAACTGGGCTGCATTGCGCAGTCTCGACCCCGACAGTGAAGGAGCAGGAGCCAGCTCCGGATCCAGACTTCACCTCACCTGCTGCACGGGCCGGGCCCGGGAGCAGGGTGCAGAGGCAGGCAGAAGTCCAGGCAATGTAGACCTAGGTGAGCCCTCGTTTTAAAATGTTTTTCATTGTGCACACTGATACACAGGAGGCCTGAAATGTCAGCCTTGAGGATAGGTCCGTAGGCAGCGAAAGCTGCCATTTCAGGCCTCTTGTGCACCGGTCTGCCAAGGCCTCTTGTGCACCAGCCTGCCCCGTGTGCAGTAACACAGGTCAGGGTGGTGTACAAGAGGCCTAAAACTGCAGCATTCACTGCCTACTGCTCTCTCCTGAATGCACCCGATCTTGGAAGTGTTAAGCAGGGTCGGGCTTGGCTAAGCAGGCCCGAACCTGCTTAGCGCTTCCGATATCAGGTGCATTCAGGACAGGGTACCACGCTGTGGCTCACGGAACTCCTCCTCTGTGGAATTCCATGGAGTTTCTAAATCAACTCTGTGAAATTCCGCTGAGTGCAACTCCGTGAAATTCCCCTGAGTGCAACTCCGTGAGCTGTGCCCAGGTCCACTTTTTGCTTTGTTTTTTCTGCTTTCTCCTCCTCTCCCCCATTTTTCTGAGTGCTTTCTCCTTCGTATTGCCTTCCTTTTACTGCATTCCCCCCTTTCTTTCTGAATGCCTCTTCTTATTTTCCCCTGCTGCATGTTTTTTCACCTCCCTCCTAACCCCATCCACTGCCTCCCAGTATCCCTCCCTCCTCCCAGGACCTACTTAATGGAGGACACAGTGCGGCTGTGCAGTTGATGCATCCAGAGCGGTAGTGGCAAAGGCAAGCCCTTCTGTGCCTGAACTGCACCCAGTGCCAGGACCCCTGGCTCTTCCATCACACAAAGATGCACCACCCCTGACCTCTGAGCCCTGCCTCACTGCTGTCTTACCTTTAGTACTACCGACATATCGACACAATTCCAGTTCATCAAACTCAATGTACATTCATTCGGTAAACATGCCACTGAGGTCTGGGACACAATCTCCTCCCTCACCCCGGATGTTCCTCACAGAAACCTGGCTAAACCCCACCTCCACACTAGACATCGCCACAACCAACCCCAAAGGTTACAAGCTAACACACCAGGACTGAACAAAGAAGCACAGAGGTGGAATCGCCATCATCTACAAGACACCATCCACTGCACGGCATACCCTTATGACCTGATACCGGTAATGGAACACCTCAACTTCCAACTCCATAGAGATAAGCTTATCTCTAGCCATGTGGGGTCCCGCAGGGCTCATCTCTCAGCCCTACTCTATTCAATGTTTATGTTGCCCCATTGGCTGAATTAATACGCTCTTTTGGCTTCATCCCTACCTCCTATGCAGATGACACACAACTTATCATTCCTATCAATAAAAATGTGGAGGAAGTTGCGGCTCACTTTAACGCCTGTGTGTTAGCTGTAAATAGCTGGATGAAGGCCAACTGGCTAAAACTGAACTGCGAAAAAAACAAGATTCTCTGCTTTGGTATTAGCAGGGAACAGTGGTCTCCGAGCTGGTGGCCTAAAGAGTGTGGCACTCCTCCCATCCCGGGTTCTACCTCAAGGAATTTAGGACTACTCTTTGATGACCATTTATCTTTCAAACCCCAGGTCAACCAGACCGTCAAAACCTGTATGTGGATCTTGAAGAAACTGAAGAAAGTTTTCCCCTATATTTAAAAACAATGGAGAATCATAGCCACCCTGGCCCTTGTCCTGTCCAGATTGGATTACGGTAACGCTCTTTTGCTCAATCTGGACAAAGGATCCCTTAATAAATTGCAGCTGATGCAGAACACAGCTGCCAGAATGCTATTGAACCTTCCACGATCAGCTTCTGCTAAGGATAGCCTTAAACATTTAGACTGGCTCCCGGTATGCCAACGGATCATTTTTAAAACCTTCTGTATCACCCATAAAGCTACCCATGGGATCGGTTCTAAGTATCTGACGTCCAAATTACAGTGGTACAGACCCGAAAGACTGCTGCGTTTTGCTAGCACCCATCTAATTCAAGTCCCCCGCACCAAGAAGGTGAAGCACGGTGATAAAGCCTTCACTACCGCGGCTGCAAAGAATTGGAATTTACTCCCTCTGGAACTTAGGAGAGAGCACAACTATCTCACTTTCAGAAAACGGGTCAAGACTTGGCTTTCTCCACGATAAGTCTTGACCCGGATTCTTCTTTCCTTCAGAGCTTCCACGGTCTCACCTTAGTCAGTGCTTCAATGCCTTCGGGCCGGAACTCGCTTTTTAAATGCACTATACATACATACATAAGAAAAACACCATCAGATGCACCCTGCCTCCAGACCACCAGGACCATGCCCCAGCTTCTGCAACACCATCCTGGAACTCATCGCCCCACAAGCAATCAATTGTGAGCACACATATTCCTAGAGAACCTCAACTTCCACCTCGTTGACCCCAGCGACGCCAAGCCCACCATCGTCCTGGAAAGTATGAGCAACATCAACCTCAAACAGCTTGTCACGGACCCTGACCCACATCGCAGGACACATGCTTGACCACATCTTCATCTCCAGCAACAAAGTCAGGTATTTTCACAACACACCACACACCTGTTCCAACCACCACAGCATACCCTTCACCATCTCAGGATCAATCTACTCCAGCACAGTGCCCCCAGATCAGAAGACCAGTAGAATTGCACTGTCCACTCTCACCTCTCAA
This sequence comes from Pleurodeles waltl, assembly GCF_031143425.1. NCBI lineage: Eukaryota > Metazoa > Chordata > Amphibia > Caudata > Salamandridae > Pleurodeles > Pleurodeles waltl. The sequence goes on from NC_090449.1 coordinate 855,099,612, forward strand.
ACTCTAGACATGACCCAGAACAAGCAGCTAGGAGCTTCTTCCAGTGGATCACAAAATGTGCCAACATCATCGTCCCTGCCAAGACAGCCATGGTCAAAGAACAAAGCAAAAGAACAAGCTGGTTCACCAATGAACTGCACTCCACCAACTGTAATGGCTGACAATTTGAAAGGAAGTGTCGCATCAGCAAAAAATCTGAAGACCACACTGCCCTCTGGACTGCTCTCAATCAGTACCACCACCTCCTGAAAGACACCAAGAAGAACACAATAGCAGACTGCATTACAGCCAGCGCAAACCAAAACAGCAAGTAACTCTTCACCATTGTGAAGGAGTTCACCAATTCTGCAGCCACCAAGAATGGCATTCCTCCCTCCCAGGAACTGTGCAACAACCTTGTGGACTTCGTCCATGAGAAGATGTCTGCCATCTACAAAAAGGTCAAATGCCAACTCTCCACCGCAGATAGCATCAGCAACGGGCTCACACCCATGAACACAAATCCGAACACCTTCTTACCCACTGACAATACCTCACCATGGAAGACACTTTCTCCATGATCAACTCAGTGCACTCTGGAGCACTCATGAACCCATGCTCCCACCTCGTTTTCAACCTCGACAATTGGCGATAAGCTCAGGAAGGATTCAAATACTTCCATCACCATGGCCTCCTTCCTGGAAGACTGGAAACAGGCTGAAGTGAGGCCTCTCCTGAAAAAACCATCTGCTGACCCTACCGAACTAAAAAACTACTGACCCATCCCCCTGATCCCCTGTCTAGCAAAAGTCTTCGAGAAAGAGATCAACCAGCACCTCACCCCACACTGAGAAGACCACAACCTCCTGGGTCTCTCCCAATCTGAATGCCAAGATAACCACATCACTGAGGCAGCCCTGATTGCAGCCACAGATGACACCCTGAGGAACAGGCTCCCCCACATCGGGATTCAAGGAAACACCCTCAAATGGATCGGCTCATACCTCACTGGCAGAACCCAAAGGATCCATCTCCCAACGTTCACCTCAGAGCCCAAGAAGATAATCTGTGAAGTCCACCAACAATCGTCTCTCAACCCGGCCCTCTTCCCTGCCATCACAGTCAGATCACACAGACTCAACATCTTCTCCTAAGCTGAAGACACACAGCTCATCCTCTCACTGTTCAAAGATCCCTCCACAGCAAAAAATAACTTCCACACATGCATGATGCACATAGCAGACAAGATGAAGGACAACTGTCTCAAACTCAACACCGAAAAACAGAAGCTCTCATCTTTGGGAATAACACCTCTCCATGGACTGACACAGGGTGGCCCGCAGAGTTCAGCACCTTCCATCCCAACAGACCACGCCCTCAGCCTCTGCATCATTCTGGATAGCAGGCTATCCATGAAGAAACAAATCAGCACAGTCTCATTCGCCTGCTTTCACACCCTGCACATCCTCCGCAAGATCGTGAGGTGGCTCCCAGCAAACACCAGAAGGATCGTCACACACTTTCATTGCCAGCAGACTGGACTACGGAAACCCGCTCTATGTAGGAAGCACTGCACGTCTCCTGAAGAGTCTCCAGACAATACAGAACTCAGCAGCAAGATTCATATGCGACCTCTCCAGAAGGACCCAAATCACTCCCCATCTCAAGAAACTACACTGGCTCCCAATTCAGAAGAGATGTCAGTTCAAGATGCTGACCCACGTCTACAAGGCCCTGCACAACAAAGGACTAGCTTACATTAACAAACGCCTGACCTTGTGCCAACCCACCAGACACCTCTGATCAGTTTCCCTCTCTCTTGCAGACATTCCATAGATCTGTCCAGCCATCAGCAGAGGATGCTTATTCTCACAGTGGACAGCCAAGGTTTGGAACAACCTCCCTGTGCACTTCAGGTCCACAGAATAACACCAGTAATTCAGAAGCGAGACCTGGATGTTCGAATGATCATACCTTCATGCAGCAGGATACAGCTTCAGCACCTCAAGACCCTCACAGGTAATTAGCCATGCTATATAAATGTTTGATTGATTAATTGACAAATGACCTCTCCCCAATAGTTTAACAATTTTAAAACAAAGAATTGCTGGTCCCTACAGGCATCAAGATGGATGCTGGTAGGGGAGATGGCGGTGCTGCGCAGGCCCTGGAGTTCCTCCTTCCCCCCATTACAAAACAAGGATTTGGGTGTCCCTTGTGGGGACATTCAAACTGCAGCTAATCTCATGCAGGCATGGCTGCAGGTGGCCTCCAAAGGATTGGGCAAGGGCCTGAATGGTGCTGGGTTAGCATTACATATGATAATAAAATATCACTTAATTTACAATAATAAAGATTCTATTTATGTTTTAGTAAGGCATTGTTGTTGTATCTTACTTTACATTAAGCAAGCCTTGGAAATTCACTGAAAAAACAAGGCTAAATGGAAGTTATAGTTAGGTGAAAATGTCAGTTGAAAAATGTTAAACTAACAAAACCACTGAAACTCACTAGTTATAATTATTTGAAGTATCTGTAACTCAAGCTCTAAAGTAACCATAACCCGCATCTTCACCATACACTGTTTATGACTTCATATATTATATGACTCAGGATATTTTCTATGGCATAATTGATAACATGACTGTAATACTTGAAATGACATAACTGATGACAATGCTGTGCATGGCCACGGGACAAGTAAAAGATCCCCCTTGTTACAGGACATTCTTTGAGATAGCAGGAGGCATAACAAACTATACTTAAAAGTTGTTGTGGCTGCTTTATCATGATTATAGTACTGAAAACGAGTGCCTCACTATTTTACCCTATAATAATATAACCTTAAAGCCCACCATAGTGGGCTATACTGCCCATTAAAGGCCTGCTCCAGAGTTTAAGTCCTGAGCCAAGGGCGAGAGCCTTTAACAAGGGAGTGGGACTTTAATGGCCAGCATAGACCAGCTCTGAAGGGCTATAAGGCTATTAGAACTTTCCACCACTAGAGGGCAGAATTTTGTAATACATACAGCAGAGGCCTCAGTAAACCCGAGGAGACTGGCATTCCCTCGTGCTCTGTGAGGCCTTTGTTCACAGCTGTTGGTGTGTGAAAAACATTGGAATGTTGGAGAACCAAGCTTTTACCAGCCATTAGAAGCCCGGACCACACCATTGTCTTCAATTGAGCACTCAGCATTCCAATGTTCTAATTTGCAGTAATCAATTACTTTGATTAATGTAGTCTGTATTGGATTAAACAAAATTCTGATTATGTTCCTTGCATTTGATTACAGTAGTAGTTTAGTATGAGTACCCTTCACCTTTTCTTAGATGAACTGCTTTTGGTCACTTCTCCATGTGCAGAATTACTTATAAAAGAATGTTCTGATTGCTATACCCTATACATTTTCACTCAAATACTCTGACTACATTATCTAGCTTTCAGAACTAATCGCATGTGGCATTGCCCTGCAATTGATTTTGTTAGCATCCTGCACTATTTTTCTTATCCTGAATTGGAATAATGAAGAATGACTCCAATTATTTGTACTAATTTTGATTATAAAAAAATTGCTCCCCATTGCATTGCATTGATTAGATGAAAGAAGGTGATTACTCAGATGCATTTATCCATTACTAAATTATAGAAAGGGTTAGTTTAATTTAATTGCACTGCATTACACGTCCGTGTTGCATGCAGGATTGTTTTCATGCAAGAAGGGGCACCTCCCTGCACAAGAAAAACCTGGGCAGTATATTCCTCTTTCTATGTGTACTGCATTGTGCAGCACATGTAGAAAGAGAAAGAAATGAGAAGAAATCGAGATATTTCTCCTCCTCACAGCTACCCTGGGAAGGTGTAAGTTTTTGGTGCATTCTCAGCTCAGCAATTTCTTGGAAATCTGAGAATGGATACAAAATCATGGGAGTTGCATAGGAGCACCCAAGGAACACCCAATGGATACCTTCCCAGGGCAAAGTAATCCAATGCAGTGATTTGCTCTGCGTTGTGTTAGTCCAAATATTTGGAACCACATTGAATGGTGCAAACACAACATATTCCTTCAATACATATGCCCCTTAGTTCGAGGGTCACTTAACCAGAATGCAATTCCCTTGTTTTATTTTTCTGTGGTCATCTGAGCAACTTCTTTACTCCAGACAAATCAAAAAAGCCTTTCTGCTCTTCTGCCACAGTACAATAACGATAGTGTTTTATTATATCAACAGCATCAATGTTAGGCTCGGTGAGAGAAGCACTTCATGCTGATGTTATCATGGAACTGCTGTGCGCTGTGACTGAGATCCAGCCCTGCTGACTCTGACCTTCATCCTGAGAAGGAAGATCACCTGCACTCTTAGACTGGTGAATGAAAAAATGCACTGAAAACAGTTCCTGACATATTAAATCAATGTATGGAAGTTTGACCATCCCAACAGGTTTGGCAGATGCTACTTCCACAATGTTCTCTTCAGTGTATAGGTATTAGTGACAGATTGAAGTAGCATTAGTAACAATTAACCCCTTCGCTGCCAGGCCTTTTCCCCCTCCTGTGCCAGGCCTTTTTTTGCCTATTTGGGGCAGTTCGCGCTTAGGCCCTCATAACTTTTTGTCCACATGAGCTAACCAAGCCAAATTTGCGTCCTTTTTTTCCAACATCCTAGGGATTCTAGAGGTACCCAGACTTTGTGGGTTCCCTTGAAGGAGGCCAAGAAATTGGCCAAAATACAGTGAAAATGACGTTTTTTTTTTAAAAAATTGAAAAAGTGGCTGCAGAAGAAGGCTTGTGGATTTCCCCCTGAAAATGGCATCAACAAAGGGTTTGTAGTGCTAAACTCAGCAGCTTCCTAGCTTTCAGGAACAGGCAGACTTGAATCAGAAAACCCAATTTTTCAACACAATTTTGGCATTTTACTGGGGCATACCCCATTTTTGCAATTTTTTGTGCTTTCAGCCTCCTTCCAGTCAGTGACAGGAATGGGCATGAAACCAATGCTGGATCCCAGAAACCTAACCATTTCTGAAAAGTAGACACAATTCTGAATTCAGCAAGGGGTCATTTGTGTAGATCCTACAAGGGTTTCCTACAGAAAATAACAGCTGAAAAAGAAAAATATTGAAATTGAGGTGAAAAAAACATCAATTTTTCTCTACGTTTTACTCTGTAACTTTTCCCTGCAAGGTCAGATTATGGAAAGCAATATACCGTTACGTCTGCTGGACTCCTCTGGTTGTGGGGATATATAGGGCTTGTAGGTTCATTAAGAACCTGAGGAACCCAGAGCCAATAAATGAGCTGCACCCTGCAGTGCGTTTTCATTCTATACTGGGTATACAGCAATTCATTTGCTGAAATATAAAGAGTAAAAAATTGCTATCAAGAAAACCTTTGCATTTCCAAAAAGGGCACAAGATAAGGTGCTGAGGAGCAGTGGTTATTTGCACATCTCTGAATTCCGGAGTGACCATACAAGCATGTGAATTATAGGGAATTTCTCAAATAGATGTCTTTTTTACACACTCTCCTATATTTGGAAGGAAAAAATGTAGAGAAAGACAAGGGGCAATAGCACTTGTTTTGCTAATCTATGTTCCCCCAAGTCTCCCGATAAAAATGATACCTCACTTGTGTGGGTAGGCCTAGCGCCGGCGACAGGAAACACCCCAAAGCACAACGTGGACACATCCTAAATTTTGGAAAAAAACTGAGGTGTTTTTTGCGAAGTGCCTACCTGTAGATTTTGGCCTCTAGCTCAGCCGGCACCTAGGGAAACCTACCAAACCTGTGCATTTCTGAAAACTAGAGACATAGGGGAATCCAAGGAGGGGTGACTTGCGGGGCTCGGACCAGGTTCTGTTACCCAGAATCCTTTGCAAACCTCAAAATTTGGCTAAAAAAGCACATGTCCCTCACATTTTTGTGGCAGAAAGTTCTGGAATCTGAGAGGAGCTACAAATTTCCTTCCACCCAGCGTTCCCCCAAGTCTTCCGATAAAAATGATACCTCACTTGCGTGGGTAGGCCTAGCGCCGGCGACAGGAAACACCCCAAAGCGCAACGTGGACACATCCTAAATTTTGGAAAAAAACAGAGGTGTTTTTTGCGAAGTGCCTACCTGTAGATTTTGGCCTCTAGCTCAGCCGGCACCTAGGGAAACCTACCAAACCTGTGCATTTCTAAAAACTAGAGACCTAGGGGAATCCAAGGAGGGGTGACTTGCGGGGCTCGGACCAGGTTCTGTTACCCAGAATCCTTTGCAAACCTCAAAATTTGGCTAAAAAAACACATTTTCCTCACATTTCTGTGGCAGAAAGTTCTGGAATCTGAGAGGAGCTACAAATTTCCTTCCACCCAGCGTTCCCCCAAGTCTCCCGATAAACATGATACCTCACTTGCGTGGGTAGGCCTAGCGCCGGCGACAGGAAACACCCCAAAGCGCAACGTGGACACATCCTAAATTTTGGAAAAAAACAGAGGTGTTTTTTGCGAAGTGCCTACCTGTAGATTTTGGCCTCTAGCTCAGCCGGCACCTAGGGAAACCTACCAAACCTGTGCATTTCTGAAAACTAGAGACCTAGGGGAATCCAAGGAGGGGTGACTTGCGGGGCTCGGACCAGGTTCTGTTACCCAGAATCCTTTGCAAACCTCAAAATTTGGCTAAAAAAACACATGTTCCTCACATTTCTGTGGCAGAAAGTTCTGGAATCTGAGAGGAGCCACAAATTTCCTTCCACCCAGCGTTCCCCCAAGTCTCCCGATAAAAATGATACCTCACTTGCGTGGGTAGGTCTAGCGCCCGCGACAGGAAACACCCCAAAGCGCAACGTGGACACATCCCATTTTTTGAAAGAAAACAGTGCCTACCTGTGGATTTTGGCCTGTAGCTCAGACGGCACCTAGGGAAACCTACCAAACCTGTGCATTTCTGAAAACTAGAGACCTAGGGGAATCCAAGGAGGGGTGACTTGCGGGGCTCGGACCAGGTTCTGTTACCCAGAATCCTTTGCAAACCTCAAAATTTGGCTAAAAAAACACATGTTCCTCACATTTCTGTGGCAGAAAGTTCTGGAATCTGATAGGAGCCACAAATTTCCTTCCACCCAGCGTTCCCCCAAGTCTCCCGATAAAAATGATACCTCACTTGTGTGGGTGGGCCAGGTGCCTGCAACAGAATAAGGCCCAAAACCTGAAGGGATAGAAGGGATAGCACAGCAAGTTTATAAGGGCATATTCTTTTATACATCTTTAGACGGACTCTGCTTTGGGGACCCACATAAGTGAGGTGTCATTTTACTTGGGAGACTGAGGGGAAAACTGGGGAGTAGGAATTTTGTGCTGGAGCGGTGATCCTACTAAGAAAAATCACGAAAATATGCTTTTTTATGCAAATTTTGAGGTTTACAGAGGAGTCTGGGTAAGAAAATGTTGGGGGAGCCACACAAGCCACACCTCCCTAGACTCCTTGCGGTGCCTAGTTTTAAAACGTTTCTGGGTTTTGTAGGTTTCCCTACATGACGGCCGCACCCAGGACCAAAAACATAGGTGGGCCCTCCCCCCCAAACACAGGTATTTTTGGAATATATCACTTTGATGTGTGCACATACGTCCGTGATGTGCCAAACACTAAAATTATGAAAAGAAACACACTTAGGTTATGTGAAGAAGACCCCTCACCCACCAACCAAGTTGGTGGCATGCTTCATCATCGGGGTCCCACCCGAGGCACCTAGCGTGTCTCAAGTGGGCTGCGACGCCTGATTACAGCGGAGCAGGTTTTGTCATTTGTACCACACATACTGGTTGGATTTGGCACGAGGGTGAGTGATGGTTCAGTAGATCAAATTTTATTAACAAGAGATTTCACAAAAGTGAAATGCACTGGTAATAACTGAAAGGCCAAAAAACTGAACCAATGACTCACAGCTCGTGAGCTGTAAAGCCACGACAAGGTACCAACCGCTTTACAGTCCATTCACACACCTTTCATACATGACATGCACTAGACCATTCACGCCGCCAGCCACGGGCCCAGCACATTACAAGACTCACATCCACAGACAGCGCCAGTCAAGGGCCCATCACTTTCATACGCCCACATGCCTGATACAGCAATCACACCAGCTGATGAGTGTGTGGACTGGCGTTTGGCCGGCACTGCCAGCCAAGCGCCACCCCACCCACACCACCAGCCAAGCGCCACCCCACACACACCGCCAGCCCAGCGCCACCCCACACACACCGCCAGCCAAGCGCCACCCCACACACACCGCCAGCCAAGCGCCACCCCACACACACCGCCAGCCAAGCGCCACCCCACCCACGCCGCCAGCCAAGCGCCACTCTACACATGCCATGCCCTTTTTTTTGTTTTTAAACAACAAAGAAACCACTAATCATAAATTAGTACAAAACTACAAACACAAAAGCTCTAACTGAATACATGACTAATGCCAACCGTGAAACCGAACATATAAAAATATAAAACACCAGTTTACGCTCACGGAATTTCCCAATAATTCTTCTGTGTGTGGTAGCTCCTGAAACAGCCACCCACACACAGCCCAGGCTTTGAAGGACAATCAGGGCAGTACATCCTAGTCTCCTTCCTGATACCTCTTCGAGCACAGACTCTACATCTCTTAGCAGGAAAGTTTTTTTTGGCCGTGGGAGGAATGTGCTCAGCAAAGTGACGATCTTTCAATCTAGCCACATCCTCCACCACTGCTTCTCTAGGAACTCTTGCCTGTTCAGCACAACAAGGCTAGCTATGATAGACTCCTGAATTTTCACAAATGTCATCCTTGACTCTGGAGAACTATCCTTAAACACAACAAAAGCATTGAAAGTTGCCAAGTGGAACAAGTGAAGCGCTAATTTCTTATACCACACATAAGACTTACGAGCAGCAGTGTAAGGTTCTAACCTCTGATCTACTCTATCAACACCACCCATGTGCTTATTATAGTCTAAGATGCACACAGGTTTGCGCACTTCGGCAACCTGACCCCAAACAGCCACAGGTGAAGTACTCTCATCATGGATGGTGCTTAGCATGTATACATCCCTCTTGTCTACAAATTTCAGAGCTAGCAGCTCATCATTCCGCAAGGCACTGCACTGTCCCTTCTCAAGTTTTTTACAGACAAGCTCTTTTGGATAGCCTTTCCGATTAGAGCGGATTGTGCCACAAGCAACAGTGTCCACTCTGAACAACTCCTTGAACAACCGAACTCCAGTGTAGAAGTTATCTACATATAAATGGTGACCTTTGTTAAACAGTCGTCTACCAAGTTCCCACACAATTTTCTCACTAACTCCAAAAGTGGGAGGACAACCAGGGGGGTCAATATTGGAATCCCTACCAGTGTAGACCCGGAAATTATAAACATATCCTGTACTACTTTCTGACAGCATATACAATTTAATTCCATACCGTGCCCTCTTGCTAGGAATGTACTGCCTAAAAACCAAACGACCCTTGAACAGGACCAAAGACTCATCTACAGATATTTCTTTCCCTGGAACATAGATCTCTGAAAACCGATCTACCAAATGATCAAGGACAGGTCTAATCTTAAAAAGACGGTCAGAATCAGGATGATCTCGTGGCAAGGCTAAAGCATTATCTACAAAATGCAACATCCGAAGAAGAAGCTCATACCGGTTACGACTCATGATGGCAGGAAATATAGCAGTTGCCATCAAGGGACTAGTAGACCAATATGAAGACAGCGACGGCTTCCTTATCAGCCCCATCAAAAAAGTTAAACCCAAGAACTTTTTCAACTCTTCCAGATTTGTGGGAATCCACCGGCTAGCTCTAGAGTGTGGCCTAAGTCTGGCAGCGTTGTCCCTCAAAAACTGCTCTGCATACAAATTAGTCTGCTCAACAATCTCTTCCAAAAATATATCGTCCATAAACAACTCAAAAAAGTTGACGGGCAAAAAGTTTTCCGTATTAACTCGACACCCTGGAAAACCAGTAAACGCAGGCAACTGTGGCTGCTCCATGTTTGGTGCAACCCATGCGTCAGGTCTTCCAATGGGAAGCCTTTCAGCCGCTGGCTCCTGCACCATTGGAACATCACTGTCCTCCTCTAAAACAGGCCCTTCATCAGCACTGAGAGTGGCTTCATCATCAGATGATTCATCTCTGACAGAAAATTCACTTCCAGAATCCTGCACTTCCTCCTCTGCCTCAGATGCAGAGTCAGTCTCATATTCATGGTCAGAAGATGACTCAAAAAGCACACTAACAACCTGCTGAGCGGTCATCCTACGGCTGGCCATGATCCTTCCTACAAAAATTAACTGGACAAATACACCACCAACAACGAGCACTGTGTAAGATAAGTAACAAAGTATAGGTTTATCACTAAGAATTATAAACTCAAAAACTATACTGCTCACTTGCCTGAAAAAGCTTGACTCACCAGCAACTACTCTGCACAGCCACAGCAATCACCAACGATATCCCACTAAAAAGAGAAAAAAAAAAGGAAATTAGACATAAGACAACACAATAATCATTGTGCATAACTCTAAGGACAATTTCACACACAATCCTGCATTCAGTACACCACCTACAAACATGTCATTCATGCATTGCAACAATACTCACTTGGAGTAATATTTATTTACTTACCTAAAACATGCAACTACGCAAACCGCAGGACAACTACTGCCAAAACTGCAACAAGCCACAGCAAAGTCAGCAAAAGCTTTGAACTAGAACAAAAAGGAGAAAAACTGTTATTATCATAAAAGCAAATACTTCGCCAGTTGACAAACACTCCGCCACTAACCATTTTTTCATTTTCCCTTGTGTCTAGTCTTCTCTGCTTGGGGGAAGATGGGCCTAAAAAAAAATAGGCCAATCTACCCCCAAGGGGAGGGGGCAGAAATCGCCCAGATTACATTGCACCCTTTGGGGGGGGCGACCCTTGCCCAAGGGGCCACACCCCCACACAAAGCACACACACACACACATATAGTATCCCTGGCGCTATGGGGATTCTGCCCCCCTTGGGGACAGAAAGGCCTAAAAAATAGGCATATCTGCCCCCAAGGGGGGCAGAACTGCCCAAAAAATACATGTGGGCCCCTGGGGGCGACCCTTGCCCAAGGGGCCGCCCCCCAACACAAAAAATAAAAACCAACAATAAAATCCCTGGTGTCTAGTGGCTTTCTGCCCCCCTTGGGGGCAGATCGGCGTAAAAATAGGGCCAATCTGCCCCCAAGGGGGGCAGAAACGACGATAAATACATTGCGCCCCCGGGGGGAGCGACCCTTGCCCAAGGGGCCACCCCCCAACACAAAGCACACATACAAACATATCTTTCTGGCGCTATTGGGATTCTGCCCCCCTTGGGGGCAGAAAGGCCTAAAAAAAATAGGCCTCTCTGCCCCCAAGGGGGGCAGAACTGCCCAAAAATACATGTGGGCCCCTGGGGGCGACCCTTGCCCAAGGGGCCGCCCCCCAACACAAAAAATAAAAACCAACAATAAAATCCCTGGTGTCTAGTGGCTTTCTGCCCCCCTTGGGGGCAGATCGGCCTAAAAATAGGGCCAATCTGCCCCCAAGGGGGGCAAAAACGACAATAAATACATTGCGCCAATGGGGGGAGCGACCCTTGCCCAAGGGGCCACCCCCCAACACAAAGCACACATACATACATACTATTTCTGGCGCTATTGGGATTCTGCCCCCCTTGGGGGCAGAAAGGCCTAAAAAAAATAGGCCTCTCTGCCCCCAAGGGGGGCAGAACTGCCCAAAAATACATGAGGGCCCCTGGGGGCAACCCTTGCCCAAGGGGCCGCCCCCCAACGCAAAAAAAAAAATCAACAATAAAATCCATGGTGTCTAGTGGCTTTCTGCCCCCCTTGGGGGCAGATCGGCGTAAAAATAGGGCCAATCTGCCCACAAGGGGGGCAGAAACGACAATAAATACATTGCGCCCCCGGGGGGAGCGACCCTTGCCCAAGGGGCCACCCCCCAACACAAAGCACACATACATACATACTATTTCTGGCGCTATTGGGATTCTGCCCCCCTTGGGGGCAGAAAGGCCTAAAAAAAATAGGCCTCTCTGCCCCCAAGGGGGGCAGAACTGCCCAAAAATACATGAGGGCCCCTGGGGGCGACCCTTGCCCAATGGGCCGCCCCCCAACACAAAAAATAAAAATCAACAATAAAATCCCTGGTGTCTAGTGGCTTTCTGCCCCCCTTGGGGGCAGATTGGCCTAAAAATAGGGCCAATCTGCCCCCAAGGGGGGCAGAAACGACAATAAATACATTGCGCCCCCGGGGGGAGCGACCCTTGCCCAAGGGGCCACCCCCCAACACAAAGCACACATACATACATACTATTTCTGGCGCTATTGGGATTCTGCCCCCCTTGGGGGCAGAAAGGCCTAAAAAAAATAGGCCTCTCTGCCCCCAAGGGGGGCAGAACTGCCCAAAAATACATGAGGGCCCCTGGGGGCGACCCTTGCCCAAGGGGCCGCCCCCCAACACAAAAAATAAAAATCAACAATAAAATCCCTGGTGCCTAGTGGCTTTCTGCCCCCCTTGGGGGCAGATCGGCCTAAAAATAGGGCCAATCTGCCCCCAGGGGGGGCAGAAACGACGTAAAATACATTTGCCCCCAAAGGGGAGCGACCCTTGCCCAAGGGGTCGCTCCCCTACACTAATAAGCACTCAACAGAGAAATCCCTGGTGTCTAGTGGGCATTCCTGCTGCCCGATCGCATCGCGATCGCGCAGCAGGAATGCTCAAAGAGACATCGAGGGAAAGGAAAACCCTTTCCTTTCCTTCGATGCCTCTCTCAGAGCACCCCCATCCCGCACGAAGGTGAAATACTCACCTTCTCCCTTGACGCGCTGGAAGCAAATGGCTTCCAGCGTGTCTTTTCCCCTTTCCATGAAATCAGCGCGCGATCGCGCGCTGACGTCATGGGGGGGTGGGCGGGGGGGGCGTGAAAGGGGAAGGGATTCCCCTTTCAGCCCTGGCCTGGGGGTGTTGGGGGGCAGCCCTCGGGGGAAGCGCTAGCGCTTCCCCAGACTGCCAGTCCCAGGACGTAATGGTTACGTCCATGGCGCCACACGGGCACTGCCATGGACGTAACCATTACGTCCCTGGCGGGGAAGGGGTTAACATGGCTGAACTGTTTGTATTTTTTACCATTCTAAGAATGCATATTACAGTGTTGTATCTCATCTGCTTGATAATCACAGCTCACGTTTTTATTAAAAGAATAAGATCTCATCAATAAATAATTGAAAATGTATTTTTGTACCTTTTCTCGTTGATACCTTGGGCATGCAAAATTAATTTTAAAAAGGGTTAAATCTGTTTCCACAAAGTCTTTGGGAATCAGAGTGGTAATTTTCAAGGTTACCAATAACATCTATTACCCTGGAAAGGTTAGGGGTCAGATGTTGTACTGTGAGCTAGCCAAAACAAACCAACATTTGCTGGCAATACATGTTCTAAGTGGCTATATATTGTGAAGTTCTACAGTTTGAACCGTATAACACCACTCTTAGAAACTTATCATATTTATTTCTCTATTATCTTCCCCAACAGGTAGATTCTTTAAGGACACATTAAAATCAGCCAAATAAGCATAAAGAAATTCACCTTGATTAAAGATTTCTACATAAATACTACAGGACGAGGAATAGGAGATCAGAAACTGCACATAAATAGAGCCCTCCCCAAAGGACGTAGGACGATAGGGGCAAACATAGCAGCCGCTAATCTTCATTAAATACTACAAATTCTCTAATCATTTTAGAATACATATTGTCTTTAAGACCACTAACTAGATGCTCTTTGTGGGCTGGAACAACATATTCAATTTACTTCTTTTAGTAGCAATGACAACAATATAATTATTAAAGCGATCTGAAGCATATCCAACAGGAGTCATTAAGCACAACAACAGTGCCACTAAAACTATCAGTATTACTGATAAAGTCATCAACCCTACAATTTGCTATAATCCAACTTTGATTGGACAAACATTCTCATTGTCTTAAAATTTTTATAATCAGAAATTATTTTCTTTTAAATTATACTATATTCTTTCTTTTCTTCTTATTTTATTAAAACACTAATAAAAACAAAATCAAAATCATGATCTTAGTTTTTCTTTTCTTCGGTTCATGTGTTAATTAAAACAAATATTTCCAAACTCATCATATTAAGGGCCTGATTTAGATCCTGGTGGAGGGAAATACTCCATTACAAACATAACGGTTATCACAACTGCCTTGTTGTGATCCCTTGATATCGCAATAAGGTGGACAAGATATCCATTATATTTGTGACAGAGTATTCCTTTCACCAAGATCTAAATCAGAGCCTAAATCTCTACTTTATTATTTCTCAACTTGCACAAAAAAAGCAAAAACTCCAAATGTTCATACATCTCTTCTCAGTAAATCTGTACAGGTTGTCAAAGTCTTTTCAAAGTCTCTATCAAGGTTTCATAGTCATTAGCTTTGAATTTCATTTTTATTCAATGGTTTCTATTTCACATTTGAGTTGGCTCTTCTTCTACTTTCAAACTCAGGCCCTCATTACGAGGCTGGTGGTCATAAAACGGCCACATTACGATTTGTGAGGCAGACGCCAAGCCTCCACAACTCCGCCTGGCCTGCTGGTGCGGTTGCACCACCGCGGCCGGCAGTGAGAACATCCAATCCAGCAGCAGGCCCCAGCCTGCCATCCGGATAATGAGGCTGCAAACCACCAGGCTTTCAATGGCGGTCACCCCGCCACAAAAACCCTGGCGGTCACACACCCGGTGACAGGAATCTTCAGAGATTTGAGATCAGAGATCCCAATGGCATGGACAGTGCATGGGTCACCCCTGCCCAGCATTCTAGAAATGCACACCGGGCTCCTGTCTGCATCAGCATTGCCGTGGCTCGAGGCGGCGACCTTTACATTAGGAGTTTAGCGGACAGATGTTTCTGTCCACCTAATTCGTAATCAGACTCTCAGACTGATTTGCATGGCAACTTAAAGGTCTCTACATCTTTCTTCAGTACTTGCAAGAAGACTTAAGGACTTCAGTATACACTTGTGGGATCCTACACCAAACAAGAACTTTATTAAAAAATTGGAAGGTAAAAATAAATTGTGATTCCCCATGAAGAGGAATTGAGAAGAATGCTTTGCTTAAGTCAATCACTGTACATAATTCTGTTGAATTTGAAACAAAATCATTGCTGAATTTGGTACCACTGAACTACAAAGAACAACAATATTGCGGAGATCCTGTACAATTCTCTGCTTGTCTTTCAGCTTTTTAATTGCCATCACCGGAGAGTAACGAGGACTACCAAGTACCTCCCGGAGGATTTCCTGCTCAATCATATTTTCAATCACTGGCTTTATTCTTTCCTCTACATCTTTTGTAAGTTTGCATTGTCTTGTTGTATGGGACATTGCATCTAGTTAAATAAATATTTTGACTGGCTTTCCTCAGTTAATCAATTCAATCACATTGTCAGAAAAATCCCATCCTTCATTTTTGACAGTATGATTAAAACTGGGAATAACTCAAATTTAGAATCTGTATAACTCAAGTTGGACATGAAATCATCATCATGTATCTCTTTTGCAACACCATCTGGTGTAGAATATATCACATCCTTCATTTTGTTTAGCAAGTTCCTTCCTAATAACTACACAAAATAAATTGGTGCTTATTCTCCATCTGACAAGTTTTAACTGGAACATCTGTTTTTACCTGGTTAATGATTTGTTTATTTCTGATCCCTACAATTTGCCCTTCTCTTCTAAAGACGGGTAGCTTTGAGACTTCCAAGGAACGAGATGCAGTGCAGGTAGTCCCTGTATCAATCAAAAATGAATGGTATGGCCATTGGCTTCTCTGATAAACACATGGAACACTTTGGTCTACCTCTAGGACTACTCCAAGTATGTAATCCTCCTCCCCTTCAGGTACCTTCATTGTTAACTACTCTCTGCCAGCTCATTACTCAGAATCAAAGGATTCTATTGTACCTTGCACTATAGGATTTCTTGTTCCTCATAATTTGCTGCATCACTGGAGCTGTTGGCATTCAAAATGACTTTTGACGCTGCATATTCTTCACATCAGCTCTGAATTCTGCATGTTTGGAACCATCACAATATTTCTCCGCGTTTGGGAAATTTGTTCTACATTCCCCTGAATCCAGTTAGTGTTTTCATGACACTCCCTCTTTCAATGCCAAATCTTCCCACAGAAGTGAAAAGCTGTATTCTTTTCATCATTTCAATGTTCACACTGATTCCATCACCTCTACAACACCTTGCATCTGCACTTGATTCACCCCCTTCATTCCATTCTGCACAAAATTCATATTTCCAATCATTTGATTTCAAGACACTTTCTCAGGTTGCTTTGCCTGGTCAACCATCAGCCTTGCTATGAACTTTATCTCAAAATAATCAGCACTGTTTTTAGCCAACATTGAAATCTCATCTATGCCCTTTATCTGCCAGCTTAATTTACTCTGTTGAATGTGATTACTAATTTCTGGCCTCAATCCATTCATGAAAGTGGGCACAAAGACACTACTTCCATCTTTTTGGGATTTTTAACCCTGCGTGTGTTTTTTATAGATGTACATTAGACTTGTGTAGAAATAGTTTACTGACTTCAGGGGCTCTTGGAAGTTCCCAAACTTTTATGCCAATATATATCTTTCTCGGGAACTCGTTTTTTAAATACTCAATTACAGCCTTGTATTTGTCTGCTATCTCAGTAGCTGGTGCATTGTGAGGACCAACACTAGCTGGCTCTTGTGTCAGCCATCTGAACACAACCTTACACTCCAGCCGCAAATCTCCAGGAACCAAATTCTCAAATAATGAATTCAAATTTGTCCACAACATTTGAGAAATATGGTTCAACTTATGTAGTTCATTATACCAATTTGCTGGAAAAGTGTGTGTAAATGCATAGAAACCAGCTTGTGCCTACAGCACATGCACAAGATTTGCTCCATGAACCTCTCTCAAAGGAAATTACAAAACTGTTCCTCCTACAACTTCTGAATCAATCAGTTAAGACACCTTTCACTCTATCTTCAGGCCCTTTCATTCTCTTTTTATTCGCCATCCTTTTCTTCCATCTTTCTCGATATTTCTTCAAGGCACTTCAATTTTGAGTTTTCTCAATTATATTTTTGATATGGGCCTTTACCATAATTAAGGCAATTTTCTTGATTTCATCATGTGTTAAATCTGTTTTATAATTTTTTCACATTTTTTATTTTGCTGAAGTCTTCTAGTTCATCAGCTAATTCCTCAAATTCATCATGTGCCTTGTTTGCACATCTAGCTGCTTCCTTAATGAAATATCTCATTTCATCAGCATGGTAGGTCAGCCATCAATTCAAATCCACACTGGTCTGAAGCATTTTGGCAAATCAGATTTTTAAAATGCCAAAACTAATTTGCTTAGGAGGCTTCTCAACCAGCTATGTTCCTGACTGAGCAAAAGCATTACTCTAGGCTACAGATTGTACATCACTGCTTGAACTGGGCACTGCTGTCATCCCCAACTCTGTCTGTGGTCTTGGTACCACTTCAGTAGGAATTTGCACCATCAGACTATCTCCCCCACCATCTGCTTCTCTGGGTGCATGGAGGTGGTCTGAAATGAAACTGTTTACTTATAGATTTAACATCATAATCAGACTCATCTTTCTTTTTTAATATATTTATATGTTGTTCCTCTTTCTCAGTCTCAGTGACAATAGCAGAAAATATTTTTATACATTCAATCGTTCTCCCCCTCATACTTTTCTATCTCCGATCCATTTTGCTGTCAAGTCAATGTCTACCTATCACAACGCAGGTTCATCAGCAATAAACCAATCACAACACTGCTTTGTGATGACGTTTCACAAATATCAGCATGGCTTCCTGGCTGCACAACCAATCACAGCACAACCGTCAGTAAACAGGAAAACAATCACAAAACATTTAAAAAAAGCAAATAAAACAAAATGAACAAGACTCTAGGTACTGGATACAAAAAAAATGAAATGGTGCCTTTACAAAAATGTGGAAAGACTAAATTACATTATTAATCACAGTTCTAATCATCATTATTGAATTGTGTTAAGTGTAACATCATTAATTCATCGGTTATGGCTATACTCATCATAAAAATCATTAGTTTGCACAAATTATTTGCTACCTAAAACTGCACATTTGAAAAAACGCTGACAACCTTATAGACAATGGTCAACCAAACAGTGATAATATTCTCAAGATGAATTCAGGTTGATCTGATCGAGTTTCCCAGGCAAAACAATCAACATGTCCAAAAAAAGGCAAAAAGAAAGATGTCTGTCCTATGTCAAAGGTGTGTAAAACGCCCAAACTACATTCGCTTTATTTCCGACACGTTGTTAACCAGTGAAATACAATTATTTCCCCTGAGTAATGTTTGCAAAGATAGCCTAATCTTCCCCAGCAACAATGTTCCCGGACAAGAATATACTATCTAAATATCCTGATGTTGGAGCATATCCTTAGTGCTCCTGTGGCTTCAAGGAGTTCTAATGCAAATCGGGCCCCCGAACCGGCAATATTGCCTCAAAATGCAGAAACTACAACCTCTAAGAATCAAGAACCCACTTAGAAATATACCAGTGCCTACAAGCACAGAGAAGAAACAGTCTCATGAAATTGAGGTAATACTCGGCCATGACAAAAACTCCGACAGCCATACTTTCGAGTGCTGTTGATATTATTGAAACTATTGTTAAACCTATTATGGAACGTGAGCAACGAACGGCTGCTAATGAAGAGACAGACACTGGAATCCAAAACTGTATTGACAAACATAGCCAGATGATGGCAGGTTTGAAAAGGAAAAGTGAAGATATACAGAGCAGACAACGCCAAGGGAAAAGTGAAGATATACAGAGCAGACAACGCCAAGGGAAAAGTGAAGATATACAGAGCAGACAACGCCAAGGGAAAAGTGAAGATATACAGAACAGTTAACGCCAGAATCATATGATATCACTGGCATTGTTGAAGGCAGCGAGGTAAAGGACACTCATTCATAGTTGATCTGTTCCATAAAACAATTATAGATTTGTCAGATTGGGATTAAGATTCACAAATCCAGTGGGCATATCCGTTTCCCTTTCTGAAAAACTCAACTCATGGGAAGCAGTCCTGGTCTATTCTGAAATACCTAGGCAATTTTAGCCTACACCGAGAGATATTTGTCAGAGTTTATATCTCCAGCCCCAATTACACTTAAAAAACAGACTGCTGCCGCTATACTGATGAACACAGATGGAAGCTCTGAAAATGCATCACACCAATACAGAGTTTGGGGAAGAGTTTTTCTTGCAAGAATCGTCATGACTGAAAATAATTTGGCAAGGCAAAACATATATATGTAAAGAGGAATACGAGGCCAAGTATTTCATGTTGCTGTGGTTTTAATAAATCTGAAACCATTTCAAATGACTTTTAAAATAAAGATTCCCACAGGAGTACTTAGCCACACTCTAAGTGATGTAGAGTAAAACATGCTAAACACAGGATTTGTGTGCGGATAGCTATTAGTATTGGTAATGTTAGATCTGCATAACATAATGTATGCGGTATAGTATACACAATGGATTCATATTTGAGTCCACCTAAGATTAGAGATTCATATGTGCGCTCAGATAAGAGTAAGGGCGTGATTTAGAGTTTGACAGATGGGTTACTCTATCTTAAACACGATGGATATCCCACCACCATATTACAATCCCCTTAAAACATGTTTGGATCATAATACGGCAGATTGAATATCTGTCCCATTTCTGACAGAGTAACCCCATCTGCCAAACTCTAATTCAGGCCCTAAATATTATGTTTGATTTAGTGCTGAAATGATACAGAAATTCAATGCTGTCCTGAGGCTGAAGGACATTTGTGTAATTTGCTCTCGCATAATTTCAATGCAAAATGGGGCATTGTATCAATTTTAGCACAATATTTAAAAAATAGCACCTCATGTTCTGTTGTTTCCGTTCGTTCACTGTAAATTGTATTGGAAATTACATGTTCCTGTAAATGTTTACATCAATGGTGTGTAATTCCGCAAAGTGGTGTAATGGTGTAATTTTAGGAATTTTTATTAACAAACATAGCACAGTATGCATACATATATATTTATATATCTGTATATACACAATTATGTATGCATATACACATGCATCTATCTATCTATCTATCTATCTATCTATCTATCTATCTATCTATCTATCTATCTATCATCTATCTCTCTCTCTCTCTCTCTCTCTATATATATATATATATATAATTTGGATGCAGAACTTCATGTACATCTGTAAGTGTAGATATTATTGCAGTCTCTCATTAGATTCTAGGAGATTATTTTAATTACAAGCAACAAGTTGAATTGTGATTAAAAACGTTTACGGGATATGATATTGACCATAATAATATTTCCGGACAAGGACTCTGTTTCTTTGTGAAACATATACATAGTATTTTAATGTTTTTTCACCTCATTCTCTGTTTTTCACTTAACCAGCACTTTTAGGGGTACATTTAATAATCTTCTCTTATTTATGTCCATGTCCTTGGTATCATATTTATTTTTTGTTCCCATTTTTATACTGCCCAAGATCCCCTTTTATTGATCATACGTATAATAATTTCCTGCATGGATATAATATCTATTTCTATATAATCTTAACCCTTTGATAGAACTATCTTATTATTAATCTACTTTTTTAGATATATGAACTTAGTATTATTATTAGCATAATTTGAGACATTCAAATGTTTGTATCAATTATGATCAAATTTTCTTGGGTTATTGATATATATTAACTCAGTAACAGTCTCTTTTAGAATCTTCCTATTTAGCATCTTCTCTTGTATTTATAGGTGAATTAATTTATTTATTAATTAAATTATATACAGTTTGAATATATTAATGATATTTATTAATTGAAGATGTCTAGACTATAATGTATATCTGCCATTCATATATTAGGTTTTTGAAACAACTAAGTCAAAATTGTTAAGTAGATCTGAGCAAAATTCATTTACATATGTGGGTTATTCGTTTTCATAGAATTTTCAATTAATAATTGAAAAAGTATATATTATTTATTTGTGAAAATGTCTGAATAAGATCTTAGGGAATCATAGAATATATAATCATGCTATATTTGGAACTTTGAACTGTATCCTAGCACATGGGCACAAAAATTGAGATTTTTACTCTACGTTACAAAATGGCCGCCCCCTTTGTATATTTCTTCTTGGCTGTGTGAAAAGCAAACAAGGACTACAGGATATAAATAATATGGTGTAAAAATGTCTCCTAATGTCCAGTTGAAGGCTGTTGCCGAAACGCGTCGACATTTGGCTGGGACAGCGTGTGTTTGTTCTGTTTGTTGTAGGCACCTTTAAGATGTTTACATTGTGGAGCTATTTTTGATAGTTTTAATTTTTCACGCATTTATTATATTTTTCATCATTATTTTTTGCCTTGATACGAACTTATCCAATAAAAATGAAGCCAACGATTTTGTACATGTGAGTGATTTTTATTTTCTACTTCACTCTCTACATTCCACGAGCTTTGGATATTGTGCAGCCCCTTTTGGTGTCTGATCCAGTTGCACCTTCTTTTGTTCATTATTAATATATATATATATATATATATATATATATATAGCCTAATGGCAATCACCACTAGGTAGTTGTAGTAAGTACCATGTTTCCATAGAAAATGCGTTTTTGACTTGCCTATATCCTTGGCATCGTTTGAGGAATCTTCACTAATTTTTCCCAGAAAAAGTGTCCTTGTGATTCTTGTTACACACGGAAGGTTTTGGAGTGATCCATCAAGCGTGGACCAAGATAAGGGGGGGGGGAAAAAAGTTGTGTTTCCCATGTTAATTCCCATAGGACCTTTGAACAAGGCTACAGCCCGAACCACTGGACAGATTTACACCAAATTTTGCAGAAAGCTAAATGGGTACGCAGATTGTGTTTCTGCTTATTTGGTGTAAATCCTTTCAGTAGTGTTCATTTGTACATCTCTGGCCCGACAACTTTGCGAAGATTAAGAGCTCATGCATTGCAAATGCACAGCTCTGATTGCCTGCCAACAAGAAGTGTTGGCAGAAAAAAATGTAAAAAAAAAATGAAAAGGGGCCAGGGTAGGGACACCCTGACACCTTCGCTCTTTTTAAATGTTCATCGCGATTTGCGGTGGATACTTAGATCCGGTGAAAATGTTTTAATAAAACAAGTGCAGGCTCACATGCTTGTTTTCTATAGAGCACCCCAGGTGGGCCAGGTCCCAGGAGCATTGATTCATATATGTGGGGGGTGCTTGCTTCCCCCCACACAGCTCCGGAGACCACCACCTCCCCAGGGAACTTTCAAAATTGAGTGCTGGGGGCATGCTGTCCCCAATCTCCATGGTCCACCACCTCCCTGGGGATATTTGTTGGTGGGGTGCAGTGTGACCCTCTCTCAAGGAGCCCTTGATAGCCCTGAGGACCGCCACCCTCCAGGGCAAGCTCTTCCTATGTCCTACGGTGCCCGCCCCCAGGACATACCCGTTTGCTGTGGCTTGACAGTAGCTTTACAACTGCCGCCAAGTCACAGCACACACCCTGCTCACAGCGAGGGAGAGCTGTCAAACAATTCTCCCTTGCTGTGAGCAGAGGTTTCTTCTATCTCCCTTGCTGCCATCTCCCACTCTATGACAGCAATGCTGGCTCCAGCAGGAGCTGGTATTGTAGAGGCCTTCAGGCTCCCCCAATGGTCCACAACATTGTGACTGGCTGCCCTGGGGGGCACCCATGTCACATGGCCGGGCCCCAGGAGATAGGGTCCCTGGGGTGAGATCAGCCTGGGGAGGAGACCCACGCAGCTCCTCCCCCCAAAGAAATATATATTTAGGCCCGGCGTCTGGGGATGGGATCCCCAGGGCCGAGATTGGACTGGGGAGGGGGGCCTCACAGCACATCTTCCCCCAAAATGTAACTGTCTAAGCCGTCCTCCAGGGGAGGTGTACCCGGGGCTGAGATTGACCTGAGGAGGGGGACTCGGAGCCCCCCCACTGAAAGAAAAATTAAATGCCTAGGCTGGGCCTCGGGGATGGGTCCATGGGGACATGATTAGCCTGGGGGACATACAGGGTTGGTGTGAGGTGCAGGGTTGGGTGGTTATAGGGGTTGGCTGCAGGGCCCAGCCTGCGCCCAACCCCCACTGCACACGTGTATGGGGTTGGTTGGTATAGGGGTTGCCCGCAGGGCCTAACCTGTGGCTAATGCCCGATCCACGACTGCTAGAGGCGGTGTACAACATGCACAGCATGGGGTTTGGTTGTTCCAGAGGTTGACTTCAGGCTCTTCGGACAACCACTGCTGTGCACGGCCAAAGGCCTTGCGTGGCGGTGGTTGGGTTAGTGTACGGTAATGAAAATCACTTTACATTTTAAAATAACAATGAAATTCACTGAAAAAAAAACAAATGTTACAGGATTGTTACAGTTAGGAAATATAATTTAAAAACAAATTACAAATTCTCTGAAAAAAACAAAGGTTATAGGGACATTATAGTTAGGTTCTGAATGTACTCGTACAATACCATAGAAATGTAGCAGTTCTAGTTAGAGTTCTTTCAAGTAACTATAACTCGCACCCTAAAGTAACTAGAACTTGTGTCCTCGCCATGCACTGCTAATCACCCCAGGTATGACAGCAATCATGACAACTTCTATAATGTCCTTAAAACTATAAATTAAACATTAGTAGTCATTTAAAAAAAAAAAAACTTGTGCATGGCGGGGGTGTGAGTTATAGTTATAAGTTAATAGTTATAGGTTGCAAGTTATAGTTACTTGAAAGAATAGTTATAGGTTGCAAGTTATAGTTACTTGAAAGAACTCTAACTAGGACTGCGGAATTTCTACCAATCAATCAATCAATTAGTACTTATAGAGTGCAACTTGTCACCCCGGGGGTGTGTCTCCAGGTACTTGTGAGGTGGGCTGATGCATGGCCCAGCTAGAGCCAGGTTTTGAGTTGCTTCCTGAAGTCTATCAGCAAGTGGGGCATGTACAGGTGGAGGGGGAGGTTGTTCCAGGTGTTAGCAGCAAGGTAGGAGAAGCAGCATCCTCTGAAGCGCTTTCTGTGGGTGCATGGGATGAGAGGATTGGTGAGGGGAGCTGACCACAGTTCCTAGGTGGGTTTGTAGAATGATAGGTGGTTGTTGATGTAGGTGGGCCTGATGCTGTGTATGTGTATGTGAGGAGCTTGAAATGGCATCTGTGCTGCATGGGCATCCATTGAAGGGTTTTGAGGTGAGACTTGATGCTGGTTCTTTTAGGAAGGTCAAGAGTAAGATTGGCCATGGTGTTCTGGGTGGCCTAGAGGCGGATCAAGAGCTGCTTAGTTGTTCTGCCATAGGGTGTGTTTCCATAATCAAGGTGGCTGGAGATTAGGGCTTGGGTGATAATTTTTCTAGTGGAGATGGGTATCCAATGGAAAGTCTTGCGGACCATGTGAAGGATCTGTTGCTTAATGGTCAGTTTAGTATCAAGGATGATTCCTAGGTTGTGCGCATGGGTGGAGGGTGCTGGTGGGATGCCGAGAGCAGTGGTCCACCACGAGTTGTCTGAAGGAGAGGGCTTATGGCAGAGTGGAGGATCTCTGTTTTATCTGATTTGAGCTTGAGGAAGGTGGTTCTCATCCAAGCTGCATTGCCTGTCATGGTGTTTTGGAAGTTGGTAAATGGGGTAGTGACATTATCTGTGAGGGAGGGAATAAGCTGGATGTCATCTGCATATGAAACAATGTTGAGTCCATTGGTAGAAGCAATGTTAGCAAGAGGGGACATGTAGGTGTTGAAGAGCGTGGGACTCAGGGAGGAGCCTCGAGGAATGCCACAGATGATGTCTTTGGGGGAGGACAAATAGGGGGAGATGGATCCTCTGTGTGCGGCCAGAAAGGAAGAAGGGGATTCACTTGAGTGTGTTGTTTTGGATGCCGATGCTGTGTAGTCTGGAGATGAGCTTGTGGTGTGAAACAGTATCAAAGTCTGATGATAGGTCAAGGAGGATGAGTGCTGCTGATCCTCCCTGGTCAAGGAGGTGTCTGATGTCTTCTGTGGCCGCAATCAGGGTGGTCTGAGTGCTGTGGTTCAAAGTAAAGCATGATTGGGATGGATCTAGAAGGTTGTGGTGTTCTCTGTGGTCAAGGAACTCTGTGAGCTCTTTGCCCTCTTAATCTGGCAGAAGCAGCAACTGCAGGATAGCTCCACAAAGCACAGGCAGGGCAGCTCTTCTTCCTCAGGTCTTCAGCTTTTCTCCAGGCAGAGGTTCCTCTTGTTTGCAGAAGGGTTTCTAAAGTCTGTGGTTTTGGGTGCCCTTCTTATACCCAATTTCTCCTTTGAAGTAGGCCTACTTCAAAGTAAAGTCTCTTTGGAATGTGAAATCTTGCCTTGCCCAGGCCAGGCCCCAGATACTCCCCAGGGGGTTAGAGACTGCACTGTGTGAGGGCAGGCACTGCCCTTTCAGGTGTGAGTGACCACCTCTCCCCTCCCTCCTAGCACAGATGGCTCATCAGGATATGCAGGCTACACCCCAACTCCCTTTGTGTCACTGACTAGTGTGAGGTGCAAATGCAAAAAGAGAAGAGATCTGGGCCTAAATCCATCATTTTCTTGCCACCCATGCCATTCCAGTTTGGACTCAGCCATATGCAAATCAGTCTTGACCCTGTCCCCCATGGGAACAGTCCAGCCGGAACTGCCAAGCCAGGTCCTCCCTTGAAAGGAATCAAGCATTCTAGAACTGGTTTCAGGGTATCACCCTTCATCAGCCAGGCTAGCTTGACTCCAGTGGCATGGGGAGCAAGGGACCCACTTCTGGACATACCCTTCCCACTTGAGGCAGCAAATGCAAAAAGAACAAGTGATGGACGGAATGCGGAACAATGTCAAACATTAACCCCCAGTACAGAGATCTGGGCCTAAATCCATAATTTTTTTGCCACCCATGCCATTCCAGTTTGGACTCAACCATTTGCAAATCAGTCTTGACCCTGTTCCCCATGGGAACAGTCCAGCCTGAACCGCCAAGCCAGGTCCTCCCTGGACTGGAATCAAGCATCCTAGGACCGGTTTCAGGGTATCACCCTTCATCAGCCAGGCTAGCTTGACTCCAGTGGCATGGGGAGCAAGGGACCCACGTCCTTATTTGGGATTTCTAAAGCACATGTATGAAGCAATTCCTTAATGTGAATTGGGCATTAAGGAATCGCTATTACCACCAAGTTGAACTTGGTGGTAACCATGTGCAAATTTTAAAAATGCATTTAAAATGCATTTTTAAAATTTACTTGTAAAGCACACATGCCCTTTTGGCATGTGTGCACCTTACTTGTTGTTAAATTTTTTTTTGGGTTGCAGCAGAGTGGGCCTTAGGCCCCCAGCACCCTGGACTTTGCATTTCCCAAAATTGCGAATTCCAGTTAGGAATTTGCAATTTGGGCCATGCAAAATATTCACAAATATGGCCCGACAGGCCCATAGATGCGAATGAGGGCTGGTATCGCAATTTGCGATACGGTAATAGCATTTGCGATTTTTAAGAAATCTCTATTAACAAATCGCAAATATGATACATTGCATTTTGCAAATCAGGAATAGCAATTTCTTAAAAATCGCTATTTCCGATTCCCAAAAGGCCTTTTTCATACATCTGGCCCACAGTTACCTTAGGGTACAAGTTAGAGTTACTTGAAATAACTCTAACTATAACAGCTGAATTTTTATGGTTTTATGAGTTAACTGGCAGTCTGCTGCTGGTGTTGAAAGTGCATGTTTAGTTCACATATTAGAGTATTTTAATTAAATAGAAAAGAATGATTTTTGAGAACTCACTTAAAACATTTGCTCATTTTTCTTTCTACAACACTAACCATATTTTCTATGACAAAATGAACCCCCTTATTTTCTTCCTTTGTGAATTAAATGCTTTACGTTTTACCAGTTTTACCAGTTTCATTCAATCAAGATAGTTTATTCTGACAGGCTGCTTGGGTTGGAAGTGCAACAGGAAGCTATTTTACAACTCTCTTAAAACGTGTCCTAATTATTCTTTCTACAGCGCTAACTATAATTTCTATGACAAAATGATCCCGTTCATTTTGTTGCTTTCTAAAATAAATGTTTAGGTTTTAGCAGTCTGTTTCAATCAAGATGGCTTCAGGTGTGACACACTCTTGTCATAAATAAGACTTTTAGCTCTCTAGTTCCTTTTAGAACACTCACAGGCTGCCCCTGTTGGATGTACATTTTACTGAATAAGCCTGACTTCATTGTCATATGGCTGAGAAAGAAAGAGTGAAATTAAAGAAAGTATGCTCTCATTTTAGCTTCTTGAGCATCTTCCAGGACCTCTATGGGAAAATCATGAGAAACTGTTTTCTCTCAAGCATGATTCATGAAATCCCAGCACAGTAAAATCACCTTATAACACACCACAATTCCTAAAATTAGTATGGTACCATCAATAAATAAATTATATTGAAACCAAAATTTATTATCACCCTTTATATGTTCTCATGTTTGTGACCCTCAAAACCTGTCATTCATTCCAATACATTTCAGTGGTGATATCATTTACATTGGTCCCGAGATGGCTTTCTTTTTCAAGTTCTGACATCCAATTAGATCTCACCATGAGATGTGCTCTGCCCAGATACACAAATTTGGTTTTCCTTCAATATCTCAGAAACTACTGAATGGATTTACACCAGAGAAAGCAAAGTATGATCTGCGGAGCAAAAGCTACCTTTCTCATAAATGTGGTGTGATTCTGCCCAGCATTTCAGGCTGTAATCCTGTTCAAATCCCCTATGGGAATTGAAATGGAAATGCATATGGCACAGGATTGGGGGGCCAGACCCTGTGGCCAACCGCCACCTTGCACAGCCAAAGACCCAATTGGGAAGATATTTTGTGCAAAACTGTGGACTCTTATTGAACAAGGTGAGGGCAGATCAGGTTCCTTTGTGGCTGAGTCACTCCCACAGCTTCTAACACACCCAAATAGACACTCACATACCCACTCACAGACTCACTCAGACACTCATTCAGATACTCATGCACCCACTCATAGACCCACTCAGACACAGAGGCACCCACTACAGGTCCACTCGCACACTGATTCACCCACTCACAGACCAACTCAGACACTCATGCACCCACCCACAGACCCAGGTACACTCATGCATTCACTCACAGACCCATACAGTACTGCATACAACTTTGCACATTGTCCCTAAGTTGAGCCTGGCAGCTGTATGCCATACCTCCCAGGGTGTTGAACACAGGTTTATTTAGTGACTTTTGTAATTTACTGTGACAAGGATTATGATTATCATTTGAGGTTGGCTCACACCTCCCTCAATTTATACTCCAATTTCTTAGTGTGCCTTCAGAACTGCTTACTGAAAGAACTAGCTCCAGGTATATTGTGCCTGAAGGTTCAGGGTGAAATGCTGTTCATTACATATCTGCTTTTTTAGACTTGATTCCACCCGAAACCTTTGGTGAATTTAACTCAGACACATCAAGCTCCTATAAGAAATTGGATTGGTGGTTGACTGGGGTGTGATCTCTGATCAAGCAGCTGCCATGATCCTTGTCAGGGTGAGGCACAATCCATTTCTAATTAAACTGTGATCGACTCTCTGGTAGCTTGGCACAGAGCAATCACACTTAACTTAGAGGCAAAGTATTTGAACAACACTTCAAAAAGTAAGAAAATGAAAACACCACACTCAAAGGATCCCACACCAAGTCAGGAAAATAAAACATGTTTAAATAAGATCAAAATTACAAAAATCCAATCAGTAGAACTGGGGATCTGCAAATTTGAAGATTTCAATGAAAATAATGCCAAGAAGCACCAACTGTGGATATCTGGTCACGCTAGACTGGTACAAAGTCACAAGTTCAGGCCAACGCCAATGGAGTGCGAGCTGGCTCACTTAGCCCAGCTGAACAAAGTACTGTAAATCCATGGTTTGCAAAGTGTTGGAATTATCCATGTTGAAGATGCATCCTACAGCTGAAGCGATGCATCTGCTCCAAGATGCGGTGAGCCTGCAGTGCAAAGTTCTACATCGTTGACAACGATCCCGTCAATGAATGCTTTCAATAAAAAGTGAAGCGTTGAGAATGCTTCACACAGTCAGAGTGATGGAGGTCCAATGCTCCGCTGCAGAGCCTGGTGCTGTTGTTGAAGCTGCCATTGACAAAGGATGCAAGAGCATGTGCTGAGGCTGCATCACGCAGCAGCAGTTTCAATGGAGCAACGAGCTGTGATGCAATACAGCTGTACTGATCCATGCAGCAGCAGCAATGTGTTGGTTCTGCTTGGGATATCACCACACAGCAGAGGAGATACATCTGTTCTGATGGATCCACAGAGACTGGCAGACACCTTAGGTCCACTTCCATGGATGCAGGTCTCTGGTTGCACTACTTGGCAGGATAGACTCACAAATGGAAGAATCCAGGTCCTAGGGTCGAGGTTGTTGGAGCCTTCTGTCCCTGAATCTGAAGTTAGGAGGCAAGTCAATGAATCCCTTGAGTCACTCTGGTGTCCTGGGTTCAAAATATGAAGGTCAAGTCTGTCACACCCAAGCAAGTGGGCTATAGGCAGCAGGTCAGCATAGCAGGGCAGCAGTCTTTCAGAGAAACAGTCTAGCAGAGTGGCAGTCCTCTCAGCAGCACAACAGTTCTTCTTTCTGGCAGAGTATCCACAGGTCCAGAAGTGTACAAAACGGTTGGTGTCTGAGGTCCGGTATTCATACTCAGTTGTGAAGTAGGGAGAAGCTTGTAGAGGCATACTTTTGATGTGCAAAAGTGCCCTGTCTTCCTTGCCCTGGCTCCAGACTAACTACACCTTTGTGTTTGGGCAGGACACAGCTTATTCAAGTGCAAGTGGGGATATGCCTAGATTCTCCCTGTCATCCTGCCAGTGTTGGCCCATCCAGGCACACCCAAGCTCCCTATTGTGTGTGGCTGACTAGGAGGAATACACAAAGCCAACTGTTCACTACACCTAGTCATGTGGCCCAGAGGTAGGCTGCAGGCACCAAATGGCTGAGGCAAGAAAATCTCAACTTTCTAAAGGTGTTATTTTCAAAATTTTAATTAAAAATCTGACTTTACCTTAATTTAGGATTTTTCATTACAATTCCAAAGACATCAAACATAAATGAGTTTTCTGTTCCCATTTGAAAGTTACAACTTATTATGTGTAATAAAGTGTCTCTAATGTTATCCTATGCGAGAGATCGGCCTAGTATTTCACTACCATTACAAGTAAATCTTAACGGTACATGTCCTACTTTGTAAATACAATGTTCCCTGCCCTCCTGGCTGTTCAGGGCCTACACTAAGTGTGGCTTACGTGATTTTAAAAGGATGGTTTAGGTTTGGCAAAAGGTTTATTTTGGCAGGTCGAAATGGCAGTTTAAACATTGCACACACAGGTGGCAATGGCAGGCCTGAGACATGTTTAAAGTGCTACCTAGGTGAGCGGCACAAGCAGTGCTGCAAGCCCTCTAGTAGCATTTAACTCAGGCCCTGGGTATAGATTATGCCACTTTATTAGGGGCTTGCAAGTACATTAAATGTGTCATTTTTTGTGAAATCTAATTCTACCATGTTTTAAAGAAAGAGCACAAGCACTGGTTAACTGTGGTAAAGTGTGCCAAAGCCAGCAAAAACGAAGTCAGCAAAACGGGAAGTCTGAGGACAACCACACCAAGGATGCCAGCTGTAACAGCCCCACTGGCAGAAGACTATGACTTTATCATTAGAGCCCCTCCAGAATTTCTCTGACCTGGTGGTTGAACAAAGACCATTTTTTTAAAGGAATGCCCGTTCTTCTAAAAAAAAAACCTCTAATTCTAACAACAGGTGCAAGTCTAATGGGGCCTTTCTATGGTATCTCTCAGCTCACTGTTATTGGGCCCCCTTGGAGACTTGGAATGAAATGCCTCATATTTTAGGGCATTCTTCAATTCGCTGTTCCCTAGGTGGAGTGCTAATATTTATTGCTGAGAACAGTCAATCAGTTTCATAAAGTCTTTATGAACCGTACATGGGCTACAAGGTTTGTTTCCAATCTCATGGCTTGTGAAATAATTTTGGACAGTGTCTCACCTTCGGGAAGCAGCCGATCTGAAAGGAAGGTAAAATATGTTTCCTGACAGCCTCAGTCACCAGTTTCATTAATTATTTCAGCTCTGTCTATGCAACAAGATGTTTCTCCAGCTTTGGGTGATGTGTTGCCTTCGCCTGACAGATCTTTGCCTCTCCGGGGGATGGTCTTCCCCATATGTTTTGCTCAGTGAAGCCCTGCTTCTGCGCTTGGGGTGTGGATGCACAATATACTGCTTGGCCACATGGACTTATTCATGCTTACAGCCCGATTCCTCCACTACCTCAGGTTTTGTGGAAGCTTTGGGCACAAAGGCAGAGGTGAATGATTGCATTAATGTGGTGCAAAAGACCATGATTTCTGCTTCTTTTGTAATGAGCAGTGAACCTTTCTTGGTTGTTGCCAGTATGCCCTTCACCTCTTCTGCTTTCCTCACCTGTCTATTCAGATTCGGCATCATTTCACTAAGAGGCCTGGAGATTGTAGCCTGCAACGCTTAAGTTGCTCTAGAGTGGTGCATTGATTCTTCAGCAGGACCTCTGCCAACCTACCTTACAGTCTCTTGTTAAGCATTTAAATGTCAATCCCTAGTGTTCATCTATGGTATTACATCCTCGGGATTATGAAGTATGGAATACTCTCAGAGGTAGATTTACTAGAAACTCACATGTTGCAGTGCAGTAGTTGCTGCGCTTTGTTGTCAGAGAGGGAGAGAACATGACAGCGCCATCTCTACTAACGTCTAGTAGTGCTGTCCGACTCTCCCTCTCTCTCACTACTGCTCTCCCACAATCAGGTTTTGCTGTGTAAGACTATCTCGTAAACCACAGCAGTGCTGGACAAGTCTGTGGATATCGGTCTCTAGTGTGCTCAGACAACATTCACAGTACATCAAGCACACTTGATTTGTGGGTATTCCAAATGTTTTCCTACATGGGTATATATTTCCTATCCTAACATTTGCGACAATGCTAATATGTCACAGACCTCTGCAGAATTTGCTGAAAGAGATTTTTTTGTCCTTGACACACCTCCTAAATGCCATCTGACACTGCCTCACCGAAAAAAGGCCTTAGAGCCGTGGCCTCTGTCTATTAGTGTTAACAGGAGTTACGACATATTTGCAAGCCTGTTTATTTAAACCATGGCCCACTGTATCGGAAAGGCAATTTATGTTGCTTTGTGTCTTCAGAGTAACTCCCATACAGAAGTTGCTCTGTAAGAGGAAGCTTTTGTTGGGTAAGTGCCCAGATGTTTGGCATTGCTCCTCCGTGCTGCAGAATCTGGTAGTTTGACATTAATAAAAATAAAAAAAACAACGTCCCTGGAGTGCAGAGATTTTTTCCTTGCGACTGGGGCCATTTCTTTTCCTGCCTGCGTCCACCATGTAACCAGGTAAAAAAAGGTTCCATCTTTATTCGGCCTCGTTCCACTAATCAAGCTGTCAGAACTTTTGAAAATGTGCAATTTTGGGTAACAATGCGTGTGAATTAGTAATAGTATGATGAATAATAGTCGTTATCGATGAATTGATGATTTTGCATTTAAAGAATTTATAGAGATGTTCAGAAGTATGATCGCTGAAGTAGCTTAGTTATGCCACACTTTCATGGCCACCGTTTTATTAAAATGGATGCAGTTTCTAGTGTTTTATTCATCTTGCTCCTGATAATTCACCTTCCCAATCAATGTCCTCCTGCGAGGCTTCTCTCCCCACAGTTTCCATGGGCCATAGTGCACTGTCTCATAATTGATCCTTTAGAGAGTGTGCATGGTGAATGAAGCTTTCCATTTTGTTCCTGATGTAACTTTTCTTGAAGGACATTTCCGCTGGTTTAGCAGATACCGGTTTGCGAGTACATTAAGGTATTGGTCTTTGTTAAAGAATGTTCCATATTAGGTTTTGAATCTACAGATTCTGTTGCTGTGGAAGGTGAAGGAAGGTGTAGATTATTATTCGAAATAGGATAATGCTATTTACTTATTTGTGATGATCAATTTCCTGATTTCTCTAAAATGTACTGTTGATAATCATGCTATGGTGAATCTGCAGTTTTCCTCACTGTTGATGCCGAAAATGATTACAAAAGCCCATGGTTTGATGTGTATGGGTTGTCTTTTACTGTTCCTCACTTAACTCTGTATATTTCGGGTTTATATTTCCCATATAATGCTGTTCCCATCGACAAGACCTTAAGGGGGTCATTTTGACCTCGGCGGTCTTTCTTAAAACCGCCGAGGGACCGCCGTGCGGAAGACCGCCAGTGGTGACGGTTTGCCGCTCGGCCTATTATGACCGTTGGCAGCTCTCCGTCCTTTTATGGTCGGAGAGCCGCCAACAGCCAAACTGGCGGGAGGCGGGGAAGTGGAGGTTGCTCCACCTCCACCGCCACACCAACAGAACACCGCCCAGTGAATCATGTCCTGTGATTCGCCGTGGTGGTGTTCTGTTGGCGGTGTGGTGTCGGCAGAGCTGCCCCCATGGCTCCTGTCCCCTCCCGGAGGATCGTCGGACCAGGTAAGTCGATCGTCCGTGAGGGGAGGGGGGTGGGGGGGTGTTGTGTGGGTGCATGGGGGTGTGCGTGTGTGTATGTAGAGGGGGTGTGTGAGTGTGTGTATGCATGCGGGGTGTTGTGTGTATGGGAATGAGTGCGTGTATGTCTGTGGGTATGTCTGTATGGATGTGTGCATGTATGTTTGAATGTGGGTGTGCGTGTCTGACTGTGTATGTGGATGTAGGCATGTATGTCGGCGTGTGTGCGTGTAAGTATGTAGGTGGTGCCTGCGTGCGTGTCGTGTGGGTATGGGTAAAGTGATGTTGGGAGTCGGGGTGGGGAGGGGGGCCCTGCCACCTTTGGGGGTGGCAGGGGTGGTGGGGGGGTAGGGGAAGGACTCAGGGTGGGGGTAGG
The DNA here is from genome assembly GCF_031143425.1 of Pleurodeles waltl. Taxonomy (NCBI): domain Eukaryota; kingdom Metazoa; phylum Chordata; class Amphibia; order Caudata; family Salamandridae; genus Pleurodeles; species Pleurodeles waltl. Next base: position 855,133,784 of record NC_090449.1, read on the forward strand.
GGGTGGGGGAGACCCCTATCAGTGCCAGGGAAGGAATTCCCTGGCACTGATAGTGCTTACCGCCATGGATTTCATGGCGGTTCAAACCGCTGGAAATCCACGGCGGTAAGCCGGGTCCAAATACCGCCGGCGGTATAGTGACGGCCGCCGGGCTGGAGACCCAGGTCTCCAGCCCAGCGGTCATCTCCGCCCTGGCGGGCGGAACGGAGAACCGGCGGATGACCGCCATGGTCATAATTCCACAAAGTAAGACCGCCAGCCTGTTGGCGGTCTTACCGCCGGTTCTCCGCCTTCCGCCAGGGTCATAATGACCCCCTAAATGTCCTCATACCTTTGGCATTTTCTGCTTAGAAATACTGTTAGCATTGTTTATGTGAACTTGGCAATTCTGACTTCTGACTTTGTAGGTCTGTAACTGAGCCTATATGTCATGCATTATTTTACTTGTACTGCCTACCCTGCATTTTGTAACACGATCTCTCAATTCCCATTGATCTAGAATTCAGTTCTTGAGTGTTCCCAGTCACTTTTTTAATTTAACTCAGTTATTCTTTGGGGCTTATCTCATGGAGGGTGGTGATTCTTATTGTTAGATTAAGGGTGCTGGAGCTAAATCACAAGGGCTAATTCTAGGGCAATCAAAATATTGGGGTTCCCACATCACAACAAGAAATATCTGCATCTTTTCTAACTTTAGCTGTTTAGTAAATTTGAAATTAGTAGAAAATCCAAAGCATACTGGTTCAAGTCTTGGTTGTCTTTTATCTGTCTTCAAATGCACCTATGTCCCAGGACGTTATATGATTTACTCAATAAAGTGTATGCACAATCTCCTCATTTTTCTGTTCTTTTTGGTTTTTTAGTGGTTCGTGTTATTTGGCAACTAGTTAACCTTTCATGTTCCCTAACTTAAGTTTGCTGTGTCTGTTTAGTGCTGAGATTGCCCATGTCAGAATCTAGCTGCAGCCTTGCTAGTAATAAAAATACACTCATCAGCATTGGGTTTTTAGTTGTGAGAAGGCTGGCGGTATTCCATCGACGGTCATGCAGCGGATGGCGGTAAGGTGGCACTGCTGCCAGCAGCAGCGCCACGCCAGCAAAACACCACCTACCGTATCATGAGCCATGATACGGCCTGACGGTGTTCTGCTGGCAGACACTGCTGCTGGCAGCAGCGCCGCATCCCGTCTCCTGCCGGAGGACCCCCTGCAAGCAAGTAAGTTGGGTTCTCCGACAGGAGAGGGGAGTCGGGGGTGTTGTGTGCATGTGAGGGTGTGTGTGTGGGGGGTTGTGTGTCTGTTTTTGTATGCGTACATACGGGTGTGAGTCACATGGAATGCGTGCATGAATTAATGAATGTGATTGTACGTGTTTGTTCTGTAGTGTGAATGTGTGTGTCCTACAATGTATGTTAGTGTGTGTTGCAGGGTATGGGTATGTATGTGTGCATGCGTGGGTGGATGTGGGTGTGCGTATGAGTGTGAATGTGTGCGCGTGTGGGTGTGTGGATGTTGGGGGGTTGGGAGAGGGAGGGGGAGGGTAGGAGAGGACTCTGGGGAGGGGTAGGAGGGGCAGGGGAGACCCCTATCAGTGCCAGGGAAGGAATTCCCTAGCAATGGTATTGCCTACCGCTATTGTTTTCGTGGCGTTATGCATGCCACAAAAACCATGGCAGTAGGCGGGGTCATAATCCGGAGGGTGGGATTGTGATGGTCGCCTGGCTGGATGCTGAAGTATCCAGCCCAGGGGCTGTTACCGCCCTGGCGGATGGAGTGGTACATTGGTGGCTTGGCGTGAGCCAAACCGCCAATGTCATAATTTGGGAAAAGGTACCGCCAGCCTGTTGGCAGTACCTTTCCCTAATTTACCACCATCCACCAGGGTTGTATGACATTGGCCGTAAATGCCACCTACCGCCACGGCGACGGCAGCCAACATACTGTTGCTGTGGCTACAAGCCCCCAACCGCATTATGACCATAGACGGAACACTGCCAGAAGGCTGGCGGTATTCTGTCGACAGTCATGTCGGCGGATGGTGGTAAGGTGGCGCTGCTGCCAGCAGAAGCACCACGCCAGCAAAACACCACCTACCGTATCATGAGCCATGATACGGCCTGGCGGTGTTCTGCTGGTGGACGCTGATGCTGACAGCAGCGCCGCATCCCGTCTCCTGCCAGAGGACCCTCTGCAAGCAGGTAAGTCAAGTTCTCCGACAGGAGAAGGGGGTGGGGGGAGTTGTGTGTGTGTGTGTGTGGGTGTTGTGTGTGGGTGTGTGTGTGTCTGTTTTTGGATGCATGCATGCCTGCATGCGTGCGTGAATGAATGAATGTGAGTGTACGTGTATTTTGTGTGTTGTGAATGTGTGTGTGCTACAATGTATGTTAGTGTGTGATGCAGGGTGTGGGTATGTATGTGTGCATGCGTGGGTGGATGTGGGTTTGCATGTGTGTAGGAGTGTGTATGTGTGCGTGTGTGTGTGTGTGTGGATGTCAGGGGGTCAGGAGAGGGAGGGAAAGGGCTCTGAGGAGAGGGAGGGGGCGGGGGAGACCCCTATCAGTGCCAGGGAAGGAATTCCCTGGCACTGACAGTGCCTACCGCCATGGTTTTCGTGGCGGTACGCATGCCACGGAAACCATGGCGGTAGGTGGGGTCATAATACCGAGGGTGGGATTGTGACGCCAGCCTGGCTGGAGATTGAAGTGTCCAGCCCAGAGGCTGTTGCCACCCTGGCGGACGGAGTAGTACATTGGCAGTTTGGCTTGAGCCAAACCGCCAATGTCATAATTTGGGAAAAGGTACCTTTCCCCAAATTACCACCATCCGCCAGGGTTGTAATGATGGCCATAGTGTGTTCAGTCCTGCTGTATGTCATATCTCCTGGTTGGGAGTGTCAATTTACATTTTATCTCATTTGTATCTTCTATGGTTTCCCGGGTTTAAACAGTGCAATGTTCTCAAGGTAGATTCTGTTTCATGTTTGCAAATTCACTGATTTTCCTAAAAGCTGCAGTGATTTGTTTCAATTTTACAATAAGAAAGTGTGAAACTTATATTTTGCATCTTCTTGTGAGTGAACACCTCGGGAACAGTCTCCTTGATTGGAAGCAGATATCATGAGATGTTCTTCCTTACTCATAGCTCTCTTTGATCACAGCCTATTAACCCACTGGTTTATAGTTATTCTCAATTGTTTCTGCTCTGCCTTGCGGTTTTTAACAAGAACAAAGTAGAAGTTGTTTGACTTAGCTATGAGGCTCTAAATATGAAAGGAAAGTTGATTTCTGGCATTTTTTTATGTTTTTTCAAGATTAAGCATAAGTTGTTTTATTCTTAAATACTGGGTTTTCATTTTTTTCCATCAGTCTATAGCAGAGCTCCCTTATAGGCCAATCAGGCAGTGCCAGATAGGCTGGTCTAATAGGTCAGTTTTTGGGCTAGTTCTAGGATGTTTTATGGTCAACTGGTCCGGTTTTCACTGGTGATTTCCATAATAATAGTAAAAGCATTGATACCACACATATATCAGGACATTATTTGTTTAAGTTGAGGGTCACCACCATCTTATCACGGATCACACGCTATTAATTCTAATACTCTTATTTGCTGGACATTATCCCCCTGACTGTTACTGAAGGATATTAATATAAACAAGAATGTCTACAGACCTGTCATGTCCACTGTTGTACTACCATTCCTTTACTTTAATCTCTGTTATTTTACCTTTTGTGTGCTTCCTTTACTATTTATATGGTGTATTGCATTGTCACGTAGGCTCTCATTATCCTAATGAGACTACTGGATTTTGAGCGGCAAGATCATTCACAGTGTGGGGGACTAAGTCGGACCCACGGTGAAGGACCCTTGTCACTCTAAATCCGGGTTTTGCTCCGGCTAACTAGCAGTGCCTCATCTCTCCCAAACGGGAGAGACAATTGGGCAGCCGAGCGCATGACATCTTAGCACTTCCCAGGGAAGTCGTGGTCACTCAGGTTACAAACGGTTCCCTCATACACAGTACGGTCTCATATATAAATGACAAAGGCAGTTTAAGTTTTAAAGATTGGTTTAATAAAACAACTGCATTTTAGATACCAAAGCATGAGCTCCAATAACAAGAACTACACAACACAGTAGGATTAAAATAGTAACGATGAGAGTGAAGCACAAGAATAAGGCTATCATAGTGCCGCTAGATTATTTTCTCTCTAAGTTATATTTTGAGCACAGCATGTGAAGCTCTAAGCCTGCCTTTCAGGTTCCCCCGGGAGGACATCAACCCTCATACCTGAGCAAAGGCCTGTAATCTGCATCAGCATCTGCAACAGGGCATTCAGCATCTAGTTGTAGGTTCCTGGCCGGAAGTTCTCTCTTGACCTGTACTAGGACTAGAAAGTGTTTTTATACTAACACGCAGATGTTCTAATAAAATGTCCCTACGTTAGGATGTGTATTTTCTATGAATACTGGAGACTAAACTTCTGCCACGTTTACCGGCAATGTACCAGACTGTAACCTTGACTGAAGCACAGGGCGATCAAGAATACATTATTTGAGAACACAGTGCTGAACTAAGCTAAACAATGCGATAGAAGAAATTAAAACAAGACCGTAAAACTGGTTATTGTAAAATAACAGTACGAAGTTGAATAAAATGTATCTAGGGCAAAGTGCACAGCAGCCTAGTATGGTAAACTAACGTGCATGAATCTATATTAAAAATGGCTACACTACACCCCCCTCTTGTCGGTAGAAAGTGGTTTAAGCCTAAGCTAAAATGCCCTAAGCTAAAATATATGTAAAACCCTACTTCATTTTAACAAGTTAAGAGGACACACAAGCATACTATTTGGTAATTTGAAAAAGAGCATGCGGCCAAAAAGCCGAATTCAATGGAAAATGTCAATTTAGGACCGTTCCAAATCAAGCATCAGTCATGGAAAATAGGAGATTCTCCACCTCGGCAGATGACAAAACCGGTAAATCCACGCCAAAAACTATCAAGGAGCAGGTGTGTTCCATAGCCCCAGGGTCAACCAAGGCGGCATCCTGTGTAGTGCCTGTGAACGAGTGAATGGTAACTTCCTACAGGAAGGGTAGCTCGTAATCGGCTTCTCTGAGCAAACGCAGCCGCAGCGCGCATGTCTGGTTATGAACCCTCAACGAGTAAATCAATGGATCAGCATCAATCACTGAGGGGTGTTGCTGTGAGAGACAAACTTCTAGTGCCTGTTCAAAAGAGCATGCACGGCACCGAAACACAGTCTGCACACAATCCAAAACCGGTCTGAATGACAGAGACCAGTCACACCCCAAATGTTCCAGGAGTGTTGCTCCAAAGTGCTGGATCATGCATTCACGACACAGCTGCGCTGATGGGAGTGCCCTCATTTCTCCTTGTTGCGGCAGGACAGCCATTGTGGAAAAACAACAGCAACAGCAAAATGCCAGCTAATAAAGCCAAAGTTATCGGAAATCCCCCAAAAATGCTTCAGAAAATTGAATGAATAGCCGAAGGTATTAAACCAAATATGGAGGAAAAGCTGTGAACAAAACCAATACCAACAGCTTTGAAAAAATGTGCTATTCCAGCCGTGCTGGACGCATTAAATATACGTCCCATGAGTTCACCAAAGTGTCTCGGAAAGTTTGTATTTAACAGGGACTGTATTTCCGCCAATGACCTTGCCAACTGAAGTGCGTAGGTCTCGCGTGCAGATGTAAGGGCCACATGCTTCTGAAACAATAAAGCCTTCAGTCTACTTAACTTGTCAAAATTCACCTTGGAAGTAGCAATGTGAGGCCAAATATCTGCTACCTCCCTAATTCTAGTGGGGGGAAACAACACGTTCCCGCAGCATGTAACAACCTTAGTGACCGAAACAACGTAAACTATTCCGGGCCCGCATGCCACAACAGTCTTCACTATTGAGAAGGACGTAGCTGCTGTTTGAAAGCACCTGGAACATGCGTTTAATCAAGGGGACTGGAACGCCCTTCAGATAGCAAGTCAAGTTCGCAACCGAGGCATTACTCACCCCATGCAAGGACAGCTGCTTAAAAATCATCGAATGGCTGACTGAAGTCTCGCATTCACTACCACTAAGAAAGACCTCTTGCATACCATTGAGGCATTTGTACGAGAATGGAAGCTCCCACACCTCATGGATGTAACTATCTCCCAACTTTTCATATCTGCCTACCGGAACATGTTTCAAACAAGAAGTGAATTGTAATGTAGAAATAGGCAGATTAATAACCCAGTGTATCAACCACTCTGCTGAGGGAATCTCGGCCACGGTAAAAGGCAATCTTTCTATCTTTTCAATGTTAAGCATGACATAAGTCGCTTCCTTTTTAGCCATTAGTTGTTGTTGTCGCGTCAAATTAAAGGAAAAAAATATTTCCCTGGCACTGATGTGCTGCCACGGAACGCGACCTGCCTTCAATGTCTGAAGTGTCCAGCCCAACTGCATAATGGACCTGGTCTGCCTCTGTCCATGATATAAAGAAGACATATCAGATTGTATAATGTCTGTAGCAGAAGAAACAATGTTGTTAATTGTGTATCTTGTAAGTCAGAGTCATTAGACAGGAGACTGAGGTGTGTCTTAACCGCATCTAGTCAGGATGATTTTAGCCACTGTTGGCACAATTTTCCTTCACTATGGGCCTGATTACAACTTTGGAGGAGGTGTTAATCCGTCCCAAATGTGACGGATATACCACCAGCCGTATTACGAGTTCCATAGGATATAATGGACTCGTAATACGGCTGGTGGTATATCCGTCACTTTACCGTCACTTTTGGGACGGATTAATACCTCCTCCAAAGTGGTAATCAGGCCCTATATGTTGTAATTATTTCAGCATGTTCTGGAGATATTTAGCGAGGGGCTGACCTACTCGTTCAGAAACCCCCTACGGAGGTGACAAAACATTAATGACACCCGTTGGTATCTATTGGCCACAATAACCACCCATAGACGTGTCAATGAAGCATTAAACGTACCATTCTGGACCCACTCATTAAGCTCACTAAAGGTTGCATTCGTTATTTTTGACAGTTATTAAATTTTGCAGGGGCAGGTATACTGGGCATGTTTAATTCTCTAATTGTAGCTAAGCCTAAGCAACGGGTCTGTTGTACTGTGTCATTTAAAAAAATCATTTGTACGGGGATGAGACATGCTCTAAACAATGTTTCACTACCCTTGGTCTGCCAATTTTTTGTTCCCCAAACACTTTTCAAATCGACATTTTTTGACCAATATTCATACCTTCAATTGATAACCGGGAAACAAAGGAGTCCGAATATATAAATTTTGTGTCGGTCAACAACATTGATTTATCTCTAGTCGGAGTTATTCTAAAATAATATGACTCAGCATTTTTTTGATGATGCCAGATAAATACGCACATTTTTCAAAATAAGTTTTCGAACTCCCTTGCGGGGGAGTTGGGCAATATTCCCATTGTACATAATCAAATATCGTTTTTGGACTGCTCGCTTTATGTATGAAGTGGTGCCCATAATAATTATAGCAAAACACGTCACCATAATTGTCTTTAAACTGGTAAACATCTTCGTTTTTATGGACAGTATAATATTGCAATTCTGTCATCATTGAATCAACTGTTTTCACATCCCAATCATCAGATACAATGCCTGGTATTACTATATCATTCATAGATAACTTTAACACATACGCTAATTGAATTATTTCAGTGGGACCATATATATCAAACATTACTTTATCCCACACAATCCCATCCAGAATTGGCACTGCAGAAATGTTCATGAAGGACTAGTCTCTTCGAACCTTATGTGATGAAAAATGTGGTTTCAATACCTCCTCCACCTGTTCAACCGCTGATCTCTCGGGAAGAAAATGACCATGTATTAACAGAAAAAAGATAGTAACAAACCCAATCCAAAGAAAAAACACTAGGACAGTCAAGGAAAGCCACACATAGTTCCATGGAAAAATGAAATACGTATCTTTAAGCCAATGTATCAGCTTACGTGCACCTGACTGTTCAGCAGTCGAGGAGGAAAACGAGTCCGATAGACCGTCGTTGTAGTCGGCAAAGTAACCAGAGGCAATTCGTGCAAAAGGCGTTGCCGTAGTCAATGGAGGAGTTGGTGTTTCCTGTGGTGGTACACTGTAAATAGCACCATCCGTCTGGCTTGTAGGCATAGTGACTTGATCAAATGTTTCTAAGTTGCTTGTCGTTAGTGGAACCAATGCAAGATCATCATCATCCATCCCCAAGCTCGGAGAGGCATCAGTGTTGGTGTAAACAACTTGAAGCGGAACTTCTTCACCAGTAGTGAGAGGGATTCGGGAACTACTGGATGTTCCTCTTGGTCGGCTGTGTAGAATTGGCCATATGTTGTAGCTTGACATTGTCAATGGAAACAAAGCGGTTTTCTTTGGCACCTGGCAACAGTGGTAGAATAACAGTTCTGGTACCGTGTATCCCCAACACAGGGACTGGTGCTCGATAAGAAGGGACAAATTCTTTTTTCACTGCGACCTTTTCACGCACAAGATCCCCAACTCTGGGAATCCGGCTAGTAGGTATTACTGGCACATCCTTAATTCCTGTGGAGGCAGCACTTTTAGAAGAGTTATCTTTATAGAACTGCAGTAATTCCTGTAAAACTGTGAAACGTTCATTTATGTCAAAAGGTGTTTCTGCCGCCTCCACACCAGGACCAACAATATCCGGAACAAACATTTGTGTTCCGAACAGGCACTCATATGAAGTACGACCCCCAGGGACCTTCTAGGCAGGTTATTTAGTGCTCTCTGAACTCCATACAGGTGGGTTAGCCAACTACGACCCGTACCTAAGACTCTGGCCGTTAAGGATTGCTTTAAATCGTGGTTTAATCGCTCCATGACAGAATTTCCCTTGGGATGAAATGGAGAGGAGTACTGGGGCTGGACCCCCAATGAAGCCATGGTGTCCCTGAATGCCCTTGAGGCAAAAGCAGGGCCCTGGTCCGAATGGAATGCCGCAACTGCATATGTACCGACAAAGACTCACAAATCTTTAATAACAGTCTGAGCGTCAGCCGAGCGTTGTGGCCACACCCACACAAATCTGGAGCAAGAATCAACAGGGACTAGTATATATTTGTATGCACTATCAGGTGTTAATGGACCGCAATGATCCAAGTACACACATTGTAATGGTCTATTTGAGACTAAGAGGGGTGTCTGCGGCGGGCACTTAGCTGTGGAAACTTTAATTTGTTGACAGATGTCACAACAAAGGACACACTGCTTAGTCTCTTTATAGAGACCAGGCCACCAGTAACGGGCCTGCAAGAGTGATATTGTAGCCGCCACACCAGCATGTGCAGATGCCACCCCCTCATGCGCTGCTTTAATCAATTGTGATCTTACATCTTTATTAGGGATGTCGTGTACGCCTACGTCTAGAATTTTAACTTCAGCGTTCAGCATACTTCCCATCAAGTATTGATATTTATTAGGAAATCCCTTAGGATAAGGCGTACCATCAACCGTAGCTTTTATGGCAGCCATAATGTCTGTGTCTGGTTTGGAACTCGAACGAGTCACTGCAGCTACAGTGGCAACTGCCACTGCCGACTTTGCGGCTTCATCAGCCAAAGTATTTCCAGCAACGTGTATCCCAACGCGCTGGTGTCCAAGTGTATGCACAACATGGACTTTGGTTAGCGTCTCTTTCAGGTTTTCTACCTTCCCCCACAGGAGTCTGTGTTTTATGGTGTTGCCTTTCGAATCTCTGAACCCATTCAAGCGCCAGTAATGCAGGTATTCGTTAAAAGACTGGACGCAATAATAAGAATCACAATCAGTGTAAACTGTGTCGGATCTGTGTGGTCTAGTGCCATTAGTAGAGCCTTTAGCTCAGCCGATTGTGCTGTGCAATCCCCTAAGGTCTGTGTATAGGTATGTTGGGGACAGAATTTCTCCCCCTCCATATAGCCGCTCACGACCGCACATGCAGCTGAATATTGATGTTTGGTTCCAATCGCTGGTTGCGCAGAGCAATCAGTGTATATGACTACATGATATTGATCAATAGGCAAAATGTCAGCGGGAACTGGATATTCTACTTCATATTGTAGAAACTCCTGAGTTTGTAACTTTGGGTCAAAGATGTAGTCTACATCAGTGGCTGTTAAAGACGTAGCCCATTGTATCCAATGTGGATAAAGTGCTTTTGCGTTCGGGACGCTAGCTTTTGTAACAGCCTCAAGGGCCGGAATAGGAGAAACAACAATAATGCATTTTCCTTGGGCAAGAGGTCTTTCTTTAATAACAGCCATCTGGACAGCAGTGAGAATTTCTCCGTGGGTGCAAAGCGTTGTTCTGAAGCGGAATACAGGTGTGATTTATATGCAATCAGGACTGTCTCACCTTCATTAAAGGTGACCTTTGTAAAACCAATGGCCCCAGCTATCACCCTGATGACCAAATGTGTCTTATTGTCCCGTGTGTGTAAATGTTTTGCTGCTAGCACGTCTGCCTGTAACTCTCGAAGAGTATGTGTATGTTCAATTGTCCAGTATTTGCTTGAAAAATCAGGACGTATCAATTCATATAAAGGTTTTATGCGTGTAGCATAATCAGGAATGTATGTGCTGCCAAAATTTAGAAAGCCCAAAAATGACTGTCGTTTTTTAATCGTAGTTGGTGGTTGCAATTGTGCACATTTTTCTTCAAATTGTGGTGCTAGGCTTTTCCCTTCATTCAACAGCTCATTTCCCAGGAACAGGACGTTGAGGAAGGCAATTTTTGATTTTTTTAAATTAAATTTGTAGCCGATTTTGGCAAACCCTACAACAATGCGGATTACCTGTCTTAAATGTTGTAGTAACTCGTCATCCGTGACATACATATCATCCACGTATGACAATGCTTCAGGGTCTATCTCATGTAAAATAGCAGTCACACGAGCTGCAAACAGTCCTGGGCTGTTTTTATACCCTTGAGGCAAACAACAGAATTATTTCTGGGAGCCTAGTGTGCTAAAGCTTGTTAAATCTCTACTTTCAGGTGCTATATTCTGGCAGAAGAATCCATTCGAGATATCTAAAGTTGTTTTATATTTTTTTCGCACAATGTTGCTTATTAGTGCAGTGCTATGCGAATTTTGTATAGCATATGTACGTGTATGTCCGTTTAAATGTCTTTAGTCTAAAACTATTCTGTATGAATGGTCCGGTTTAGCTACAGGAAACAAGGGATTATTCATCGATGAGACCCAGGGTTCAATCACCCGCTGGTATTCGAATTGCGTAAGTATTTCTTGCACCGGTGCCCTTCCTCCATGTTTTATGGGATATTGCGGTTGTGGGTGAGGTTCACCTTTAATGGGAATTACATGGTATGGAGAATCCCTATCCCACCCTACGTGATTTCTATATAACGCAGGTGCTTGTGCTAGAGCCCATTCTATAGAATAGGACTCAGCGAGTTCCTCCAGAACCAGGGGCGAGAAGGAAGGTTTAATAACCTCCTCTCCATGTGGGCAGGTGCGGACAAAATCAGGCGGCCAATCTTGTTCAGCCAACAAAATGTCATATATTTTTACTGCACGATCCCAGAAGATTGCGTGTATGGTGCGTTCAATGTCTCCTTCTAATTGTAGAGTTACTCTATACACCCAATCGGGTTCGGAGACACGCATATCTGCTGTTTCTACTTGTATGAAGTCATCAGTTGCTTTCACCTCCAGATGCTCTAGAGGATTCCGGCGAACTTTTGTGACCTCTGCCACGCTGTCTAGCAGTGCTAGAGCTCATTTCTTGTTCTTCAAGAGAACCCTCTTCCTGAGTGGCATGTCTAACCGAGACAGCTGCCCCTTTTTTCCTTTTAAATTGTTGTTTTTGTTGTACCTGTTTCCCTTCCTTCTTAAAAGAAACCTCCAAAGAGCGTTGTGATTCCTGTCTCAGTTTCACGTACTCTGTTCTCCGCTCTGATCACCCACCTCTCTCATTTCTCTTTTCCGATGAGTCATGAAAGGAACGAGATTGGCGTGTATCAGTATATTGATATCTATCAGGCGTTTTTATATTCTCTCTATTTCTGAGATTATACCTATTCTTTGGGGTCTCCGTGCGTGGAGGTTCTCCCCTTTCTTTTTTAGGCGTTTGTTGTTTTTTCTCCCAGCGTTTCTTATTACCCTCAGGTTGTTGTTTAGTATTTTCTTTATTAATTTTACCCTGAAATTGAGGTTTTTGTGGTCTAGCCCCAAGGCTATCTCGACCGATACTGGAATATGTTTCCGCTATTATTTTAGGCCGCTCTCGGTCCTGATCTTGTTGCTGAATGTCACGGAGCCTCATGCGCACTGCGAGTGCAACTGCTTCCCCTTTAAGGTTACTTAGGATGATTGAAGAAACTGTGGCAAAGTTGCCCATCAGTTGCATTCCCAAGCCTAGGGCCGGGGCAGCCCTGTATTCATCTTGAATTTGTTTCAGCACTTCTGGTAGATTGGCTAGCGTTGGTGTACCGTGTGTCGTTGTATAGAGCGCGGCAAATACCATGCCCCATGTATTACAGTGTTCAACTGTAGGAACCATCCCAAAGGGCAAGCACATAGTTAATATTCTATGTTTATCCTGAGGTCCCATATGGGGAAATACTGCCTCCAGCGTATTAGTTTTTTGTGCTAGCCAAAACGGAGTCTCCTCTCGTTTGGCTGGGACCTTACCCATAATAGAGTGTACAGTCACAGGATTTATACCTGGTGTTACTGCATGTGGTTGTGCTGGATCAGCACGCGCTGGATTTGTACTTAGTGTCTGCATCACAAATTGTATTAATCGTCTATATATTGCTGTTAATTCAATATATAAGCGTCGAACCTCAGCTACCGCCATATTCGCAACCGCAGGATGAGGTGTATATGTGGCCAATAAAGGCCAGGTAGGACAATCATTACTTAGTGGACCTAACCTTACTGGTAATATTGTATGGGGTAGGGCACCATCAAGCCAATTATTATGTTCTTGATAAGATAGAGGTATCTCTAAGTATGCGTACGCCCTGTACTGTCCAGGCGCGTTCGCATCTGTATATGTATGAAATGTATTTGTGTTCCCATCAACAGCTGGAAATGTGACCCAAGAGTAAAACAGCTCTGTTCTATAGGCTGCATGAGCATCCACCACAAATGTGACTGGACCTCCCTGTGCTGTAAGACCATGTGCTAGTAAATGTGTCGTAAGTGGTTGTCTCATGTTAAGAGCTATTTGTATAGCCTGGGGATTCGCCATTATAAAGGCACTAAGAGTTCAGAAAACGCACACCAAGATGTTTTTTTTTCCTTTTAAGGTTCAAGCTTCAACAACCACCCGCTGTAAAATAGGATTACTTATACGGCGGTGGTGGATATCCTCAGTACCACGGACGTCTCTGTATACGGAACTGAGGGGTCATTATATAAAAAATTAGACCGAGATATGCCGGTGGACCCGAAAATTAGAGCCTGACCAAACGTTGGCGGCGCCATGTCACGTAGGCTCTCATTATCCTAATGAGACTACTGGATTTTGAGCGGCAAGATCATTCACAGTGTGGGGGACTAAATCTGACCCACGGTGAAGGACCCTTGTCACTCTAAATCCGGGTTTTGCTCCGGCTAACTAGCAGTGCCTCATCTCTCCCAAATGGGAGAGACAATTGGACAGTTGAGCGCATGACATTGTAGCACTTCCCAGGGAAGTCGTGGTCACTCAGGTCACAACCGGTTCCCTCATACACAGTACGGACTCATATATAAATGACAAAGGCAGTTTAAGTTTTAAAGATTGGTTTAATAAAACAACTGCATCTTAGATAGCAAAGCGTGAGCTGCAATAACCAGAACTACACAACACAGTAGGATAAAATTAGTAACGATGAGAGTGAAGCACAAGAATAAGGCTATCATAGTGCCGCTAGATTATTTTCTCTCTAAGTTATATTTCAAGCACAGCATGTGAAGCTCTAAGCCTGCCTTTCAGGTTCCCCCGGGAGGACATCAACCCTCATACCTGAGCAAAGGCCTGTAATCTGCATTCAGCATCTAGTTGTAGGTTCCTGGCCGGAATCTCCCTCTTGACCTGAACTAGGACAGGAAGTGTTTTTATACTAACACGCAGATGTTCTAAGAAAATGTCCCTACAAAAGGATGTGTATTTTCTATGAACACTGGAGACTAAACTTCTACCACGTTTACCGGCAATGTACCAGACTGTAACCTTGACTGAAGCACAGGGTGATCAAGAATGCATTATTTGAGAACACAGTGCTGAACTAAGCTAAACAATGTGATAGAAGAAATTAAAACAAGACCGTAAAACTGGTTATTGTAAAATAACAGTACGAAGTTGAATAAAATATATCTAGGGCAAAGTGCACAGCGGCCTAGTATGCTAAACTAACGTGCATGAAGCTATATAAAAAATGGTTACACTACAGCATATTCTCATAGTACAAGGCTTACACTACTGTATGTAACTGTATTTCTTTCAATAAAACTCAATAAAGATTGTAGAAATAAAAAAATACAAATATTGCCTGCAGCAAGCGCAAATCCATGTTGTGTTCCACACCTTGCAAAATACTTATACAGCCTGTCTTTACAGATTCAAAACTGCTCTAATTTTCAAACATGGTCATATTTTTTAGCTTTTTAATTCACTAATAGGGACCAGTTTTGTTTTGGTGCCTAGGCCTATTTTCTGCCCCAGCCCGACTATGTACCTATGTCCATTCTATTGGGATTGGGTCGTAATGCTTGCAAGTAGTGGATACTTTGGAGAGTTTGTTTAAAGCTAAGTCAACCAGTATACTCTCACTTTATTGGGCTTTTTTTCTGACTTGGCTGGCCATTTTGTCAGTCTCCTACTGTTGGAAATGGGGGCTTTGGTTGGCAGTCAGGTTACCCCTTGTCCAAGCAAGGACCCTCACTCCAGTCAGGGTAAAAGAGAATCACCCTCAGCTAACCCCCGCTCACCCCCTTGGTAGCTTGGCACGAGCAGTAGGCTTAACTTCAGAGTGCTAGGTGTAAAGTGTTTGTACCAACACACACAGTAACTTAATGAAAACACTACAAAATGACACATCACAGGTTTAGAAAAATAGAAAATATTTATCTAAACAGAAGAAGACCAAAACAACAAAATTCCACAATACATAAGTCAAGTTTTAAACACAATGCTAATGCTGTTAACGTGAAAATGTACCTTGGGTGCGTCAAAATAACCCAGCACGGGCGAGTGTGTGTCAAAAAGGGCTTGCAATGCGTCGATTTCACTCAGGAGCGAGACCTTGCGTCGTTTCTCCTTTAGTCGGGTCAGTGTGCGCTGTTTCTTCTCTCTGCAGGCGAGCGATGCATTGATCCTGTAAGCACTCTCAGGTCTGGGCAGGCCTTGCATTGTTTTTGCACGCCCAGTGGTGTTTGCATCAGAAATTCAGCCGCACGATGCTTCAAAAACCGCGCAGCGCGGGTTTGTGATCTCACCAGCCTCCTTCAGCGATGCTGTGTGTCGTTTCCCCAGCTCCGGGCATCGATCTTCCAGTCGCGTTCCAGGCAAGCGGGTGATTTTCAGCTGCTTAGCCGGTGGCGCGTTGATTTTTCAGCTGCAGATCAGAGTCCCGTCGATCTTTTCCCAGCACGGCGGTCTGTGCATAGATTTCTCACCCTTGGGTTGCCAGCTTCTCCTTTCAGGGTCCCAGGAACTGGATGGGCACCACTTGGCAGAATAGGAGTCTCTCCAGAGTCCCCAGGTGCTGGCAAAGAGAAGTATTTGCTGTCCCTGAGACTTCAAACAACAGGAGGCAAGCTTTAAATCAAGCCCTTGGAGAGTTCTTCACAAGAAGGAAGGCAACACAAAGTCCAGTCTTTGTCCTCTGGCACAGGCAGAAGCAGCAACTGCAGGAGGTCTCCACAAAGCACAGTCACAGGCAGGGGAGCTCTTCTTCCTCAGCTCTTCAGCTCTTCTCCAGGCAGAGGTTCCTCTTGGTTTCCAGAAGTGTTCTAAAGTCTGTGGCTTTAGGTGCCCTTTTTATAACCATTTTGCCCTTTGAAGTAGACTTACCTGAAAGCAAAGTCTCTTGTTTGTGAAATCCTGCCTTGCCCAGGCCAAGCCCCAGACACACACCAGGGGGTTGGAGGCTGCATTCTGTGAGGGCAGGCACAGCCCTTTCAGATGTGAGTGACCACTCCTCCCCTTCCTCCTAGCACAGATGGCTCATCAGGAAATGCAGACTACACCCCAGTTCCCTTTGTGTTACTGTCTAGTGTGAGGTGCAACCAGCCCAACTGTCAAATTGACCCAGACAGGGAATCCACAAACAGGCCGAGTCACAGAAATGGTTTAAACAAGAAAATGCTCACTTTCTAAAAGTGGCATTTTCAAGCACACAATCTTAAAATCAACTTTACTAAAAGATGTATTTCTAAATTGTGAGCTCAGAGACCCCAAACTCCATGTCCATCCGCTCTCAAAGGGAATCTACACTTTAATCAGATTTAAAGGTAGCCCCCATGTTAACCTATGAGAGGGACAGGCCTTGCAACAGTGAAAAACGAATTTAGCAGTATTTCACTGCCAGGACATATAAAACACATTACTATGGTGGTCATTACAACCCTGGCGGACGGTGTTAAAGTGGCGGTAAGACCGCCAACAGGCCGGCGGTAAAATTTTGCAATTACGACCGTGGCGGAAACCGCCAACAAAGACAGCCACATTAACACTCAGACCGCCACGGCGGTACAGACAAACAGCTTGGCCACCGCCAACAGTCAGGCGGGAGACAATGTACAACCCACACTATTATGACAGGCCAATCCGCCACCTTTTCTGGGGCAGATACAACGTGGATAAAAACACGTCGGAAACAAGCATTTCGAATGAAAAACGCTCACCTCTACACACTCCACGAGGAAGGAGGACAGCATGGAGCCGGAACTTCATATTCTCCCAGCGCTAGTCTTCCTGCTCTTCTACGAGGATCACCAACGCCGGCGGCGAAGACCACGGTGAGTACTGCACCTACGACATAGGGTAGGGGGGAGGCAAAAAATAGGGACACACACACTCAACACCCCAAACCCCACACCGACCCTCACCCACTACAACACACACACCAATGCTTATCAATACATTACAGTAACACCCCCCAAACCCCCCCGGAAGAATGTAAAAACAAAAGGAGATGAGTGTGACTATTGTAACATATCAAAATTGAGTAAGCAAATATATACATATACATATATATATACACTATAAACAAAATTTATACCACGATTAGTAGTCCAGGTTTTGCATCATTCATAGTCCGTGGACCACTGGGCCCAAAATGCATGGGCGAGGCCCACACAAGATACCCGAACATGACGGAGAGAACACTGCAGGGGCATCAGATAGAAATATAACACGCACCTCAGGGAGAAGGGAAGGGGGGGCACCTCAGCCGGATGAGTGCACAACGCCAGATCCATGAGGGGGCTCCATGCCCATTGATCAATCCTGGGGAGTGCAAAGCCACAGTCTCTCAAGTCTCTCCAGTGGGTGGTTTGCCCACTGCTTTATCCTGGGGAGTGCAAAGCCACAGTCTCTCAAGTCTCTCCAGTGGGTGGTTTGCCCACTGCTTTATCCTGGGGAGTGCAAAGCCACAGTCTCTCAAGTCTCTCCAGTGGGTGGTTTGCCCACTGCTTTATCCTGGGGAGTGCTAAGCCACAGTCTCTCAAGTGGACAACTTTCTCCACTGGTTCTGGAGGGGGCTTTGTGCCCAGAGTGCTTCATCCTGTGCAGGACAGAGGTAGTGGATGCATGTCTCCACTGGTTCTGGAGGGGGACTGGTGCCCAGAGTGCTTCATCCTGTGCAGGACAGAGGTAGTGGATGCATGTCTCCGCTGGTTCTGGAGGGGGACTGGTGCCCAGAGTGCTTCATCCTGTGCAGGACAGAGGTAGTGGATGCATGTCTCCACTGGTTCTGGAGGGGGACTGGTTCCCAGAGTGCAGCACTCACCCTGTGACGGTCTCAGTTGCGTCACTGCCCCTGCCGCTAATGGGCTAGCGGTGCTTGCCATGGCGGTCTTTGCCCTGTTCAGAGGTGCTTGAGTTGGCAGTCTCTGCCCTGTTCAGCGGTGCTTGCCTTGTTCAGCGGTGCTTGCCATGGCGGTCTTTGCCCTGTTCAGCGGTGCTTGCCTTGTTCAGCGGTGCTTGCCATGGCGGTCTTTGCCCTGGTCAGCGGTGCTTGCCCTGTTCAGCGGTACTTGCCATGGCTGTCTTTGCCCTGTTCAGCGATCCTTGCCCTGGTGGTCCGTCATTGCCCAGCTGGGCTGTGGCTGTCGGTCCTTCATGGGTCAGCTGGGCTGTGGCTTGTGAGGCCCTCCTGGGCAGCTGGGCTGTGGCTTGTGGGGCCCTCCTGGGCAGCTGGCCTGTGGCTTGTGGGGCCCTCCTGGGCAGCTGGGCTGTGGCTTGCGGGGCCCTCCTGGGCAGCTGAGCTGTGGCTTGTGGGGCCCTCCTGGGCAGCTGGCCTGTGGCTTTCGGGGCCCTCCTGGGCAGCTGGGCTGTGGCTTGTGGGGCCTTCCTGGGCAGCTGGGCTGTGGCTTGCGGGGCCCTCCTAGGCAGCTGGGCTGTGGCTTGTGGGGCCATCCTGGGCAGCTGGGCTGTGGCTTGTGGGCCCTCCTGGGCAGCTGGCCTGTGGCTTGAGGAGCCCTCCTGGGCAGTTGGGCTGTGGCTTGCGGGGCCCTCCTGGGCAGCGACGATGGGGCTGGCGGTGGCCTCCTGGCCAGCGGGGATGATGGCGGTCTTCTCCGCCGTGCTGCTCCTCACCGACTTTGCAGGTTTCTTCTTTCCCTTCCCCACCTTGGGAGGAGTCACTGCCAAGTCCACACTCCCCCCGGGGCCCCTGTGAGCGGCTTGGCTGGCTGGAGTCTTCCCCTTCTCCCGCCGGGCACTGTCCAACTTCTGGTGCTTCACAGGCTGTGCTGTGGCTCCGTGACAGACTGGCTGGCCTGGTTGCCGGTGCACTCCACATACCTGTAACAACAGGCACCACTGGTCCCGGAGATTTTTTGGCTGAGGTGCTAGTACGGGACCTATGAGTTGGAGGGGGGGGGAAATAGGTTAAGGGGGGACAGGAAAAGTTGTTTGGAGACACTGGGATGGGTAGCTGAGGGGGGTTTGGGAGTGGAGGAAGAGGTGGTGGTTGTAGGAGGTGTAACTTTTGTGGATTTGGGTGCAGGTGCATGCGCTGGACGCTGTCGTGAGGTGGATGGCTGTTGGGTGGGTGTGTGCCTGCGTTTGTGTATCTTCGGAGGGGGCGTCACAGACACACTGGGAGAGGACACAGGGGACGTGAGGATGGTAGTGGGGGTGGTGACTGCACGTGAGCGGGGTGTGCTGGTGGGTGTGCTGGAGAGGGACGTAGTGGCTGTAGAGGTAGTGCATGCAGGTGTGAGTGTAGACGAGACTGGGAGGGAGGAGGGAGACGACGAGGAGGGGACACAGTGGAGGCAGTGTATGTTGGTGTGTCTGCAAGTGTGTGATGCTTGCGTGAGTGCCTGTGGGATGTGTGGTGCTTATGTTTGCCTGAGCTTCCCTTGTGTGGTGAGGTGTGTGCAGGCTGGTCTGACGGTGTGCTTGGGATAGGCAGAGGTACAGGGGATTGGGTCTGGGTGGAGGAAGTTGGAGGGGGAGGCTAGACACAGGGACAATGGCTGCCATCAGTGCTGAGGCCAGAGTTTGAAGGGTTCGATGAAGGGCAGTCTGACCAGAATGAATGCCCTCCAGGAATGCATTTGTGTGTTGCAACTCCCTTTCTACCCCCTGGATGGCATTCAAAATGGTAGACTGCCCAACAGTGAGTGACCTCAGGAGGTCAATGGCCTCCTCACTGAGGGCAGCAGAGATGACAGGGGCTGAGGTGCCTGGGGCGAAGGTGATGCCCACCCTCCTGGGTGAGCGGGCACGGGGCACACGCTGAGGGGCGGCTGGGAGGGCAGTGCTGGTAGGGGGGTGGCAGCTGTACCTGTTGAAGTGGGGGGCACAGATGTTGCGCCACCACAAGGGCGCTCCCATCGGAGGACGAGTCCGTGTCGCTGGTTGCATATCCTGTGACCGCCGTGGTGCTCCCCTCGCCCTCTGTCCCACTGGTGTATTCTGAGTCCGTAGTGTGGGCCTCCATGCCCATGTGGGGTGCAGCTCCCTCGTGCTCCGGTGCCACTGTACCTCTGCCTGATGATGCTAATGCACACAAGAACAGGGAGACCGCAAAAAAAGGGGGGGGGACAGAAGAAAGACAGGTTGAGTGCATGGCTTACCGCTACCGTTGGCAGACAATGCAGACACAGCAGCCCCCTGCACTACGTCGCGCTGTTGGGCTCTACAGTGCAATTCCTGGGAAATGGCCTACAAGGCTGTGGACGACATCTGCACACATAGATGACCATGGGGCATGAAGAGATGTACTTGGCACTCTACAGAGGTGGGGTGGGGGGACACAGGGCCATGCCTTATGAATGGGCCTAGCCTACGGAACTCACCCTGGCCTAGGGGAACCCACAGCCCTCCTCCCCCACCCAAACACCTTCACTGCGCACAAAGTCAGCTGAATGATAGTGTACTCACCCCCTTGTGTCTGCTGTGATGCCCTCAAGCGCCCATCCAACTCAGGGTAGGCCACCGCCAGGATCCGGAACATCAGGGGGGTCATGGTTCGACGGGCACCCCTCCCACGTTGGGAGGCCATCCCCAGCTGAGCCTCCGCCGTCTTCTTGCTCCCGCGGCGAATGTCCTCCCCTCACTTCTGGCAGTGGGTGCTCCGTCTGTGGTGGACCCCCAGGGTCCGGAAGTCCTTGGCGATGGCACGCCAAATATCCTTCTTCTGGTGGGCGCTGACCTACATGAAATGTACAGGGGAAGAAGAGAAGTCATTACCAACTGCACCGTCAAAGTGAGTGGCCCCCATCCCTACCCTTGCCATGTGGCACATGCATTCACCATCTTTCATGTACTCAGAACTCTGCCCCCTTCCTTCTTACAACCAGCCCTCTCCACACAGGCATAGCCCATACAACATGCTCCCTGTGTACTTACCTGTTGGTCTGGAGGACCGTGGAGTAGCGTGTACTGGGGGAGGACCCCATCGACGAGCTTCTCCAACTCCTCTGCAGTGAAGGCAGGGGCCCTTTCCCCAGACGCACGAATCATTGTCTCTTCCAGACCGAGGTCACAGCAGCACTTGCAGTGAAGGTCCTCTCCTGTCGAAGATCAGGTATTGAGTGATTAAACAGATAGAAAATGGCGGTCACGTCCACGGCGGCGCGTACCATCACCGCCGACGTACATCGTCATTGGCTCCTGGGACCCATAGGGTCCAATGCTAACCAATGCAGCATTGCGCTGCGGTCTTCGCCCGCCTACTGCGACGGTGTACAATGCCAGCGCAGTTACCTCACATCCCATTGTCCCACTTTAGAGGTCAGGCAGCCACCATTTCAGGGGCCCACATGGCCTAATTACCAACTGCGTCACACATACCTAGGCCTAGTCTCAACACACATACAGGCCACATTTTGTGTATGATTGGTGTTCTGTGCATACTGTGGGTACATACCTCTGAGTTGTTTGACTCTGTGCTCGCTGTTGTCCTTCATAGGCACCGTCCGCTGGGACATGTGAGGAGATGGCGGAATCCTCCGGTGTACCGACCGCTGGTGGACCTGTCGACAATGGATGAGCGACATTTGATCATCACCTACAGGTTTGACCGTGCCACAATCCAGGAACTGTGTAGCCAGTTGGAGCCAGACCTGATGTCAGCAATCCGCCATCCCACAGGAATCCCCCCTCAAGTGCAGGTGCTGTCAGTGCTCCATTTCCTTGCAAGTGGGTCTTTTCAAACAACAGTGGCCCTAGCATCAGGGATGTCCCAGCCTATGTTTTCCAACGTATTGTCCAGAGTATTGTCTGCCCTGCTGAAACACATGCGGAGCTACATCGTTTTCCCTCAGGTGGAGGATTTGCCTACAGTGAAAGGTGACTTCTATGCCCTTGGACATATCCCCAAAATCATAGGTGCCATTGATGGGACCCATGTGGCTTTGGTCCCCCCCCCCACAGGAGTGAACAGGTGTGCAGGAACCGGTAGAGTTAAAATTCGATGAATGTACAGATGGTATGTTTGGCAGACCAGTACATCTCCCATGTTAATGCCATGTTCCCTGGCTCAGTGCATGACGCCTACATCCTGCGGAATAGCAGCATCCCTTATGTGATGGGTCAACTACAGAGGCACCGGGTGTGGCTATTAGGGGACTCTGGTTACCCCAACCTGTCATGGCTACTGACCCCAGTGAGGAATCCAGGACCAGGGCAGAGGAACGCTACAATGAGGCCCACGGGCGGACTAGGAGGGTGATCGAACGCACCTTCGGCCTCCTGAAGCCCAGGTTCCGGTGCCTCCACGTGACAGGTGGATCCCTATTCTACTCACCAAAGAAGGTGTGTCAGATCATCGTGGCCTGCTGTATGCTTCATAATTTGGCTTTGCGACGACAGGTACCTTTTCTGCAGGAAGATGGTCCAGATGGCGGTGTTGTGGCAGCTGTGGAGCCTGTGGACATTGATGAGGAGGAAACAGAGGAAGAAGACATTGACAACAGGGACTCAGTCATCCAGCAATATTTCCAGTGAAACACAGGTGAGAATACATTCCTGCCTACTACAAGTACTTTTACACTTCTACCTCTATCCTGTCTGTCTATTTCACCCAGTGTATGGTCACTGAGTTGTCACTTTCCCTTACGGTTTCACAGGTGTGGGTCCCAACATGTGTCATCTGCTTACATTCCTCATGGACTAGAGCTGTGTGACATAGGTATGTTGACATTACTATTTCCTGGACATTTTGTCACTGTAATTGCAAATACACTATTTCAAAATCACAGACAGACTCCAGATCTTGGTGCTTTAGGTGTGTTTATTTAAATGCTAAATATTGGAGGGGGAAGTTAAATGGTGAGGGGTGATGGCGGAGGAGTTCCCATGGCAGAGTCCAGTCTACTTGTCTCATAGGTGCATTGCCCATATAGGCATAGGAAGTGGAGATGGGGCACTTCCAATATGGACAGGGTGACAAAGTGGGACAGTGGGTTGGCAATCAGGGTGGTCTCATTTCTTGGCGGGGGTCTTGGCATTGTGCTCTGTCTTGTTCCTGGATCTCAGGGACCGCTTGCGGAGTGGTTCTCCATCTGCAGGGGGTGGGGTGCTGGTGTGGTGGTCCTGTGGCGGTGCCTCCTGTCCACTAGCGTCGCCGGAGGTGGTGGGCAATTCATCGTCCATGCTAGTGTCAGGGGCCCCTTGGAGTGCCACAGTGTCCCTCCTGGTGTTTAGTATTTCCTTCAGCACCCCTACGATGGTGCCCAGGGTGAGCTGATGGTCTGAGTTCCTCCCTGAAGCCCAAATACTGTTCCTCCTGCATGCGCTGGGTCTCCTGAAACTTGGTCAGGACCGTTGCCATTGTTTCCTGGGAGTGGTGGTATGCTCCCATGATGGAGGAGAGGGCCTCGTGGACAGTGGATTCCCTTGGCCTGTCCGCCCCCTGTCGCACAGCAGCCCTCCCAGTTCCCCTGTGTTCCTGGGCCTCCGTCCCCTGGACCGTGTGCCCACTGCCACTGCCCCCAGGTCCCTGTTGTTGTTGGGGTGGTGGGTTATCCTGGGTTCCCTGTAGTGGTGGACACACAGCTGATTGACGTGTCCTGGGTACGGAGGTAAGGGCCCGCTGGGTGGGTGCTGTGCTGGTGTTACCAGAGGGTGGAAGGTCTGTGGTGGCTTGTGCCTGTGCGAGGGGAACCGACTGTCCCGAGGCCCACGATGGTTCAGGCTGGTCATCTGGATCCAGTTGGACAGAGCTGCTGTCATCACTGTGGGCCTCTTCTGTGGGTGGGGTAGAGATGTCTGGACCCTCCTGTCTAGTGACGTTGGGTAGTGGTCTTGCAGGAGTGTAAAAGCTTAATTATTGTATCTGTGTGTGTCATGGTGGGCAATGGGTTGGTGACCGGTGTACCCCAGTGCTTGCATTCCTATGTGGGGACTTGTGTGATTATGGTTTAGGGGGTTGTATGGGTATGTGCAGTGAGCATGCTTTTGTGATGGGTGTCCATGTGTTGGGGTTGCATGCAGGGCTTGGTGTTGGGATGGGTGGTTTGTGATAGTGGGGTATATGTGAGTTGGTGGAGTGCTGAGGGTGAGGGTACGGGTAGGAGTTTGTGATGGCATGCAGGAAGGGTGGGGGATATATTAGTAAAGGTTTGACTTACCAGAGTCCATTCCTCCACTGACTCCTGCGAGGCCCTCAGGCTGCAGAATCGCCAAGACCTGCTCCTCCCATGTTGTTAGTTGTGGGGGAGGAGGTGGGGGTCCGCCGCCAGTCTGCTGAACCGCCAAGTGGTGTCTTGAGGCCACTGAACGCACCTTCCCCCTTAGGTCGTTCCACCTCTTCCTGATGTCGTCCCAATTTCTTGGGTGTTGTCCCACTGCGTTGACCCTGTCGACTATTCTTCTCCATAGCTCCATCTTCCTTGCAATTGAGGTGTGCTGCACCTGTGCTCCAAATAGCTGTGGCTCTACCCGGACGATTTTCTCCACCATGACCCTGAGCTCCTCCTCCGAGAACCTGGGGTGTCTTTGCTGTGCCATGGGGTGGTGTAGGTGATGTGTGGGGTGGTGTGTATGGTGATAAGTGTGGTGATATGTAGTGGTGTGTGGTGTTTTGTGCGTGGAAATTGTGTGGGTGATGGTGTTGAGAGCCTGTGGATGCTAGTTTGTGGATGATGGTGTCTCTCTCTGGCCTTCTCTCTGTAATGGTGGTTGCAGGGGTTTGTGGGTGATGTGGGTGTGTGTTTTATATTGTAATGGGGGTGTGGGAGTGGTGTGTGTATGTGGCTCAGGTGTGTGTATTTCGAATTGTCCAATGTGGCGGTGTTTTGTATGTGTGTGTGTATTTTGAGCACGGCGGTGTGTACCGCCAATGGAATACCGCGGTTGAAAGACCGCCGAGTGGATTAGTGGGTCGTGATAGTGTGGGCGTATTTCTGTTGGCGTGACGGTGGAGGTTTTGT
Organism: Pleurodeles waltl; assembly: GCF_031143425.1. Taxonomy (NCBI): domain Eukaryota; kingdom Metazoa; phylum Chordata; class Amphibia; order Caudata; family Salamandridae; genus Pleurodeles; species Pleurodeles waltl. The sequence goes on from NC_090449.1 coordinate 855,158,914, forward strand.
TTTTGCCAGTTTAACACTGACCTTTGGTGTGGTGGACTTGTGTGGGTGTCTGAATTTTGTCAGATTCCGAGATGTGGGTCATAATAGCTGTGGCGGAATTCCGCGGCTGCGGCGGTGTGTTGGCAGTCTTCTGCATGGCGGTAAGCGGCTTTTACCGCCAATGTTGTAATGACCCCCTATATGTCCTACCTTAACCATACACTGCACCCTGCCCTTGGGGCTACCTAGGGCCTACCTTAGGGGTGTCTTACATGTAAGAAAAGGGAAGGTTTAGGCCTGGCAAGTGGGTAGACTTGGCAAATTGAATTTACAGTTTAAAACTGCACACACAGACACTGCAGTGGCAGTTCTGAGACATGATCACAGGGCTACTCATGTGGGTAGCACAACCAGTGCTGCAGGCCCACTAGTAGCATTTGATTTACAGCCCCTGGACACTTCCAGTGCACTCTACTAGGGACTTACTAGTAAATCAAATATGCCAATTGTGGATAAACCAATCAACCATACAATTTACACAGAGAGCATATGAACTTTAGCACTGGTTAGCAGTGGTAAAGTGCTCAGAGTTCAAAAGCCAAAAGAAACAGGTCAGAAAAAATAGGAGACAGGAGGCAACAAGATTGGGGATGACCCTGCAAAAGGGAAAATTCAAACTCCTACATTTTTAAATGGTGTTCTTTTCTGTAGTAAACAGCTTACTTTCATTAATGTTTTCCTATTCATTGGAGTAAAGCTGCTGGACATGCAACTAGCCCTGTTCTGACATTTTATTTATGTTTTACCTCTTTTTCAACTTTGTTCTATGTCTGGATTTTGGCTTTTTTTAGGGTGGAGCCTGTGACGGCATGCGATAGTGCATGTGTATCACTTGTGAGACACTGCTGTAGTTAGAAAAGGACTTGGAGCCCACCTGTCCCCCATCATTTTTTGGCCTTTGTGGAATTCTTCTTTACAGCCTCGTAATTTGTCTACTTCAAGTTGGCATAATTTCCGATCCTGTCTGTGGAGCAGGTGTCAAGCGTTGATTGATTTAACTTAATTAGTGCCCGTCCACTGCTCCGGACGGGATTGAGGTACTATTTGTCCCCCCTCCCACTGCCTGCTTCCCCTTCAAGTTCACAATGTGTGCTGTAAAAAAACACTCTTGTGTTTGATTTGTTGCCACAAAAGTTCAGCGCTGGGCCACAAGCCTATATTAAATGCAGCACCCGCACCTCGGGCATATGCATGGTGGGACATTATTGCTAGTTTTATGTTGCTGTTACTCATCTGTTTTACTGTTAGAGTGTCAACAATGTTTGATTTTCTTGAGTTCTTCATGCCAGAGCTTCTGATATTGTCATTTTTTAAAGATTATTTGCCAAACCTCCATGCTCCCAGCTTTTTCTTTTGTGGAGCCCCAGACTGGATGAGATGACTATGTGTTTTTTTATTGTCATCACTTTTGGATCTGTCATTGTTGCTCTATTGTGAGCGGAGCGGTAAATATGATTGACTATTAACCTGTGTTCATCCGATCCCTGACCTATCTTGACTGCGCTTTGTGTGCCGCTGCTATTGCATTCTGTTCTGACTTCTCTGCCATCAAATGATTCTTTACAAACAATGGCAGACGGAGATCACTGTCATGTTTAGGCCTCATGCGCTCCATGACTGATGTTGATCTGAACATCTAGCAAAAAGTCCTCTAAAGTCTTCACTGAGCACACTTAAGCCTTAATCAGAACTCACTCTGCAACTTTACCAAGGTCACTTGACATATTTCTGACATGTTCATCTGGAATGTGCATGACAGAGACTTTTCAAGTAGCACAACCAAATTCCATTGATCTGACAGCCCAATGCTTGCCTGGGCACAGACCCAGAGTTACAGATAAGAAGGCAGGAAAAGTATGTGTCTTCTAAAACTTTCGGACTGTTATTTAAAAAGACATCCATCTTATTCTAGGGGTCATCACCCCCAATTTGAGGAGGGCTTGCATTTAAAGGGCATCAGCCATTAGTCTCTGGGCTTGTGTTTTTTTTTAGGGTTGAGCGTGCGACAGCATGTGCCAATGCATGTGTATCGGGTACGAGACACTGCTGTAGTTAGAAACGGGATGGAGCCCACCTGTCACTCACCACTCACCATTTGTTGGCTTTCATAGCATTCCTCTTGGCAGTCTCATAATTCGCCTATTTCAGGCTGGCATCATTTTCAGTCCTGTCCGTAGAGCAGGGATCAAGCATTGATTGATTTAACGTAATTAGTGCCCGTCCTTTGCTCCTGACATGATAGAGGTACTATATCTCTCACACCTCCCCCAACCCCTCCCACTGCCTGAGTCTCCTTTGAGTTCACAATGTGTGCTGTACAAAACCGCTCTTGTGTTTGATTTGTTGCCACGAAAGTTCAGCGCTTAGCCACAAGTGGATATTAATTGCAGCTCCCACACTGAATAGAAAGGCCCATCGTAAATACCATGTCACTCTTTCTCTCATTCCAGTTCACATCCTTTTTTTAACTTCTTTCCACCTTTGCCAATACACTTCTTTCCCACTACGGCCCCCCCTTGCAAACCCCATTATCTCTTGTTTGCTTTCCTTATGACATCTCTTTTGGGCATAGCCACTATATGATTGTCGCAGCAGGCGTGGAGGAAGATTGAGGATGCGGTGGTGAGATTAGGTTACAGCGGCACTAGGTTAGTGAAGTGCCACTTCATTTCTGTTGCTGTGCCACACCTTTAAATTTTTCTTAGCCTTTCTCGTTGATCAAATGGGTGTCACTTCCTGATAGCTGTGTTTCCCTCGTCTTCCTTGCTTTCTTTTTGCTCGTGAGAAAGTGTTACTCATGGTTGTTCAAACGCTATTCGTATTTACTCTTAAATCATGCAGATGTTGCACAAACAATCTGAAACCTTGATAGCTCTGCTGACAATCTACATAGGCATTTGCTTGTTAGTTTAATTTTAGCCAGTAAGGGGAAGCCTACCACAAGGGGTCCTCCCCTGGTGCAGGCAACAGGCATCTGTGCCCTGTTTAGACAAGAGTAAAAGCCGGCTATGAAGGGACCGCACAACAGGGATTGTTAAAAGTTCAGCTGGATGAACTATATCAAAGGCATTGAAAGCATGGTGGGCAGTGCTTAGCCTCATTTCCATTGACTGAAACAACAGACACAGACAGACTGCAGAAAAGCACGTCATAATGTCAACTTCCCACATAAAATGTATTAACGTCTCTCAGGACCATGCTGCTTCACTGCACTATTGCCAAAATTACATGAACCACAGCAAACCAAAGCAGTAACCGTATCTGACCTGTAACTACTTTCACATAGTGCATTCACAGTTCAATTGCAACATAACTTGAACAGATCTACCAATCCCTCTAAACAATTCCCACAGATAACAATTCTCCATTTATAAAAGGGAATATATCTCCAGCCTCACCACCCACAAGGACATGACTTATTTTCCACCATGCCTCTTTGCTCTCCTGTTCTTCCTAATTCTTCCTGTGTCCCTCCATCCTTCCTTTTGTCCCTTCTTCTCCCTTACTCTGTACCTCACTACTTCCACCTTTCATTGCCCCCTTTTCCCAGATTTATCTATCCACTACCCCTCCCCTCTTTCCTTTCTCCACTGAGCTTTCCAGTATGCAGTGGAACTAGCCCTCACATTTTCTCTTTTAGTTCCTCCTCCTCATGGTCTCCTACTTTGAGACACCCAACTCTGTATCTCTTCATCCTCTAACTACTTCCAATGCATCTATTTTCCAACTTTCACTGTCCCATGAATCTAAACCATTGCCACCTTTATATCCTTACTTGTACATTTGCTACTCCATCCACCTCTCTACTCTCCCCTGTATTTCTGTTTTCCCTCTTACAATCTCTTCTCTCTCTTTCTATTGCCCCTCTTCACTTGCTACTCCACATTTTCTCCTTTATTTCTTCTATAGGCCCCTACTTTCTATCCCCTCCATCTCTTCACTGTACCTTTCTAGTCTTCTTTGTATGTTTCTATCCTGTTTTCCTCTGTCTCTCTACCTTCCGGCCATTTTATCCCCTGTAGTTCTCCATTCTTCTGTGCATTTTTTAATGATCTCTGCTCAGTTTCCCTTTATCTCACATTTATTCCCTTTATCTCTCCACCCCCTTTCATTCGCTCTCATTCTTCACAGTGGTGTTTCTCACTTTGAAGCGCCTCTGCTGCCTGAGCTGTCTCAGTGACCTCCAACAGCTGTAATAACAAGGTAATGTCCAGGTACTGCATTACAGAGTGTAAATTATCCAACCCATGCTGCTTATCCTTTGCTCCCTCTTTCCTCCTGCTTCATTTTTTTATTTTAATACTTTATGTGATAGGCCAGTAGCTTCACACTGCTACTGAATTGCTCACTTCCCCACTTTTTATTACTCCCTGCCCTCTTGTACCCACACACCAACCACCCCCTTATCTCTCTCTCACACTGCCACTACCACCTTTCATTTTCCAATACCACTGTCCCCTCTCAACCCTTCCTTACATTACCTCTCTCCTCTCTATACTGTCTACTAACATATCCTACCTAACTATACTTCCTCACGCTGTGCACTGACCTTTCCCATCCATCCTCCTTCCATGTGGTGCCCCTTCCACTTCTCCCTCTATATCTCTCTTTGACTCTCTCTTTCCCATGAATCTCACTCTATCATGCATAAACCTGCCTCACTAATATTCCACAACAGCACACATAATTCTACTACCCACCACATACATCTGCTACACTACAAAACAAAACACATAGGTAAAAAACATTATCATTTACAATGTCAATAGCTCTAACTCTCACAAATACGAGACCCATTCCATTTCAAATGCTTGTTTAATCACCTGTCTTCCACGCATGGTGTTTTTTTCTGTGATGCACAAACTGGCTGCACTACCTGAGGGTCTGCTTGCTTCGCGTCCCAGGCAAAGGATGGGAAGATAGCGGGTGCGCAAAATTCTTCCACTCTCAAAAGCAAGTAGTGCTCGATCCAGCTAAATGAGCTACACGAAAAGGCAAAATGTATCCTTCACCTGATCATGTTTTTGTTAAATTAGCTTAATAAATTAATATTGATTTTTGCAATGTGCTTTGAATTAATTCACCTGTATAATGAGTCAATCCTAATAGCATGCAAAAATAAAATACATTTCAGTTCTGGAAAGTTAATACTTAGGTAGGAGAAGGATAAAGATCTTGCACTAACCCCTCTGACTAATCTGTGTTCAGGCTTGAAATCCAGAAGATGAGGCAGGCCAGAATGTTCTTCCAGGAAAAAAAAGTTTTGTTGATATTCAAATTTACTATTCCAATTTCAGTCACACAAGTATTGAGGAATATTTGTTTCAATATATTTATATTGTAGCTTTTAAAACACTACCCAGCCATACCCCAATGTACTCAACATCAAAGAATAACTGTAAAAACAATAAAAAGTGCATACATAAATAATAATGTAAACCATTGTACACAAGTATGAATAATAATAAACACTTAACAAATATTAGCAAAAAAGAAATATTGTTTAAAAATATCCAGTTGTTTTTATTCGTTAAAATTATTTAAGCACATAGAACAATAAATAATAAATAAAACATTTTCATAATTAACATTCAATCCCATAATAAGTTATCTATTATTCATTTAAACACTATCCACGTGTCCCAATCAACCCAACAGCTTAAAATAAAAATCTATTAAATCATAAAACGTAAACATGTAAACATAAATACAAATTAAAACAATTAAAACACCAATGAGCACTAATTATATCTATATATTTATCTATATAGGGTTTCTGGGTGGCTAGGGTATGCACCTAAGCCAGGCAGAACCCACCCACTCTAGTCAGGGCAAGGGAGTTACACGTCCAAGATAACCCCTGCTCACCCCCTTGGTAGCTTGGCACGAGCAGCCAGGCCTAACCCGGAGGCAATGTGTAAAGCGTTTGCACAACACACACAACACACGTGATGCAAAATGTACACCACAAAGTAAACACAACACTGAGCTATGTAAAAATAAACCATATTGCACAAAACATAATTAGACCAACATTACACGTTAGTAATACCCTGCTACCTTAGCAGTTGTCAGAACGTTACACAGGTTACTAATACTCTGTGAGAATACGCAGTTGTCACATTAGAACAAGTAAGTACTCAGGATTCTGCAACATAAGCAGTAGTCAAGAATTACAGTAAAGAATTATATGCACTTGTTATGAATACCTCGTAAATACCCGTAAAAGGAACATTAGAGAACATATCACAAGTCATAAAAAATACATATCAGCATGTCATGCCCATAACAGGAACATCAGCACATATATGTAGCGTCATGAAAGCAGGTAGGAAACATATAAATCCCCCAAGGTCCATTTTAGGCTCACTGAGCCAATATCCTAAAAAGTACCTGATTTGATGAAGAAGAGACACCCCTACGGCCTAGAAGCGGAAGATCTACCCCCGGTGCTACTGTGTGCTAAAACGGGGGGCCACACGTTGGTTCTGGGTAGAGGAGGGCTTTCTGCACCCCCCCAGGTGCTGCATGTCGGGGCCCTTCTGGGGCCTGCACCAGAATCCTGGTGCCAACACGTTCTATGGGCCGCCCATGGGTCACAACTGACCCTCCTGCGGGGGGCCACCACCACAGATGCCCAAAAGGTTACTGGGGCGTTTGCGCCCCTAAAGCAGTGGCCGGGGGGAAGGGAACTCCTTTTACGCCCTGTGCCCTGCGTTGTTGTAGGCAACTGTCCTCGTCCTCGGTGCGGCTACCTAAATTGACCGCACCCAACATGGTGCGTGAGACGCTCTCCTGCCCGACCGGGGCTGTTGCATTGAGCAGGCACCAAGGAAGGTGCCTACAGGTGCCCCGGGGTTGGGTCTAAAAGCACGCTTTGCCCCGGGGGCACGGTTGGAGCGTGCTTGCTCCTTTTCTCCTTCTTTTGGTGCCCTGGGGGCACTGGATGGAGCGCGATGCGCTTGAACAACAGAAAACCACTCGGGCTGTGGCGGTGAAGTCGGGCAGCAGAATGGAGTGCTTTTGAGCACGACGGCCTTAGATCACGGCGGTGATGGTTTCTGACAGCAAGTAAGAAGCGCTCTTTAAAGCGCTGGGGGGGCAAACAGAAAGTAAGGCACTTTCTAATGTGCTATACTTGGAATCCCACAGAGCTGGAGCACTTCTCGTGCTGTAAATAATTACAGGGGTCAGTGGCCACGGCATCCTTCCCCTGGGAACAGTGAGAGCAACAAGAAGCACAGGGCTGGTGGGCCCAGCTACAGGCCAGCACAAGGGGTGCAGATGGTGGCAGTTCCTCCTAGTGACCAGGCAGGTCACAGGTCAGCACAGCAGCAGCAGTCCAAGGTGGTTTCCTGGTGAGTCCATTTAGCAGTGTCCAGTTTCAAGTCCCAAGAATGTCTAACTTGTGGGGAAAATTCCCCTGTACTTATACTAAGTTTACAGTGTGTTTTACAATGGGGAGTAGAGGGGGTACCAACCAGTTACAACTGGTTCTGGGAGTGCCCTTTCTCTCCTCCAGCACAGGCTCCAAACATCAGTCAGGGGTAAATGACCCTATTGTGCGAGGCCAGGGCACAGCCTTTACAAATGCAGGTGTGCCCCGCCTCTCCCATCTCTCAGCCCAGGAAGGCTATACAATATGTAGGTTCACCTCTGTGACACCTCCACCCTCCCTGTGTACAGGCTGTCTGAAAAGTATGCACAAAGCCCCGACTGTCAGTCTGCCCAGAAGTTGATTGGAGGCAAACTTCAAAACACCAGAGTCATAAGCACAGATAAATATGCACTTTCTAGAAGTGGCATTTCTGTAATAGTATTAAAAAATACACCTACACAAGGAAGCAGCATTTCTCATCACTATCACAACCATACCAGACATGCCTATGCTACCCCTCATAAATCAAACAATACCCCTTACACATAAGGTAGGGCATTTCAAATGCAATCCTATGAGAAGGCAGCACTCACAGCAGTGAGACACCAAGTTAGGCTGTTTGTCACCACCAGGACAGGCCACAGAACCTGGCACATGTCCTTCCTTCTACATACATGGCACCCTGCCCACAGGGCTAGCTAGGGCGTACCTTAGGGGTGACTTACATGTCGTAAAAGGGGAGTTCTGTACCTGGCAAGTAAACCCAGATGCTAGGTCCCCTATGGTGCACAAAGGGCCCTGCGCTAGCAGGCCTGAGATAGGTTTGAAAGGCTACTTCAGTGGGTGGCGCAAGCAGCACTGCAGGCCGAATAGTAGCATTTAATTTACAGGCCCTGGGTATAGGGATACCACTTTACAAGGGACTTATAGGTAAACTAAATATGCTAATTGGGTATAAGCCAATCATACCAATTTTACAAGGGAGAGCACATGCACTTTAGCACTGGTTAGCAGTGAAAAAGTGCTCAGAGTCATAACGCCAGCCAACAAAGGTCAGAAAAATGAGGCAAAAGGCAAAAAGTCTGGGGAATAACCCTGTAAAAGGGCCAGGTCCAACAATATATATCTATATAAAATTTAACAACTGAGCTACACACCTAATCCCCCAATAAACCCACTAACCTGAAATAAATACATCACTACAGTAGAATAATATTCAAATGCAATTAAAACTACCATTCAAAATACAAGAAATATTCCATAAAACAATACAATAAAAATGGTAATTAGAACATTCTTAAAGTAAACTATTTTTAAAACTTCCATATTATTGTCGAAATGTAAACAAAACCTTAGATTTGCCTATGCTATTTTGTTTACAATATTTTGTGGGATATGATATCCTGACCATGATATTACAGTCATATGATATTTTTGAGTCAGCATTTAAGTGAAGTACCATTAAAGATAAATGTGCAATACATGTCTCAATGCACCACCCACCTGCAAAGCATATTAATTGGTATTTGGCCAGGTAGCTAGGGGCAACCCTCACTTAACTCTAAACATGACACTAAGGTATCTTTCTTAGCAGATTAGTTAAAGTTTAGCTGCATTAACTGAAAAGCGGAAGTGATCATAACTTGAGAAATTACTCTGAATCTGATGAATAATTACAACTTCACTGACCATATACAATGGTCATATAAAATGGATTGACTCACTTTGGAGTAATCAAAATATGAGCAGGATTGGACTGGAATGGTAAATTGACCCGGGCACCAATATCAAAGTACCTTCCATTACTGAATTAGATAGCTAAACAAGTGACCCACATTTACAAACCAGGGTTGTTTTAAACTTGTAGATACAAACTTTGGGCCCCATTAAGAGTCTGGTGGATGGAAAACTATGTCCGTCAAACTCCCGAAAGGATGGCCGCTGCATACGCAGCAAACTCCCAGCTGGAGTTATGGATTTCCTGCTAGGTTGGCGGGCAGAAACCTCAAGCCGGTGGCAATGCTGTCACCTGCAGGGTGCACCAGCACTCTCTCACTGTCTGTAAAACAGAAAGTGAACATTGGGATGGTGCTGGCCAGGGGGGCCCTGCACTGCCCATGCCAAGAACATGGGCAGTGCAGGGGCCTCCCTGGGACCCCTGTACCTGTTCTCTGCCAGCTGCTAGTGGGGACATAATCCCCAGGAAAGAGCTGCTGCAGCTCTGCCCTGACGGACTAGAATCACCACCACCGCCAGACCACCGGGACCCAAGATGCTGGCAGAGCTGGTAGTTCCCTGGCGGTCCAACTGCCAGGGCTATAATGTGGTGGTCGGTCTGCTGCAATGGCAATGGTCCGGACGGCCACCGCAAGTGTGGGGGTCTGTATACCACCACACTCTTAATGAGGCCCTATGTGGTTTGCAAGGTCTGCATGCCAGAGTACTTGCTGCAGTAAATGGTTGGTGGTTATATCAAAGAAATCAGCCGTAAAAACCAGACAGCCAAAAAAAAAAAACAGCCCACACACATTGTTTTGTGACTATGAGACAAGTCCTGGGCACTGCCAGATTGTCCTATAGGTTAGTCGGACCCTGAATATTAGCATAGTATGCAAACAAAAAGTTATCTGGAAGGTGAACACCTTTGAGAGATTCTCAATTGCTTAAATTCGAGAGATTGTAATGGTTCTATTAAAACTGATGAGCCCTATTAGCACATTCACCTCTGAAAGGTTAGACAAGCAATTCTTGAGTGTATACTTTTATCGTAGCCACATTTCAAATGCTGCAGGGAGTCTGAGATTGTGTTAAGGTTTGACATCAAGAAACCCTTTGATTGCTCTCTGTGATTGCAATTGCTTGCTTCAGGCAATGTGGAAACATTTGTTATAGAAATTGCAGCAAAATGTCTGCAACATATTAGATGGTCATGTTTAGTGGAAGAAGGTTTTGAGAAATGACAACACTCAGCTATTCAAGGTCTCCCCACTAACGATAATATGCCAGTATCCTTTTGGGATAACACAATTGCCTCACTGAGAGAGACTCTATTGATAGACAAGCAACAAACACACCACAAGTAAGGCCACACGACAATGGCCTGTCACAAGCCTTTGAAACTAATCCAGTCCATGAAAGAAGCATTAGGAATGGACCAAAGAAGGTTGCCATTTGAGGAAAATAAACTAGAGGCAATTGTTGATGTGGCTGCATTAAGAAGAACATATTGGAGACAAATCTAGCTTGAGAAAAAAAGAATTGTTCAGTCACAATTGCTTCACATGAACACAGTCTGTCATCAGCAAAAACAACAGATGTTTTGGCTATTCTCTAATTCCATTGATGGGGTTCCAGCTTTTAATCATGGACGTAGCTTCAGACGGTTGTTTCAGGTGTTGCACCCCCTCTAATAAATGTATAAATAAAAACTCTGCCCTACTTGTGTGGATGTCCAAAGCATAGTGAGCCTGAAAAACGCATGAAAAAACTGCCCTTTTGGACTCACTTTGGTTCGGTCTCAATTTTTACATGTCGTTGGCCGCTCCCTGTCGCAGGCACTTGGCCTATGCACTCAAGAGAAGTACCATTTTTATCGGGAGACCGAGGGGAATGTTGGATGGTTGGAAATTTGAGGCTTCCCTCAGATTCCAGAACTTTCCATCACAGAAATGTGAGTAAAATGTGGTTTTTGGACACATTTTGAGGTTTGCAGGGGATTCTGGGTATCAGAAGTCACCCTATCCTGGATTCCCCTGAGTATCTAGTTTTAAAAAATGTACAGGCTTGCAAGATTTCCCTAGGTGCCAGCTGAGCTAGGGCACAAAATCCATAGCTAGGTACATTGCAAAAAAAAAGGGTCAGTTTTCAGTAGAGAAATGTGATGTGTCCACATTGCATTTTGGGTCGTTTCCTGTTGGGGCCACTAGGCCTACCCACACAAAAAAGTTATCATTTTTATTGGTGGACATGGGGGAATGCTTGGTGGAAGGAATTTTGTGGCTCCCCACCAATTCCAGAACTTTCCATCACAGAAATTTGAGGTAAATGTGTTTTTTAGACATCTTTTGAGGTTTGCAAGGAATTCTGGGCAACATAACCTGGATGAGAGCCTCACAAGTTACCCCATCCTGATTTCCACTAGGTGGCTAGTTTTCAAATATGTACAGGTTTGCTAGGCTTCTCTAGGTGTTGGCTGAGCTAGAACCCATAATCCACAGCTAGACACATTGCAAAAAAAGGATCATTTTTCAGTGGAAAAATGTGCTGTGTCCACACTCCTCTTTGGGACATTTCTGTCTCAGGCAATAGGCCTATCTACGCAAGTGAGGTACCGTTTTTATTCAAAGACTTAGGGAAACACAGAATAATAGAACAAGTGTTATTATCAATTGTCTTTCTCTTCATTTGTGCCTTTCAAATGTAAGACAGTGTGTAAGAAAGAAGTCATGATGACAAATACCCTCTAATTCACATGCTAGTATGGGCATTCCCAAATTCAGCAATGTGCAAATAATCTCTTCTTCTAAACTCCATATCTCAAGCCCATTTCAGAAATATTGATTCCTTGATACCTATTTTTCACTCTTTATATTTTAATGAAAAACCATTGCAGGGTGCAGCTCAGTTACTGGCTCTGGGAACATAGGGTTCTTGGTGAACCTACAAGCTCTATATATCCCCACAACCAGAAGGGTCCAGCGGAGGCAATGGTATAATTGCTTTCAAAAACCTGCCACAGTTAGAAGTTACAGATGAAAACGTAGCCACAAATGGCTGTTTTTTTCAACTCAATATAATTGTTCCAATGGTTATTTCTATAGAAAAAAGGATCTACACAAATAACCCTTTGCTGCATTCAGAGTTATGTCTACTTTTCAGAAATGTATAGCGTTCAAGGATCCAACATTGATTTCACACCCATTTCTACAACTAACTGGAAAAAGGTTGAAAGTACAAAAAATAGGAAAAATGCCTATGTCCCAGTAAAATGACAAAACTATGTTGAAAAATGTGGTTTTCTGATTCAAGTTTGCCTTTTCTTGAAAGCTGGGAAGATGGTGATTTTAGCACCTAAACCCTTTGTTGATGCCCTTAGCAGGGAAAGAACAGGGGCTTTCTTCTGCTGCATTTGTTCCCACTTTTCCCCTCCAGGGGAATCCATAAACCCTGGTACCTTTAGAATGCCCAGGTTGTTGGAACAAGCACAAACATTTGGAGTGGATACCTTGTGTGGACAAAATGTTATGGGATCTAAGTGCAAACTACCCCAAATAGCCGGAAAAAGGCTTAGCACAGGGGGGTTTGGAGGGGGGGGGGGGTTCGAAGGCCTAGCAGCGAAAGGGTCAATTGAGTTATTAGGCAGAAGATTATAAGCATGGATTTTCTTTCATTTTCAGAACATGAGCCAAGGGGGAGCTGGGAATCTGTTACATCATATACAATGGCAAATATAGGCTTTGCCATTACAAGAAGGAGCAAGTGATTCATGACTTCTGCTGTAATAGCCTGATATTTTAAAGAGAAAGACTACTCCGAATGCTTGTCTTAAACGCTAGTGTACTGGTGCAGCTAACTTTTATTTAGCGAAATACTTAGGGCCTGATTCACAAAGGTAATTTAAAATTTTGAGTAAATTACACTTTTGAGTAAGATTACTACATTTTGGCTGTTCAAAACATCCAAGTTTAAATTTATCCCAAAGTTGTAACTTACATATCTCCTGAATAGTGATACGATATGACTGTAAAGTTACTACATAACACTTATGACTCTATTTTTCATCTGGAGGAGACGCTGTACTTGGGGCAGAGACTTTGCATGGTACTGCACATCAAACAACCTCACATGGGGCAGAACTTAGAAATAGGATAGAATAGGATAGGAAAATGATATAAATCTGAAAGCAATCACATATAAACTGTCCACAGCCTTGGATCTGTTTCTTTTATCTTCATCATGTGTCTCCTGCTCCTTAGTGTTGAGCTTGGTTTGCTGCCTCAGGTGAGGAGAAAGAAATTTCACTGAGAAGAAGATAGCTCTTTTCTAATTACACTACCTTATGCATGTCTACCCATATGCAGTGTTTGTCAGAGTCATGTGTGTCTATTTTGTTATAGTGAATTTGATTACTGTTTGCAAGGCCCAGTGTGAGGCGTTGTTCCTTATCAATAAGCACATGTCACCCAAATCCACAGGAACCAAATGACTGATGGAAATTGAAGCAGTCTTGTATGCTTCCAGGAAGGCAGTGTAACATTAGTTAAGCGGCCTCTGGCTTTGCACCTACCTGGCACATTGATGGAGTGGCAGGGGTGTCTGTTGTGGAAAAGGTGTGCTGTGCCCTGGGGTGGCTGATTGCCACATGGGTGCAGTCAGTGGCACCTACCATATGAGGAAAGTAAGTAAAGTCATAAAAATCCCTTGCCACCCTATGCCTTTCCTCTAGTGGGTGTGGCATGGTATAAACTGCTGCATTTGTGTTCATGCATCTCAGTACCTGATGAAAGCATGGGGACTGGCTTGCCTACAAGATGCCAACAAGGTAACAGGAGGCTCTCTAGAAAGATTCAGTTGCCAGCAAATCGAGTGCAACTAGTATTTTCACATAGGCTAGGACAGCCTGGGAGTTGTCTGTAGATGAATCCAGCTGCTGCTCTCAGTCAGCAACCATGTCTAGGATCACATCGTTTGTGAAGTGGTATTTTAATTTGGGAAGTGGTATTTGAAAATATCACTTCCCTGGACATACCCAAGATGTTAATCGTGTGCATGCCCTCGCTCTCCTCCTCAAATAAATCCTCTTCAAAACAAGGAGCAAATCCACAACCACATTGAGCAACATAGTGAAGGCAGGAAAACAGTTTTGGTGTGTGGTTTCTTTTTTATGTGATCAGCTTTGCAGGAATTGGATTTTGTAATGAGCTTCTGCAGGAAATGAATAGTGGAGTTTAGGACAATCAATCCTTTCATTGCTAGATGTTGACATCATTGTTAGCTACATCTCCAGCATTTGGCTCAATACTTAAAATATAATTACATTATGAACTAATATTTTTGAAGTTTCTTTTATATATATATATATATATATATATATATATATATATATATATATATATACACACATATTTATTTATATATATATGTGTGTATGTATATATACTTTATTTAACATTTTTTATGTACTTATGGCCATATTTATGGCCTGGTTTTCTCACTGCTGCATGATGCAACATGCCGCAAGAGCAACGCAAACCTTAAGTGAGATTATAAAGCCACACAAGTCCACTTTGCGTAGCCGTGCATGGTTTCATGAATCTTGAGTAATGTAACACAACACAAATTACTGCATTACATTATTTTGCACCAGGGAGGTGTTTCCATGGGTGTTGCATGGGTGTTTCCACGCAACATCCATTGATTTTGATGCATTCTCAGATAAAAAAGAACTTGTAAACCTGGGAATGTGCCAAAAAGAAATGCCTCACCAGGAGAGGCATAGCAAAGAGAGATACCTATATATCTACTTGTTTTTAACTTCTAATTTTGAGCATACATAGAACGAGAAAAAAGTATCTCAGGAATTATTTTGTGCAGGAAGGGATCCCTTTCTGCACAAAAACAACCCTGCATGCACCGGAGACACCACGGCGCCATGGTGCAAGGGTGTCTGTGTTCGTGCTAGGCTGCCAAAAGGGTGCTAGTGCATGAGAAAAGGACAAGAATGTGCCATAATATATAAATACAGCAAATTCATGCCCTTTCTCTGTGATGCAGGGCAGTGCAGTAGGGTGCCACAAAGCTCATAGATATGGGCTTGAGTTTTTTAATTACATCATATATATTTGCTATTTAGTTTATTGAATTATATACAAATATCTATTGTAAAACAATCAATTGATGCAGTAATTTAAAAGCCAGTAGTTTTTAAATTATTCAAGCAAATTATTGACATTCATCATCATTTCCTTTAGCTTTCTTTAAATCCCTTCCTCCATGGTTTTCCTTGGGAGGTTGCTGTAATACCCGTGATGAGCCATGTGTTAATGTTTTGTGTCTGGGTATCTCAGAGTATGTTATCCATTATCTGCAGTTGGTGCAAAATAGGGTGGTCTGCTCTCTGTACAAACTACCAAAGCACTCAACTTGTTTTGCTTTTTCATGAGAAACTTCATTGGCTTCCAGTGCGCAAGCAAGTAATGTTCAAAGCAGTAACCTTGACACACCAAGCCCTCTATGACAGGTGCCTTCCTATCTGAATGAAAGGATCACGGTTTACAGACCTGGGAGAATGGTGCTGTGCAGTCAAGGTGGGCTACTAGTAGTCCCCTGCTTTTAGAAAGCAGTATAGAGGGGAGTTCCTCGTTTATGGGCTTGCCCAAGGGACTGTGGAACCAGTTGCTAGACATCTAAAAGTCATGATTGAGGAAGCCAGTTTTAAAAAGTGCTGAAAACATGACTCTTTAGTAGTTAGAGTAGCGGGGACACCGCCTGGGTCCCACTCTCTGGTTCTGCCTCTGATGCTTAAGCACCAAGACACTCTAGGAGTAGTTGTGCACTATATACATAACCTTAATTCATTCATTTGTTAATTCAGTCATGTGTGTTCCTTAACTTTTCTGTTCAGTAGTAACTTTAGAAGTGCAGTTTGGTACTACCAATGGGCCTAATCTTTTGTTAGTAGGTGTTGTTCCTTTCTAAACCCCTGCTTCACCCTCCTTAAACCCCTCTTTACTCCCTCCTAATGGCCTTCCATTTACAAGTAAGTAACCCTCCTTCTCCAGTCACTCCCCTATATTTATTAACTAAAACATATACTTACGTATGTAGAGAGCCTTCAGTCATGTCAGAGATCCCTACACAGTTAAAAATAGGAGAAATGGAAGAATAAACTCAATAGGAAGGTGTTTGAATACTGAGCTGATTGCAGAACCCCCCTCTAAAAATCTGTCATAATTTCCATGCAGATATAAGAAGAAACGTCCTTTATTCGAGCAGCACAGTACAGCAGGTCTTATATCGACCATTTCCAGCCATTTCTCCCTGACATTCTAGATCCTCTCCCACTACTTAACTACAACAATTCAAAGGTAAACATGTAACATTTCCCCTTTAAATAAATAAACAGAGAAAGAAAACAAACAAAAATAAAATAAAATTAAAGTAAATAAAATAAATATCCAATATACATAAACAGTAGAACAAAATACAAATTACGAATGTCCTTTTAACCCTCTGCATTTAACCACCTTCTCCACATTCCAAACTTTACCATCTTGGGGAACAAGGCTGTTCTCATTAACTTTCATTACTGTGATAGCATGACCAAATTTCGAATCACCTTTTGCAATCAAACCATGTTTCAGGATTCTCACCCAGTCTCCTACCACAAATGTAGGTTTTCTGACTTTCCATGTTTCATCATATCTCACTTTCATTTTCTTCTGCTTCTCTGTCACATTTTCAGCTACCCTACTGAGATCAACAACATCAACAACATCAACTTTTTGCATCTTCTTCTTTATCCACCAAGGACACAGCTTTGAGCAAGGATTCCTTCCTTTCAACAACCAAAATGGATTCACCTCAGTAACAGAATGCTGAGTAGTACGATACATCCACAACCTTTACCTCAAAACACTCTTCCAGTCAACTCCTGAATTACGTGCCACTTCAATACCATCTTTGAGGAAACGGTTGAACTGTTCCACCTGACCATTTTCCTGGGGTTCATATAAAGATGTGGTTATATATTTGATACCACACTTCAACAAATATTGCTTCATTTCGCTTGACTTAAGTTGTACACCATTATCAGTTACCAACACTTCTGAGCAACCCTCCTTGGCAAACACTTCACTCAAAAATTCTATCACAGCAGATGATGTAGCATGCGCAACAAACTTAACCTCAGGCCACTTTGAATGGTAATCAATCATCACCAAGGCACATCTGGCTTGCTGGGGTAACCCTTTGAACAGACCAGAAATATCAAAGGCCATCTTTTTCCATGGTAAACTTGGCCAAAACACAAGTTTAAGAGGAGCAGAATGTGTTTTAAACATTATATCACTGTTCATGCACACTGCGCATTCCCTCACCAACCTATCAAACATCCATACCGGGCCACCAAAAATTAGCCCTGACAAGTCTTTTCATAGATGACATCCCTTAGTGCCCCTCGTGTGCTAAATCCAGAACTACCCATTGCATCGCCACAGGAAGGAATCACTTCCCTCTCTTAAAAATTAAATTTCCCTCCATTTCCAGCTCACTAGACATTTTTACATAAGGTTGAACCTCAGCACTTACACACTTTTCCCTTGGCCATCCTTCAATAATGTATTGTTTGACCATCTGCCATGCAGCATCAGTACTTGTTTCTCTTTCCCATCCTTCTTCTGATAACCCCTTGAATCCTGCACTTACATAATCTTGAACAGTTGCAATAATTTCTATTTCATTATGCTCTTCTTTGCAATCATAAGTGCATGGCAGTTGGGAAAGACAATCAGCCATAACATTGTACTTCCCAGGCACATACTCGACATAGAAATTATATTCCTGTAATCGTGAAGTAAGTTTTGCCATGCATGCGGTGGCAGTCCATCCACCTCTGGGTGATAAGATTCCCATTAAAGGCTTATGGTCAGTTCTCAGAATGAACCTACTACCCCACACATAGTTACGGAAATGTTCTAGAACCCACGCACAAGCCAACAACTTCTTCTCAATGACCATATACTTCCTCTCAGTTTCATTAAGGGTCCTGGAAGCAAAAGCTACACACCATTCATTTTTCCCACTCTTTTGACCACGTACTACAACAAGGTCATATAAGTTTGCATCCACTGTGATAATATAGATTTTGTTAAGACAGAACGGTTTAAGAGTGGGAGCATGTGCAATTTCCTCCTTCATCACCTGGAAAGCTGCCTGTTTTCTAGCAGCCCAAACAAAGTCTACTTTGTTTCTAGTTAATTCCCTAGGTGGTTCCATTTTGGTTGCAAAATCCTGAATAAACTTGCTGTAGAATTCACATAATCCTGCTAAGGTTAACAAGTTTTCCCTCTTGTCTGGAGCAAGAGCTTTTTCTATAGCATCAATTAATGATTTTTTGGGACTACACCATTACTTAACAAGGTATGCCCTACATACTCCACAGAATCACAAAACAATTTGCATTTCTCTCCTTTGAGAGTCAACCTATGGTATTGCAGTCTTTTGTACACTTCCTCAACATGTTCCATGTATTCTTGCACATCCTTTGAAAAAATGAAAATGTCATCCTGGAAACATTGTACAAATTTGTGCAAGTCTTTCAATATGTGATACATCGCTCTTTGGAAAACAGACGTGGCAGAGGCTAAACCAAAGGGCATCCTGATGAATTGCCCTTGTGGAGTAAGGAAAGCAGTAGGGTGGTAAGCGGAATGAATATAAAAAAGTAGAAAATATTTTAGCTCTTTCCAGCATAGACACTACCTCATTAATGTTAGGAAGCAGATGACAATCCACCACTAGATTGGCATTGAGAGCTCTCAAATCCATACACAATCTAAGGCAATGATCAGTTTTGCTAACTAGAACAATGGGAGGTACCCATTCAGAGGACTCTATCTCCTCAACAATAACATCTTTGACCATGTCGTCTAGTATATTTTTTAACTCTTCACGAATATTCAATGGTACACTTCTCAATCTCTGTTTCACAGGGATAGCATTTCCTTTCACTTTTATTTTATAATTATATTCCTTTAATTTTCCCACTTTTTCAGTAAAAAATACCTCCTCAACCACCAACACAGGATCATGCCTTCTAGGATGGAGAACGATGCCTAGTTCCCGCTGATCCTTCAATCCCAACACACTGACTCCTTTAGCAGCTCCATACATCTTCATCTGAGCTGTCCTTCCTTTGAACTCAATATCCACCACTTTATATCCTAAAATATCTATTCTTGAACCGTCAAAGCTTTTTGCAATTATGTCTGACTCCTTTAAAGAGTCCAAACTCACTCTGTCACCAAACATGTGCAAACAATATTCCTTTGTGATAATCGTCCAGGGCAACCAGAAGCAACCAACAACTCAAGTTCTGCAACTAATATATGCACAATGCACTTAGGTGGTTTTATTTCTTCTTTCTTCTTTTTTTCTGTTCCCTTAATGGAAAGTACGATCCCATTCCACTCACATTCTTCTTCTGATTTTTCTCATCAATTACATACAAGACTTTCCCTTTAATATTAGTAATATTATTTGTTTTCCTGAAATTCCTACACACTTGTGCAAAATGTCCCATACGCCCACACTTACTACACTCTCTGTATAATGCTGGACACTGGGGAGATTACACTATATGACTGGGACAACCACACCTAAAACAATGGAACTCTCTATCTTTTTATATATATATTTGACTACCTTTGTTACTACTGTACTAACCATTTGCCTACTGTCCTTGGTATTAACTCCCTGGTTCACCCTACATATTCTACCCACACTACATACTTCATCAGTTGTTTTGTCATTTCTGTTTAACGATTTCATCCACATTTCTGACCGTTCTAATACTTCAGCAGTGCTAATGGCTACTTCTAAATTATGATCACCCAACACCCACAACTGTTCCTGAACTTTTTTGTTTTTGACATATACAATGATTTGGTCTCTAATCATTTCATCTGTAAGGTGACCAAAGTTAATAGATAAAGCTCGTAGACTGGTTAAAAATTTATCAAAACTTTCTCCTTCCTCTTGTGCCCTGGTATGGAATTTTAATCTGTTTAGCGCAACACTAGTCGTGGGCTTAAATTGATGTTCCTTTCTTAGCAAAGCTCCTTCCGGTCACCTTGTTCTTCCACAGATGGTAAAGTTCTGAGTACTACTTAACCCTCTAAACCTAAACAGTGTAGAAACATACCTTTTTTCCTTTCTGCAGCCATTCTTTCACCATCAATGGCTTTAAGAAAAGTCATAAATTCTACTTTCCGCCTAACCCATGGAACAGGTGTGTGACGGGCTGGTTGAGGACTCCCCGCACAGGAGCCGGACTTGTGCTGCCGCTGCCAGCGTTGCTCCTGACCTCCCCGGTTTCCCTTCCCGTGTTTGGCTGGCTGTATCTCCGACGCGGGAAGCCGGGAGGTCAAATGAGCCGGTGTCAGTACCAGAGCAGCGGGCGAAAGGAGGTGAGGAAGAAGCCGACCAGACGGAAGACGAGAAGTACCCGAGGACCATGAGGCACCTGAGGACTGGAGAGCGGATTCTGTACAAACAACGGGAACCGAATCCCACGGACGAAGTCCCTAGCACTGCGGGAACCCGGGAAGACGAAGTGCTGCATCCTGCCATGCTTCTGGAGAAGCGTGGCAGTCCCAGGTGTGTGTGGGTACTGCCCTGAGGAGCGGGGGCGGAGATAAACGGAAAGGGGGGGAGAGAGAGAGATAGAAGCCCTGGTTGACTATAGTGGAAAGGGGGGGGAATTGGTGGGGTTTACTAAGGAGCACTATTGCATGAAACAGCACTGAGACATTGAGCACACAACTCACTATCGTGTGAAGCTGCACCAAGGCACCGCGCACAGAAAAAGCACAGAATCTATACACAAGAAACTCCCGACCGTTTGCTGACGCAGTACAGAACAAGGGCAAGAAGGTTGAGATAGGAGAAACCTAAGGAGACAGAGCAAAGAAGTAGGTAAGAGAGTAGAGGACAGTATAATAGACCACAGAAGAAACAGTGGCAGAAAAGGAGGGGAAGAAAGGCAGAAAGGAGATAGAAGAGAGGAAAATACAAAAGAGTGCATTAGAAAACACTTACCGTTATATCTCTCTTTCTCTCCGCATGCACTTCCCAGGGAACCTGTGAGGAGAAGAGAAGTGTGAGGAGCGCGATCCGGTGTAACAGTGTCCACCAAAGCTAGAAGAAAGAAAAGAGGAGAAAAACAAGAACTAACAAATACCAAAACCCAATTTGCTTCAAATAAATAATACGTACACCTACCTGACGACCGATTCCTGTGTGATTATTACCCGCCCATATCACTACAAGGTGGTTCACCTTTACTGTGAATAAATTTCGATGGAGGGTCAAATTGCATATTGCAATATATATGTATAGATGAGAATGCAGAAAAGTTGTTTTTTTACCTGCGTGTGAAAAAATAAAGTCTCCAAATGATGATTAAAGTAAGGCAAGTATTTACCTTGTATTCCATTTCCATTCCATTTCAGTTCTCCGAATGCAAGCACTGCCCGTAAAATCACTAGAAATAAATGAGTGTGGAAGTAAATGCATTGCTAGTCACCGAAATACAAGTTACGTTATGTAGCGTTAAAGCGTGTAGACGTGCTTCCTTTGTTACGCAAGTTCTTCTGCATTTCTCCCTGACATTCTAGATCCTCTCCCACTACTTAACTACAAAAATTCAAAGATAAACATGTAGCACCCCCTAACTTTTTGCCCCCAGGTTTTTACTTTTTACTGGTGTGTTCCTGGCTCTGCTGATGCCCTGGGTACTGCTAACCAGCCCCAGGGCCTGTGCTCTGATTAAAATGAGAATGCAAATTAGGCAAATTATAATTGGCACTATCAATCTATCTAGAAGTCCCTAGTATATGGTAGGGCAGGTAGGTTTAGGGATCCCCGCATAGGTAGTGCCCTGCACTTCTGAGGTGCACAGGGTCATTTTAAAGGCAAGTCTGCCTTACTGGCTGCTTTTAAACTAAAGTGACGTGCAAATTCAACTTTGGAATTAAAAGTACTTCCAAAGTCTTCAAATACCTTATTTTTAGATATATCACCCCTGACGCGTGCCCTAGGTGTCGCCAAGGTTGGGGACAGTGTAACTATAAGCAGGGACCTTATAAAATATGTTTTATGAGCCCTGGTGAGGAAAAATAGCCAAATTTGTTTCCCTCATTGCAGTGAATAGGCTCCCTAGGCTAAAATGGGGAGACTTTATTTTAATTAATAACATCTCCAAAGGAGCTGGACATGTAATGTTTGGTCTCAAACTGGTTGTTATAACAAATGCCAAAACTTTCCATTGTTGGAGTTAATGTAACTAGTTCAGGGAAAAAGTTTTAGAACTCTTCCTAAAAGTTACCATTTTCAGCTCTGTAGTGCCCTTGTCTGATTGGTCAGCCACTGATAGCCTGGCCAGGCTGCCTTGATGAGGTGTGAAGTGGCCTGGGCTGAACACAAAGGAAGTGCCTAGGGGAAGTGATCTGCCTGAGCAGATGGTGAAACAGTATGGGAGAGAGCAGCCAAACTGCTCTTTAAAGGAGGGAAGGACATTTGGGGCAGCTCTGGACCTCCCCCATTTCCTGCAAACCCAGACAACCAGCTGCCCTCTTGATTAGATTAGGAGAGGTGTGTGTTAAGGATTTTAGCCACACCAGTGAATGGGCTCAGCCAGACCAAACCTCCAAAATTCAGTTTCTGCCATTTTGGATTTTTAAGGAATGTTGCTCACTGGAACTTATTTTTGCCACACTTCCCAGGACGTGGTCATCCAAGAGGGTAATGTCCTGCCTGTTGTTGGATAGCTGCCCCCCTGCTTTTCACGCCAGGAGCAAGGCTAAATTTGGCAGAGCTGTACCCACACCTCTGATTCCTACAACGAACAATCACAAAAGAAGAAGGACTACTCTGATGGACCCCTGACCTGCACCTGTACACTGCACTCTGAAGGACTGCACCAGCTTCACACGTGGGCTTCACCACTAAAAGGACTTTGCCTGTCTTCACCTGGTTCAAGAAGAGGCTCCCTGCTTGCTACAGGTGAAAAATAGCTAAGCGGAATCCCCTACATCAAAACCTGAAGGATCTAACAAGCTGACCAGTGGCTCGTGGTCATTTATGGAACTGAACCAGGTGCATTCTGGGAGTTGGAGTGCTACCCTCAAAGACCTTCTGGAAGAAGATCCAGAAGTTTGAAGCACTTTTGGAAAATTCTCCATGAAGGGGCAGACTCGCCGTGGTGAGTCAAGCAGGCTTACCTCAACCGCGACCCAGCCTGACTTGCAGGGTCATTCCGCTAAAAATCTCCGGAGTCCCAGACACCTAGGATTTTACTGGTGGCTCCTGGAAAGGTAATTCAATGACCTTGCATCAAAATCGACTTGTGGAGGGTCGACTCCGTCGGAAAGAAAAATCTCCCAAAACAATTACAAAATCCGAATGTAAAAAGTTAAC
The DNA here is from genome assembly GCF_031143425.1 of Pleurodeles waltl. NCBI lineage: Eukaryota > Metazoa > Chordata > Amphibia > Caudata > Salamandridae > Pleurodeles > Pleurodeles waltl. The sequence continues at coordinate 855,182,528 of NC_090449.1, forward strand.
CGGGGCATCCCACGCCGTGTATCCAAGGAGGGCTCCAGGGATATCGGATCAAGATTCAGCTTTAGCCCGGACGAAGATTTCTTTCCTGAACAATTGTTTAAGTTCGAAGGTAGAATTCTCCACCGAGGTCTCCTGCAACACATGTCCGAAGATGGTTCTAGGGAGGTCGGATCAGATTGGTGACTTCGTCCCGCTGAAGAAAATTTTCAAGAAAAAGACTAAGGGCCTCATTATGATCTTGGCGGTCTTAAGGCAAGACTGCCGCAGTGAGGGCAGCTTGAAGACCGTCATGTTGGCATTAATCCTATCGCTGTATTACAAACCACACTATGAAGACCGCCAAAAAAACAGCCAAATATTCAAAACCTCCAGGACACTGGTGGGAGGAAAAGAGGCGGTCCCACCACCAGCATCGCTAGCGCCACAGAAATCCACCCACCAGATAACGATCCACAAACCAGTGCCGTGGTACTTCCATGGCAGATAAAAACAGTGGCGTGCGAGCCGCCGCAGTCAGAAACCACCACTGATAGAAGATAACAACACATTGAACAGTTGGAATACTACACACCTAATACACATCCACACGCCCCACACACCTACACACACCACTATATAACACCCCCGCACCACCCACAATCCTTTGCAACTAAAACACCATACAGATACACTGAGAGCAGGCACATACACAGAGAGAGCACCCTTATACTATAGGCACACACACATCACACGCATCACCCATCTAATAAGCAAACACAACACACACAACCACCCAACACAATCCGCTACAACCATCCATCCCTCACAACACACCACCTACACCCCATTATTCACCCAACACTGCACCCTTTCATACACAACACCCCCTCACACCATAAACACAAATCACAAACATATTCCCACAAAAGCACTGAAGATTCACTGACGATGAGTTGGTAAATGAAATTGTGAGGGTACAGCCACAACTGTTTGGAGCACAGGTCCAGCTAACATCAATTGCCAGGAAAATTGGCTTATTGCAAAGAATAGTCGACAGGGCCGGTATGGGCAGCTATCCACCCACAAGGGAGGGCATCAAGAAGAGGTGGAATGACCTACGGGGGAAGGTGCATTCCATGGCATCGAGACACCAAATAGCCATGCACAATACTGGCGGTTGGCTCCCACCTCCTCCCTAACACTTCACATTTTGAGAGGAGAAGGTCTTGGAGATATTACATCCTGTGGTCCTTACTGGAATACCTGGGGAACTGCAGTCTGGTAAGTGCCCAGTACATCAATGTCACACAATTGTCGTGTCCTGCATGCTTCCTCACCACCTAAATACCCCATAATTCACTGATTTTCCCACTGCACCTACCTGCCTATCACCCAATGCCCCTCTCCTCCATGCCACCACCCCACGCAGCCCTACTGCCCACACAGCCCTTGGCAAGGGCAGGGATACCACAGCCTAATTCTATCACTGTGACTCACACAATGCACCATACCATTATTGCTAAAGCCTGCAATGTGCACATCAAATCACATTTCATGCATGTATGCCTATTGTACAATCTACACCATCTAGAATGTATGACTGAGGACCAGTACATGGCAATGACAGCAAAGCAATGGCACACCACTGTGGCAAGTGAGGCAAATCACAGCAACAGCCCTGTAATTATTCAAATCAGAAACTGATCCATATCCCCAAGCCTGAAATGGACTGACCATGGGTTGGAAAGTAAGATGCCAGACTCCATGCACACAAAAAAATATCCAGATATAGGAGTATGAGCCTTGCATACCCACATACTCTGTTCCCTATGGAACATCATGTGGCACTATTCAGCCATTATGTGACACTACAATCAAGCCTGACTACACACCAGGTACCAGAGTCTATTTGACATGTCAAGTATTAGACAGTTATAGAAACCTATCTGCAGTGCCATATGTACCAAACGTTGATGACAGCACACAACATGGAGTATGGCACTCCTGTCACAGACTCCTATGTACCACCAAGCTATGCTGTGTAGCAACTGTCATTGTCATTGCTGGGAATCATGCTAAGCCATTGCCTGTATCACATAAAGAGGGTACCAAACATACTTTCTGAACTGTACTCTGTATCTCACTCCATCCACAGGTAACCCTGCCATTGCCACCATGGAGAGGATATCAGACACTGCCAGCCCTCCTCAGGATGAAGGCCACAGTGAGGACAACACACCTGGATGTCTGGACAGTGACGACCTACCTGGCCCAACCAGGACATCTGGTTAGTTGACTACTTCCAGCCTCACCCTTCCCACATCAATCCCCCTAACACTACTTGCACAGATATCGAGCCAAGCAAGCACCCCAAACCTGTGTCCCTAGGACTGTTCAGACTATTGTGTGCCCCACAGTATAGGGTCCTGAGTCTGCCCTTGACACCCCAGACAATGATGGCCCTGCTAACACTGAGAGGGGGCACAGGCACCTCGGGGCGGGGGGTGGGAGGGATGCGGTGGGACAGAGGATGGGGCAGTCAAGGGATTCCACTGACCAGGATACCATCTCCCAAGTCCTGGGAGCATACCAAGCTTCCCAGGACAGGATGGGCCAGATCATCACCATGTTAGAGGAAAATTAAAGGATGCAGAGGGAATACCACCAGGAGGCCATGCAGCAGTGGCAGGCACACAATGACATCATGGCCTCAAAAGCAGGAGTGCTGAGGGGCATCAACACCACCCTGAGTGATATAGCTACCCACCATCAGGCCCCTTCCACTAGCAATGTTACATCTGCCCCTTCTACATGAGCAGCAGCTAGTGGAATAGAGGTCCTGCCAGGAGAGCCTCAGACACCCCTCCCTCTGTAGCAGAAAAACTCCCCCGCAAACATGGATGTCTAGCCAGACATCTAGCTGCAGCTGATGCTAAGACCAAGCCCACTGCCAGGAAGTAAACCTCTACTGATTTGTAACCCTTGTGCGCCTCTGAGACACCCTGTTAACTGTTCTAAATCCCATCTCCATTTTCCCACAGGACACAGGACCTCTGTGATCAAATGTTGTAGTAGCTACTCTGATCAATCCATCTCCCGTAACTCCACTCATCACCTGTTTATTATGTTGTAATCTTTGATTTGGCTTCACAGAATACTGATATACACAATTAATCAATTAGGGACACAGCTACTGTACATGTGTTTGATAGTACAACAACATATTTCCTTCAACACAAATGAGGTCTGGTAATGGCCACCTGATTCCACCTGGCAATATAATGGCCATCAGACAGAGGCCCCCTCAGCAGGGCACACATGACAACAGTAATGTTACTGGGCAGATGTCACAGTATGATTATGAAATCCACAGTAACAACAGGGTAGAGACCGTTGAGGCATCTGCAATTAGACCAAGACAGAGAGTACCATCAGGATGGAAGGCATGAGTACACAGTAAGCACATGTACAGATAATCGACTGTGTGCCTATTGCAGTAAAACTCCACATCATGAGCCTCTAGATAGGACCTATACAGAACAAGGTTCCGGGCCTTCCTAATATCATGTTAAAAAGCTATCTGTTCTGAATACCTCTCATAACTGTACTCTATAATCTCATAACTGTACTCTATAATCATTGACTACAGACTATGTATACCTTAGGTAGCAGACCCACAGATGATATCCACATCCTGTGGGTGGGAGGAGCTAGCAACAGGAGAATACATGAATTACAACTCTAAACTGGTCAGTCCATGAGAGAAGTGAATGTTGAATCAGTTGGTACAACACATATTAGGGCAGAACCACTAATACTTTTTACCAACATTCGTTCTGTCTGCTACAACAATTCACACAAACCCACAGGACATCATAACACCATCACATTTCCCAAAGGTCAGGAGTTGTAATGTCAGCTATCCACTTCTGATTGTGCACTGACAAGATATGAAAGGGTCTACCTCACATACCTGTATGTCACTGGAAGTGATGATTGATGAGCTCAGTTCTACAGTCAGGAGCTCCTTTGTCTTCTGGCTCTTCATCACTTTCCATATCACCATTTGCAGGCACAGGTACCTCTGACTTACTCTCACCAGCTACCAATGGTATCCGACGCCTCAGGGCTAGATTGTGGTGCATGCAGCAGGCAATCAGTATTTGGCAAACCTTGTGGGGTGAGTAGAGGAGGGCCCCTCCAGATAGGTCCAGGCACATGACTCTTGCCTTCAGGAGGCCAAAAGTATGCTCTATTACATGCCTTGTCCTCTCATGGCCCACATTTCATTAAAGCCGAGTTCCCCTGGTGTGACTGGGTACCTCACAGGTGTCAACAGCCAAGGAAGGTTTGGATAGTCAGAGTCACCTGTGAACACAATGGTAGAACAAAACCAATTAAGGTACTGCAATTGTGCAGATTGTGATGAAAGGTCACATAACATTTAGAAACATAACAATGCATACTCACCAACCAGCAAGGTCCTCTTGGTGTGTAGCTGTGCCATCATGGTTGGGACATTGCTGTTCCTCATAATGTAAAAGTCATGCACTGATTCAGGAAACTTGGCAGTCACTTGGGAGATATACTGGTCTGCCAGACACACCACCTGCATGTTGATTGAGTAGTAATTTTTCCTGTTCCTTTACACTTGTTCATTGACAGTGGGAGGGATACATGGATGCATTAATTGCCCCTACCACATGAGGAATCAGTCCCATCTGATAAAAGTCACCCTTCACATTGGCCATATCCGCTCTTTGGGGAAATCTGATGTAGCTGTCCAAGTGTTGTACACCATCCATCCCTCCTAACCTGACTGAACGTGGGCTGAGACATTCCCTGCTGTTAACGCAACAGTATGCTAGACTGTGCCAGTGGCCAGGAAGTGTAGCACTGACAATACTTGAATGATGGGTGGCATGGAATAGGGAATGCGATTGCCTGGCATCAGATCTCGCTCCAACTGTCTGCATAGATCCATAATGGTCTGGTGGTTCAGACGATAGGTCTGGATGACATGCCTGTCCTGCATGGTTGTCAGGTCTACCAGTGGACCATACACTGGTGGTTGTCTCATTTCCCTCATGGATGGATATCTAAACTGAGAGGAGAAAATGTACAATAACTCATGCAGTTGGCACACAACAGCAGCACATTGAATACTTGCAGACACCTACACATGTGCAGGGGATGCAGAGCAGACCATAGAAATGCACATCAGACACCGTCATTGCAGCACATTGGCTGGAATGTCAGTCGGATAAGAGATGTGACACACATATATGTGCAGTCCTGCACTGATAAAACATATGTTACTAAATTCACATATCACTATCAGATGTCTGTGTACCTCAGAGTAGCTACACAGACCTATCCACATGTATACAGGCTCCACACGTCATATATTTATGTTTGTCCCATTATGTGGCACTATCATGAACTCACTACATTGGGTAGAATGTATGATGGAACAACAAATGCGATAACCACACATGCCTGAACAACGCGGTCGTAACAATGGTCACGTTGTTACCGAATGCCTATACCATGCATGCCTTTACAACAATTTTTCGTTGTAAAAGCATGCCTAGTAAAGGCATGTGTGGGAATGGCATGCATGGTTCTAGTATGCCACCCCCCACCTGCTCTAAGGCCCAGAAGTACCCCAGCCCTAATACTAAAACTACCCCAACCCGCCCCCTAAAAACAATAGTACCCCCACATACCCACCCACCCTGAGCCCTAAAACCTGCCCGACCTTCCCACCTGCCCTAAAAACAACCGAACCCCCACCCCTAAAAACAGAACTTTCCTGACCACCCACCCCCAAAAACAAAAGAATCCCAATCCCCCACCCCTAAAAACCAAACTACCCCATCCCCACCACCTCCAAAAGCAAAACTACCCTGATCCCTGCCCCCTGCCCCTAATAAACAAACTAACCTGACCCCCTCCCCGCCCCTGAAAACACAACTACCCCAACCCTCCACCCCACTCCCAAAAACAAAAGTACCCCGACCCCCACACCTCTTTGCCTAATAACAAAAATACCCTGACCCCACCCCTAAAAACAAAACTACTCTGATGCCCCCACCCCTCAACCCTAAAAACAAAACTACCCTGATGCCCCCACCCTTCACCCCTAAAAACAAAAGTACCCCACCCCCACACTTCACCCCTGAAAACAAAAATACCCCAATCCCCCACCCCTAAAAACAAAACATACCAACCCGATCCCCACCCCTAAAAAAAACACTACCGACCCCCACTCCGCCCCTAAAAACAAAACTATGCTGCCCCTAAAAACCCAACTACCCCCACCCAAAAAAACATAACTACCCCACCCCTAAAAACAGAACTACCCCGATCCCCCACCCCTAAAAACCAAACTGCCCCACCCCACCCCTAAAAACCAAACTACCCTTATCCCCCCACTCCACCCCTAAAAATCAAACTACCCCAATTCCCCACCCTAAAAACAAAACTACCCCATCCCCACCCCCAAAAACAAAAGTACCCTGACCCCACACCCCACCACTAAAAATAGAACTACCCTGATCCCCCCACCCCTGCCCCTAAAAACAGAACTAACCTGACCCCCCTCCCCTGCCCCCAAAAACAGAACTACCCCGATCCCCCATCCCGCCCCTAAAAACAAAAGTACCCCACCCCTAAATACAAAATTACCCTGACCGCCCACCCCGCCCCTAAAAACAAAAGTACCCTGACCTGCCCACCCCGCCCCTAAAACCAAAACTACCCCCACCCCCAAAAACAAAACTTTGGTATGTGTGATTTTTGGAATTATGTATCATGACCTCATTCTGACTGCATGTGGAAATGCTCAATGTCAATGGCACATGTGTTGTACATCCTGCCCTTCCTATGCATGTGAGCAGGTGTTTCACCATGTCCTTTTAGTACATCCCGGACCATTCCTCTGCATATGTCCATCAGTGGCTCCAAGGTGTCTGACCATCTGTGCTGATCACCTGGGTTATGTCACTTATTTGGCACAGGCTCCGAACATTACCTTTTTATTATTGAAGCTCCGGACTCCATGTGAGGTGGCCATCTCATGGGCAACAGAGATATGTCCTGTCTAGGCCAGTACATATCTGCATTTGTCGTTGTAACTCCATTGCCCGTTTATCTCCATACAATGGGGTATGTGAAGCTGGGAACGAAGGGACATTCTTCTTAGGGGGTATGCTTTGGGTATTCATGATACATTTGCTTTTCCATGTGATTGACATGTGGGCATTGCATCTCAGTCCCAATGGGTGGATAATAGAGAATGTTAGTGGTTTGCCAGAGCCAGACTTACACAATATGTGATATCAATGGTATGTGAGGAAATAACCTATCAATTCCTTTGTAATCTTGGTAATGTACTGGCTACATCATGTCTGAATGGGTAATTGGGGGCACACCATGTGGAGTAGAACAATCTAATTGCCCTTGGCCTAGCTGATGTGCCAGTCAGGTGAGGAATATGTATAGCATCACTTATGTGATCATGAAGTAATGGTCTGGTTGTACCACTATGTAGAAAGCAGGTATGTGTTGAAGATGTTTTTAATGCACTGGCAGTCATGTTGGGCCATGTGTAAATCATGTGTGCATGTCATTTTCCATTTGATAGTTGTGTAATCACAAGTCAGGTATGGTATGAGTGATGTAGGTGTATTCATGTTGCCAAGTCCTGGAACTTTGAATGTCAGGTGGAATGATAGGTGGCTTATGATTTCTATATTTGCAATCTGTTGTGTAGCTATTGTGACACTACACTCCGTGATTGGCCGTGAATGTGTAATAGGTGATATGTGATATGTGGAGAAGTGTGGCTCAATGGTTAGAGCGGCAGACCCTGATGCAGAAATCTGGCCCGGGACCAGGGTTCAATTCCCGCCTTGGCAGGTCTTGGGCTCAATTTCCTCGGACCTGATAATTTTCGCATCGGTGCCTAGTCTAATTCATGGGTCCCACTCTGTAACTCTGGGCAATAGCTTGCTTAATCTCCACAACGGCCCCAACAGTGCTGGGATGCCTGGCTTCACCTTGGAGGTTGCCCAGGAGTGGGCACCTCGCAGGGAAAAGCCAGGAGGGGTTCCACAGCGGTATGCGTACAGTGCCTTGAGACCCTAACGGGTGAGTAGTGCGCTATACAAGTACGAAGTTTACAGTTTTACAGGCCATTGTAGCTGGGCATGTAATAATGAAGTGATGTAGTGTGTCTGTGTTTGGTGTGTGCTGATATTCCTTTGTAATTGTGTGAATGTCATGCCATGACTGTTCTCCAGACATGTTTGCTACACATCTGTTGTAACCTGTATGGGAGTGCCACTTGTTGTGGCTTGATCAGTTCAGGATCCCCTGTTGATATACAATCTGATATGTGCTGTGTGGGATGTGATTTGGATGTTCTACACTTTGAATGGACATTAGTATTTGAGTCAGGGGTAGTTTCAGGACATGCATGATGTGTTGGGATCACTCACCTGCTCTTCCAATTGGTGATGGGAATAGTCAGAGATATGATCTGGAATATGCATGCTATATGTACTTCAGCAAAGGCATGAGTAATGTGTAGACATAGCTTTACAGGTGTACAGATAGATTAATCCAGTCATGCTATATTACTCAAAATTTGATAGGGATGACCTGAAGTGGTGGATAGTATTAAAATGATGTGACATGGGATAGGATATGTGTAATGCCGACGGTGATAGTCTAGCCTGGACCTGTTCACCTTCTGTACTGCATGTTTCCATGTGTGTATGCAATGAATGTGATGACCCTTTCTCTCCCTCCCTGTCTCTCCTTCTCTCACTCTATTTGTGTGCATCATCATCGGCAGGTAAAGGAGACAGTGGCACAGGCGAGTGGGGATGCTGCTGGCCACAGGATCTGGAATTTTGTGACCAGCAACAGCCAGGAGCCCAGTGGCCCAGAGAGCGAGGGGAGTGGCGGAAAAGGCCATCCGCCAAATTCCAGCGGTCAGGTTGCCGCCAGTGCAGCCGCCTTCCAGCAGGCCCCATTAGGAGTTCCCCGTTGGGTCAGCTGCATTGACACCAGGTCATAATTGAGCCAGCAGCAATGTTGCGGTGCATAGGGTGCAACAGCACCCATCGCGCTTTTTACTTGGTTCAACAGTAAAATGATATAGCTTGCTCTCACCACTTGATATGCATCCAGTCAAAATAATCCTACTCTGATACCCCCTGGGTGAGTTGAGTTTGTGAGACTATGAGAAGGCCTGCTTCAAAAGCTTCAAAGGGCCCACTGTGCCACACTGCAAATCTTCTAGTGGTTCCTGCAGGTCCACTGTAGGAAATAGTTGCTTCAATTTTCCCCTCTCCTCATATCCCTCAGATAAGTAAAGGATGGTGTCCCTTAATCATCGGCCTCTCCTCCTGCTGATGATTATGTCTCAGCAGGGTTGCTGCACCTAAGGATTCTCATTTGCCCTGCAGGTGAGTTAATGATTGTATTTCACATTTTTTCATGGGCAGATATCTGCCAAAGTGAATATAATTAAATACACTACTATAGATGGGTGGCTGGCAGGGCCAGTGGATAGGCTTCCTAGACTTAGTTAGAGCTAAACAAATTTTCTATAAATACTCATTGTGACATTTGTTCTAAAAGTCCAAGTTTGCAAATTGATTTGATGTTCTCAGTGTAGCAAAATATACCATATTTGGATTTCATCTGTGGCTCCTAGGCCACAGGTGACAGATGTATGGGTTTCTAACATAAAACAGTTTTTAGCAGTGAAAAATGTGCTTTTCATTTTGCAGTAAACAGCACTTTTGAGGAGTCTATTATTTCAGAGGCACATGTAAATATGCTTTGAATGTCCCACTGCCCAAAATATAGTATTTTGTTAAGAGGTGTCACCTTTTATAACAGACTATATCATCTTAATAACAACGTGAATTAAAGAGAGGGGAAGTGTGATGTATACTTCGCACTTTACTGTCTCCCCTAAATGTTTTACAATGGTAGGCTGCCAATTTGTTATTATTTGTCTTCCCAGTGGCCTGGGTCCCTGTAATGCCAGGAGGGATTTGGTTTAGCTCTATTGATGATATCTTCATTAGTATTAAAGATTGACATTTGATTCTGAAAATGGAAGTACATATGTGCACTGACAGTGTTCATGAGCCATCAGTGCTTATTTTGACTCTGTTAGGGTTTCTAACTAATTTACATGTGAAAATTATTGAATCAGCACAAATAGTATCATGTCAACTACCAACTGGATGAAATGTGAATCCATTGATCTATTGAAGGTTCACCTTGCTTTTATCACTCAGTTATTGCTAACCTAGAAATATTCTTCTACTGTCACCTAGATTCAAATAGCAGATGTAACAAAATAGCACTATATGTAACAAAGGTATGAAGGTCCTCATTACTTAGTGAACTAAAGGTAAACGAAAGAACAAGATTAGTCAGTGCCAGAAAACATTTAGACAAATTACTGATGTTAAATTAATCAACAGGCCTAAGAGTATCCCCAGTGGGTTGACTTGACAGTGGCAGCAAATTTAGAGTTGAGTAGTTCCTTTTAGCAAATGATAGTGCAAAGTGGTGAAACACACAAATCGAAACCGGAAACCAATAATCCTGAGGATGCGTTTTTATTTTTTTTAGCTTGTACAATGAGAACATCAATCAGACTTAATCAATGACTATTTATGATTCATTTATTTACACCAATGGAATGGGATCAGATTGTATTCTGTTTTCAGTCAAAGTATTATATTTACAATACAATCCCACTACTTTTATCCGGACGTCCTACTTACAACAGCTGGTCAGTGTCAAAGGCTGCTTCTATTCCTCTGTCTTGGCAGAGTGAAGAAAGGATAGCAGTATACAAGAATGGATGTTGTAATAATCCATCTTAAAAATATGGACACCCATGATTGTAAAAGTGACACGCTATCTAAATATGTACCATCTGCCCAGAGGTCATGTCTAATAGGTACTACAATTGTACTTTGCTGAATTAACTTGCTTGCCCCTTCACTCTATATTATGAGCTTACTTGCATCCTGTGTTCCCCAATATAGTTGTTTTGAAGTGAATATGAATTTCATACTTGCTATACTTGTATTGTAAATGTTTATGTTTTTTTTCAAAATTTAATATGCATTTTATTGTTACATGTTGTCGTATTCTGCATTTCTTACTTCTACAGCTGACTTTTTAAATTTATTTGCAGGTCTTAATCATGTCAGGTGTTTTAACTGACATGTGAAACATATATGTGGCTGTGTACACTAAACAAGGACAAGCCTATTTGCCCATATCGATATAAGTGGTCATATATAATCGAACAATTTTCCTGTGGGACTCATTCAAACACTGTGATTTTACTGTTACTGTGATTTTAAATAGTTAAACATTTTAAACAGCACAAAACATCAGGTGTCAACCTTTTCTTCTTAATTTCTCCACCTTGATAAAATCTCATTCAGGCGAATCCAAGCTGGATATAGGTTTGTTTGTAGATCTTTTGGCCCAAATTTTTCGTTTCATAGCAGTCAGAAAAGTGAAAATCCCCAAAAAGGTAAACATAAATTCCCAACAGAGTACAAAATAAAGGAACATAAAATAAGATTTAAGAAGGTATTAAGGCATCTCATAAAATCAGATCACAACAAGGGGAAGGTATTGGCTATAAGAAAGCTGAAGTCTAATTTGAGAAGGGAAATTAGGAATATAGGCCCTCATTACAACCCTGGCGGTTGGTGATAAAGCGGCGGTAATGCCGCCAACAGGCTGGCGGTAAATACCATCAAATTATGACCATGGCGGAAAGAGCTCAGACAGACAGCCACTTTACCACACCGACCGCCAGGGCGGAATCAATAGGCACCACGGCGGCAGCTGCCTACAGCCATGCGGAAGCCAATGTTCCGCCCACTGTATTATGACAGCCCAATCTACCACCTTTTCCAGGGCGGTAGCAACAACATCAAAAGCTTGGCGGAAACACTGCACAGAAGGGAAACAACTCACCATTGGAGACTCAGGGAGGCTACACACCACCATGGAGCCTGAACTGCAGATCTTCCCCATGATTTTCTACGTCCTGCTCCACCACGAACACCAACGATGGCAAAGACGACCACGGTGAGTACAGCCGCCTAGCACACAGGGGAGGGGGAGGAAAAAGAGAGTGACACACACACGCAACATCCCCACCCCCAACACCATACACACAAGCAGATGCAGTAACAATACATATTTACCCCGTATACCTCAGGAATAATGAAAGGACCACAGGAATAGATGAAAGTGAGTGTAATAATATAACTAAAGTAGAAATACGTACATCCAATCTAAAAGTATATACATATGTACAAATCAAGGGACACTGCCCAGTCCTCAATGTGTGTGGGCACAGGGCCACATTACAAAGTCCAAGGCCCCACTTAACTCCTGCAATAACATGGAGAGAACACTGCAGGGGCAACAGTTCGAAAATAGGCAGGCACCTCAGGGGGACAGGGAACGGGGGGCAGCTCAGCCGGCAGATGGAACAACACCACTGGTCCTGGAGGGGCAACATGCCCTGTGTGCTGTCCTGGGGAGTGCAAGGCCACAGTCTCTCAAGTGGGTGATTTGCCCACTGCTTTGTCCTGGGGAGTGCAAGGCCACAGTCTCTCAAGTGGGTGTCTTTCCCACTGGTTCTGGAGGGGACATCATGCCCTGTGACCTACATCCTTGGGAGGATGGTGTGATTGGGTGCCATACCCACTGGTTCTGGAGGGGGCATTGTGCCCTGTGATCTTCATCCTGGGGAGTATGGGGTGAGTGGGTGCCATACCCACTGGTTCTGGAGTGGGCATCAAGCCCTGTGATGCAGCTCTTGGTGAGTGCAAGGTCACAGTCTCTCAGGTGGGTGTTATACCCACAGGATTTGCAGGGGGCAGACTGTACAGCAGTCCATGGATGCAGGACTACACACGGTCTGCCGGCAGTGACGGCTGCTCAGTGGTGGTGCTGCTGATGTTGGCGCTAGTGGGAGGGAGCTCCTGCCCATCCCTTGCAGCCTCGGACAGCTGCCCACTGCTGGTGGTGGTGGGGGGAAGCTCCTGCCCATCCCCTGCAGCCTCGGACATCTGCCCAATGCTGGTGGTGGTGGTGGGGGGAAGCTCCTGCCCATCCCCTGCAGCCTCGGATGGCTGCACAACTATGATTGGTGGTGGGGGCTCCGAATGAGTCCCAGCACCAGGTCCCTTGTCCTTTCTGCCTGCTGGTGCAGGCCCCTTGCCCTTCCTGGCAGCAGCTGGGGATTGCTCCTTGCCCTTCCTGGCAGCAGCTGGGGATTGCTCCTTGTCCTTCCTGGCAGCAGCTGGCACCTTGTCCTTCATCGCAGCAGCTTGGGAGGGCTCCTTGCCCTTCCTGCCAGTACTTGGGACAGGCACCCTTTTCTACCACGAGTTGCTGTGGACACTAGTGGGCCCATGGACTGGGTGGCTGAGATGCTTGCCTGGGTTTTACCCACCCTGGCCAGACGTGAAGGGCGGGGGGGAGAGGGAGGGAAGAGGTCAATGGTGGAGAGGAAAAGCTGCTTAGGGACATTGGGGTGGGAAGAGGGAGAAGGTCTGGGAGGGAAGGAAGAGGGAGTGGTCGTAGGAAGTGTCTGTCTGCTGTGTTTGGGTGCAGATGCATGAGCTGGATGCTGTTGTGAGGTGGATGGCTGTTGGGTGTCTGAGTGCTTGCGTTTGTGTACTTTGGGAGGAGGGGGCACAGACACAGTGGGAGAGAACACAGGGGACGTGTGCACTGCTGTTAGGGTGGTGTCTGCCAGTGAGGTGTGTGTTCTGCTAGGTGTGCTGATAATGGAGATAGTGCATGAGGATAGTAGTGAATGCAGGTGTGAGTGTAGACGCAACTGGGAGGGAGGTGGAAGTGGAGGTGGAGGGGGACAGAGTGGAGGCAGTGGATGTTGGTATGCCTGCATCTGGATGGTGTTTGTGTGAGTGCCTATGGGATGAAGTGTGGTGTCTGTATTTGCCTGTGCCTCTCTTGTGTGTTGTCCTGTGTGCATGCTCGCCTGCGTGTGTGCTTGGGATAGGTTGGGGTTGAGGGGAATGGGATTGGGTAGAGGAAGTTGGAGGGGGGAGGGTCCCTGTAGTGGGGGACACACTGCTGATTGACGTGTCCTGGGGACAGAGGTATTGGGACACTGGGTGGGTGCTGTGGTGGTGTTTCCTGAGGGGGAGCCAGGTTGGACATTCAGATCCAGACGAGCAGAGTCGCTGTAATCACTGTGGGCCTCTTCTGTGGGGGGACTGGATAGTGCTGGCACCTCTTCTCCGGTGACTTTGGCTGGGATACCTGTGGGGCTGTAAATGCAGTGTTATTGTTTCTGAGTGTGACATATTGTGCATGGGTGGGTTGCCCTCTATGGTTGATATTGCCCTGACAGCTTTAACGTGTGTGAATTGTTAAGTGGTGGTCCAGCTGATTCTCTCTAGAGTACATGCTTTAGTGATAGGTGTCCATGCAGGCCTGTGAGTGGTGTCCATGCATTGGTATGGCATGCAGGGCTTGGCAATGGGATAAGTGGGTTGTGATGGTGGGGTGTGTGTGGGAGGTGGTGGAGTGATGGGAGTGAGGGTAAGGGTGGGGGTATGTGATGGCATGCAGGTAGGGGGGTGAAAGTAGTAAAGAGTTGACTTACCAGAGTCCAGTCCTCCTCCTACTCCTGCAGGCCCTCAGGATGCATGATTGCCAAGACTTGCTCCTCCCATGTTAGTTGTTGGGGAGGAGGTGGGGGTTCACCGCCAGTCCTCTGTACTGCAAGCTGGTGTGTTGCTGCAATGGAACATACCTTCCCCTGTAGGTGATTCCACCTCTTTCTGATGTCATTCCTTTTTCTTGGGTGCTGTCACACGGCATTGACCCTGTCCACGATCCTCCCCCATAGCTCCATCTTCCTAGCAATGGATATCTGCTGGACCTGTGCTCCAAATAGCTGTGGATCTACCCGGATGATTTCCTCCACCATAACCCTTAGCTCCTCCTCGGAGAATCTGGGGTGTCGTTGTGATGTCATGGGTGTTGTGTGAGTAGTATGGGTTAGGGTGTGTAGGGTGATGTGTAGAGGTGTGTGTTGTGAGGTGCGTGGGTGGTGTATAGGTGATGGTGGTGTATGTCTCTGGTCTTGTCTGTGGTCGTGGTGTCAGCCTCTGCCAATTGTTTGTAATGGTAAAGGGTTGTGGGTAATGTGGGTGTGTGTTTTATAGTGGTGTGGGTGTGTGGGGAGTGGTGTGTGTATGGGTGTCAGGTGTGTGTAGTTTGAATTGACCAATGTGGTGTTGTTTTGTATGTTTGTGTGTATTTTGAGTGCGGCGTATGACCCGCCAATGGTTTACCTCCATTGAATATCCGCCGTGGTGATTCAAGGGTCATAATGTTGTGGGTGTTGTACTGTTGGCGTAACGGTGTGAGTTTGGATACCTCCAGTTTATCACTGACCTTTGGTGTGGCGGAATTGTGTATGTGGCTGAATAGTGACGGATTGGTGTGTGTGTGTCAGATTATGCTGAATGAATGTGTTGGTGGCAGTCAGCATGACGGTAAGTGGGATTTACCGCCTACGTCATAATGAGGGCCATAGTATTTAGAGAACTAGACCGTAAATGGGCAGAGCTCCATCATGCAATACTTATAAGAAAGGAATTCTGGTCTATTGTTCAAAAGGGTGCTAAAACTTTCACGACTGGATGTGACTACCATACCATAAAACAAATGGGATAAATATATAAGCCCTATATAGTGAGCAGTTTTCAAGGATGTGAAGGGTATGCTGGACATATCGAATCTTAGGAATAACCATACAGAGATAAACAAAACAAATCTGTCCTTGTAATGATACACGGGCTCCTGGCCCGAATGGCATCCCTATTGTCATAATAAAACATAGCCTAGAAACTTGGGGACTTGTTTTAACCTCAATGTTTAACACTGTTATACTTTCAAGGATAGTATTACTCTCATGGAAAGGGATGATCCTGCATCCCATCTATAAGAAAGGCACCAAGAATTCCCACAATGGTGTCTACCTCATAGCTGTACTGGATGTAGATGGAAAATTATTTGCAAAGCATCTGTTAGCCCATCTGCAAGTGTGGGCATAACAAAAAAACTAGATTATCCTTCAACCAGACAGGATGCTAATCTAAATGCAGTACTTCGGATAATATTATAGCGTTAACTCTGATTGGACAGAAGGCCTGCATGAATAAAAATAATTACCTTGCATGATTCATTCATTATTCTGCAGCCTTTGATTAAGTGGATTGTGGTGGAAATGTGCAAGTAGGGTATCCCCCTGGTTTTCCACGGTTCACAGTCTACAGTCTTTTACAGCTTATTAGTCTACAGTCTTCTACAGCTTATTATTGAATTACATAGTGACACCTAGATGAGAGTTAAGCTGTCTGATGTTAATGGTTTAGGACCAAATATTTGACATACAATGGGCTGAAACAAGGATGTTTCTTCGCCCCACTCCTGTTTATCTTATACATATCGGACTTAACTGCCTCATTGATACACTCCTTGGAAGACGCCCCAAAGTTACCAGGCACTAAAATTCTGTTTTTAGCCTGTTTTTAGCCTATACAGATGATTTAGTAATTTTGTCAATAATGCAGCTAGGAGTACAAAGACAGCGTAGTAGATTGCAAACTTTGAATGTAGCAAACAAACTCTGAATTGATTTAAATAAAACCAAAGTAATGTCCTTCGGACTGCAAAAATCTAAGTACACCTGAACAATAGAAGGCAACAAGTTAGAAGAGGTTTTAGAATCTATATATCTAGGTGATACAATTGATAAAACCATGAAATGGGAAAAGGCAAAATTTAGGGGGTCATTCTGACCTCGGCGGTAAAAGGCCCTTACCGCCGGTCAGAAGTCCGCCATTCCACCGCCGCGGCCGCGGTAAACCGCCACGGTCATTCTGACCACCAACTGTGAAACCGCCAAAAACCCGACATCCAAGGAAGGCCGCCGCATCAGCGGGCCGCGGAAAACTGGAGATGACCAAACCTCCACCGTCACGCCAACACAAACACGCCCATGCCATTCTGACCCACGAATCCACGCGGCGGTCTTTCAACCGCGGTATTCCATTGGCGGTACACACCGCCGCGCTCAAAATACACACACAGCTCCAAAACACAGCCACATTGGACAATTTGAAATACACACACCTGACACACATACAAACAACACTCCCACACATCCAATCAACTATAAAACACACACCCACATCACCCACAAACCCCCACTAGTTGGAAATCGGAGAGAAGGCGATAGAGATAGAGATAGAGAGAGCGAGCACAGCAATCGAAAACCCCAACACACACAGGAACCCAACTTCATCACCCACACCACATTTACGCACACATCACCACATATCACCACGCACATCACCACAAACACCACCCCACACCTCATCCACACCACCCCATGGCACCCCAAAGACACCCCAGGTTCTCGGACCAAGAACTCAGGGTCATGGTGGAGGAAATTATAAGGGTTGAGCCCCAGCTCTTCGGCACACAGGTGCAGCACACCACTATAGCAAGGAAGGCTGAGCTATGGCAAAGGATCGTAGACAGGGTCAACGCTGTGGGACAGCATCCCAGAAATCGGGAAGATATCAGAAAGCGATGGAACGACCTACGGGGGAAGGTGCGCTCGATGGTGTCGCGACACAACATCGCTGTGCAGAAGACTGGCGGCGGACCCCCACCCACTCCACCCCAATTCACAGCATGGGAGCAAGAGGTAGTAAACATCCTGCATCCTGATGGCCTCGCTGGAGTACACGGAGGAATGGACTCTGGTAAGTCGAATCTCAACTACTTCACCCCCCCCCCAACCACAAGCATTGTCCATCCCACCCCCAGAACAGGCCCCCAGCGAGGACAGCAGCTCTGTCGACCTAGAACCTGATGACCAGCCCGGACCATCGGGGACCTCTGGACAGTCGGTTCCCCACACACAGACACAGGCCACAGCAGACCCAACCCCCTCTGGGAACACCAGCACAGCTCCCACCCAGCGGGCCCATGCCTCTGTCTCCAGGACGCGTCAAGCAGCGGTGTGTCCGCCACTACAGGGCACCCAGTCTGACCCAACACCCCAACAACAACAGGGACCTGGGGGCAGTGGTAGTGGGCACACCGTCCAGGGGACAGAGGCCCGGGGAAACAGGGCAACTGGGAGGGCTGCTGTGCGACAGGGGGGGGGAGGACAGGCCCAGGGAACCCACTCTCCAAGAGGCCCTCATCACCATCATGGGAGCATACCATCACTCCCAGGAGACGATGGCGACGGTACTGGCCAGGTTCACCGAGATCCAGGCACAGCAGGAGGAACGCTACATGGGGTTCAGCAATGAACTCAGGAACATCGCTACCGCTATGGGGACCATAGTCCAGGCCCTCAACCGGATAGAAACCACATTGCGGGACCATGTGGCACCACAAAGGGCCCCTGTCACTAGCCAGGAACAGCCTACCACCTCCGCCGGCGCTAGTGGTCAGGAGGCCCCCACAGAACGACGGCCCACCAGAACCCCACCTCCTGCTGAAGAACAACCACCCCGCAAGAGGAACCTGAGATCTCACAGGAAGACAGAGTAGGATGCCTAGACCCCGGCCAGCAAAAGATACCCCCTGATGTCATCCCACTGTCCCACAGTGTCACCCTGTCCAACCTTGAACTGCCCCTGCTCCATCCTTCCACAGGCATATGGAAAATTCACCTGTGAAACTGAGAACTGGACTCTGCCATGGACATAACTCCACCCTCACCCATCACCGTTTTAATATCATGTACCAATATCTAGCACTAAAAATTAATCACTCATTGCACTGAAATCATTCAGGAGTCAGCCTGTATTATTTACAAATGTATAACACATTACTGATCAATAATGTTCTGTTATTTTTGTGATGACAACATACCGATGTCAATAAGCATTAGTCCATGGGCTAACCAAGCAGAAGTCACGCAGTGGGTCATACAGCACTGAAAAGGGAAGGGAAAATCAAACATCAGTTTAAAAGAACTGGGGGGAAATACACAAAGTAAAGATGCAGGGGGCTTTCAGTAAATGTTAAATGGCGTGGGTGATTCTTACCTGTGTGCTAATGAAAATACTGTTGTATAACTCTGTCCCTGTTGACTGGGTCGACCTCTTCGTCTTCCTCCTCTTCACTCTCCGCAGGCTCCACAGCTGCTTCAACACCACCATCTGGACCATCCTCCTGCAGGAAAGGCACCTGACGTCGCAATGCCAGATTGTGAAGCATACAGCAGGCCACGATGATCTGGCACACCTTCTTTGGTGAGTACATCAAGGATCCCCCTGTCATATGCAGGCACCTAAACCTGGCCTTCAGGAGGCCAAAGGTTCTTTCTATGATCCTCCTAGTTCGCCCATAGGCCTCATTGTACCGTTCCTCTGCCCTGGTCCGGGGATTCCTCACTGGGGTCAATAGCCAAGGCAGGTTAGGGTAACCAGAGTCATCAATTAGCCACACACGTTGTCTCTGTAGCTGTTCCATCACATAAGGGATGCTGCTATTACGCATCACATTCGCGTCATGCACTGACCCAGGGAACTTGGCATTCACATGGGAGATGTACTGGTCAGCCAAACAGACCACCTGGACGTTCATAGAATGGTAACTTTTCCTGTTTCTGTACACCTGCTCATCGTCTTTTGGGGGTACTAAAGCCACATGGGTCCCATCAATGGCACCAATTATGTTGGGGATATGTCCAAGGGCATAAAAATCACCCTTCACAGTGGCCAAATCAACCTCCTCAGGGAATACAATGTAGCTCCGCATGTGTTTCGTCAGGGCAGACAACACTCTAGACAACATTTTTAAAAACATAGGCTGAGACATTCCAGATGACATGGCCACTGTTGTCTGGAATGAGCCACTTGCCAAAAAATGGAGGACTGACAGAACCTGCACTAGAGGGGGAATTCCTGTGGGTTGGCGGATGGGGGACATCAGGGCTGGCTCCAGCTGGGCACACAGTTCATGTATAGTGGCTCGGTCAAGTCGGTATCGTAGTATGACATGGCGTTCTTCCATTGTCGTCAGGTCCACCAGCGGTCGGTACACGCAAGGATTCATCCTTCTCCTCGCAAGTCCCAGCGGACGGTGCCTAGGAAGGACAACATGGAGCACAGAGTCAAGCAAATCACAGGTACGTTCACCACAGCATGCCGAGCACACGATTATCTATGTATTGAAAGGCGTGTATGTGTGGCAATGCAAGGCCTAGGCCTGTGTGACGCAGTACAAATTATGCCATGTGGGCCCTTGAAATGGCGGCTGCCTGACCTGTGAAGTGGGACAATGGGATGTGAGGTCAATGCGCTGGAGTGGCACACCGTGGTGGTAGGCGGTCGAAGACCGCTATACGAAGCCGCATTGGTTAACATTGAAGCCTATGGGTTTCAGGAGCCAATGACGAGGTGCGCCGGCGATCGCGGTACGCACCGCCGCGGTACGCACCGCCGCGGGCGTGACCGCCATTTTCTATCTTCTTAATCACTCGAGACCTGATCATCCACAGGAGAGGACCTATACTTCAAGTGCTGCTGTGACCTCGGTCTGGAAGTGACAATGGCTGCTGCGACTGGGGAAAGGGCCCCTGCCTTCACGTCTGAGGAGTTGGAGAAACTTGTGGATGGGGTCCTCCCCCAGTATGCGTTACTCTACGGTCCTCCAGACCAACAGGTAAGTACACTGGGTACACATTGAATGGCCTGTGTGGAGTGGGGTGGATGTAAGTTGGTGGGGTGGGGGGCGAATGAGGAGTGCAACGCACGACAGATGAGAGCATGTGCCATATGGCAAGGTTGGGGAGGGGGGGCCAATCACATCTAACATGCAGAAAATTGATGAATTTTTCCTTCCCACCCTGTACATGTCAAATAGGTCAGCGCCCATCAGAAAGTGGACATTTGGCGTGCCATCGCCAAGGAAGTCCGGGCCCTGGGGGTCCACGTCAGACGGGGCACCCACTGCCGCAAGAGGTGGGAGGACATCCGCCGCGGGACCAGGAAGACCGCCGAGTCACTGCTGGGGATGGCCTCCCAACCTAGGAGGGGTGCCAGTCGTACCCTGACCCCCCTGATGTCCCGGATCCTGGCGGTGGCCTACCCTGATTTGGATGGGCGCTTGAGGACATCACAGCAGACACAAGGGGGTGAGTATCAGCACATTCTGCTATCTTTCTGTGCAGTGGAGGCGTCTGGGTGGGGGAGGAGGGTTGTGGGTGACATTAGGCCAGGGCGCTTTCTGTAGTGTAGTCCTCTCCTTTAGGCATGGCCCTGTGCTCCCGGCCCCCACCTCTGCAGGGTGACAAGTACAGCTATCGATGGTCCAGCATCACACATGTGCGCGTTTGTCGTCTCTAGACCTGTTGTCCTAGTCAGAAGTACTGAGTAGTGTACCCCGAATGCGCGGCTTAGTGCATGAGGCTCCTGTGTCTGTCCTCTCCGCCAACGGTGTTGACATTGCATGCACTCAACCTGGTCTTCGTTTTTCTCCCCCCACCCTTCTTCTTCATCTTCTTGTGCATGTGTGCTTTAGCATCATCAGGCGGAGGAGAATTGGCATCGGAGCACGAGGGAGCTGCAAGTCACAAGGCCCCGGTGGGCCCAGGAACAGACACCGAGGGCACCAGTGATCCGGAGGGCGAGGGGAGCACCACAACGGGGACCGGTGGTGACACCAGCGACACCGACACGTCCTCGGATGGGAGCTCCCTAGCGGCGGCGGCAACATCCGGGCCCCCGCCTCTACAGGTACAGCCGCCACCCACCGCACCAGCCCCGCCCTCCCAGCAGCCCCTCAGCCTACGCTCCATGCCTGCTCGCACAGGAAGGCGGGCGTCTCCTTCGCCCCAGGCACCTCAGCCCCTGCCCCTGTCACCCCTGCTGCCCTCAGTGAGGAGGTCATTGACCTCCTTCAGACCATCATTGTTGGGCAGACTACCCTTTTGAATGCCATCCAGGGGGTAGAAAGGGAGGTGCATCGGAGCAATGCCTACCTGGAGGGCATTCATTCGGGTCAGGCTGCCCATCAACGATCGTTCAATGCTCTGGCCTCAGCACTGATGGCAGCCATTGTCCCTGTTTCCAGCCTCCCTCTTCTGACTGCCTCCACCCTGTCTCTGTCTCCTGTTCCTCAGCCTATCCCATCCACACCATCAGACCAGCCTGCACACACCTCAACACCCAAGGGCAGCTCATCCAGACACAAGCACCACAGAACCCACAAGCATTCATGCAAGCAACACCCAGATGCAGATATTCCAACAGTCACTACCACCTCTGTGTCCCCCTCCTCCTCGTCTCCCTCCTCCCTCCCTGTGACGTCTACACTCACACCTGCATGCACACCACCATCAGCCAGTGCTTCCATCACCAGCACATCCTCCAGTACAGTCCGCACACGTGCAGTCACCACCCCCACTACCATTTACACGTCCCCTGTGTCCTCTCCCACTGTGTCTGTCACCCCCTCTTCCAAGACACACAAACGCAGGCAGACACCCACCCAACAGCCATCCACCTCACGACAGCCTCCAGCACAAGCACCTGCACCCAAAGACAGCACACCTGACTCTCCTACAACCACATCCTCTTCCTCCACTCCTATCACCACTTCTCCTACCCTTTACCTTGGTCCTAAAAAACTTTTCCTCGCTAATCTTAACCTCTTTCCCTCCCATGACCCACCCCCTCCATCTGCAAAGAGTCCCAAGAGCACCTCAGCCACCACCAGCCCAGCTTCGAGTGTCACTGTGGTGCATGGGTTCTGGAGTCCACCCTTTGCCAGCAGTGACACTTCAATCAGCAGCAAGGGGACAGCCAGCCCCCCCCCAGGCAAGAGGACCAGGAAACTAAAGGGCCGCCGTGAGAGGACTGACACGGCTGCCCCCAAGGAGCAAAGTTCGCCCACTTTACCAGCCACAACATCTAGGGGAGGCAAGGGCCCGAGAGCCCCATCTAAGGAGCGAAAGGGCAGCAGGGCGGAGAAGTCAGCCAGCAGGAGCGCGGAGCAGGAGGGCCCCACAAGCCCCATCCCGGGTGTTAGGGAGGACACCAAAGGGCCCAGGACTCCGTCACCGAAGGGTCCAGCAACAGCACGGTCGGAGGGCGACTGAGCAGGGAGTCCAGGCCAGGTCTTGCTCCCTTGACTTACTGGACGAGCACCGCTGAAGAGTGCCCCGCCATGCAGAAGAGCACCGCTGAACAGGGCCCCGCCGTGCAGAAGAGCACCGCTGAAGAGGGCCCCGCCGTGCAGAAGAGCACCGCTGAAGAGGGCCCCGCCGTGCAGAAGAGCACCGCTGAACAGGGCCCCGCCGTGCAGAAGAGCACCGCTGAAGAGGGCCCCGCCGTGCAGAAGAGCACCGCTGAAGAGGGCCCCGCCGTGCAGAAGAGCACCGCTGAACAGGGCCCCGCCGTGCAGAAGAGCACCGCTGAACAGGGCCCCGCCGTGCAGAAGAGCACCGCTGAAGAGGGCCCCGCCGTGCAGAAGAGCACCGCTGAACAGGGCCCCGCCGTGCAGAAGAGCACCGCTGAACAGGGCCCCGCCGTGCAGAAGAGCACCGCTGAAGAGGGCCCCGCCGTGCAGAAGAGCACCGCTGAACAGGGCCCCGCCGTGCAGAAGAGCACCGCTGAACAGGGCCCCGCCGTGCAGAAGAGCACCGCTGAAGAGGGCCCCGCCGTGCAGAAGAGCACCGCTGAACAGGGCCCCGCCGTGCAGAAGAGCACC
Organism: Pleurodeles waltl; assembly: GCF_031143425.1. Classification (NCBI taxonomy): domain Eukaryota; kingdom Metazoa; phylum Chordata; class Amphibia; order Caudata; family Salamandridae; genus Pleurodeles; species Pleurodeles waltl. Next base: position 855,206,369 of record NC_090449.1, read on the forward strand.
GCTGAACAGGGCCCCGCCGTGCAGAAGAGCACCGCTGAAGAGGGCCCCGCCGTGCAGAAGAGCACCGCTGAACAGGGCCCCGCCGTGCAGAAGAGCACCGCTGAACAGGGCCCTTCCTGTCAAGCACTGCTCCGCTGGGCCCCGCCGTCTCAAGCACCGCTCCGCTGGGCCCCGCCGTCTCAGGCACCGCTCCGCTGGGCCCTTCCTGTCAAGCACCGCTCCGCTGTGCCCTTCCTGTCAAGCACCGCTCCGCTGGGCCCCGCCGTCTCAAGCACCGCTCCGCTGGGCCCTTCCTGTCAAGCACTGCTCCGCTGGGCCCGCCGTCTCAAGCACCGCTCCGCTGGGCCCCTCCGTCTCAAGCACAGCTCCGCTGGGCCCTTCATGTCAAGCACCGCTCCGCTGGGCCCCGCCGTCTCAAGCACCGCTCCGCTGGGCCCTTCCTGTCAAGCACCGCTCCGCTGGGCTCCGCCGTCTCAGGCACCGCTCCGCTGGGCCCGCCGTCTCAAGCACCGCTCCGCTGGGCCCTTCCTGTCAAGCACCGCTCCGCTGGGCCCCGCCGTCTCAGGCACCGCTCCGCTGGGCCCCGCCGTCTCAGGCACCGCTCCGCTGGGCCCTTCCTGTCAAGCACCGCTCCGCTGGGCCCCGCCGTCTCAGGCACCACTCCGCTGGGCCCTTCCTGCATGCACTGTTAACGGTTCACTGTGCCCACCATGCCTCCTCCTTGACCAGTGGAGACTGTAATCCACCTGATGGACTGTGGCTTTGCACTCCCCTGGATGGAACAGTGGGCAACCCACCTACTGTATAGACTTGAGAGACTGTGGCTTTGCACTCCCCAGGATGGCACAGTGGGCAACCCACCAACTGTAGAGACTTGAGAGACTGTGGCTTTGCACTCCCCAGGATGGTACAGTGGGCAAACCAACCACTGGAGAGCCTTGAGAGACTGTGGCTTTGCACTCCCCAGGATGTAACAGTGGGCAACCCACCTACTGTAGAGACTTGAGAGACTGTGGCTTTGCACTCCCCAGGATGGCACAGTAGGCATGGTGGCCTCTTCGTGGATCTGGCTTCGTGGACTCATGTGGCTGTGGTGCCCCCCCCTTCCCTTCCCCCTGAGGTGCCTGTAGTTTTTTCATCAGATGCCCCTGCAGTGTTCTCTCCAAAGGACTCAGGTCTCCTGTGTGGGCTTTGCCCTTGTGTTGTTACACTTTGGCCCACGGACACTTCGATTTTCTTTTGATGTGCAGGACTAATTGCCTCGGTTATCCATTGCACTGTATATAGAATTATTTTGATATTGATTTTTTGGCTAGTTGACCAATACTTTTCAGAGCCTATTTTGTACATACATTTTTATTCACAATTTAATTATGTCTTTGCATTTTTCAGGGGGGTTTGGGTGGTGTCACTGTGACTTGTTGCTCTGCATTGGTGTGTACATAGTTTGGGGGGGTGGGGGTTGCATATGTGTGTGCCGTAAGCTTTCCTCCTCCCCCCTCCCGTGTGTCGTAGGTGCAGTACTCACCGTTGTCGTCTGCGCCGGCGTTCGTACTCGTGGTAGATGAGCAGGTAGACGAGAGCAGGTAGGATGTTTAATTTGGGTTCCATGCTGTCCTCCTTCCTTGTGGAGTGCGTAGAGGTGAGCGTTTTCCCGTTCGTAGTCTGTTTCCGGCGTGTTTTTATCGGCGAGGCTCCCGCCCCGGAAAAGGTGGTGGATTGGTGAGTTATGATACTGTGGGCGGTACATTGTCTGCCGCCTGTCTGTTGGCAGTGACCGCCGCGCTGTTTGTCTGTACCGCCGTGGCGGGCGGAGTGTTAATGTGGCGGGCTGTGTTGGCGGTTCCCGCCAGGGTCAGAATTCCATTTTTTGGACCGCCAGCCTGTTGGCGGGTTGGCCGCCGCTTTATCACCGACCGCCAGGGTTAGAATCACCCCCTTAATGTGTAACGTGAGCAATAAAAATATTTTCAGCAATGTATGGAGGGGTGCAATTGGTCCTACAATAGATGTTTCATAGGCTAAGATTATACCTGTTCTTCTTTATGGGTCCTTAAAATAGAATCAAAACTAACATAAACTTGATGAAATGTTTTGAACCCCATTAGAAGGTTCCTCAGTCTAAGGCTGTCAACACCACAGTGACCTCTATTCCTAGATTTTGGTCTTAACTCTTTGGTTTCCATGGGAGATATTAAGATAATTATTTATTTTTTAGATTGTAATGTAGCAGGAATCGAAACCCTAAAAACAATTATTAAGAATAATCTGGTGGCCTTTACAGCTGAGTCATCATTTTCTGAAGGTTCAATGACTCGGCAGTTGGATAAACATAAACCTCCAAACTTAGGGGTCTTAAGGAACATGCACAGATTATCTGGAAAGGAAGTAGTAATAGAAACGATATTAAAGAACAATCTCTGCTTGATGACATGCCGTCTGCAGTATGGCTTTTATGAATTTATGCATTTTAAATGTGACTTTAATGGCTCTTGGACTTCAAAAGGCACATTTATAGCTTATGCATAATGTGTAATTCAGCCTATGAATCTATTGAACATGTTATATGTCTATGATCAGCATTGCTAGAGGCTCAGAAAAAATACCTCAAACCCACCTTTAAGGTAGAAGGTACCAGAAAAATATCAGATGTACTTTCACTTTGCTTTAAAGGCAATCCACCAACATTTGTGTCACAATTTGTGAAATGTGTATGTCTGGTTTGTAAGGTGTGTGGAAAAAAGATATCTATATGTCAGGGATTAATGTAGTAGTTTGCACCTTTTAACTGATGTCTGTATTTTTATTATACATTATTAGCTAGTAGGTAATGTTTTTAAGCTATGTAAATTGTTGTATGTGGTTTTCATTAAACTTAAACAATAAATGTATTTTTGTTCATTATTCAAACTGTGTAACTCAAAAGTACTCGGATCAATCATATATGTTAGTTTGTCATCTCAGATCAATAGTAAATGTTAGTTGATGAGAAATGAATCAATCAAACTTCTTAGTTTCAAACTTAGTCATTCACTTCATCAAAACATGGTGCAATATATACAATGAAAAAATAGCGCAGATGATGCAGTGCTAATAAATAAGTGAGCATATATACAGAAGTATACAAAGATACTGAAGAACCTAAGGTTGATGGTATACTGAGTAAATATCCACAAGATTATAAAAACCATAAGAACAACCAAGGGACGGAGTTGTTGACTCTTTGCCCCATATTATTTGATGTATCTCAGGACACAGTCATCTGTCCAATGCACCACCAAATTCGTAAGTGCAAGGGCACAAGCGTAATGCCACTATCTGGATTGTCATGTCTACTGGAGAGCAACTATGACCAAGTGTGGGAACAAACACTGTAACTTAGGTAACTTCTAACAATGAAGACATCCCACATAATGGCATGACTCCAAAACAAATCCAGTAATACTTTCCTCAAACTGTGTGCATCTACACTACTGCATACTCGAGCAATTCCCTCAGCATTGATGCGGTACACTGTTAGAGGACCCCATTCTCTGACTACCTTTCAAACAATGTCAGACTGTCAGATTTTGACATAAGACACCACATAGAGTCAGGAAGCTTACCACAAGGAGGAGATGGAGACGTGGCCTTGGAGACTACAATCATGGAGTACAGCATCTTCCAGAGTTAGGGTTGAGGCATGTTGCCCCAGCCACCTGAGGAATGGACCTCCGGTCACAGAGAGCAGAGAACTATAAGGAGTCAGTGGACGCTGAACACTGAGTCTGCAATATTGGTCTTTTCAACTCTTTCACTTCATGATATAGTTTGCATCCATATCTCCGATTCATGATCTTTGTTTTTTTTCCTTTATCGACTCTCTGTTTTCATCCTACCGCCTCCTTGCATTTTCCCATGTCTTTGTCTTGGAATGATACCTGGTTACTGCCTTGTCTATAATTTTCAGAGACGTCTCACTTCCCCTGCAATTAGGCTTGAATACTATGAACCTTCTTTTGTATCTTGTTATAGAATTTTCCCATCTTGGCTTTTGCTACTGGAACTTTACATTTCAGTAGAGAGGTGTACATTTCCTATTTGTGTATCGAGCAGGTTTCCTGGTTTGCACAGGGACAGCAAACCTGCCTGTCACACAGGATAAATCACTTATTATAGAGTTCTATTCTGTTGTTTCACTGTCACTTATTTTTCTGTTCTTCTTGACAGTGAGTCATAATACACATGATGGCCACTAGAACCAATTCCTTCAACCATTACATAGCTGCATGGCTTTGTTTTTCAACTTCAGTGTACATGGATTGTTTCAGATCATTCTTTATCAGAGAGTCTATAAATACAGCAGAAGTAACAGCTACTGTCTTGGGCACAGTGGCTGAACACCCTAAGGTAATCATTTACTGGGATGCAACTTCACTTTGTTACTTGCATTGATCACATAGTAGAGTACAGGAAAAATCTGCCATGGAGACACTAGTTTGTTGGACCTGTGTAGTCATACTATCTCCTCTGACTTTCAATGCATTGACTGTGAGCAACTGTTAGACAGCCATTGCATGTACAACTTCATGTGTAAAGTCAGACTTGCCACAGGTCTACCTTTCAGACAACCAGCAGCAACACCTATATCCTCTGTCCACCCACCTGTACCCATTGTGCTAAATTTAACCACCAAACATTCAGCTTGTAAAACCCAAATACTGCCCACTGGTGAGGAAATACTTCTTGAAGCATGCAAAAACCACTTTTGAGGCACAGCAGACAAAGTAGAATGCCTTTTTGGAGGGATCAAAGGCTTTTTATTACCTGGTATCTATCTCCCTTCTTCCATAACTGACCTACGTCCCCCTATTTCTGAAGCTTGAAGATCTTTGGAGACTTCCTTTTATTACTGAACCTATTTCATTCACCCCTGGAAGCCAAATCTGCACATCAAGATCTCCTTTGTGGGCTTGTACAGGGCAGAGTGGCGTTGTGTATTGTGTTTTGAATATAATAATGACACTACTCCCCATGTGGATAATCTGCCCAACAGTGTTGTACCAAATCTTCCTCAACCTGGTACATGGCACAACCCTGTTAAAAAAAAAATAGCAAGCCTTTTTCACAGTCATCACCAGAAAAAAAGCTAGGTACCACCTCCTAAAGTAAGTGTGTTATGGACCTTCACACTACTGATACTCAACTCACCATGTTTACATGGCCACCATAAATACTAGACATAAGATCTTGAATGGCCTCATTGCTCATGCTATTACATTATTCCCCATGAGCCAAGGACAAACCACTGAACAAATATTTCTCAGGTTTCTTATTCTCATAATCATACTTACAAGCTTCAGGTTCAGAGGAACACTATATGTAAGCTGACACACTGATATTGGCAGTACATTGGTCAACAATTTTACCATTTAAAATTGTCTCAAAAATGGAAGTCAAAATTCTCCAGTGGATCAAGGAAGGACACGGGGACCGAGATGGGCTCAATGAAGCCAGACATATTGCAAATGGTAATCCCAATCTTGTGTCAGTCAGTCAGAAAACGTTATTCGGCATAATGACATAAAAGTGCACGTGCATATATATGTATCACCATAAAAATACAATACTTATTACATAATTATAAAAGCGAATAGCTTCAATCTGATGATTTACAAGGATTATAAAATCACATTATAAAATCACAACATGTCCCTTAGCCCTTCTAAATCGAAAAGCTATTAGTTAATACTTATAAAATCATATACATCAATAAAACAGTATTTAAAATTGCATTAACAAGTGGTCACATCAACTAATTCATATTGATTTCTAACAGCAATAGCTGATTGGATAAAGCTTAAAATGGAACTACACATATGTTTGGATGAGAGGCTTTGAATACCATTCAAACCTTCTTTGTGAGAAAGAGTGTGTAAGTTGCGCAAAATCAGTAATTTAAAAGTTTTCCTAGGAACTGAGTAAAGTGAACAAAATAAAATAAAGTGGCAAGTGCTTTGTTTCGAGATGTTATCACAAGGGCATGGTGGTAAGGTTTTTACCCACAAGCATTTTGTTGGAAACGCCACTCTAAAATGAATCATGTTGAATCTTAACAATACAAGTAAGGAATATAAGGAGGGAAACGGAAACCAAACAAAATAGGGTTCTAACGAGTTTGAAAATGAAATTTGTACACATAACTCAAATGATCTCAATTTCTCTGCCGCTTGATATCTAAGATTCATAACATACTCCTTATAGCGGAATTTAACAATTTCCTTTGCATTAGCAGGCATAAGCTCCGGGTTAAGATACATGAACTCCAAGTCCAAATTTCAGAAACAGGTTTGAATAAAATTTAACCATGGAATTTTATTGTGGTTTGCTAATGAAGAGCAGTCTTTTACACAGACCTGTGTTAAAGTGGCCGCCGGGGTTGACCATACTTTTATCCATAGCAAAAGGGGGGCAATATCTATCAGATCAGTAATGTAACCAATTCCCAGCTCCTCATGGCATATAATATTCGCTACATTCTTGGGTACCATTAGTAGTCGATGGAGAAATTTATTCTCCGCCCGTTGTAGAATATTTGAACTGGTATATCCCCAAAGCCCCCCCCCATAAATTGCCACCGACACACATTTTGATTTGTAGAGTGTAATGATCTGATGAACTGGTCTATGCCCTAGTCTACGAGCAAAACGGAAAATAGCTTCAACATTTCTTTCCATTTGTAAAAGCTTAAAATTCAAATGGGGTTTCCATGACAAAGAGGAACTTAGGTACAAACCTAGGCAACAAAAATCTTTCACCTTTGTTACGGTGTTCCCCCCCATTTTAAAACATGTAGGGGGTCATTCTGACCCTGGCGGTCGGTGACCGCCAGGGTCACCGACCACGGGAGCACCGCCAACAGGCTGGCGGTGCTCCGTCGAGCATTCTGACCGCGGCGGTTCAGCCGCGGTCAGAAACGGAAAGTCGGCGGTCTCCCGCTGACTTTCCGCTGCCTGGGAGAATCCTCCATGGCGGCGGAGCGCGGGGATTCTGACACCCCCTACCGCCATCCTGTTCCTGGCTAGTCTCCCGCCAGGAACAGGATGGCGGTAGGGGGTGCCGCGGGGCCCCTGGGGGCCCCTGCAGTGCCCGTGCCAATGGCATGGGCACTGCAGGGGCCCCCATAAGAGGGCCCCACAAAGTATTTCAGTGTCTGCAAAGCAGACACTGAAATACGCGACGGGTGCAACTGCACCCGTCGCACCTTCCCACTACGCCGGCTCCATTCGGAGCCGGCGTCCTCGTGGGAAGGTAGATTTGCCCTGGGCTGGCGGGCGGCCTTTTGGCGGCCGCCCGCCAGCCCAGGGCAAATCTCAAAATACCCTCAGCGGTCTTGCGACCGCGGAGCGGTATTTTGTCGGGGGAAGACTGGCGGCCGGCCTCCGCCGCCCGCCAGTCTCAGAATCACCCCCTTAGTACCTGTATTTCTAGGACCACAGATCATAACATGTAACTTTTTAAAATTTACTTTCAGATCAAGCTCTTGTGTATACGTTAAAAAAATGTCCAGAAGGGTCTGTAGGCCATTAGCTGTACGGGCTATTAAAACAGCATTGTCAGCATACAGTAAAATTGGCAATTGTCTAAACCTCATCTTTGGATAATCCTTACCATTTTGGGCTAAATAACTATACAGGCCATTAATATATAACAAAAATAAAAATGGTGCCAGAGTACAGACCAGTCTTACACCCCGATTGGATGCAAGGGGATGGGACCTTTCGCCGTGTTGACCAAACTGAATTGAAATGGTAAGATCAGAGTATAAACGTTTGATCAGATCCAACAAATCTTGTTTAACCCCATTGTATCCATTAGTGCCCACAATTTTACTCTGTTCACCATGTCAAATGCACTTGATAGATCTATAAAGGCTAAGTGGATAGATTCCCTTTTAGCAATAACATATTTGCTAAGAATAAGATGTAAGTTTAGGGCCTGATCCACTGTGCCTAATCCAGGCCTAAACCCGTATTGAATTGGCGATAAGATGTTTGTACTTGCCACCCACTCCTCAAGCCGATTCAAAATTACACTCCCCAAGATCTTTGCCGTAGAGTCAATGAGAGAAATGGGTCTACAACAAAAGGGGTCAAGCCTATTACCTTTTTTAAATATCGGGACAATTATTGCCGTAAGCCATGATGAAGGAATAGCGCTTTGAATGGCACTATTAAAAACATTTGTGATTATCGGGACCCACAAATCAGGTAGAGATTTCAATAAGTCCACTAGTATCCCATCAGGGGCAGGAGCTTTCCCTAGTTTCACTTTGTTTATTGCTATAGCAACCTCATGTATCTCAAGTAAAATTCCACTGTTATTTGGATTGGGAGTAGCCAAACCCGGAGAGCCACGTAGCTCCATGCCATGATTAGGGTCATTTGTGGACTGAAATACAGATGAGAAATGTTCTACCCAAACCTCCTCAGGTATCAGACAATCATCCTCCCTATTTTCTTGGCCTGAGAAGTATGGATGGTTAACCACCTTCCAAAATTGAGATGGGTCCCTCAAATCCGTGGCTGCCATGAGATCTTCCCATGCTCTAGTACGTATTTTGTTCTTCCTATCCTCAAGGACTGCCTTATATCGGCCCCTAGCCTGTATGACTAAGTCACGGTTAAATGGAATAGTTTTAATGGCTGTTTTTAAATACCTGTGAGCAGCTGTACAGGCCGAATTAAACCAGCGTTGAGGTTTTACACCTTTAGAGTGTTCAGCATACGTCAGTGCCTTGGAAATAGCACAACATAAAGACTCATAGGCAGCTACAAGATGGACACAGACAGGTTGCAAAGACAGACAAATATTAATGTGGGCCTTGTTTTGTGTTATGAACTCCTCATGAAAGGTGTTTGAGTTTACTCTCTCCCACTTCATACGGGGGCCAAAATTTCTTTTAAAAACCACTTTCCCCTTACATTCTGTCCTAGGTAAAATTGCCCTAGTTTTAAGGGCTAGTTTTATACTCAAGGGATTAGGGTCGCTGGCACAGTGGGATATGATCTTGAAATCCACAATTTCCCGATGGAGTGAAGGGCAGATAAGAATAAAGTCAATAATACTACCATTCGCGCTCCCAGTATAGGTGGGTAATTCCCTTATCTGGGTATTTGTTGTATCCCTTGCGAAAATAAGGTCACATTTATAAATAGGAGAATTTAGAGCATTACCTGAATTAGAGTGAATAAAATGTGTAAGTGACTCTCTACCATCTATAAGGGAGCCACATATATGGGGTAGTTCATAGTTACACAACTGAACATTTAAATCTCAAACCCAAATCATATCAAATTCCCTGTCCTGGGGTTTTCCTGCAGAATCTATAAAATCAGTTCGTTCTTCGAGGCTTCCTGACAGGGCATTACACAGAATGTTGTTATAAAAATTCAGAAGTAAAATATCCTTACACCCAGCCATTGATAATAAGACCACCATAAAAAGGCAGAAGACCAAATCAAAGAGACCTCGATTTTGGAAAGTAATAAAGACACAAGTACCAAAAGCCCACCACTTGCTCTGCCCGCTATGGATGGAAGAGCAGGCTGAAACACAGAATAATATCCAACCAAATAAAAAGAAGCCATAGGCCAAGTTTATTGGAAACAAATAATATCATAAGTGGATACAAACTCCAACCATTCTTGGTTTCCCACTTTAGATCGGAGCCCTGCGATGTTCCAACTGATTAAGGATAGAGACTCAAGACTTTCCTGGGACATATTCTCTGGCTCCTTATTTATAACAATGTCTGTTACATTCTGTAATAAAATAACTGATTCATCAGACCCTATTGATGATGCCGGAGATATATGCCCTCCCACCATCTCATTTCCATACAGAATATCAATTGGAGACACCTTCCACCTCCACTTGTCAATCATGAACACCAAGAGGTGACAGATTTTGATTACCTTCGAAATCAGGGGTGAAATTCCATGGTGGTACCTTTAGCGGAACTACATTTGGTCCGTAAGGAACCTTCATGGAGGGAACTGATAGAACAGTCAGCTCATAAAAAAACTTAGAGGGTGAATTTTGATCCCACCATCCCCCTTCGCACACAATGGCAGGGTCACCAGCAGATAGTTAACCACATGAGGGTTGGCAAAATTAATCACTATACAATCCCCTTCATATGCTTTATTGGACAAACCTACCCACTTCACCCTTCTTGCCATAACAATTATATTATTTAAATCATCTTGGCATCTAAGTTTTCTCCTCATGCAGTGTGCACATTTCCTTATTAGAGCCCGAGTGTCTTCTTTCTGAGTACATTCAAGAGGGGGCACATTAGCTTAAACTAAAACATATGGCATACTGTCCGGCGGAAGCTGTAAAACCTCCATTGGAATGACGGATGATCTGGGCCTAGCGACTATATCAGGGTTCAAAAAAGTAGTCATACTACCAGTCAGAGTAGGCAAGGGATCTTTAGGTAAATCACCATGTAAGCCACGAGTAGTTTTACAGTGAGCCGAAGCTTGATCATAATCCATTAAGCAGTTAGCTTGCTGTAAATCTTTAGAATCGGACTTAGTTTCCTGGATAAAAGAAGCCACAGGCTTTATACCAGTTTTTGTAGTGGGCTGTTGAGATAGAAATTTAAAAACAGTTTCTTGTAGCTGCTCGAATTTGGAGTTAATTAATAATGTTAATTTCTCCTCTCAAGCCACAAAAAGCAGTTTAAGGATTTGGTCCAAGTTGGGCAGAGAGTTGCCCTTTACATTCCTGCTGTCTAAGCCCAATTCTCCTGATGGTAAACTTGTCATGGGGAAATGATCAACCGGGGTGTCCAATAATGGAGAAATAGATTCCCTGGCCTTCGGCGCTTGTTTTAGCAGCTTGGTGCTTTTACGATGACCTTCGGATTTCCTTTTTTTGGAAGGAGGAGAGATAGCAACTAAGTGTTCTATAGTGGCTCCATTGCATACATCAGGGGACTGTAGGGAGTATAGAGCGTTAATTTTAACTTTAGATTGAGGCAGACCAGAATTTGGAGGGGCAGTTAAAGAATCGGTAGACAGTATATGAACCGTAGGCTCTAGAGGGATTCTTTGAGTTAAATTGTTGGCCACCCCAATCCTTTCTTCTACTTGACCAATTTCAGTTTCAATGGCCCCAATAACTGTAGATAAATAGCTAGTTATTGATGATTGAAAGGGCACAGCATTTACTCCTTCAGCCCCGGATGTAGTGTTCTTCCTTTTGTCCATTGTTTTCAGATAGTAATAGGGCAAGACCCCCCAAAATTAGTCAAAACAAATAGGGCACGAAGGTGCTTATATAACGATTTGAAATACGTAGATAAATAAACTACTCAATTAGCAGGTCAAAATGTATGGCTTACTTCTCCACTCTTCCTTGGATACTGGTCACTGTATCTCCTGATCTGCAGGCCTCAGAGGGGGGGCCCGGCCCAGCCTCAACCGGTCACAGGATGGTCCCGCGCGCGTCCTGCGAAGCGGGCGCGCTTTCCAAAATTAAAGGGGCTTTCGGGTCCGCCCCTCTGCTGCTCCGGTCTCCCAGCTCCTGTTTGCGCATCCACTAGGGATTAAGTTTTGCCCAAGGTGGTAGTATTTTTGAAGACTAAATGGCCACCAATTAGGAAGCAGCAACGAAAAGTGGCACTCAAGCTAACCGAATCTTGTGTCATATTCTGGTGTTTATTCACTTTTTGGAGTTAAAAATCCTTCTCCAGGACCCCAAGGCCAGATTCTTGGTCATTGTGGTCCTGTGGTAGTCTCAAGCATTGCGTAAAAAAACTCTGAGCAAGGCAATTCTGGAAATGTTGCCTGCCTACACTGTGCTTTTATCAGGTTGCTGTACCCCCTTGTCCCGATGTTGCTGTTGAACAGTTTCTCAAATGCAACTGACAAAATATGGAAAATCTTCTTCCTAGTCATTTCTACAGCAACCAAGCATCTGGGGATAGCTTTCAGGATGAAAGGAAGCACACAATAAAGGAAGACAAGATCAATCAATCTCATCAGCCAGGGGCCAGCCAAGGACAAGTCCTAAATGGCTTACCTGTTCTTCACCAAAGATGGCCTCTTATTCAACCCCCTCCCTGTCAAATTTGAGAGGCCAGTTTCCTAACCATGGAGACTAGCCTCTAGTACTTTGAATCAACAGAAATGATACATATTTTCCTTACTTTCTCAGGTAGACAATATTACCCTGACACCAGCCTTCTCATTTTGTCTTCTCCAAGACCAATAGATCTCTGCTTTGCAGACGGTGGGACCCCCAGTTTATAATGGTAAATTATAGAGCTTGTTGGGGACCCTGGATGTATTGTCACAACAGTCTCACACTAGGCACTATCTAATGTTTCAGCACTTCATCTGATTTATTTCTAAACCTACTACAAAAGCACCTCTCTAGCTGAATATTGAAATGGTGGCAGGCTAGCGGAACTGCCTGAGCTCCAAAAACCCACCCATGGGTTGACTATTAAAATGAGGTACCTCCATCTACACACAGTGAAAAACCTGCCCATTCAAGTCACACTATGTCATGCATATGCAATTTTCAGAAATACCAACCTCCCTTTTGTGGTAAACAGTTGTTTTCAGCCTGTGCAGTGCATAACATTTTGGGGAGGGAGCCCCTTGCTGCAGAAACAAACATCTTAACATGATCCACATATCTCATTTTGAAACAAAATTCACCTCAGCCTTTGGTGACTTTAGGGCATTTTTTTCAGGTAATTTATTTAATGTTACTATGGGCTTTAATCATGTCAAATCGGTTCAATCGGTCATTTCAAGTCTACAGCTTGGCCTGTAACTGCCTATGTGGGTTCACATCCCTGCTACCATTTTTAAATCAATGAAATGGGTGGTGCTTCCACACTGTGAAGCAAATGCAAAATCTGGCTTTTATTCTATGTGTATGATTTCTGCACATCCCCACTGAGACCACACCTAAAAGTCTGATGTAGCTGAAATATTATTGCTACTTTGATGTCACAATAATCATTTATTCGTGAGAGAGTTTGCATTTTGTTGTTTGAAATTCTAACAATTTAACTGCAAAGTGGTGCACTGAAAGCCTATAATTAAGTGCATTCCCTTTAGAATAGTGATCTAAATTGATTTGGTATAGCACTAAAACTTCAAGTATAATCAATTAATTTGATTCCACTTGTTTCCTTGAGGTGTTAATTAATATTTTTCACTAAAATGATAATAAATTTAAAAAAGGAAATGTTTTAAATGTTAACATTGAAAATATGGTTAATGAAATGTATTAACAAAGTTATTACATTTTAAATCCACTGTAACATGAGCACTGAGCAAGTTTATTAATGATGGATTCATAATTTTAAATGCTATATGTGCTTTACTTAGCATAATGTATGTGCCTGTGTAATTCACTTAGGTAGCCTATGTGAGACATGCACAGCCTGTGTCCTCAAATGTGTGGAAAAATATTTAGTCATTCTTGCTAACGTAATCTTTCTTTCAGTCTTTGAAATGTTAGCCTGAGAAAGTAACCTTGAATTAGGTACGTTGATGAACTGTTGACATGATGATATGCAATTGTTTCAAATCGTACAGGAGAGGAAGATGGATGCCTTTCCCATGTTGTAAATGGGAATTATTCCTGATGTTTCAAATTACTATCATATAATGGACTGTGACTGGACAGTTAAACCTTCAGATTTGTGTGGTGTGATGGGTGAATGAATCATCTTAGACTTTGGTCTTTAACATATCATTCCCCAATTGGATTAGCAGCATTCTTTTGGACTTTTCATTTGGATTTTGAGAGGTACGGACCTCTTTGCCCTTGCCCTGCACCACAGTGCTGAGATTAAAAAACATAGGACCTTACTACGAGGCTGGCGGTCTTGAGACAGCCAGCTCCATGGTGGAGGTTGGAGTGTCGTAGTCCAGGCGGTCTGACCTACACATTACAACCCCGGTGGTTGGACCATCAGGGGCCCAGCGTCACCACATATAACAAGGTTCCCCATGGGCTGATTGCTGGCAGACTTGTGGTCAGCCAAGGTGGCGCCGCAGTGGTGATCATGACTCCTGTTTCCTATATCCTTTCCATGGCGGGAGCCACAGGGGTGCCTCTACACTGTGGCATGGGCAGTGTAGGGCCCCCCGCCCAGTACCCTTGGAATGTAAACTGTCTGCTTTACAGACTGTGTGCATTCTCAGGGTGCTGCTGTGCTACAGCATTGGCCTCAGTCAAAGTCATAATGAGCTCCATAGATTTTTCTTTGATACATGAGAATACTTTTGACCAAACCTCTGACATACTGAGACCTTCCCTTTTTGCTTTTGTTTTGCCAACCTTATTTAGCATTATTTTGCCCCATATGTTATTTCCAAATTCTTTTTGCCCTTTATTTTCTTTTTACTTTTTGTTCCCATGCCTTGCAGCCCAGTACCATCAGAAATTGGTCTTTGTACATTTTAGGGATAACCCACTTGTTTAGAGACCTAATTGGATAATTGTGATTTTTGCAAATACTTAGAAGAACTAGTCAATATTTATTCTCAAAGCACCAGAATCTGGTACTTATGTTTTGTATAGCCTTGACAGAACGTTTAATTGTTTAGTTGTTAGCTAAACTTCTGTTGTTCCCAAGACTTGGACATCCAATGGTAATCCTGTATCTTTATAGTTTTTTCTTGAGGATTGTCTATATTAACCTGAGTCTCAGCTTGTAATAAAAACCCTTAAATTTATTCCCGACTTGGATTATCCTTGTATGGCCAAGTTGCTCATACTGTACATTTAAATCTTTGATTTTGATTGACCATGATGACTTTGTCTCCACCCATTCTCTAGGATGAAAAGATCCGTTGACCACCTGAGATGCTCTATCAAAGCTGGTAGGAGAGCAGTGGGTCTACCCAAAAGGGGGCAGTTAAAGATTAGGCATAGTGCTAGGAAACCCTAGTCCTTATCCCATTATGGGATAGTCGAAACCGAGTCTAAATTCTGATTCCATTGTTTGTTCAGAAGATTAAAGGCATTCTAGCGTGAAGTGTGGTGTTGTAGTGTGTTTTGCATAGTTTGTGAAGTTTTTATGTGATTGTGGTGCTTTCTGGTAGGGGGTGGTGTTGGTTAATGGTTCTGTCGTGACCTGAGATGCCGGGATAACGCCCAAGTATAGAAGATACTTGGTTGATTTATTGTCTACAGTGTAAGTTGCTTGTTGTGAGATGTTGTGGACAGTGCCAATAATTTACCTTGTGTGAGTGTGGGTAGTTGGTGTTAGTGAATTCTGATTGGACATGGAGGAACTGTATCAATCAGAGTGAGATCCTCTCGTCGAGTCTCATTTGTTGTGTAAATGTGAAAGCATAGCATGAAAGCCTATCTCTGTACTGCTTTTTAAGTGTTTGGTTACCCAATCCTGTAGTGAGCAGACAGCTGTTGTTTTTTTCTCACAATATTTATATTTAGGTTTACGTGAAAAGTGATTGTGAGAGAAATTGCAAAGGAGGATGAGCTGCTGTGAGAAGTAAGAATGACGTCACACTATGTCACACTGCTATTGGTTGTTAAGATCGAAGAAAGGATCGTGGGAACAGAGTTACTTCCTGACTTGAACAGAAAGCAATTGTAAATTATTTAAATTTAATTGAAAATTAAGTTATTTAAAGCATTGAAAAGTCTGATGAAAGGCTATGCATTTGTCCCAGTTAGAGAGGGAATAGAGACACCACTTGAGGTACTTCAGGTTACTATGTATTGTCCAAAGTAGGTCTTCATGCATATTTGTGGCTTGAACAGCGGCATAAGCTTACCGATAAAGAAGGTGCATTAGAATTTCCCCATTATGGAGAATTAAATTCAAAAAAATTTGAGAATCTGAAGCTGATGTTATATAAGAAAAGCCCACATCCGAGACCCGCACAATTTGAAGCAGTTAATCCTTGGGAACACATAGCTTATCAGTGACAGAAAGATAAGTATGAGGGTAGAATTAAGACAACCATAAGAACAATTACAGAGGCAAGATATAATAATCAGCAAAAAGCTTGGAGAGCAGACATAATAGAGGGAACTAGACTGTATCCTGTCATAACAAAGGAAGAAGGAAAAAGCACTAAACCAAAGAGTAAGAAAAAGACAGAAAAAAAAGAGCAAACAGTAGAGAGAGAGAAAAACGCTGAAACATATGAGTGAATCGAATGATGATTTTATAAGTTAGATACTGTTAAATTATCCACTGCCATACAGTTCTGAGGAGATAGGTGTGTCAAGTGAGACACCAAAAATTGTGACTTTTGATGTGCCTACTGCATCATTGGACAGAACCCTAGTTTGAAAGTGCAAATTTGAGTCAAACAGGACAGTTTTCACACAAATCAGCCAATACCAAGTTCTAATGTTAATCAGCCAGCACAGATTTCTAATTCAAATAAGCCTGTGCTAACCTTTAATCCAAATCAGCCTGTGCAGAGGTTTAACTCAAAGCAGACAATACAAGGTTTCAATATGCAACTAACAGGAGAATGTTTAGGAATGGCAGCCCCACTGAATCAGACGAATTACATTAATCCAGATGCACTAACAGTTCCAGTGGCAATAGATCCAGTTGTTCCTTGATATACACCAGGTATGACAGTGAATAATGCACATGCATTAAATGTCCCCAATGTTCAGAATGTTTCAAATGTTCAGAATGTCCAGAGAACCCCAGTTGCTTCAAATGGTCTTGCGTCAACAAGAGCTCAGGGCTTTGTTAGTCTAAGTGATTCAGAAATGGAAAGACTACTTTCAACATTGATCCCTACACGCATTTCAGATCTGACCCCAGTGACAGGTCAAACAGGATTTACTCCTGATGTGAGGTTTCCTCAGAGATCCCCACCATATTTTGGACCCTGAACAGAAAAGACACAGAACACTAGTTGTTGTGTTCCTAACAGGAGATTGCTCTTTAATACTTCTGGAAAAGAAATGTCTATTTTCAATAACCCAGATGTAGCAATTGCAGGTGCTTTAGGAGGAGAAGCAATGTTGAATACTTCAATAAGTTTGTGAGGTTTTAATACCCAGGAATTAAATGAGTGGCTGAATAATTTCAGTCGTGTAGGTGCAACAGGAGGAAACACAAATTGCAGTGGAAGATCAGTGCAAGTCCCAGAGAGAGAGAAACCACTAGACATACCCAAATTAAAGTTGGAGTTAAATTAGATGATCCTGGGAACTGTAGATCTTGCTCAGTTAGACATTTACACAGAGTACATACCGCAGTCCATGGGCTAAGAAATTACAAAACGTCAAGGATAAGACTATGACAGATTAGCTGAGTTGACCCAGAGATATGATGTGGATTTAGAAACATCAAAGCCTTTGAAGAGGAGCTACTGTTTCGAATTCAGTGACAGTGATATTTTGAGCATTAGGCCTCCTGGAATGAAATTGCAGATTAGAGAATAAATTTGTTACATCCAAAAATGGAGTGCATTACATATGTTGGGAGGCAGATGGGCAAACGAAAGAGATCAGAAGAAAACAAGAACAGAACTGTTTAGGACAGGAGCAGGTCAGATTGAGGGAATAGTACATATGCTTCCCATGAGAAAAGTCCCTAGTGGAGGATAGGTTGATGTAGCTATGAGTAGATGTTATATTTTGTCATTTACAAATGATTTCCTGAAATTGAAAGAGAAAAACAGCAAAATGGTAAAGGCAGACTGAACGATTTGTGAAACTTTCCAAACGGTTCTGAGAAGATATGAATACATTGTTTGACATTGTGGCTCTGAGTGATTTGTTGACTGAATTTAAGGTTGCTGTCAATTGGCCTGCCAATGAATCTCCAAGAGATCCAATGGCAATTGTGTCATCTGATGTGGTGATGACAAAGTATCAGAAGATGATTGGCTTTTTGAAAGACAAGGTGTTCCCTAAAGATATTGATTGGCTGCAAATTGACAGAACGACTAAGGTGTCTAAGGAATCAGTACATTCCTATTATGAGAGATTGTTTCAGGCTTTCAAACATTAAGGTGGTACTGAGAACATAGAGGCATAAATTGTGGGTCATTTCAGTTAAGATTTGTTCAGGAAATAATGCCAGAAATACACACCATGATTCTGAAGAATATGATTTGTTGACAGAACAAACCATTTGATGAGACCCTGCATTATGTAAAGTACTGCAGTGACAAATTGGAGTTAAAGCAGAAAACGTTGAAGGACAAGGTAATGGTGATACACTTAAAGGCTGCACAGAGAAATCGGAATCCACAGTTTATAGGGAATACTGGTAGAATGCAGGGATCTCAGATGATACAAGGTGATAGCTATCTGCAGCAGGGTAGATAATGAGGTGTTCCTGCAGATCAGAATGTAGACGTGGATGAGCTGACTTTGGAGAGATCTAAACTGTGTCATGTGTGCAGCAAATTGAGCCATTAGTTGAGGGAGTGTCCCCTTAACACAAATAATAATCAGATGCAGAATGAAACCTTTGTACAAGCGCAGGGAAATAATTACCTTCAAGTGCAGAGAGTACAGAGACCCTGAATGCAAAATTCAAATGTGTCCCAAAGACAACAGATGCAGGTTCAATAAGCTCTGATGCCCCAACAAAAGACAAATGTTTCCCACCAGAATTGAAATCCAATGACAAATGTAGATTCAAATCAGTTGACAACCCCATTTCCCCTGATTCATTTGAGTGAAAAGGAGCTTTCAGATGTTTTCCAATTGAGGTGCCCGAAAGAAGAATATTGCATGCTAGGTGCATCCTTAGAAGTGGTGGATGGTGATGTAAATGGTCACCATGTGTCAGTTCTAGTTGTCACACGAGCTACCTACTATGCTGTTAGAACAGCAGGAGTACTAAACTTGCCACTTTCAGGAAAGAAAATTCAAGCTATAGGAGTCGCAAATCAGCAATTGACCAATCCTGTGACAGAAGATGCCCCCTTGAAAATAAGTTCCTTTGAAGATGAACAGCAAGTTGTTGTGTGTGATTCAAGTCCCATTTATTTGCTTGGAAGTGATATGCTATTCAAACTAAACTGTTCCATTTGCTGTACCTGAAGAGGAATTGAGATATACACCAATGATGAGGATGCAGCTTTTAAAACTGTGAATCAACCCCCAATTGTCACATTGTACCCTAGGTTAACTTGTAATGACTTACCTGAAGATATAAAAGATACTGTGTCCACTGAAGTTTGGGAATTTTCATGAAAAGATATAGGGCTCATTAAAGGAGTTGACCCTATCAAGATAACTGTGAAACGGAATGCTGTGTACCCAAGAATTCCTCTGTATAACATGACACCTTAAACCATTGAAGGAATTACCCCAATGATTGAATCCTTCATAGAACAGGGCATTCTTAGAGAGATAATGGAAGTCCATGTAACTCTCCCATTACGGGACTTTGGAAGCCTAATGGAGAATACTGCATAGTCCAGGACCTTAGAAAATTGAATGAGATTGGCATTACATGTTGTACAGTGGTACCGAATTCAGCAATTATTTTATTTTATGATTGTCTTGTGCTAAGCATTTTTTTCCATACCTTTGCATCAGGAGAGCCAGTTTCTGTTCACGTTTCGGTTTGGAAATTGAATTTTGGCATGGTACCAAGTCCCACAGGAGTATACTTAGAGCCCCTCAATTTTCAACCAGATCTTGAAAAAGAATCTGGAGTTCCTTTAAATGCTTTTGCATTCAGTCCTGGTCCAGTAAATTGATGACCTACTGGTTGTATTAAATACTTAGGCGGCATGCAGGTGAGATACAGTTGCCTTGTTCAACCACTTAGCTGAGAATGGACATAAAGTTTCCCCATCTAAAATGCAGTAGTGTAAGAAAGAAGGCTTGTAGTTAGAACACCGCATTGTGAAGGGTGCAAGAAATGTGTTCCAAGAAAGAATCTCAGCAACTCTGAAAATGAATCCCTCAAAAACGCAGAAAGAAGTCAGGATGTTTCTGCGAATGGTTGGCTAGTGTTGCCAGTGTGTTCCAAACTTCTCCCTTTCGGACAAGCTGTTACAGAGGCTGACATACAAAGATGTGTTGATCCTGTACCATTGGATGATGACTGCATATGTGCCTTTACAGAGTTGTAAGAAAATCTCACTTGTGCCCCTGCTCTGGGAATGCCTGATTACAATAAATGTTTTACTTTGTACTTTTGTGGAAGGGAGAGATGTGCTATCTCAGTTTTGACTCAAGTGCATGTAAATACAAGCAGACCAATGGCTTATTTTTCTCCCATGTTTGATCATGTAGCTTTGGCTTTGCACGGCTATATTAAGTCAGGTGCAGCTACTAGTGTCAGCATAGAGCAGTGTGAAAGCATTTTCATAGGTCATCCTTTGAGTGTTTTTGTGCCTCACTCCATGGAAATGTTGCTAACCCACACCAAAACCCAGCATTTGACCAGTGCACATCCGACCCGGTATGAGTAAGTCATACTGGCTGCACTGAACATTATTCTTAAATGCTGTACCACTTTAAACCCAGTAAATTTACTTCCTTTGCCTGTTACTGAGAAATATCTAAATGATTGCACTGATGAAATTGAGCATGGCTGTCCAGATGTCACTGAACTAGGCACCAAGCCAAGACTAGATATTCAAGACATTCCACTTCCCAAATCTGATTATGTGATGTTTGTTGATGGCTCCTGTTTAACAGACAATGAGGGTATCCTGAGAGCTGCTTAAGCAATCTGTACGGTCTCAGGTATAGTCAAAGCCTCCTGGTCTCAAGGAATTTTTCCTCTCAAAGTAGCCAATTTAGTTGCTCCTACAACAACATGCTGGTTTCGTGAACAGCTGAAGGTGACACATTTCACTGATATTCAATATGGCGTTGGTGTCATTCATGACTTTGGCCAGTTATGGTTCCAGAGAGGTTTTATGACTTTTTTGGTTCACCCATATTCAATGGGTATAATTTGGTTAATGCATTACAGTTGCCTGCCCAAATTGTGGTTGTGAAGTGTTCTGCACACCACAAAGCCACTGATTTTGTTACTCTCTGCAATAGTTATGCCAATGACGTGGTAAGATACTGTGCCTTAAATTGTACTGCCTTCAATGATGAGTACACCAATGAGTCAAATGATGAGTTGTGATGCCTAATAGCTTGTTGCTACCTATGGCGAGGCATTACCAATGTCCAGCTCACGTTGGTTGTGATACTATGACCCGGATGTTTTGGCAAACTTGGGTAAACCCCAGATTCATATTAACGGCAGAAGCTCTACGTCACAGGTGTGTCACATGTCAGCAGATTAATGTAGGCAAACATACAGCAGTTACACTGGCTCATCTAGGTAGATTAGGAGGACTTTTCAACAGGATGCAGTTAGATTTTTTTGAGCTTTTTACGTGCAATAGGCTGAGATAGATTTTGGTTATTGTATGTGGCTAGGAGAAATGTCAGATTTACAATAGCAATGCTGTTGCTTAGGGAGTTACTACCCAGATTTGGATTCCTGACTACTGTACAGTTACACTAAGAAAACCACTTCAGTAGTAAAGTCCTGAAATTACCGTGTGTGGCATTACAAGTAGAGCAAAGGCTCCATTGCAGTTACAGGCCAGAAATTTCTGGATTGGTGAAGCAAGTTCATGGAACTTTGAAGTCCTGACTGGCAAAATTGTGTGCTTCCACCCCATTGAAATTGCCTGCCGCACTGCCTCTTGTTTTGATGAATTTGTGCAATACTCCAGGCAGACGAGCAGGATTGTCTCCACACGAGATTTCAATTTGCCGTGCCATGAGACTACCATCTGTGCCTGCGAATGCGCTTGTGAACATTACAGATGACACAGTACTCAATTATTGCAAGGGACTGGCTGACATGGTTCATTCTGTGTCTCATCCGGTTGGATACACTACAGTCCAGTCACAGCAGGAGTTGTGTCATGACAGACATGTTCAGAAGTCCTGCTTAGAATTGTTTTGAAAGGGGCCAAATCAAGTGGTACTGGTGATTACGACAGCAGTGAAGTGTGCTGGTCTCCCTAACTGGATCCATGCAGCACACAATTCCATGTTCCCTTGATGAAAAAGCACCTGTCCTTGCAAAGCTGGTTACAGTGAGACAAAAGGAGCAGGTTAGTTAAACTGTTGGGAATACGCAAGTAACACAATTGTGGTCTTAGTAAGTCAACAGTAGTGGTTGGTGCAGAAGGGTCAAGACAGAAACAGATGATTCTTCAAAGCTCACATGCTGGTGAAGGACCTAGTGCTATAGCAAAAAGAATTGTGCCTGCAGACCACTGGCCATGTGAACAAATTGTGCGCCCAACTGTTCCAGAAGAAGCTGAAGAGTTTGGTCAGAGTGACAGTGATGCAGACAGACAAGGAGCTCGGATATCAAAGAGAAAGAGTTTTCCTTGTCAAAAGCACGCAGCACCTGAATGGACATATTTTGCGGCAAATGACTGAAAGAAGGAATTTGCAACCTTTACGTATCCAGTTGAACATTTTTTAATTCATTCTTGTGGCATAGCGGAACTTTGAAATTTCATTGTCACTTGACAGACTGAGATATTATACCTTTGGTGTGATTATTAGTGATTTCAAACTGCGCATTAATTAGAGACATTTGAACTTTTATTAGAGGATTCTAATGGACTTTGTAACAGTTAAGAAGAAGATTTTTGCAAACAAATTTTTTAGCTTTGCTGAAAGACAATTGCTTGCTATTTGTGTTGCTTACAACAAAAAGACTGAAAGAACTAAAAGAGACAATTGCTATTTTTGCTGCCTCCATTTGCATTTTTACATTTTTACATTTTTGCATTTTAATTTTTTAATTTTTGATTACCGTTATGGAATTAGAAAACTCATGGAGCTCACTCAAAACAAGAGTAGTCAACTTAGATACGCAGGCATAGAAGTGTTAGTTGTGACAGTGATTTGCATGGTTTATTGGATGGAGCTTTACCTACATCATCTAGAACAAGTGCCCTGAGTTCCACAAAGCCCACAGATTATAGATTGCATACATTAGATGAGAAGATATTGCATGCAGAAGGACCTGGAGGAAACTTTTCTTCAAATGCTTATAATAAATTACTGCATGAATATGTTCATACCATGGATGTCAAGAATTGCTATGAATGCACACAGTTGCCTTTATCAGTTAGTGAAGTAATCACATATCATAGTATCCCCTTGGCTTATGGAATTCCTTGTTGCTGACTCTTTTGTATCTGCAAGAGTATTTCCAATATTATTGTTCTAACTATGACCTAGTTTTCTCAGTTGTCCCCATCATTAAACATTTGAGCAGCATTGCAAAAGCAAAAAACAGTGACAATGTGGGAGGTTTCTTTGAGCCTACATTGACATTTGGCACAGCTTATGCCCATAGAAATACTTTGACCTGTATACTTACATTAGTAGAAAAGGAATTTTTAAAGAAAATTAAAGACAGAATTAGAGCAATGAAAGCAAAGTCAGAAGTAGGAGTAGTACTCTGTGTTTGGGGAAAAGAAGAAGAAGCCCACTCAGCAGGAGGGAGTCAAGCTGCCTTGACTTTAGATTGGCAACATGTCAGAAAGTTATCTGTATGCAGACCCAGATCAAAAACCAACACAATGTTTGTAAGGATGAGTGAGTGTAGCAATGGTTTTTTGTTCAAGAGTATTTGGACATTCATGGTGAATGGACATGATCCAGAAATTCCAGGAGTCCATTTAATTTGTGAAAAGAATGCTTATTTTACATTGCCGAAAGGATGGTATTGTAACATGTTATTTAAGAGTAGTTTTTCCAAAGATCTATCAGGGGGACATTTTGATAATCCTTTTTGGGGTGAGAAGTCAAATACCCGAGTCAAGAGAGGTGCCTGTGCTTCAGTGATTGTAGGAGATATCTTTGGTGCAATGATTCCATCTGTAGGAGTGATCCTAAATAACCTGAAGATAATAACGTTTCCAACTTTTGTAGATAAGTTGTCTAAAGAAACAGCAAGTGTCTTCTTGTTAGTAAACACAGAATTGGTTG
This sequence comes from Pleurodeles waltl, assembly GCF_031143425.1. Lineage (NCBI taxonomy): Eukaryota > Metazoa > Chordata > Amphibia > Caudata > Salamandridae > Pleurodeles > Pleurodeles waltl. The sequence continues at coordinate 855,230,393 of NC_090449.1, forward strand.
CCATAAGATCAATGGTTTTGCAAAATCATCTTTCTTTAGACATTCTTCTTATGAAAGAGGGCAGAGTTTGCAAGATGCTGAAAGTTCAACAATGATGCACCTTCATACCAGGCAATAGTAAATAGCTGAGAAAGTACATTAACAACATGACTGTCCTGAAAGAGGATTTGAAGGAGTTAGAGGCACCAGATGCCTGGGAGGCTAAAGTGAGTGGTTTTTCAGCAGGAAAGTGGTCTGGAAACCTAGGTAGTTGGATTGTTTCTGGTATCTTGAGACCCTTGTTGATAATAGTCTTGTGTGCCTTAGTTGTGTTTGGTCTTTACATGTTATACAAGAAATTGAAAGTGAACACAGCAGAGAAAGGCAGAACAAAAGAGGAAATTGCACTTAGAGAATAGATGGAGAATCTATTATAGTGACATTAAGCAGTTGGAGGAGTCCAGAAGATCTTTCCTGATATGACTTCAAAGATTTCGATCTGTCTCATTGATAAGACAGATTGTATTATGATGTGATGGCTTGATTTGCCATCAGAGGTGGGGACTGGTGTAATTGAAATGCTAATGCTCATTTAACATCACAATAATCATCTATACATGGCAGAGTTTGCATTTTGTTGTTTGAAGTTCTAACAAGTTAACCTCAAAGTGTGGCACTGAAAACTTATATTAAAGTGTATTCACTGTAGAATAGTGAACTATGTGGTATAGCCCTAAAACTGAAAGTATAATCAATTAATTTGATTCCATGTGTTTTCATATGGTGTTAATTGCTAGATTTCACTAAAACAATAATGAATTTCTAAAGGAAATGTTTTAGGTTTTAAGTGTTAAGGTGCCATTTCAATTCACTGTGTGAGGCCTGCAAAGCCCTGCTTCCTAAAATGTGTGGAAACATGTTTAGTCATTCTTGCTAACGTGGTCATATTCCCTTTCTATTGGTACTTTAACTGATTTACTTTATTATTGCACAAAGGTATCTAATTTTTGGAAAGCTGTTTGGTCTAAATGTTTAAACATTTTCCAATGTAGTGCTCCACTAACATTCTAAAATGTTTTGCTTGGATCAATGTCATCTGATTTGGGACATCTCTCTCCTAATCCTTTGTTATTAGAGCTTTGTATTGCACTCACTTTTAAAGTTATACTTTCTTGTTGGAAGGATACCTCTAAGTTATCTGAGTTGGCATGGTGGAATTTCATCTGTGATGAACGTAAAATATCTACTGTATCCTCATTATCATTACACTATAAAAAAGTAAATTTATAGATTTATATTGATTACCTTTTACTATTTATCTATCCTTGCATTCACTCTCAACTGAATTCATTATCTTTATTTTCTTCCATACACTCCCTTGTTTTTCTTCACCCTGACTTCTTCCTATTCTTCTCCGTTTTCTTTTTACTACTTTTCCTTCTCTCTCTCTTTGTATGTAAAATAATACTCTTCATGCATTATTTCATGATTTTTCAATGTTTCTTCTATATTGTAATGTTGTGGATTACTATTATTCTTTTGAATACATTACAGCTCTTATTATGATTCTTATTTCATCCTCGATAAAAATGTATATAACTAAAAAAAACAAATCTTGCTAACGTGACATTTCTTTCAGACTTCGTGCCCATAGAATGTTAGCTTGGAAATAGATGTCTAATTGTTTTACACATAGTGAGCCTATGAAAGTAACCTTGAAATAGGAACATTGAGGAACTGTGAACATGGACAATATACAACTATTTCAAATCGTACAGGAGAGGAAGATGAATGCCTTTCCCATGTTGGTAATGGGACTCTTTACTGATGTTTCAAATGACTGTCATATGATGGACCATGATTGGGCAGTTAAACCTTCCGATACTTGTGGTGTGATGAATGAACAAATCATCTTGCACTTTGGACTTTGATATACTGTTCCCCAGTTGGATTAGCAACATTCTTTTGGACTTTTTGCCCCCACCTTGAAACTAGAATAAGAAGATTAGAATTTTTCTTTTACCCATGAGAAGACTCTTGACCGAGCTTCTGACATGCTGACACTTTCCCTTTTCACTTACCTTTTTCTAATCTTAGTTAGATTTATTCTGCCTCAGATGTTGTTTCCCCAAACTCTTGTTGTCCTTTATTTCCTCTTTACTTTTTCTGCCTATGCCTTGTAGCCCATCACTAGGAGGAATTGATCTTAGTACCTTTAAGAGATCCTCACTTGTTTAGAGACTTAGGGCCAGATTTACAAGGCCCTAGCGCATCCTTGCACCATTTTCTTACAGTAATGTGACTCAAGGAGGCATTTCTTTTGCCACACCATTTTAAAAAATTGGTGCAATGCGTGCATTGAGCCATTTTGCAACATGTTGCACCACATTATTCCTGTGTCAGGCATAATGTATGCAAAGGGGAATCTGGCATTAGGAGGCCGGCAAAAATGGCACAGTGAAATCTACAAGAGTTCGCTGCAGCATTTTTGTATCATTTTTAATGCCTGCACAAAGCAGGCATTAAAGTGATGCACCCATTGTAATCAATGGGCCTCCCTGCAGTTTGCTGCACAAGCGTCAACATTTTTTATGCTAGTGCAGCAAAGCCCCACAATAGCGTCAAAAATGTTGATGCTATTGGCCTAACGTGCACCATGGTGCACCGTATTGTATGGTGTGATTAGGTGGGGCAAGGGCGATGCAAGAAAACTGGCACATAAGCGCTGATGCACCTGTTTTTTGTAAATGTGCCCCATAATTGGATAATTGTGATTTATGTAAATGCTCAGAATAGATCAACGTTTATTCTCAGAACACCAGGTTCTGGTACTTGTATTTTGCAACCCATTGATAAAGCTTTTAGGCCCATATTTATACTTTTTTTGCGCTGCATTTGCGTCTTTTTTTTAATGCAAAAGCAGCGCAAATGCAGCGCTAAAAAAGTATAAATATGGGCCTTAGTTTGTTTGAAGCTCGTTAAAGTTCGGTTGATCTCAAGACTTGGACATCCAATTGTAACCCTGTATCTTTAAAATTTTGTCTTGAGGATTGCCTATAATAACCTGAGTCAGAGCATGTAATAAAGCCCTTTAGATTTATACCTGACTTAGGTTTTCTTTGAATGGCCAAATTGGTCATACTGTAAAATTAAATGTTTGATTTTGAGCGTGAATTATGACTTTGTCTTTACCCTTTCTGTGGGTTGAAAAGATCCATTGACCTCGTTTAGAGCACACCTGAGATGCTCTATCAGGTCAATTATGCCGATTTGAGCAAGCAAATTACTCGCCTAAGGCGTTACATACATGCTGTTTAAAATGTTTAACAGTCTATATGTATCAAGAACTCAAAAGATGCAACAAAACCATTTAGAAAGTTTAGGAATCATACAACAGGATAGGCTATGCTACACTTTGCTACTGGTTTCGATACTACACTGCCAAAACCAAGTCCAATCAACACTCTCTTGCGCTCTCTTACTCTCATCTTGCACATACGGCCAATTCAACCTCAGTTCCCTTGCAATTCACTATTACAATTCCTTGCCTTCCTTTGGAAACATACTGTCCTCTCTCAGACTTGCACACTGTCGGTTACTCGGCACACTAAGTTAAGGTAGCCTTCAGAGAGGGAATCGTTACACACATCAGAGGATTTAGGGGGCACGCTACACTCGACAAGAAAGTTTCAGGGCTCTGGAGACCCTATGCTTGGAGAATTCTAATGAAAAGAAATGTACTCTTTTACTTACTGCTTCTGACAAGGGAATGAGGGCAGTTCGAGCTTACAGGTGGTTCACACTGTACATCTCTCTGATGCTGCAAGCTTTGGAGAGGAGTACAATGCCACAGAAGATGTTGCCACAGTATAATTCTTTCGTGTGCTCAGCTCTTTTCCGCCTCACATGCTAAAAACTGAAAGTTAACAGTATACACTAGGAAAGGTACAGAAACCCGAAATGTTAGATATTTGCTTCCAATGATTTATATATTGGCATTAAAGTCAAGCCAGTAGTTGTGGTTTTGTTTTTACTGTCTCAGGCGTCATTGAGTCAGCTACCCAATAGTTTGTTTACCATCTAGGCAATATATAAATGCTAAACACTGTTATAGTGTATTTTATGAGGGAATGTTAATGTTCTTTCTATTCTGTGACCTTTTATTACAATACGAAAAAGAAATAATAGCCAGAAAACGTAGGATTTATGAGTCAGCCAACTCTGCCTATGCCGCAGTCTAAGCATAATAGTTTCGGAATTAAGCCAGTGAATTATTGAGACACACATACATCACCATTTTGTAAAATAAAGGATATATTAGCTTATTTTTCACTCTGTGTGTTTACAGAATGAAAGAGAAAAGCTGGGCATCTTTCGATTCACCTACTTTAAGCCTTGCTTATTCGAGACTGTTTTCCCTTGGCATTTGAAAGTCATGTTCAGACAGATACAACCAATGTTCATTTTAGTGCACAAGAATATGAAGTTACAATATAGGGGCGAGTATGCAATTAGGTGAAAAGTAGGCACATGATATTTGGTGAAAAGGGCAAGGGAACACTGCCAAAGTCAGGGATGGGCCGATCATTGAGAGTACAAGAAACTCACCTCTACTCCCCTCAGGCGAAAGATTGGGCTACTGATTTTGGACTTTGAAAAGTTGGGGAATTTATCACTTATTCTTCCTGGCAAGCGGCCCTGAGAAAAAACACACAATTATCTTGATGACAGTAACATAAATGCCTTGACAAATCCTCCTGGAGACTGTCAAACTCAAAGCTTACCACTCACTCAGTATAAGCACACTAGGAGGCTGTTATGAACTATTTTCCAGTGCTCCTTTTAGCGCTCAATAAACCAGTGCCGAAACTGACTTGATAGGGGAGAACAGAAGAGTTTTTTTTCGTTGTGGACCAATGACTAACGTGTGGAGGAAAAATAATAATATTGCTTCAGGAGTCATGCTAAGGTATTTTAGCATGAATAATTGAGCACAATGTACAAACATTGTTAGAAATTGGGTATTTGGTTGGCAGTCAGGTTACCCCACTGTCCAAGCAAGGACCCTCACTCTAGACAGGGTAAGTCATACACAATCCAAATTATCCTGTGCCCACCCTCTGGTAGCTTGGCACTGAGAAGTTAGGCTTAATTTAGAAGGCAATAAAAAGTATTTGTCCAATAAATCATAAAATACCACCATATATCATCACAAAAATACACCACATAGTGTTTAGAAAAATATATAATATTTATCTGGATAAATGCAGGTCAACACGATTTAAGATGCAATAAGTAAATGTTGAGATATCACTGTAAAGGTGATATAAAGTGTCTTAAGTCTTTGCAAAACAAATAAAGGTCTCTTAAAAACATTAAAGGTATCTTGCAAGCACAAAGTACCTGGTTCGCGTTCAAAATCTCCGCAAGGGACCGCAGAGGAGGCGATGCATGGAAAACAGGGAGGTGTGCATCGGTTTCGCCCCTTCGCACACTGACTTGTGTCATTATTTTCCATGCAGGGGAAGGCTCTGCGTTGATTTCCGGCATGCAGACTTGATTCCTCTTTGGGTTGCGGGGTTTTCTGGCACCCCGGGGACAGTGCATGGAATCCTGGGCTTGCGGAGCGATGTCACAAACGCTGCGTCGATCCAGTGGGCGTTGCGTGGACATTTCTCCCGCATGACAGGCGCTCCGTCGATTCCTCTCTGGAAGTCGGGCTGCGCTGTCCCGGGTCGGATGTGTGTCGATCCGGTGGACCATGCGTAGAAGTTCCGGTCGCAACACAGGGTGCTGCATCGATCTTCTTGTGAAGTCACGCTGCGTCATTCCAGTTTGGCGTGCAGTGAATTTCCCACCGCAGGGCAGGCTGTGCCCCGATTTTAACAGGCTGTGCGTCGAATTTTCACAGCACAAGGAGTCCAGTTGCAGGAGTGAAGTCTTTTTGGTCCTGAAACTTCAGGGAACAGGAGGCAAGCTCTATCCAAGCCCCTGGAGAGCACTTCTCAGCACAGCCAGGGAGCAGCAAGGCAGCAGGGCAACAGCAAGGCAGCAGTCCTTGTCAGAAAAGCAGTCTCAGTGAGTCCTTTGGGCAGCCAGGCAGTTCCTCTTGGCAGGTCTGGTTCAGGGATTCTTCACCAGCAGGTTTCTTTTCCAGAAGTGTCTGTGAGGTAGAGCGTCTACCCCAGGAAGTGTCTAAAGTCTGTGGTTTTGAGTCCTCTTCTTATACCCATTTTGGCCTTTGAAGTAGGCTTACTTCAAAGAAAAGTCTCACTTGTTTGTGGAATCCTGCCTTGCCTAGACAAGGTGTCAGAAACCAGGGGGTTGTAGACTGCCTTGTGTGAGGGCCAGCACAGCCCTTTCAGGTGCGAGTGACCACTCCTCCCCTTCCACCTAGCACAGATGGCTCATCAGAATATGCAGGCTACACCATAGCCCCCTTTGTGTCACTGTCTGGAGAGAGGTGCAAGCAGCCCAATTGTCAAACTAACCGAGACAGGGAATCCACAAACAGGCAGAGTCACAAAAATGGTTCAAGCAAGAAAATGACCACTTTCTAAAAGTGGCATTTTCAAACACACCATCTTAAAACCAACTTTACTAACAGATGTATTTTTAAATTGTGAGTTCGACAGTCCCAAACTCCACGTCTATCTGCTCCCAAAGGAAATCTACGCTTTAATCATGTTTAAAGGCAGCCCCCAGGTTAACCTGTGAGAGAGATAGGCCTTGCAACAGTGAAGACTAAATTTGGTAGTATTTTGCTGTCAGGACATATAAAGCAGATTAGTATATTTCCTACCTTAACCATACACTGCACCCTGCCCATGGGGCTACCTAGGGCCTACGTTAGGGGTGTCTTACATGGAGGAAAACGGAAGGGTTATACCTGGCAAGTGGGTGCACTTGCCAAGTCTAATTTACAGTTTAAAACTGAATACAGAGACACTGCAGTGGCAGGTCCGAGACATGATTACAGGGCTACTCATGTGGGTGGCACAACCAGTGCTGCAGGCCCACTAGTAGCCTTTGATTTATAGGCCCTGGGCACCTCTAGTGCACTTTACTAGGGACTTACTAAGCTAATTAACAGTACAATTTATACAGAGAGCATATGCACTTTAGCACTGGTTAGCAGTGGTAAAGTGCTAAACGTTCAAAAGCCAACAAAAACAGGTCAGGAAAAACAGGAGGAAGGAAGCAAAAAGTTTGGGGTTGACTCTGCAAAAAGGGCCAGATCCAACAAATATACATGCAGGAATTGCTTTACCTGGATACAAAATCACAAAATATTCACAGGAGCATTCACAGAAACCTTAGTATAGTGCAGGTTTTCAAAATTAATCTTGAAAATCTGTCTGAAGTAGAAAACATGTAAATCTGCACCAATCCCATTTTTGGGAGGATCATGAACTGTGGGACTAATCTAAACTTCAGTCTGATAAATGTGGTAAACATAGAGGAAGTGGTACCTCTGAGTAGTGTCTCTGCTGCACCAGGCGGTCCACCAGAGGTAGCGTTCTTCTCTGTGGAAAAGCTCAGTTTTTATCCACAGTGTCTCCAGCAACCACAGTGGGAGGCACTTTGAGAAAAAGCAAACAGTGATGGGAGATTTACTGTATCATGTTGGCATGGTAAACTTGCTATCATTCATATTGTTTAAGAAGCAGACTTTCAAAGCACCTGTTTTCTTCTTAACTAATATCACAAATGTGCCCTAATGTGCCCTCCACACGGAGATTTCTCCCATTGCACAGGGATATTGTTAGACATTTTCTATGCAGTGCTGCCATGACCATGGACTCCGTCCATTTGAATGAATGCTGACGTGACTGTAACGGCAAAATCTCCACAACTGAGTTGGCAAGGAGGGACATATATAAGGCAGAAACTCACCTGTAGTCAGCTGCACATGTCCTGTGCCACCATGGAGCCGATCGTACAATTCCTGCTGCTGCTGCTTGATGACATCCAAAACCCACACTGTTGTGGACACAACTGATGGCAAGCAACAAACTTACCCATTTCCATTGACTTCTCAGCTAACAGATGCACAGGCAGATACATCTAAAGGTGTATGGGGACCCTGGACCAAACCCATTTTATGGGTTCTGAACAGCTTTGAATGTATGATCCAAATTCAGCTCTTTGATGCTCTCTTTGACCAGGTCACTGAGACTGCAGAGACACACTCTTCCAAATTCTGAATGTGTTCACAACCAATATTCAGGACTAGTGATATGTGTTTACAATTTTGTAACACAACAGCAGTTGCTCACTAACATTACAGCAAATATTCTTTGTGACATCCTCCAATTTCTCACATGCTACTTCCTGTATTAATAGAAAATACACTTAAGTAGCAGTGTTTCATGAAACAGAAACAAACCTTCTCTGCAAAATGTCTGTAAAAGACTCTCATACCTCACACACATTAAAAAGTAATTTTGGGAAAATTGTATTTTAATTAATCTGTTTATGAGGAATTTCAAGGTCATCATGGAAGGACTCCCTGTAGAACATGGTTGGCTCACCCAGGTGGGCCCCTGAAAGTCTGTGCCCCTGGGCCAGAGCCCACTTTGGCCATGCCTGAAAACATCTCTGTGCAAAGGCCCCTGGCTTTAGGTGTATCAAGAACAAGCAATAGCATCACGAAGTGCCCTGCAATGTGGAAGTGCAAGATATTAAAACAAACACATCAGTAACAGCATATATCTCATAAAACGAAAGTACGTGTAAGCTACACACAAAATACTAGACGACTGTCCCAAAAAAACACAAAAAGGTATGACAAATAATACATTCAACACGTATCCAACATACCTCCAACATACATCATAGGGAGAAGGCAAGCAAAATGTTGTTGACATTGCTCAAGACAAGCTAAACCGTTTACCATTTGAAATACCACCCAAATCAATGTCTGACCCAGTTTGGATACATCCCACATATCTACCCATGGAGTATTTCCCCTTGTCCTGTGGAAGTCCTGCACTGGCCCCAAGCTCTAAATATACAAATCTGCTCATATTGATCACCAATCACAGTGAAATACACACCTATTGTCACACATCCCAATGTATCAAATCACATCAATTAGGTGGTGCAAGTGCTCATCACTATGATGAATGCCTTCCCACAAAAGCTAATCACCATCACATACCATATCAAAATGTGCATGTACATAGCAAAGTGTACCTACAAATATATGGAGCATATCATGCCATAATGTGTAAACACAATGACATTGTGTCATAATCTAACTAATGCAACATTGCTAGGTTCTCAAAAATAGCAAAGGAAGTCAGTGCCATGACTAATGTGTTCAAAAGCAAACCAAAATGTATGTGTCCAAATAAATAACACAGAACATAACAAAAGGCCAGTGCCAGTCCATATTGAAATTGTGTGGTTTAGCACACTGCAGTGCCACCAAACGTGCCCCGAAAGACACTATCAGGGTAACCTCCTCACAAAGGGGCATCCATTTGGGAGGGTAAGTACCTCAAATATGTTATTTGGGTTTAGGGGGGTGTCCTTGGTTTGTGAAGTGGTGGGTTGGGAGAGAAAGTGGTGGCCCTACATTTAGGAGGGGGTGAATTGAGAAGAGGAAGTGGTGGAGCAACATTTGGCAGGGGTGCTTTGGGAAGTGGAAGGGGTGGGTGGATAATAGGGGTGGATTTGGAGGTAGAAAAGGTGATCTTGAGTGTGGGAGGGGTAGTAATGTTTTTGGAAGTGGTGGTTGGAGGTTTGGGAGGATTGATGGCAAGGGAAAAGGAAGGATTTTCCATAGGTTACTTAGGAGTCGCAATAAGAAGTAGTGGGGTCTTGGAGGTAGAAGGAGTGACTGTGTGTGATGTGCTTGGGTCTGTTGGGGGTGCATGTGGATGTATGTCAGGGGTATGCGCTGCAAGTATTGGTGTGTCTTGTATCTGTAGTGTCTGTTGGTTGCTTGATTGTGTGCACCCATATTTCTTAGGTGTGTAGAATGTGAATGGTGGCTCTATGGAGGTTGCTGCAGTGAATGTGCTGGGTTTGGGTGTTGTGGATGCTGATATTGTGGTGACAGTAGGTGTTGTAAGTGATAGTGGTTGGGGTATCTGTGGGTGTAGAGTTGTCTGTGCTGGCTAAGGATGTGGTGGAGGGGTTGTGGTGTGTGCATGTGTATGTGCTGTCATCTATGCTATGGGGAGATGTGATGTGGGAGTGGTGTGAGTATGTGGGTGTGGTGTTGTCAGTGGTGGTATGGATGTGTGCCTATTTGTCTTTGTGTTTGTGCTTATGTGTGAATGTGACACTTGAGTCTGTATGAGTGGGTGTGTGCAAATGTTTGCATGTGCTTTGGATAGATGTGGGAATGGGTTTTGGTATGGGTACCAAGCAGGGGAGAGACACAAGGTTGGGGGGATGAGAGATTGTGCTAAAGGAGGAGACCAGAGCTTGAAAAGATCCCTGGGGGCCAGAAAGTTCACTGTGAATGTCTTCCAAGTAGGATGCCTTGCTCCTGGATGGCATTTGGAATTGCAGTTTTACCCACAAAGATATTTTTCAGGAGGTCAATAGCCGTCTCACTCTGCACAGTGGGGGGACAGTGGCTGCGGTGCCTGGAGTGAAGAAGATGGCTCCCTTCTTAGGTGAACAGGCTTGGCCAACTGGGTGGGTAGCAACAGGGAGGGTGGAGACGGAACTGGCAGTGGTGGACAAGGAGGAAGTTGGAACAGATCCTGTGGGGTCCGACACCACTCACAATTGTCCACTGGAAGATGACTCTGAAGATGACAACGTAGAGCTTGCATCCTCCTGGAACTCCTCACACACTCTTGGCCACAGGGTCCCTCTGTGTCGGTACTGTCAGGACCAGAACCGCCGTGGCCAGCTGCTTCCTCAATGATGTTGCTCCTTTCTCCTTCGCTTGCCCGGTATAAATCTGAAATGACATATAAAAATTGGTTTATTGCATCTACAATAACACACCTGACCATCAGATTCAAACATAAAACATTATGAAAGTGCACAGATTATACAAGCTTCATGGTTCACTACATAGGCTTCAACTTTAGCATGAGCACATGCATGCATTCTTCATCATCTGAAGACGGTTGGTCAAAGTGATGTCATAACCCCAGACAACTCCAATGCCATGAATAAACTTTTCTACAATCTATCCTATAGTGCCTACCGCCATGGTTTTCATGGCAGTAAGGAAGCCATGAAAACCATGGTGGTAGGCGGGGTCATTATCCCGCATGTGGTACAGTGACAGCAGCCGGGCTGGAGACTGATATCTCCAGCCCGGCGGACATTATCGCTGTGGCGGTCAGTGTGGTACATTGGCAGTTTGGCTTCAGCCAAACCGCCAATGTCATAATATGGTGGAAAGTACTGGCCAGCCTGTTGGCAGTACTTTCCACCATATTACCCCTGGCCGTCTGGGTCATAATGACCCCCTAAATAGGATGGCTACAAAAAATACATTTCCACAGTGTCCACACAAGCCCCTGAATTCAGCAAAATGGCCATTTACCTTAAACAACATCATGTTGTAATGATAGTCAAGTAATACAACAATGTAACCGCAATATGTGCTGTAGCAGAAATCATGTCACATGTAGAGGCTCAATTCACACTGATGTCACTTTTTTGTTGAAACTTCCTTATATGTCCACTGTCAAAATAGTCTAATGAAAGTTGTACTGAAGTAGTTTTGCTATGCATCACATGCAGCATAGAAAAGTAACTTGGAGCTATTCAGTGCCAAAGTATTGGGAGAGATATACTACATCATAGGAGTTCATATAGCTCTATGAACATTCCAGTCCTGCTTGGTATTTGTGACAACACCATTCTTAGATTGCTTTCCTGAAAGCTAAGACTCCTTTGAAGGTTGTTGTGTGTCAGTGAATATCTATGACATGAAGAGGTGGAATCACTTTAGTCCTCATAGGATGGCACATTACAGCACATCACAGCACCATTTTGCATTGCAAACACCATTTGCCTTGTAAGACTGAGTGTAGACACTCATGTATGAGCCTGATCCCTTCATTTCTACACCTTACTCCCTGATGCATATCACAGTCAGTGTATGAATCTTGAAACAGGATTGCAGATGAAACAACAACAGGGAAAGATACACCTGGCAACAAGTGGGTACTAATGCTGATGGCACCAGTGTTGATTGCACACTCATATTACTGTAGAATCCCAACTTACCAATGGGATGTGTAGCCCAGTCACTGTATCAAACGTGCACTGTATGTTATGTCACATGTAATGGGGCTACCGTCACATGAGACATAGTAGTGAGGGCATATCACTCCTGACACAATGAAGACAAGTGGCCTGTTTGGTACAACTGTCACCCAGAACATCAAACAACATAAGGTGATGTATGACTTTAGTCAGCCATGTGTCTACTCAAAACAATAAATTGGTAGTGCACTGGACTCTGCTGGGTTCCTGGTCATAAAAACAATAGGCAAAGCACATCATCATGCACCTACTACCAGACCTACAAAATCCAGATTCTTCTTGTACATTGGACATGGGTCCCCCCTAATGTTGATGAGGAAATGCTTGCCAGTCACAAAAAGATGGCAATGTAACATATATAACTCTGGCAAGTATTCACCCCCTTGTTGCCTCAACTGCCCATCAAGCTCCAGATAGGTCATTGACAGTATGCAGGACACTAGGGGGATCAGGTGCAGTGCATGCGCTGTCCACTTTGGAAGGACTTCCACAGCTGGACCACTGCAATCTTCTGGGTTGAGCACCTCCGGTTCTCCCACCTTTTTCTACAATGGATGCTGTACCAGCCATAGATCCCCAGGATCTGCACCTTCAGGGCAGTGGCTTTCCAAATGGTCTGCTTCTGATGGGTGCTGACCTGTATGGATACAAGAGAGGAAAAAAATGAATATCAGTGCAACTTTCTGTATATCTGTTTTGTTGTCACATAATTTGTATATATCTAGCACAATCATAAATCAAAAGTTAACACACGTGTAGTTTTCACATGTTGTGCACTAAAAAGACATGAATACACACATTTGTTGGCATCTGCTGACTATCCTTCTTGGCCATGTCCTACACTGACTAAGCCAGCCCACTAACATCATATAGCCTTGGGCCATCTTATATGCACTGATATTTGAGCTTCTATGAAGCAGGACACACGATTGTGAGCTTTTGAAGGATACACTACTTGTGAATTATTATACAGTCACCTTTTACTGCCAGGCCCATCAACTTGATACATATGGTCCATAGAGCCTGGCACAATAGTATAGACTACATTCTAAGACTTAGGTCACTATGAAAGAGCTGCCATGTGTGTCAGTGAGAGCTTGCTCTCTGGGGATGTGTGGACATGTGGACTTCCTAATGTGATATCATACTATGTCTAATTGAGTTTGTGTGGTATGTACTGGCATCACAGGACACACCCTTTGCCCTATGTGCACGCACTATTACAGGGATGACATCAACATACCATTGTATTTCTTATTTGACTGGTTGAATGTAAAAGAGCTGGTGATTCGCATATCAAAACCTCTTCTGAGGTAATCAACTAGCTGCACTGTTAATGCGTCACATGTGAAATAGGCCTGTGCAGTGCAAGCATGTCTTCTGGAAAAGTGAAAACAGATCTGTGGAAGAAAAGAGCCTATCATTACTAAATGACACACATTGACAATGTGGGACAATGGAATGAAGTATAAGGTCAAGGGGTTACATCAGTCACCATTCCAAATGTAGTCCATGTAAAACCAATCATGGCCACTATTGTTTGTGAAAACTCATTTTGTGCCCATCCTTATATCAGAGGACTATAGGGATTTTACTTTATGCATCACTTGTATTGCCAAAGACACTCTGCCCCAGCCTGGCCCATGGTTCAGACTGGGCACACGCCAGGCCTTGATGTCTGCAGACTGAGCATACTGATCCCACATGAACATCACATTTCTACCAATTCAATATATAAAAAGTCCAGCTTGTGGCCATCCAATACCTGACATCAAAGCTCAAGGTGTGTAGCCCTCCGGAGGGATATGCGAGCTATTGATAGCTCCCAGACAACAGGTTGATGAGTCCTGATCTAGGCGGAGTGATATTTGAGACTGTACAAATACCCAACATCATCCTCAACTGCTTTTTAAATAATACATACACATCTCATGCTATAAAGGCTATACGTTTGTTTGCACAGTTAGCATGACATGATTAGTAAATATATCATAGGTACCATGAAATATATACATCTCTAAATGTCTAAACGCACCGCAAGTAGAATCCAGAGCTTTCCACACCCAACACATCCCAATTGAGATGTTAAGTACACAATCTATAATGTTCAACAATCCCTGACATAATTGTCCTATGTAGGGACCACAAAATGTTACAACAGTAATCAACCTTAACTCTGGAACTCAGAGGCACATTGTAGCCTGTAGGAATGGAAATGATGGAGTAAAACAGAGTAACATATGCATGTCCATACAGGGAAAGGGCCTCATCAGCCAGCAGTTCCAGCTCCTCTGCAGAAAAGTAATGGGCCCTCTCACCTACTTGGCCTGTCATAATTCCTCCCAGAGGTGGTAAACAGCAGATAAAGTGGAGGAAATCTTGCAGGGTCAGGAGGCAAGTGAGGTATTTTTCAAACAGTGGCATACATGTACGCAACGAATGTGGTCATCAGCATATGCAGACACAGCCATTGGCCATCTATTGTCACAATCACCAACATTAACCCATGACTGTGTCAATTATGGAGTCAACCACCCACTACGTGGTAAACTGATGCCACCGGCGTCAGGTGCACAATGTCCAATATGAGAGGTCAGACAGCCACTAATTTTGCGGTTGACTGTTAACTGCGTCACCACCACTCCAAATGAGGCGTTACATGTTTAAATATGTACAAAGCCAGTGACATTTAAAGTTTACTACACTTTTCATTTGTCTAGTGCATTAGTGTGCATATAGGCTCAATCAGCACGGAGCAGTGTACACCGCCGTTGACGGTATTTTGTCCAAAACTAAATTAAAAAAAATAAATGTGTAAATAACACATCCAAAATTAATTATTTACACATAAATGGTCAAGACACATGTCAAGGCCACAATGACGATTGGTAATGGATGTTGCACAACATGCTATTTAAAAGTAATATGTGTATATTGCAATCTGAAACAGTTACATACTGACACACGAGTTCTAGTTTACTCTTCATATATGTTACTGTGTTACTGTGGACATTTTGACCAACCTTCATATACTGCTTTCAATTCACCCCTAGGTACCCTGGAATAGGGAGACAATGACAGCCTCCAGTATAACACCCACTTCCAGACCTTCAGACCATTGAAAAAAAGGGATACCACCAAGAAGTTTTGTTTGGATAGGCACACCATACTGGATTTATGTCATCAGTTGGAGCCTGATCTCCTACCTCATAACACTAATCCCACATGTATCACACCAATTGTGAAACCTATGGTAGTGTTACATTTTCTGGCACAAGTTTCTGTCAATACACGGTGGCAATAGCTAGTAGTATGTCACAACCACGTTTCTGTGGTGGATTACAAGATGTGCTTTTGGCAATGATGAGACAAATTGACAGCTTCATCCAGTACCCCAGACATGAGGATTTAGCCAATGTAAAGGTTCACTTCTATGGATTTTCTTGCCTATCACATGTGGTTGAGTCATTGATGACACCCATATTGCCTTAGAACTGTAGCATTGGCTCTCATTATACCAATGAGGATGCTGGATTTGTGTGGCAGCATCACCTGAATTGTGGGGAACTGAGTCCAATCCCACACCAGGTGACAACTGTCAGCTTTATTCGTTTCCGGCCAGTCAGCACCACCTCAGCTGTGCCTGAGAGCAAGGGTGATTTTGGGAACTGGCACAAGACATTAAGACTTCTCAGGGAAATCGTGGTGGATCAGATCTCATCCTTTTCTCTCAGATACATTTGCCTCACACATTCAAAGACAAACAGAAGCAGGGAATGGTTCAATAAGATTTATTGAATCAGCTGCGTCTTAGATAAAATAACATGAAATTCAATAATGAGGATGAAGACAAATATTAGAAGCAAAATGGAGACAAGGAAAGTGAAACACAATAAAAGTCCCACCATACTGTCACTATGTACAAAATATGTGAATACTACCTACTCCACTAATGTTCTATGTTAGAGCACAGCAGAATAAGTCCTAATCCACCCGTCAGGATCCCCTCGGGAAGATATCATCCCCCATACTTAAGTATGATAGTAGCAGAGAAGCCTGTTGTCTATAGAGACACCATCCCCATATAGGCTGGGTAACCAGTAGTCTCAGTGAGCAGCTGTAATGAAGTCAGACAGCATACAGTCGTGGTCATCTGTCTGGAACCTCCCTCTATCATGCAGGGGACAAAGAGATGAGTTTAGAATAAAACAGCTAGTGTTCTAAGAAAAATGTCTCCAATTGAAAATACTGTGAAGTGTTAGAGACGGAGTGTACCAGTTGTGCTGACAATCCTTTTACATTGCAGCCACGGAAAAAGCACAGAGTGAAAAGAATGTTGTGCTAAGAAATGTAAATGCTTCTAGGTGAAAGGACAGCAAGATAAAGGAAAATAAAACAGCACAACAAAAAGTAGCCAATTCTAAAAATAAAAATAAATAAAATAAAATGTTACCAGGCTAAAGGGACCAGTCAGCAGACCTAGGTGCTAAAATAAAGTGTCCACAGACATCACTGAAATGGCTCTCCAACACCCTCCCCTTGTCGGTTCAGAAGTGGTAAAGCATCCTAGGGATACATTTCTCAAACTTTGGTTTTGCGACTGACAAATTGCGAGCGACTTGCAATTTGCAAGTTGCAAAACCGTATGTTGCATATGACACAATTTGCGACTCGCAAGGGGGCCACAAATGCCCACCTAATGACTATTCATGAGGTAGGTCACAATTTGCGACCCCCTTGGGAATGGCGGCCCTCACAGGGATGGTGGCCTGCTGGAGACAGCAGACCACCATGTCTGTGACTGGTTTTAAATAAAGCATTTTTTTTTTAAATTGCAGCCCGTTTTTCTTAAAGGAAAATGAGATGCATTTCAAAAACAAAAAATGAAACATATTTGTTTCATTTTTTCAGAGCAGGCAGTGGTCCGTAGGACCAATACCTGCTCTGAACAAATGTTTTTACTGACATTCACAAAGGGGAAGGGATCCCATGGGGTCCCCTTCCAATTTGCAAATGGGTTAGCACCAGTGTGACACTGATGCTAACTTCGATTGTTTTGCGACCGCATTCGCGGTCACAAAACAATCATACATGGGACTGCGAATCGCAATTAGGAAGGGAACACCCCTTCCTAATTGCGACTCGCAATCCCTTTTTGCGATTCAGTAAATAGTTTACCAAATCGCAAAAATGGTTTGGTACATGCCAAAGTACATTTTGCATGTTGCAAATGGCCTGATTTGCCATTTGCGATGTGCAAAATGGTACGTACATGTGGCCCCTAATTCCTAATTTAATAGGGGAAAAAAGTGTAACACTACTTTAAAACATACATACATAAATGTCAACAGTAACAAGTCAAAATACACTTAAGCAGGTGTATTAAAAAATTGGAAAGGACAACTTAAAATTATAGCAGTGGCACCAATGAAGCCAAATTTAAAAGTAAATGTCATTTTGAAAATCTCCAATTACAGCGAGGACAATTGACTCAAGGAAATGTTCTACTTCGGCAGTCAGAAATGTGACCAAATCAATGTCAAGGAAAACCAAAGAGCACTCCTGCTCCAGATGAGGCAGCAGCATTCCGTGTTGTGCCTGAAGTTGAAGCAAGAGCCGCATGATCCTTGAAGGGCGGCTCATAGATGGCTTCCCATAGCAAACCAACCCTCAAGACGCATGTCTGGTAATGCGCCCTCAGTGAGAACATCAACAGATTAGCATCCAATTAAAGTTAGCGCCGCATAGAAAGACAAACTTTTAGTGCACATTTGAAAAGGCACCAGAGGCATCGAAACACAGGCTTCTCACAATCCAAAAACAGTCTAAATGGGAGAGACCAGCTGCACTCCAGTTCTTCCAGGAGTGGTGCTCCAAAATACTGCATCATGCATTCACAACACAAAAACGCCATCAGTCCTCCTTGTTGCGATGGGATAGCCATTGCGAATAAAAAACAGCAACAGCCACATGCCACCTATTGTAGTCAAAGTAATTGGAAATCCCCTGAAACTACACGAAAATATGAGTGTATGGCTGAAGGTATTACACCAAATATAGAGAAGAAAATATTAACAAAACCAGAACCAAACAGCCTTAAAGAAATGTACAATCCCAGTAGTACTGGACAAGTCAAAAATTCATCCCGCAAGTTCATCAAAGTGTCTCAGAAAGTTTGTATTAAAAAGGGACTGTATTTCTGCAGCCGACCGTGCCACTTGGACCGCATAGGCCCTGCATGCAGATGGGAGTGCCACATGTTTTTGAAACAATATAGCTTTTAGTCTGCTTAACTTAACTTAGCAATATGAGGTCAAACAGCTGCTACTTTCATCTGTTGCGTGGGGGAGAAATACAGTTACTGTAACAGGTGCAATTTGAGAAATGGAAACTACATAAGCAATTCCGGCTCACATTCCACAACAGCTCTCACTATTAAGAAGCACATATCTTCCATTAGAAAGCACCTGGAGTGCCGGTCTAGTCAAGGGGACTGGAATTCCCTTGAGATAGCAAGCTAAATTCACTGTCGAAGCGTTGCACACCCTCTTCAAGGACAGCTGCTTACAAACCATGGAATGGCTCACACAGGTCTTGCATTCGCTGTGGCTAAGAAAGACCTCTTTCATGCAACTGAGACATTTGTTTGCTCCCACAGCTCATGAATGTAACTATCTCCTAGCCTTTCATCTCTGTCCACTTGAATGTGTTTTAAGCAGGATGTGGATTGCAGTGTTGAAATACGGAGATTGATAACCCCATGTATTAGCCTTTAAGCAGATGGTATTTCAGCCACAGTAAAAGGCAACTTTTCTAACTTCTCGATGTTTAGCATAACATAAGTCGCTTCCTTCTCAGCCATTATTTGTTGCTGTCACATCAAATTAAATGCTAAAGAAATGTGCCTTGTGCTGACGTCTTGCCAGGGAACGTGACTAGATTTCAATGTTTGTAGTGTTCAACCTAACTCCATAATGGACCTAAGCTGGCTCTGTCCATGTTGTAAAAATGACATGTCACTTTGCACAATGTCTGTTGCAGATGAAACAATGTTGTTTAAAGTGTATATATGGTTGGACAAGGTGTTAATCCCATTATCTACAACGGCTAATGCTTTCTGTATATTATCCTGACCTATTTGCCTTAACCGGGCAGTGGCTTGTTATTGGGAAAGATTCCAAATTTTACTATAAACTGTATATAAGAAGCACTTTTTATGTTGTATTCTGGGGCCTAACAGGAAATTCTGCAAGTCTGTGTTGTTGGACAGGAGACTGAGGTGTTCTTTAACAGCATCTAGTGAAGAACTTGTTAACCATTGCTGCATAATTTCCATACAATGTATGTTGTTACTATACCAAAATGTCCTGATGACATATAGCGAAGGCCTGTTTGACATTGTCAATGGAGGCAAAGTGGTTTTCTTTAGAACCAGACAGCAGTGGTAGAATAACAGTTTTGGTACTGTGTATTTCCAGGACTGGAACCGTTGCACATTAAGAAGGACTAAACTCCTTTTTCACACCAATCTTTTTACACATTAGATCCCCAGCTTTTGGAATCCAGCTGGTAGGTGTTATTGGTGCATTCCTTATTCCCAAGGAGGAAGCACTGGCACATATGTTTTCATCATAGAACTGTTGTAAGTCCCTCTAGACAGTGACACATTAATTTATAAAAAAAGGTGCATCTACTGCATCTGCACCAGGATCATCAAGATCTGGAACGAACATTTGTGTCCCAAATAGGACTTCATATGGGTTACGCCCTCCCAGGGACATTCTGGGCAGATTATTAAGTGCTCCCTGGACTCCATATAGGTGATTAAGCCAACTATGACCTTTGCCTAATACACTCACTATTAAGGATTGCTTTAAGTCCTGGTTTCTTTGCTCCATAACACCGTTTCCCTCGGGATGATACGGAAATGAATAATACAAGTGGACTCCTAACAAAGCCATGATGTCCCTGAATGACCTTGAGGCAAAAGCAGGGCATCTGTCCGAGTCGAAAACCGCAACTGCATATGCGCTGATAAAGACTTGCAAATCTTTAATAACACTTTTAGTGTCAGCTGAGCATTATTGCCATACCCATAGAAATCTGGAGCGTGAGTCAACAGTGACTAAGATGTATTTGTTTGCACCATCTTGTGTCAAGGGACCACAATGGTCTAGGTACATACATTGTAGAGGTTTGTTGGAAATTGGTCGGGGTGTCTGCGGTGGGCGTTTGACAGTGCACCCTTATATTTGCTGACAGATGTCACAACAAAGGACATACTGCTTGGTCTGTTTGTATAAACCTGGCCAAAATAACATACTTGTAATAGAAAAATAGTAGCCACCATAGCTGAATGGGCAGAAGCAACTCCTTCATGAGGGGTTTAATCAACTCAGGTCTTTGGTCTTTGTTGGGGATCACACGATCACCCACCACTGGTATTGTTACTAGGGCAGTATTTCGGCTAGATATACAGTAGGAATACTTGGCAGGATATGCATTTGGCATGGGCTTGCTTTTGGCCAAAGCTTTCACAGAAGCCAATGTTTCATCATCCAACCTTATCCATGAACAAGTTATTGCAGCTATATTCCAACACATAGATGTCCCAATGTATGAACTACATGGACATTCGGTAGCTTTTATTTCAGATCTGCTACTTTCCCTCAGAGTAGTCTGTGTTTGATGGTGTTGCCTTTTGAATCTCTAAAACCATTTTTGTGCCAGTAATGCAGATATTCATTGAAGTACTGGACACAGTAGTACGAATCACAGATAACTGGCCTGAATCTGTGGGTTCCAGTGCCATCAACAGATCCTTGAGCTCCGCTAATTGTACGTTTAGTCCCCTAAGGTCTGCATGTAGGTATGTTGTGAATGGAATTCCCCATCCTTCATGCAGCCACTTACAACCTCACTGGTGATGTTTTGCACCTACTGCTGGATGGGATGAGCCATCAGTGTACATGATTGTTTTGATATTGTTCAATAGGCAAAGTGTTTGCAGGAACTGGGTATTCTAGATCATACTGGAGAAATTCTTGACTTTGTAATTTAGGGTAAAAACATAGGGGGTGATTCTAACCCTGGCGGTCGGTGATAAAGCGGCGGCCAAACCGCCAACAGGCCGGCGGTCCAAAAAATGGAATTCTGACCCTGGCGGGAACCGCCAACACAGCCCGCCACAATAACACTCCGACCGCCACGGCGGGACCGAGAAACAGCGCGGCGGTCACCGCCAACAGCCAGGCGGCAGACAATGTACCGCCCACATTATCATGACCCACCAATCCGCCACCTTTTCCGGGGCGGGAGCCCCGCCGATAAAAACACGGCAGAAACAGACTACGAATGTGAAAACGCTCACCTCTCCGCACTCCACGAGTATGGAGGACAGCATGGAACCCGAATTGAACATCATACCTGCTCTCGTCTACCTGCTCATCTACCACGAGTACGAACTCCGGCGCAGACGTCAACGGTGAGTACAGCACCTACGACACACGGGAGGGGGGAGGACGAAAGGTTACGGGCACACACATATGCAACCCCCCCCCCAATCTGTACACACCAATGCAGAGCAACAAGTCACAGTGACACCAACCAAACCCCCGTAAAAAATGCAATGACATTTCAAAATTGGCAATAAATATTTATGTCCAAAATAGCCTCCGATAAGTATTGGTCAACTAGCCAGAATATTTACATTTAAAAAGTCTATATACACAGCAGTGGACAACTGCAGAAATCAGTCCTGCACATTTTACGTAGTAACAATTTGTCCGTGGGCCAAAGTGTAGCAACTTAAGGGCAAAGCCCACACACGAGACCTGAGTCCTTTGGAGAGAACACTGCAGGGGCATCTGATGACAAAACTACAGGCACCTCAGGGGGAAGGGAAGGGGGGGCACCTCAGCCACATGAGTCCACGACGCCAGACCCACGAAGGGGCCACCATGCCCACTGCCATATCCTGGGGAGTGGAAAGCCACAGTCTCTCAATGTCTCTACAGTGGTTGGATTGCCCACTGCCATATCCTGGGGAGTGTAAAACCACAGTCTCTCAATGTCTCTACAGTGGTTGGATTGCCCACTGCCATATCCTGGGGAGTGCTTGACAGGAAGGGCCCAGCGGAGCGGTGCTTGAGACGGCGGGGCCCAGCGGAGCGGTGCTTGACAGGAAGGGCCCAGCGGAGCGGTGCTTGAGACGGCGGGGCCCAGCGGAGCGGTGCTTGACAGGAAGGGCCCAGCGGAGCGGTGCTTGAGACGGCGGGGCCCAGCGGAGCAGTGCTTGACAGGAAGGGCCCGCGGAGCGGTGCTTGAGACGGTGGGACCCTGTTCAGCGGTGCTCTTCTGCACGGCGGGGCCCTGTTCAGCGGTGCCTGTCTTCACGGCGGGGCCCTCTTCAGCGGTGCCTGTCTTCACGGCGGGGCCCTGTTCAGCGGTTCTCTTCTGCACGGCGGGGCCCTGTTCAGCGGTGCCTGTCTTCACGGCGGGGCCCTGTTCAGCGGTGCCTGTCTTCACGGCGGGGCCCTGTTCAGCGGTGCCTGTCTTCACGGTGGGGCCCTGTTCAGCGGTGCTCTTCTGCACGGCGGGCCCTGTTCAGCGGTGCCTGTCTTCACGGCGGGGCCCTGTTCAGCGGTGCCTGTCTTCACGGCGGGGCCCTGTTCAGCGGTGCTCTTCTGCACGGCGGGGCCCTCTTCAGCGGTGCTCTTCCAGGAAGTCTAGGGAGCCAGACCTGGGCTGGACACCCTGATCACTCGCCCTCCGACTGTGCTGTGGCAGGCCCCTTCGGGGACGGAGTCCTGGGCCCTTTGCTGTCGTCCCTTGCAGGCGGGATGGGGCTTGCGGGGCCCTCCAGCTCCGCGCTCCTGATGGATGACCTCTCCGCCCTGCTGCCCTTTCGCTCCTTAGATGGGGCTCTCGGGCCCTTGCCTCCCCTGGCTGTTGTGGCAGGTGAAGTGGCCGTTGTTGGCTCCTTGGGGGCAGCCGTCTCAGTCTTCTCACGGCGGCCCTTCAGTTTACGTGTTCTCTTGCCTGGGGGTGGGCTGGATGTCCCGTTGCTGCTCAGTGAAGTGTCACTGCCGCCAAAGGGTGGACTCCAGAAGCCATGCACCACTTGGACACTCAAAGCTGGGCTGGTGGTGGCTGAGGTGCTCTTGGGACTCTTAACCGATGGAGGGGGTGGGTCAGGGGAGGGAAAGAGGTTAAGATTAGAGAGGTAACATTTCTTAGGACCAAGGTAAAGGGTAGGAGTAGTGGTGATGGAAGTGGAGGAAGAGGATGTGGTTGTAGGAGAGTCGGGTGTGCTGTCTTTGGGTGCAGGTGACTGAGGCGTAGGCTGTCGTGAGGTGGTTGGCTGTTGTTTGGGTGTCTGCCTGCGTTTATGTGTCTTGGAAGAGGGGGTGACAGACACAGTGGGAGAGGACACAGGGGATGTGTAGATGGCAGTGGGGGTGGTGACTGCACATATGAGGACTGTAGTGGAGGGTGTGCTGGTGATGGAAGCACTGGCTGATGGTGGTGTGCATGCAGGTGTGAGTGTAGACGTCACAGGGAGGGAGGAGGGAGACGAGGAGGAGGGGGACACAGAGGTGGTAGTGACTGTTGGAATGTCTGCATCTGGGTGTTGCTGGGGTGAATGCTTGTGTGTCCTGTGGTGCTTGTGTCTGGATGATCTGGCCTTGGGTGTTGAGGTGTGTGCAGGCTGGTCTGATGGTGTGGATGGGATAGGCTGAGGGACAGGAGACAGAGAAAGGGTGGAGGCAGTTAGAAGAGGGAGGCTGGAGACAGGGACAATGGCTGCCGTCAGTGCTGAGGCCAGAGCAGTGAACGATCGTTGATGGGCAGCCTGACCCGAATGAATGCCCTCCAGGTAGGCATTGCTCCGATGCACCTCCCTTTCCACCCCCTGGATGGCATTCAAAAGGGTAGTCTGCCCAACAATGAGCGTCCTCACGAGGTCAATGAGCTCCACACTGAGGGCAGCAGGGGTAACTGGGGTAGGGGCTGAGGTGCCTGGGGCGAAGGAGACGCCCGCCTTCCTGGGCGAGCGGGCACGGAGCGAAGGCTGAGGGGCTGCTGGGAGGGCGGAGCTGGAGTGCTGGGTGGCGGCTGTACCTGTGGAGGCGGGGGGCCCGGATGTTGCCGCCACCGCTAGGGAGCTCCCAAACGAGGACGTGTTCGTGTCGCTGGTGTCTTCACCGGTCCCCGTTGTGGTGCTCCCCTCGCCCTCCGGATCACTGGTGCCCTCGGTGTCTGTTCCAGTGCCCACCGGGGCATTGTGACTTGCAGCTCCCTCGTGCTCCGACGCCAATTCTCCTCCGCCTGATGATGCTGATGCACAAGAAGACAAAGAATAAGGGTGGGGGGAGAAATAATACAAAGTTGAGTGTATGCCTTGTCAATACCGTTGGTGGAGAGGACAGACACAGGTGCCTCATGCACTAAGCCGCGAAATTGGGGTACACTACTCAGTACTTCTGACTAGGCCAACAGGTCTAGGGACAACAGACGCGCACATGGGTGATGCAGGACCATGGATAGCTGTACTTAGCACCCTACAGAGGTGGGGGGCGGGGGCACAGGGCCATGTCTAAGGGAGGGGACTACACTACATAAAGCGCCCTGGCCTAGTGTCACCCACGGCCCTCCTCCCCCACCCAGACGCCTCAACTGCGCTTAAGGATAGCAGATTGTGCAGGTACTCACCCCCTTGTGTCTGCTGTGATGTCCTCAAGCGCCCATCCAAATCAGGGTAGGCCACCGCCAGGATCCGGGACATCAGGGGGGTCAGGGTATGACTGGCACCCCTCCTAGGTCGGGAGGCCATCCCCAGCAGTGACTCGGCGGTCTTACGGGTTCCGCGGCAGATGTCCTCCCACCTCTTGCGGCAGTGGGTGCCCCGTCTGGTGTAGACCCCCAGGGCCCGGACTTCCTTGGCGATGGCACGCCAAATGTCGATTTTCTGATGGGCGCTCACCTGTTAGACATGTACAGGGTGGGAAAGAGAATACGTGAAATTTCGGCATGTTTGGAGTACATGCCCCCCCCTCCCCAACCTTGCCATGTGGCCCATTCTCTCATCTGTCGTGCGTTGCAGTCCTCATTTTCTCCCCACCCCAACAACTTACATCCACCCCACTCCACACAGGCATAACCCATTCAATGTGCACTCACTGTACTCACCTGTTGGTCTGGAGGACCGTAGAGTAGCGCATACTGGGGGAGGACCCCATCCACTAGTTTCTCCAACTCTTCAGACGTGAAGGCAGGGGCCCTTTCCCCAGTCGCAGCAGCCATTGTCACTTCCAGACCGAGGTCACAGCAGCACTTGCAGTATAGGTCCTCTCCTGTGGATGATCAGGTATCGAGTGATTAGGCAGATAGAAAATGGCGGTCACGCCCGCAGCGGTGCGTACCGCGACCGCCGGCGCACATCGTCATTGGCTCCTGAATCCCATAGGGTTTAATGTTAACCAATGCGGGTTCGTATAGCGGTCTTCGACCGCCTACCGCCACGGTGTGCCACGCCAGCACATTGACCTCACATCCCATTGTCCCACTTCACCGGTCAGGCAGCCGCCATTTCAAGGGCCCACATGGCTTAATTTCAACTGCGTCACACAGGCCTAGGCCTTGCATTGCCACACATCCAAACATAGCCATCCATACCTTTTCGTGTACTGTGCATGCAGTGGTGAACGTACCTGTGACTTGCTTGACTCTGTGCTCCATGTTGTCCTTCCTAGGCACCGTCCGCTGGGACTTGCGAGGAGAAGGATGAATCCTCGCGTGTACCGCCCGCTGGTGGACCTGTCGACAATGGAAGAACGCCACATCATACTACGATACCGACTTGACCGAGCCACTATACATGAACTGTGTGCCCAGCTGGAGCCAGACCTGATGTCCCCCATCCGCCAACCCACAGGAATTCCCCCTCTAGTGCAGATTCTGTCAGTCCTCCATTTTTTGGCAAGTGGCTCATTCCAGACAACAGTGGCCATGTCATCTGGAATGTCTCAGCCTATGTTTTCAAAAATCTTGTCTAGAGTGTTGTCTGCCCTGACGAAACACATGCGGCGCTACATTGTATTCCCTGAGGAGGTTGATTTGGCCACTGTGAAGGGTGATTTTTATGCCCTTGGACATATCCCCAACATAATTGGTGCCATTGATGGGACCCATGTGGCTTTAGTACCCCCAAAAGACGATGAGCAGGTGTACAGAAACAGGAAAAGTTACCTTTCGATGAACGTTCAGGTGGTCTGTTTGGCTGACCAGTACATCTCCCATGTGAATGCCATGTTCCCTGGGTCAGTACATGACGCGTATGTGATGCGAAATAGCAGCATCCCTTATGTGATGGAACAGCTACAGAGACAACGTGTGTGGCTAATTGGTGACTCTGGTTACCCCAACCTGCCTTGGCTATTGACCCCAGTGAGGAATCCCCGGACCAGGGTAGAGGAACGGTACAATGAGGCCCATGGGCGAACTAGGAGGGTCATTGAAAGAACCTTTGGCCTCCTGAAGGCCAGGTTTAGGTGCCTACATATGACAGGGGGATCCCTGATGTACTCACCAAAGAAGGTGTGCCAGATCATCGTGGCCTGCTGTATGCTTCACAATCTAGCATTGCGACGTCAGGTGCCCTTCCTGCAGGAGGATGGTCCAGATGGTGGTGTTGAAGCAGCTGTGGAGCCTGCGGAGAGTGAAGAGGAGGAAGACGAAGAGGACGACCCAGACAACAGGGACAGAGTTATCCTACAGTATTTTCAGTAGCACACAGGTAGGAATCACCCAGGCCATTTACCATTTAGTGAATGCCCCCTGCATCTTTACTTTGTGTATTTCCCCCCAGTTCTTTTAAGCTGAAGTTTACTTTTCCCTTCCCTTTTCAGTGCTGTATGACCCACTGCGTGACTTCTGCCTGGTTAGCCCATGGACTAATGCTTATTGACAGCGGTATGTTGTCCACACATATATAACAGAACATTATTGATAAATAATGTGTTATACATTTGTAAATAATACAGGCTGACTCCAGAATGATTTATGTGCAATGAGTGATTTATTTTTAGTGCTATATTTTGGTACATGATATTAAAACGGTGAAGGGTGAGGGTGGAGTTATGTCCATGGCAGAGTCCAGTTCTCGGTCGCACAGGTGCATTGTTCATATGGCAGTGGAAGGATGGAGCAGGGGCAGTTCAAGGTTGGACAGGGTGACAGTGTGGGACAGTGGAATGACATCCGGGGGGATACTAGACTGGCGGGGGTCTTGGCATCCTACTCTGTCTTCCTTTGAGATCTCAGGTTCCTCTTGCGGGGTGGTTGTTCTTCAGCAGGAGGTGGGGTTCTGGTGGCCCGTCGTTCTGTGGGGGCCTCCTGACCACTAGCGCCGGCGGAGGTGGTAGGCTGTTCCTGGCTAGTGACAGGGGCCCTTTGCGGTGCCACATGGTCCCGCAATGTGGTTTCAATGCGGTTGAGGGCCTGGACTATGGTCCCCATTGCGGTAGCGATGGCCCGGAGTTCATTGCTGAACCCCATGTTCCGTTCCTCCCGCTGTGCCTGGATCTCGGTGAACCTGGCCAGTACCGTCGCCATCGTCTCCTGGGAGTGATGATACGCTCCCATGATGGTGGTGAGGGCCTCTTGGAGAGTCGGTTCCCTGGGCCTGTCCTCCCCCCCCCTGTCGCACAGCAGCCCTCCCAGTTGCCCTGTTTCCCCGGGCCTCTGTCCCCTGGACGGTGTGCCCACTACCACTGCCCCCAGGTCCCTGTTTTTGTAGGGGTGTTGGGTCAGCCTGGGTGCCCTGTAGTGGTGGACACACCGCTGATTGACGCGTCCGCGGGACAGAGGCATGGGCCCGCTGGGTGGGAGCTGTGCTGGTGTTCCCAGAGGGGTTTGGGTCTGCTGTGGCCTGTGTCTGTGTGTGGGGAACCGACTGTCCAGAGGTCCCCGATGGTCCGGGCTGGTCGTCAGGTTCTAGGTCGACAGAGCTGCTGTCCTCGCTGGGGGCCTGTTCTGGGGGTGGGATGGACATCTCTGGACCCTCCGTGGCGGTGTGTTGTCGTTCGGGCCCTGCAGGGGTAAAGGAGTATGGTTATTGTTTCTGTGTGTGCCATGGCGTGCATTTTAGGTGCCCTTGTCCCCCAGTGCTGGGATTCCCTTTTGGGAGGTGTTGTGAGGGTTTGGGGGGTGTGTATGGGTATGTGCAATGGTCATGCTTTGGTGGTGGCTGTCTATGGTTTGTGTTGGCATTCAGGGGTTGGTGTTGTTTAGGGTGGGTTGTGCTGGTGAGACATTGGCAGGGAGGTTATGTGCTGGGGGTGAGATTGGGGGTGAGGGGGGGGTTGGCATGCTGGTGTTTGGGGGGGGTGAAGTAGTTGAGATTCTACTTACCAGAGTCCATTCCTCCTTGTACTCCAGCGAGGCCATCAGGTTGCAGGATGTTTACCACCTCTTGCTCCCATGCTGTGAATTGGGGTGGGGTGGGTGGGGGTCCGCCGCCAGTCTTCTGCACAGCGATGTTGTGCCTGGAGATCATCGAGCGCACCTTCCCCCGTAGGTCGTTCCATCGCTTTCTGATATCTTCCCGATTTCTGGGATGCTGTCCCACAGCGTTGACCCTGTCTACGATCCTTTGCCATAGTTCAGCCTTCCTTGCTATGGTGGTGTGCTGCACCTGTGTGCCGAAGAGCTGGGGCTCAACCCTCATGATTTCCTCCACCATGACCCGGAGTTCTTGGTCCGAAAACCTTGGGTGTCTTTGGGGTGCCATGGGGTGGTGTGGATGAGGTGTGGGGTGGTGTTTGTGGTGATGTGCGTGGTGATATGTGGTGATGTGTGCGTAGATGTGGTGTGGGTGATGAAGTTGTGTTCCTGTGTGTGTTGGGGTTTTCTAATGCTGTGCTCGCTATCGCTATCTTTCGCTCTCGCCTTCGCTCCGATTTCCAACTAGTGGGGGTTTGTGGGTGATGTGGGTGTGTGTTTTATAGTTGATTGGATGTGTGGGAGCGTTGTTTGTATGTGTGTCAGGTGTGCGTATTTCAAATTGTCCAATGTGGCAGTGTTTTGGAGCTGTGTGTGTATTTTGACCGCGGCGGTGTGTACCGCCAATGGAATACCGTGGTTGAAAGACCGCCGCGTGGATTCGTGGGTCAGAATGGCATGGGCGTGTTTGTGTTGGCGGTGGAGGTTTGGTCATGTCCAGTTTTCCGCGGCCCGCTGATGTGGCAGCCTTCCTTGGATGTCGGATTTTTGGCGGTTTCACAGTTGGTGGTCAGACTGCCCGTGGTGGTCTACCGCGGCCGCGGCGGTAGTATGGCGGACTTCTGACCGGCGGTAAGGGCCTTTTACCGCCGAGGTCAGAATGACCCCCATAATCAACAGCAGTGGCTGTCATAGACATTGCCAATTTAATCCAATGTGGATGTAGTGCCTTGGCATTAGGAACGCTGGCCTTTGTGATAGTCTTGAGGGCTGGGATCATAGATACAACAATAATACGTGTCCCCTGGGCCTGAGGCCTCTCTTTAATGACAGCCATCTGAACAGCAGAAAGTATTTTTTCTGTGGGAGCAAAGTGTTGTTCAGCTGTAGAATACAGAGGGATGGTGTCACCTCATTAAACGTTACATAGGTGAAACCAATGGCACCAGCAATTACTCTGATGACTAAATGTATTTTGTTGCCTCTTGTGTATAAGTTTTAGGCTGCAAGCATGTCTTATTTCAATGCTTTGAGAATGCAGGTGTGTTTGACTGTCTAATATTTACTTAAAAAATCTGGACCTATTAGATCATATAATGGTTTAATGCATCGTGTATAGCCTGAAATATAACTTCTGCCAAAGTTTAATAAGCTCAACAATGACTGGAGCTTTTTGATGGGGTTTGGTGGCTGCAATTGTGCGCACGTTTCTGGAAATTTAGGCGCTAGGCTCTTGCCTTCATCTGATATTTCATATCCCAAAAATAGAACACTAAGGAAGGCTATTTTTGTTTTTCTGAAATTAAATGTTTAGCCTAATTCAGCAAATCCCACAAAAATGTGCCTCACCCATTTTATATGCTAAAGGTGTTCATCATCCATAAGGTAGACAATACCTCAGGGTCAATGTTCTGTAACATTAATGCAACATGAGCTGATAACAATCCTGGACTGTTTTGATACCCTTGTGAGATTCTGCAAAACTTTTTCTGTGAGTCTAAAGTGCTAAAGCTCATTAAATCCCTACTTTCAGGTGCTATATTTTGGCAGAAAAAAACTGAAAATATCCATTGTATTTCTTGTGCACTATATTATTAATAAGTTCTGTACTGTGTGCATTTTGAATGGCAAATGTGGGTGTATGACTATTTAAATGTCTATAGTCTAAGACTATTCTATATGAATGGTCTGGTTTAGCTACAGGGAACAATGGGTTGTTTATTGCTGAGACACGGAGATTCTCTAACTACGTGAGGATTTCCCTCATGAGTGCTCTAGCTTCATTCTTTATTGCGTATTGGTTGAGGTTGTGTTTGGGACCCAATTGGTAATATATGGTAGGGAGAATATTTATCCCACCCTACATGGGTGGGATATAACGTGAGTGCCTTCACCTAATCAAGTGAGCAAGCCTCCCGGAGCTCTCTTGGAACAAGGGGCAAGAAAGAGGGTTCAATTACCTCTTCCCCATATAGAAGATTTCAGACAAATTCTGGTGGCCAATCTTTTTCGGCCAATAAAATATTATAAACAGTAACTACGCAATTCCAAAGGATCGTCTCTATTATGCTCTCAATGTCTCCTTCTAATTGTACTTTTAGTTTATACACCCAATTGAATGTGGAGACATGCGTGTCTGCAGTCGCTGCTTGTAAAAAGTTGTTAGTTGCTTTCACCTCCAGATTCCTTTGAAAATTCAAGCGAACTATTGGGAACTCTGCTGTACTGTCTAGCATGGCCAGTGCCCCTTTCCTGTTCTTCAAGAAAGCTCTCATTCTGAGTAGGATTTCGTATAGAAATTGCTGCAACCTTCATCTTTTCGAATTGAGGTTTTTGTTGTGGAAGCTTCTCTTCGTTCTGACTGAACAGAACTGAATGAGCGTTGTGACTCCTTTCTCAGTTTCACATACTAAGTTCACCGTTCTGACCACCCACCTCTCTCACTGCGCTTACCCGATGAGTCCTGAAAGGAAGGAGATTGGAGTGTATCAGTTTATTGATATCTATCAGGAATTTTTATATTATCTCAATTTTCAAGATTGTAGCGATTTACAGGGGTCTCTGAATGCGGAGATTCTCCCCTTTCTTTTTTAGGTGTTTGTTTTTGTTTATCCCATCATTTTATAGAACCCTCAGGTGCTTGCCTGGTAGAATACTTATCAGATTTACCTTGTAATTGTGGTTTGCTAGGTCTGGCTCCCAGGCTATCCCAACCGATACTAGAGTAGGTCTTGGCAATAATCTTTGGCAGCTTCCATTCTTGATCCTGTATAGGAACATTTCGGAGCCGCATGGGCACTACTAGTGCTATTGCTTTCCCTTTAGATTGCGTAATATTGTTGAAGCTACAGTGGTGAAATTGACCATTAATTGCATGCCCCAATGTAGGGTTGGGGTACTCACATATTCATCTTGAATTTGTTATGATACTTCCGGAGATTGGCAAGTGTTGGTGTACAGTGTGCTGTGGTACAGAGTGTGGCAAATACCATGCCCCAAGTAGTGTAGTTATCTACTCTGGCAACCATCCCAAATGGCAAGTATATGGTGAGAATTCTCTGTTTATTTTGGAGTCCCATTGTCACGTAGGCTCTCATTATTCTAATGAGACTACTGGATTTTGAGCGGCATAATCGCATGCGGTGTGGGAGACTACATCTAACCCACTGCGGTGACACCTGTCACTCCAATCCGGGTTTTGCTCTGGCTAAGGATAGGGAAGACTGGGCAGCCGAGCGCATGACATACTTGGCTTCTCAGGGAAGTCGTGGTCCCTCAAGTCTCATCCGTTTCTCTCATTTCCAATTCAGCCTCATGCATAAATGACATACAGAGGCAGTATATGTTTCAATAATGGGATTAATAAAATGACTGCATCTTAGATGGCAAAGCGTGATCTGCAACAACCAGAATGACACAACATGACAGTACTAAAATTGTGAAGGAGTGAAGCATAAGAACAACGCTACCATATTGTCACTATAGTCAATGGGCTAGGATAGAACACAGCATGTTAAGCTCTAATTCTGCCCTTCAGGTTCCCCCTGGGAAGACATCAACCCCCATACCTGAGCAAAGGCCTGCAGTCTGCGTTAGCATCTGTAGCGAAGCATTCAGCAATCAGCATACAGTTGTAGTTTCCTAGCTGGAATCTCCCTCTAACATGTAAGGGACAAGAAGTGTTTTTTATAACAACACAGCTGATGTCCTGAGAAAATGTCCCTACGTAAGAATGTGTATTTTTCCTCGAATGTTGGAGATTAAACTTCTACCAGATTCTCCGGCAAGGTATCGCGCTGTAGCCTTGGAAGA
This sequence comes from Pleurodeles waltl, assembly GCF_031143425.1. NCBI lineage: Eukaryota > Metazoa > Chordata > Amphibia > Caudata > Salamandridae > Pleurodeles > Pleurodeles waltl. The sequence continues at coordinate 855,263,159 of NC_090449.1, forward strand.
AGCACAGAGTGATCAAGAATGTCTTGTTTGAGAACAGAGTACTGGCCTAGGCAAAAACAGTTAGATAAACAGAAAATAAAACAAGACCGTAAAAATTGTTATTGTAACAATAATAAAACAAAGTTGAATTAAATACATCTAGGTTAAAGTGCACAGCAGCCTAGTGTGTTAAAATAATGTGCATGGAGCTATAACTAAAATGGCGACACAACACTGTATGACGAAATACTGCCTCCAACCCATTTATTTTCTGAGATAACCAAAACAGAATTTCTTACCCATGATCGAAGGGGAAGTCACATGGTTAATACCTGGAGTGACTGCATGTGGTTGTGCTGAGGCAGCTCGTACTGGGTTTGTATTTAATATTTGCATTACAAACTGTACTAAGAGTCTATATATTGCTGTAAGCTCATTGTAATAGTGGTGAATCTCAGCTACCGCCAAGGTGTCTGCATCAGGATGCGGTGTACATCTGGCCAATGAAGGCCAGGTAGGCCCATCATTGCTCAGAAGACCTAACCTAAAATGAAGTGTTTTGAGGGGTAGGGTGCTATCAAGCCAGTTATTATAGTCTTGAAAAGATAAAAGCATCTCTAAATATGCCTATGCTCTGTATTGTGCAGGTATATTAGCAGGTGTAATGATTAAATGTATTAGTGTTCCCATTGACTGCTGGAAAGTTGACCAAAGAATACAATCTTTCTGTTCTGTAGGCTGGAAGAGCCTCATCTACAAAGGTGACAGGACTTCCCTGGGCTGTAAGGCTATGATCTGGCAAATAAGCAGTGAGGAGAGGTAGCATGTTTATTTCAATTACCACCCATTGCGGGTTCGCAATACTAGATATAGCTGTTCAGAGATAAGGATACCAAATGGGGATTGATCCTTTTTAAGGTTCAAGCTTGAGCAACCAAGGCATCGAATAGGTACTACCTATCTAGCTGAGGAGGAAATCCTCACTACCACGAATGTCTCTATATATAGTATTAAGGTGCCTTTAGCACTTAGTGAGGCAGAGATACTCAGGAAAATCCGAAAATCAGTGCCTGACCAAACGTTGGCAATGCCATGTCGATGTCACATTGGCTCTCATTATATCAATGAGACTGCTGGATATGGGTGGCAGCACCATCTGAATTGTGGGGAACGGAGTCCAATCCCACACCATGTGACAACTGTCGGCCTAATCCAGTTCCGGCCACTCAGCAGCACCTCACCTATGCCAGAAAGGAAGGTGATTTTTGACAACCGGGCACATGGCATTAAGATTTCTCAGGGATATTGTGGTGGATCAGATCTCATCCTTTTCTCTCATTTACATTCACCTCACACAAGACAAACAGAAGATGGAATGGTTCAATAAGATTTATTGAATCAGCTGTGTCTACCGCGACAAGGGAACCGCCACAGGGGAAAACCAGTGCAACTGTGTTTTCTTAATCTGCTAAGCCGGAGCCCGCTACCCTGATGCCGACCGAGTACAAATTGCCACTGTGGCAGTCCACCGCTTTGTAGTAGTGACACACTCCGTCAATGGGACCGGTGGTTCCGGCATCGTGATAGGGCAGGTGAAAAACCTCAGATGCCACAGTGGAATAATGGAAACACTGCCACTCGTAATAAGGCCCAAAGTTCCCCAAAAAACCAACAACCCAAAATGAAAATCCAATACATAATTTAAAAAGAAATTTAAAAAAAATATACAGGAATTAAATGATATAACCAAAAAACATAAGCAATCTAATTAACATTCAATATTATATAATTTTTTTAAATAATGGTATCCACCCAGTTCCTAAATGAATTCAACAACACAGAACAAATACATTAAAGTAATGAAAATACATCTAACAATAACAAGAATATTAAAGTACACACTATTTTAAACTTCACAATCATAGTGCAAAACTGTTACAAAATTACTCACTTTGCATCAATATTTCATCCAAAATGTCTTTGTAGTCACAATATTTTTAACATGATATTATGACCCCACAGCATTTTTGATTCATTATCTTGGTGGAAAATCTGTGAAATAAATGATTGTCCTACAAAGCTCTGTAATTATCATGTAAGCACATTGTTAAGGCATCTGCTTTGTCATCCCTCAGTTGTTCTTTTCAAACTCTTCCTTATGATACATGACCATTTATAGGAAGGAACATTTTTTTAATTTCCTTGTGCAGGGTCAATATCGGTGAGACAAATTATGAATAATGATGTTTTAATTTTTATCTTGAGTGATGTTGAGTATAATTAGAGATAATTGGAGCTAGATTATAATTATAGATAATTAGAGTATTTTTAGAGATGGCTGAGTGTTAGACTTGTCAGCCTTAGAGAAGTTTCCCCAAACCTTTTGCCATCTCTCCTCCTGTTTGCAGAAACTCATTTTTGTTGGCTTTGGGACTCTGTGCACTTTATTATTGCTAATGAGTGCTAAAGTACACGTGCTCACTACTTAAAAAATGGTGAAATTGGCCTACACATGATTGACACATTTAATTTACTTATAGGTCTATAGTAAACACGTACAACCTGTGCCTAGGGCCTGTAAATTAAATGCTACTACTGGGTGGACTTGCACCACGTGTTGTGGCATCAACCTAAGTAGCTTTTTAAAACATGTATCAGGCCTGATATTGCAGCCTGCCTGCAGGTTTTAACTGCCAATCTGGCCTTGGAGCAGCATAGAATTTGCTGACACCCCTGATATCACAATCACAATCTAGATATACCCATTAAGAAGTTTAAACTGTCTGTTTTACCCTCCAATAATGTAAAGTACTGCACTGGAAGTCAATAATAAAGTGCATTCACTGTAGTGTTAGGAAAATCATTTATTGTGTGCATTCATCCTATTACATGAGATATAATAATTGAGTATAATTGTATAACTATTCTCATGTGATTTAAATGTAATTGTATCTAAAACAATACCAGTCTATGTAAGGTGTGCACTTATGTTTGAAGTTGAATGTTTATATGCACTTCTGTATCACATTTATATTCATGTATCACTAAAGTCTGCATTCATATTAATTATATCTTGTAATCCTGATTGAGAGAATGTAATTTCTATTCTTGTTAATATAGGCTTTAAAATGTGCACACTATAACATGAAATTAAATGTGTATTAGTTTAACATTAGCTTGACTAGACCTGAAATTTGATAATGTGAGAAACTGTTTTTCAATTTGCTGTCATTTGTATTGCAGGTACGTTCACATGAATTGTTACTTTGAAAATAGATATGTTATTGTCTTACTAATAGAGAGTCTTGAATGTGGAACATTGGATGCTCGAGAGTGAAATAACTGTCCCTTATTCATATATAAGGATGCCCAGAGTACCAAGGGCAGCAATATTCCTAAGATTGCTGTGTGAGCTGCACGTGATGCAGCAAGTTACACTGTGGGACAATAGAATACAATAGAGCTTGTGGTAGTGTGAGCAAGAAGGCGTTACCTGACTGAATCTGTGCTATTAACTAAGACTTTTACTAATTGATGTTATGGACACTTTCCCCTTGACTTTGAGAAGTATAGATCTGTGACTTTCCCCTTTTTGTCACCAGACTTTGCTGAGTGTGGCTTAGGCTTACACTTAACTCTCTCAAAAAAATAAACATTGAAAAGTAAGTGAACATAATTTAACATAAAACAACGGAAAGCACTATATAGCTTAAAAATTAAGGCAAAAAACAAAATATTTTTCAAACATATTATTCTAACGAATGCTATTTTTGAACAGGCACAAATCAAGCACTTATCCCACATTATTCCAAAGAAAACAAAGACTTTAACAAACTACTTTACAAATGTAAACAACATCAAATCTGTATATAATGCATGTTAAAATAGTATTGCTAATGAAAATTATAGTCAGTATAAACATAAAATCAGTAAATATTCTTAAAACCCACAGATATAATGTTTGAAAGAGCGACTTACATTAAGCCTGTAAAAGAAAAACTGTTGACACATATAGTATATACTTACTGTCAAGAGAACACAATAACAGAAAAACATACATTGTAAATGTACAAAGGTTTATTCAAATGCATGTTACAAAAGGGATACAGCTAAAACCAAAATTGTACAAAACATTATCAAGCATATTTACCTACTAAACGCTACAGAATTTGAAGATGGAATAAAAGAAATTATTGAATCAAGCACTAGTTCACAGGACCCTGCAGGAACTATTTCAAAAATATCATATCAAATGTTCACAGCTATGCTACAGGACACTTCCCAGATATACCACAGATAAAACAACTCACAACCAGAATCAGCAAAACCACAACTGAAACCCCTGTGTATTCACTACTCCGACAGAGGAATAATAATTCATGCAACAGCAAACAACCTGATAAGATTAACATAAAGCATCATTTTGATCAACATCATGTTTATAATGTGCCCTCCACCATTCACACAAATATCCGCAATCCATGGTAAATACCACAACAAAAACATACCTTTAGTTTACGCACTTTTAAAAACCAAATGCCAAATGTCCAAGGCCATTGGCCAATCCATTCGTTTTTCATTGTACAGTACTGTGCAAACAGTTGACTCCTATTCCTGACAGGAACCCTCCACAGAAAGGGGCATCAAGTGGCCAGGCAAGAACTTCAGGACCATCCTTGGGGCAAGGGGGAGGATTTGGGATAGGTGGGTTTGTGTTGGGGTTTGGGAGGGGTGGATACTTTCTTAGGAGGGCTGGGCTTCTTCTTGGGAAGTATGGTATGGGTACTTGCAGCAGGGCAGGTGTGACGGAGATGACTTGGGGGTGAAAGGGATGGGTTGGGATGTTGGCATCTTGGGTTTGGGAGGTGTTTGGAGGTAACAGGGAAAAGTGCAAGGTAACAAAAAAACTTTTCTCAGGAACACAGTAACGGTCATCAGAAGAGGTTGGGTATTTGGAGGTCGAGGGAGTTGGTGTCTGCTGTCTCAGTGTTGATGTCTTGGGTGTATGTGTGTGTGAGGCATGCTTCTGTTTGGGTGAGTGTGGATGTTAGCATGTCTTTGAGGGTTTAGAAATGGAGGTGCTGGGTGATGGAGTAGTGGATGTTAGGGTGGTGTCTGCAGGTATGGTGGATGTGACAGATGACTTTGGTGGTCATTCTGACCCTGGCGGTCTTTGACCGCCAGGGCGGAGGACCGCGGGAGCACCGCCGACAGGCCGGCGGTGCTCCAATGGGGATTCCAACCGCGGCGGTAAAGCCGCGGTCGGACCGGCACCACTGGCGGAGTCCCGCCAGTGTACCGCGGCCCCAGTGAATCCTCCGCGGCGGCGCAGCTTGCTGCACCGCCGCGGGGATTCCGACCCCCCCTACCGCCATCCAGATCCCGGCGGTCGGACCGCCGAGATCCGGATGGCGGTAGGGGGGGGTCGCGGGGCCCCTGGGGGCCCCTGCAGTGCCCATGCCACTGGCATGGGCATTGCAGGGGCCCCCGTAAGAGGGCCCCTACATGTATTTCACTGTCTGCTGCGCAGACAGTGAAATACGCGACGGGTGCAACTGCACCCGTCGCACAGCTTCCACTCCGCCGGCTCGATTCCGAGCCGGCTTCATCGTGGAAGCCTCTTTCCCGCTGGGCTGGCTGGCGGTCTGAAGGCGACCGCCCGCCAGCCCAGCGGGAAAGTCAGAATTACCGCCGCGGTCTTTCGACCGCGGAACGGTAACCTGACGGCGGGACTTTGGCGGGCGGCCTCCGCCGCCCGCCAAGGTCAGAATGAGGGCCTTTGTCTGTTGGGTTGGTGTCTGCAGGTATGGTAGGTGTGGTGGATGTCTGTTGGGGTTGTATCTGTGGGTATGATGGATGTGATGGATATGTCATGACTACTGTGGTGGTGCTTGTGGGTATGCTTGATATAGTGTGTGGGCTGGTGGGGGTGGTGGAGGTGTCTGGGGCGGTGGTGGCTGATGTTGTGTGTCTGGGTGCATGTCGAGTGCTTGCGTGCCAGGGTGTTTTCTGGTGTTTCTGTTTATGAGTACTGCTTTTGTGTGTTGAGGTGCATCTGTCTGTGTGCTTGGAATGGGTAGGGGAATGGGGCTTTGGTTTGGGAAGAGGGAGGCGGAGAGGGGACAGAAGGTGGATGGGACAGAAGGTGGTGAGTGACTGGCTGCCATCAGTGAGAAGGCCAGGGCCTGAAATTATCTCTGTAGACCAGACATCGCACTATGAATGTGAAAGCATTGGTCTGCTATAGTTGGCAGGCCAATCCCTTGATGGTACTCACAATAGAAGTGTGACCCACAGAGGAACTCCTCAGGAGGTCAGTAGCCACTTCACTCAGGGCAGCAGGGGTAACAGGGGCTGGACAGAGGTGCCTAAGGCAAAGACACCCGCCCTCTTGGGTGAGTGGGTGCAGCCAACTGGGTGGGGAGCAATAGGGAGTGTGGTAATAGAACGGGGTTTGGCGGACAAAGATGGTCCTGTAGTATGTCCCAATGCGTCCACCACTAGGGAGTAATCACTGGAGGAAGAATCTGATGATGAGTATGTAGATCTGGTCCTCTCCATGGCACTCCCCTTACCCTCTGGGCCACTGGATCCCTCTGTGTCGGTGGTGTCTTGACCCAGAAATCTGTGGCCAGATGCTTCCCCACTTGGCTGTGCCCTTTCTCCTTCGCTTGCTTAGGCTGATGCTGCAAATACAAGGAGAAATAGCATCACCACATGTTCCTGATTACACTTGAAAAAGAGCTCTGATTAGCAAACATTACCATGATGTCAAGTAGGCTCCTGGAACAAACGCCACCTAAGTGGCCCCTACAAGTACCATACCATATGCATGCATTCCACCTGAACTGTCAGCAGTTGGTCAAAGGAAACTCAGGATCTCAGACAACTACAATTGCATGGTTAAAGTTGTGTAATCATTGAACAAGTAGGAGACCACATCCCCTTCAATGTTTAGGCTCATGGAGCATACATCACTCACCTGCTGTCATACAATTGTACGCCAATGATAAAGATCCCACACAAGGTCATGCAGACATATATTTGTCACATACACAATACCACAACAATAACAAATTATGCTTCCCGAACATGCCATGTTGCTGACAACAGTACAGTAGCCTGGAGAAGGTGACATGCAAATACTAATGTCACTCTGGAAAGGTAGCCACAATGCACACTTCTGAAATGTGTCCCAATGGGGTAATGGAGGTAGTACCAATGTTGCTCTGATAGGCCATACATTTGACATGAAATTATACACTGTAGACATCATGTGCAAATTGTCAGGGAGATATGTCCCTTAAAACACCAACACAATGAATCAGCAAGCCCCATGGAATTTCCTATAAATATCTAGCACCCCTTACAATTACATACTCTGACTGCATCAGTAGTAGCCATTAGTCCCTTCTATGCCGGAGAGACATAAAGATTTGCAAGTGGGAGGCCCTAAACATGTTATCCAGTGTGAAGTGACAGCACAGTCTCCATTTTAGTCACGCAAACCCGGATGTCTGTGTATAATGGTTGTACCCAAACACATGTGATTTCAACATAACGACAAGATATTCCATGATGCATGCCAACAGCTAGGTAAAAAACCTTCCCCATTACAAAAGTGCAGTGCACTTTGCTACATGATACCACATCAATGGCATTGAAATGCGCATTGTGGCTAAAAAATCTAGTCATACACGTCTTGAATCTCATTGCTATTGTAGTTGTAGGCACTAAATGGCATGCAATGATGGCTGTGGATAAGTGTGAGCGAACAATCAATGGTGACAGACTACTGTCTTTGGCACCACATGAAATGTACTCCCATTGCACATTTTCTATTCCAAATACAGGTTGGCATTCATATGTATGTGAGGGAATACAGGAATCATCCCATGTACACAGGCAGACCATGCATGAAACAGCAGTAGACACATTTTGTCAAAAGAGAGACACACGCTAACATGTAGACACAAGGAATGGTGGCAACAGTGATGGCACACCAATCATGCCCATAGACATTCCCCACTTACTAAGGGAAGGTAATGATCTGTAGCTGCAGCCAAAGATAAATGGATGCTCTGTCACATGTATGATGGCCATCTTCACATTACAGACAGTAGTAAAGCACCAACCTCTGTCACATGATGAAGACAAGTAGCCTCTGGGAGGCAGATGCCGATATACTCATTTAACCAGACACATGGCTGAGGACAGTGATCCATCACTTCCTTTACTGAGGCCTGCAACTATGAGGAGTAGTGGTCTATTGTGTAGAATTTACAACCAATACAACAACAAACAGTACTCAATTGATCAATGTACACACCCATATGTTGTCGATGGAGAGCAATTTGTTTGTGGATTGTGCACATTTGTGGCCTAGGTCCCTGGCCAATAGGCAAAGCACATCAGAATGCACCACATTGTATATCTACACAAAGAGTCACTCATCCACTGTTTCACACATGGCACATCCCTAATCATCAGGGCGGAGATGTCAGGCCCTGACACATTAAAATTGCAATGTGACAGGATGGAATATGCCCTGTACTCACCCTCTTGTGGCTTATGTGCTACCGTCAAATGCCCATCAAGGTCTGGGCACACCACCGCCAGGATGTGTGAAACAAGGTGGGGTCATAGTCCGACGTGCGCCACGCTCACATTGGGAGGACATCCTTAGCTGGACATCCATGATCTTCCGGGCCCAATATCTCAGGTCCTCCCAACTCTTGCGACAGTGTGTGCTCCACCAGTTCTGGACCCCAAAGGTCTTCACCATCTGGGTGATGGCACTCCATATATCTTTCTTCTGATGGGCATCGTTGCAAGAGACAAATCAAGAGATTAAAATCACAAGTTTTCACACAAATGGTTGAGTGAAATACATGTCAGAAAAACCAAGATAGAAATGTCAATTTGTTAATACACCACAAGTATAAAACACACATGTACAGGTACGTGACTACACACTTTTGTATCCATGTGCAGACTAAACCAATACCCTGCTCATGGCCTACAATGTCTAAGCAAGCCTACCGACATCAGATAGCCCAGGCTCCTGCAACATGTACCATGATGAAACACTACACACATTTGTGGCTTCTGAATGATAAACTCCTGAGCCCTGACTGGACCAACACATTCACACTCTGACATTGACTCACTGCATACAGTCCCTACAAGCAACTTCCATAGTACAAACTTCACCCTTACACTTGAGTGACACTGAAGGGGCTGGTATGGTGGTACAGAAAGTGTCTTCCTTGTACATGTATGGACATGTGGCCTACCAAATTCAGACCCATGCCACTTCAGGGTGTGTGTGTTCTGTGGTATGTACCTGTACCACAGAACATTCCTTTGGACATATGTGTCTATCCCACAAAGATGGCATCCAACATACAAAGATATGAATTGTACAATTTCTGCAATATGACTAGGCTACTGGTTCATATTTCATGGCCTCCCAGGAATCCATACACTGTATGCAATGTGGGATTGTCATCAGTGCAATAAGCCTGTACCTAGCTGTAGATGTGTTTCATCATTGCAGGCCACATAGCCGGTGCCACAACACTGACATATGTTTGTGTCAAACTACCAGATGCATGCCTATTTCATTATGATGGGCTTGTGATCAGGGACTGTTGCACTGCCATCTATCTGTATCCTGGATTATGTGATGTTGGATTACTTTGGTGTGGTATGCGATAAGGCTCAAGCTGCAGACATCAACCACTTTCATGTTTGCCTATTCTACAGGGCAATGTCTGACAAAACCCTTCCTACCTTGGTCTGGGGGTCTGTACTTTAAAACATGTAATTTGACTCAGTATGAGTCACACATTCTTATTCCTAAGAGTCCAGATAAATTGACAGAGTGGGTGCTGTATACTGGAATATTTTATTTGGTTTGACTAGACACTTGTACTGATACGTTGGTGTGTAATTTTTTTAATCCTGAACTGGACACTATGTACCTGCAACATGTCCCTGCTTGCACAAGTAGCTTGTGTCTTCATTATATGGCTCACATGGTCTTACATCTCTACATAGGGATGTGTGAAAATTAAGCAAACAGACAATGACATTTGGACAAAAAGAAGCAAAAGATTTAAAGTGAAGAGATCAGTCACAGTGAATGAAATCATTGGAGTGGACGTCACACCACTGGGTGTCCAAAGTTGAGAGTACTCCTCCCATTGGAACTGGTAGGTGGGAGAGGATCAGTCAACAGAGTGAATGTGTGGCACACAAAGGAGGTCCTTTAATAATCACTTGCTCGCAGTGATGGGTATTTTACCACATGCACTTCCTGGATTCTTTACTGGATGTCCCCGCTTGCATTGGGAGGGGGGTGGATCTCCTGCGAAAGAGGAAGGGGTGTCTGGTTATTCCTCTGGCAGGGCCTCCCTTCCAGTGGCTGGCATTGATGTTGATGTGCCTGGTTTTGATGAGCCAAAGGAAAGTATAGACTGATGTTGAAAATCCCTTCTCTGGGTGGTATGAATGTTCCTCAGCACCCCTGTTAGGGAAGCCATGTTGGTATTGTGGGCCTCCATCTGTTCCTGTATGTCTCTGTGCATGTCCCTCTGTAGCTGCTTGATTTCCCAGAGTTCAGTCAAGACCTGGCCCATCATGCCTGGGGACTCGCAGAGCCTCTTGGTCCTAACAGTTTTGTCACTCCCTGTCCTACATCACACTATACAAATGTTATCTCCCCAGGCGAGCACACTTTATTTGTGGTTTACCAAACAATGGTATTTGGACAAGAGAGCACTGGGCTGGCGAGTGGATTTACAGACACAGGGTCTTCCCGGCCTTAGCTGTCAGGTCACTCCCTCTACTTCTCACACTTGACAAAGTTTATCCTCCCAGGTGAGTGAAGGTCCTTTGTGATTTGCCAAACAGGGGTATGTGAACAAGTGACCACTGAGTTAGTGTTTTGAATTAGTGAAACAGTATCTCATTGAAGTTACAGTCAGGTCACTCTCTCCATTACAAACTCTTGACAAATGGTATCCCCCATGGAGAGTAAAATTAGTAGCTGTGCTATTGGGTCCAACAATACAGATTGACAGTGTTAACACTCAGATACTCTGGGTATTGAATGTTGGTGGGATACATGAACAAGACAGTGGGTACAGGTAAGCTGTGAGCATGTATGACATGGCATTTTGGTGACATTTTTTCTGTTATGGCTTACCAGACTCCACTCCCCCATGTATTCCTGTCACATCTTCAAGTCCTCAGGACGCAGAATGGCCAAGACCTCCTTTTCCCCATGAAAAGAGATGTAATGGGGCACTGGGACAGCCACCACTAGTCCACTTGGCCTGCGGCTGGTGCCTGGAGATCAGTGAATGGTCTTTGCTTCTGGGGTCGTTCCACCTCTTCCTGATGTCCTCCTTTGTGTGCAGGGTGGTGCCTACAGCATTGACTGTTGACGATCCTGTCCAACATTTCCATTTTCCTACTGAGAGAAATGTGCTGCACTTGTGCTCGAATCAATTGTGGCTCTACATCCACCATGACTCTTAACTCATCTTCTGAAAAACAAGGATTTTTTGACTGTGACATGGTGGGAAAAAAACAAGAAAATGGGTGACAGGGACTTACTATACAGGGGAAGTGCAAAAAAATTTGAATGGACTTTCTTAATTTAGCAATTCTGGATGTCCCAAGCTGAATGAACTCCCTGGCCCATCAGGGACCACAGGTCAGTCGGCTTCCACATCCCATAGTCAGTCCACTTAAGGGCTCCCCCAATGACTCCGACACTTCAGCAGCCAGTCAACATCCATATGGAGGTCCAACTGCAAGAGCTCTAGTGGTCACCTTGCCACTAAGTAACCCTGAGGTGTGCAAACCGCTCTCAGATTAGAAGGACAAAGACTTGGGTGAGGGGAGATGTTTCTGTTCCCTTGACAGGCTGGCCAGTGGGCTGTGCCCAGGACCTACTTCAAAGAGGCCTACCCTGTCTCAGGCAATATTAGTTGACACCTGGGCATGCCTTTACTTTGTGTCAAGCACTAACCTGTTCATCGCATGGAGAAACAACGTTGACCAAGCTGCATGTTCCCAATTCCACCTAAACGTTACGTGCCCCCCACTTAAACACACATGAACAGCATCACAACATCCCAGGGAAAAGGGGATGAATGAGAGAGGGAGAGAGACACTGGAGTTGCAGGGCTGGATCCAGATTCCTAGAGATGGTTCTTGTAGATCTCATAACCCATGTGCACTCTACTGTAAAACAATGATGTGCAAGCTAGATGTACCTGTTGGGGTTCCCATTCCCTCTTTTGATGACTCTCCTTCTCTCTAGGAATTTTCAGAAACAATGTAGATTACCTGTAATTAAATAGGAGCCTTGAACCTCCTATACTCCCACTGTGATCCCAGATTAGTCCCTCATCACTTCAGTTAAGTCTACCTAGATGTTCCTTGACATTTAGTGGATATCTTGCATGTTTCACCTCGATGAGATATAACAAACTGCTGATTCACTTGACTCTTTGATATTTACATAGGCAACAATAATAAGAACAAACTCTCAGGGAATGAGATTTTCCAGATATTCATGGGTTAATCATTGTACTGTGCTAGTATTGAGAGGAACGCAATTCAGTGCTTAAATCACACTAAAAACATAGGGTTAATATCAAGGATTACGGTTCACATTGTATTACTATGAAAATATAGGGTTAATCAATAGCGTTCAACTTCATGAACAACCAGCTTATCACTGTTACATCACAGCGTAATTTTGAGCATGGCAAAGATGAGCATCAACTTCGGTTAAGCCCCAAACACAAAATGTTCCACATCACCAGCAGCAATTTGAAATAATGCAAATGCCACTTTGAACTCAGCGATAAAAACCGTATTCACACTATATCGTATCGCTAACAATAGTAATGCCACATTAAACTCAGCGATAATAAACATATTCACAGTATATCTTCAATAGAACTCCTTTCTGTGGTATAATGCGAGCAACTACAATAACCGTTATAACATGACAAGCAGCGAACATCGCAATGACCTTAACACCCAAAGATGTGCCCTTTTAGGTGCATCACATCGTGGAACATTCGGTTATCAAGTTTCAACTCAGCAAGTATCTATCACAGTGCCCTTTTCTCAGGATCTGCACGCTGCTGAACAAAAGGCCCACCTCCCGGCATCACCAACTCAGAAAGCTATCAGAGCACAGAGTTAAGATTAAGCCAGGTGGGGGGAAGGGAATTAGGGTAGGGAACTGCAGGGAGAGAGATCTGAAAAGAAACGGTTAGAACAAATATGCATATACTCATTCATAACAGTATAAACTCACCAATAGACTCTTGAATAAAGGCGTCTCCGTGATATCAGATTGAGACCCTTTGTGAATTGGGCGCAGCCCCTTCTTTAAATCATGGAAAATAACAAAACTGCAACCTCTGAACCTAGAGATGGCAAGAGCTTTGGAGTATGGTCATACTCTGAATATCAATCATGTAACAACTATGCATTCAGAACATAAACTTTTGATCTCAGCCTAGAAATTCTCAAAGACTTAAATATGTATCTCAGATATTATGCTTCCCAAAAAACAATGAAAACTATAATTTGCTTATCTCCTAAAACGTTTTCACCTTTACTAATAAGGCCTGAAAGTTTTACTCATTGAACTGGAAGCGCTTTGTTCGTTGGGCAGAAGTGCCTTGTTTGTGGTTTATGAAGCGCTCTGATCATCATACATGAAACGCTTTGTTCCTTATGCCAGAGAGTGCCCTTATTTGCTTTGTCTGAAGCGCTATGCTCGTTGTGCTAAGGGATGCTTTATTCATGTGGCCTGAAGTGTTTCAGTCCTCGAGCCAAGACCGCTTTACTCACGTGGTCTGAAACACTTTGGGGGTCATTCTAACTCTGGCGGGCGGCGGAGGCCGCCCGCCAGAGTTCCCCCCTCCAGAATACCGCACCGCGGTCAGAAGACCGCTGCGGTTATTCTTTGTTTCCCGCTGGGCTGGCGGGGGACCGCCAGAAGGCCGCCCGCCAGCCCAGCGGGAAACCCCCTTCCCACGAGGAAGCCGGCTCCGAATGGAGCCGGCGGAGTGGGAAGGCTGCTGAGCAGACACTGAAATTCTTTGTGGGGCCCTCTTACGGGGGCCCCTGCAGTGCCCATGCCATTGGCCCACGACACCCCATACCGCCATCCTGTTCCTGGCGGGCGAACCGCCAGGAACAGGATGGCGGTATGGGGTGTCTGAATCCCCATGGCGGCGCAGCAAGCTGCGCCGCCATGGAGGATTCAGCAGGGCAGCGGAAAACCGGCGGGAGACCGCCGGTTTTCCTGTTCTGACCGCGGCCAAACCGTCGCGGTCAGAATGCCCTGCGGGGCACCGCCAGCCTGTTGGCGGTGCTCCCGCCGTCCCTGGCCCCCTTTGATTGTCGTGCCAAGGGCGCTTTACTCTTGTGACCTGAAGTGCTTTGCTCGTTGTACTAAGGGAGCGCTTTACTCATGTGGCATGAATCGCTTTGATCGTCGTGCCTAGGTCACTTTACTCATGTGGCCTGAAACGCTTTTGATTGTCGTGCCAAGGGCGCTTTACTCGTGTGGCCTGAAGCGCCTTTGATTGTCTTGCCAAGGGTGCTTTATTCGTGTGGACTGAAGTGCTTTGATTATCATGCCAAGGGCGCTTTACTCATTTGGCCTGAAGCGCATTGCTCGTTGTGCTAACGGGCGCTTTACTCATGTGGTCCGAAGCGCTTTGATCGTCGCGCCAAGGCCGCTTTACTCGTTTGGCCTGAAGCGCTTTTATCGTCATGCCAGGAGCGCTTTACTCTTTGGACTGAAAGCGATTTGCTCGTTGTGCTAAGGGGCGCTTTACTTTTGGAAGTAACATCTCCCTTCAAGATTGGGCTCATCAAGACCTTACCGCTACGAGTACGACCTACTCGTATCTGAATTCACAATGGAAACAAGGATACTCCGATTTGCTGCCAATCTGCCATGCAGGAAATCTGCTCTTCTTCAGAGGAACCCCCATGAGGTCTGACTGCATCGAAGTCTTCAAAATAGTGAGCAATGTGATTGGGTGTGGCTGGGCTTTATATGCCTGCCACACCCCAAGATGGTCGCTGCCTCTAGAAACCTGGTAACTGTAGTCCATTCATAGAGTAGCACTGATAAGTGCATCTTGTCCACCAATGACCTTACCCTGCAGCTACATGAGCTTTACCACAGGGTAGGTGACGCTGATGACCACTTCTAGAACAAGAGGGGATGACAAGTGGTGCACATGAAGCACCGCAAATACGCGCAGCGGAGTTTTGGGCGGGACCTGGACTGCGCACAGCCTTATTCCTGACATTATCAAGTTTTAGCAATAAATATTTTTAAATTGCGCGCAGCACGTTACCGCGTTTTAAGGGTTAATTCTATCAGTCACTTCTTCTACCAGAAGTAGCCTCCAAGATGCTGGACAGAAAGGAACATGAAGATCAGAAGCGAGGGAGCACAGATTCCTTCTCTACTGCCAGTAACCTTTACAGCAAGCAATTCACTCAGGCTGGGTGTGGTTTAAATACCTGCTGCATCCAGCCACACCTAGTCTGAGTCATGAGATGCTGGAGGCTTATGCAACACATGTTCCCAAACAAGCATTGGTCTCTAACAAGCATTAATTCTAACAAGCATTGGTCTCTGTAAACAAGCATTGGTTCCTGAAAAGGCAAAGGATCAACTCAGAAGTTTTTTTACTGGAGCATATGTGGGTTTGCAGGCCCAACACTTTGTTTCCGCAGTCAGGCAGGCACTAATCCGAGTGGGCGAGGAGCTGCATTCAAAACTAGCTTTGACGAAGAGTTGCTCATTTCCATGGCCATACCTCGGGCTCAGAACACAAGTTCCACAAAGGAAGAAAGGTTCTGCCATCTTGGTTTTAGATAGAGAGGGGCACTGTGGGATAATTTGCAGAAGGGCACACAGGAAATTATGCATTCATGGGTAGTGTAACCCCTTGAAACTTTTACTATATTGGTTAAGGAGGAGCCAGGAGCCAACCCCACCCACAGGCTGGTGCCAGATGTAAATGAGGCAACCGTATTACCCACCTCCGAACACTATTGGACCTGTGGAAGTTTAGAAGAGAACTAAACTTTGCTAGATCCCAGAAGACAGGTCCTGCTCTCCCTCGTGTACCCAAAACAAGGAAGTGGAGTCGAAGGCTAATAATGCTGACCTCCTGTTCAAGCTACAGGGACAAAACAATTTACTGGAGGCCTTCCTGTAACTGCCCAGTTGACCAGATCCAACTGAAACTACCCTGCACCCTGCTAGAGTCTTTACCTCCAAATGATGTCCCTGAGATCCTGAAACCATGGGCTGCATCAAAGTGTGCTCATTGTAACATCCTAAAACACCTGGGAGTCAAAACATTTTTTGGCTTCAAAGACCTGCAGAGGACAAGGACAAACCTGCCAAGCTGAGCCAATGAAGGTACGTTGCTGCAGAAGTGAGGATTGAGGTTTCCCCTGCTCAAAGCTTTTCTGCAACAGCAACTCCAATTACATGGGACCTCACGGAGAAGGTATTCATCCTTGTGAACACTCTTCACCTACAGCCTGCAACTTTTCCCTGCTGGAAGAAGATAAGCGCCAAAAAGGTCACCAGGTCCAAACTTAAAAATCTTCCCTGGCCGAAGGTGCAAAATTTATCCTGCATGAAACTCAAATTTCTCTTGTTCTCAGCTTTCCCACCAAAAGTCAGCTGCTTCACTGAGACTGCATCAAGAAGCCATACAATGTCATGGAACCCTCCCCTGCTAAAGACTTCTGCATTGCACTGTTGAGGATTTTTGATTTTCATTTCAGAGACTAAGGGCCTCATTACAACTTTGGCTGTAGGAGAAGCCGACTGCCAAAGCCGCAGGGAGGAGGCCGCCATCAAGCCTGCGGCCTCCGCCCCAGTCAGATTACAATGTTTCCACCAGGCTGACTGGTGGAAACCTCGTATTGTGACATTCCTGCCAGACAACCTGGCAGAAACAGAGCCACAGCATTTGCCTCAGCTCCCTTAAGCAAGCTGAGGCCAATGCTGTCGCACAACAGCACCCTGGGAATGTAGTGCAGACATATGCATGTTATGTGGGTGCTGACATCGTGGTCCCTGTAGGGGCACCTATGTGGTGCCCAGCACTGGCTTTCTGCCAGCCTTTCCATGGTGATTAAACCACCATGGCAAGGCTGGTAGAAAGTGGACTTGTGATCAGGACAGCGGTGCCACCATGGCTACCGCCCTGGGTGACCCAGACTCCGACTGACGTCACTCCATTACGAACTGTGAGCCCGGCGGTGGTGGCAGTCCCCTGGTGGTCCAACTGCCTGGGTTGTAATCTGCCAGTTTGAACCCCAGGAGTGCAGTGTTGCGAGTTTGGTGGTTGCAAGACTGACAAACTTGATATAAGGCCCTAAATCCAATCAGGTTGAAGCTGGTTTCTGTGGAAACCTTCACTTTATCAATACCAGCATCAAATCAGGCCTCTGTACCTTTTTACCATAACCAGTTGGCCATGGTTGACACTTAATGCATCATGGTCCTATCCTAAACCTTAAAAACTAACAATTCAAATCTCCAGCTCCCCTAACTGAATTTTTGTTGATTTTGCATAATTTTTTTTATTAAAATATATTCTATTTTTCTAAATTGGTTTGAGAATTTTTGTGGGCTATGTTTTAACTTTATTACTATTTTGGTACTGCATAATCACTTTACACCTGTCACAGTCTGCAAGTCTCTTACCTCTGTAGGCTGTAATACTCGGAAGAACACCTGGTTTTTTACTAGTTCTGGATTGGCCAAGATAAAGGCGACCCCTTCCAGGAGCCTTGGTGCTGCTGACTAGAAAATGCCAAGGCAGACCATACCCTCCAGAAGGAGTCCCAGAGGAAAAACCCAAATTATGGGAAAAAACCTCTCCCACAGGAACTCCTGAAAAAGAAGATAAAAATGAAGAAAAAGGCAATATAGAATTCAACTCCGCAGGAAAAAATAGGAAGAAGCAGGCATGGAAAACTGGAGATAGGGGCTAGGATCGCCACCAAAACGGAAGTGTTTGCAACGCAAGGAAAAAAAGAACTGCAGTGCTTATGTACCATCAGGCAGGAAGTGACAAAAAGGAAGAACACACAACACTATCTTGGATTGGGAAAAGCCACATAGAACTAAATAGGAAAAAAGCCATAGGAGAAAAGGAAAGAAGCAATGCATGCTGGGAAAGAAACCACAGAAAGAAGAGGACAACATGGCCAATGAAGAAGAAAGAAGATAAGAAGAAAAAAGAAGAACAGAAGAAAAGAAGAAAGAACCCAAGTGCAGATAAAGGTGGAAGGGAAGTCATGGAGGCTGCCAGGGGCCGCGGCGCGACCCAGAGCCCGAGATGGGACTCCCAGGCCACACTATAGCTGAAAGTGTGGGCAAGAGCAAAAACACGGACCGCGGCGGGTCTGGCAACTCAAAACGCAGACCACCGCCCTGACCGCAGTCCGCAAAGGGGACGCTGGGCGCTTCGCGGCGTCACAGTTGGCCTCCTCCCCGAGGCCCTAGGCTTGTCTGGGAAACAAAGGAAAAAACTGCGAATCAAGCTGGTGCATGGACTGAAGATGCATCCTCCCAAGAAAAATCACTGATGGGATAATTTTTCCAGTGGATCAAGAATTGTAGATGGTTCCGGAACATGCAGGAATCACAGATCTCCTGAACCTCATATTAAGGATTGTCATTTACGGAAAGAGAAGAGGAGGAGGACTTTGGAAGTGCCTATGATAAGGATCAGGGACAAAAGGCTTGAGCTGTGAGACATGAAAAACTGGATGTACTTTCCACGTCTGTGGTAAATGAAGTCGAACATCAAATTCAGAAGAAAGCCATACTTTGTCCCCAGGCCAGAAGATGGTGCAGCCCGACGCCAGGCGTCAGCAACTCTTTGCATATATTGTTTTGAGGCTAAAAGATTGGTACAAATCATGTCCTAAATATGGCGGAGTTGCCGAGCAAATGAGGTAACTACAGGAACTGTAGATAGTTCACAAGGTATTGGAGGAAAGGTCTTGGGATGGAAACCGCAGGTGCAAAAAAAAAAGTTGTTGATCCCGTTGCACTATGAACCGTGTTGTTATAGGAAAACTCAGCTAAAGGAAGAAAGTCGGGCCAGTTACTTTGTGTGGCATTACAGAAACAGTGTAAGTATTGTTGTAGTACCTGATTGAGACGTTCAGTCTGACCGTTAGTCTGGGGATGGAATCCCGATGAAAGGGCAACCTCCATGTGTAATGATATAAAAAAAGCCTTCCAAAAAAGTGACACATATTGGGGTCCCTGATCTGAAATGATTACTTGTGGATGTCCATGTAGACAACATATATTTTGCATGAAAATATGGCTCATTTATTTAGCTGTAGGCAATTTCTTTAAAGCTGTGAAATGCATCATCTTGGTAAACGGTTACCATAATGACATGATTCCCTGAAGTAGTTGCTAAAGAACATAAGACATCTGTAGACTTTGGGCCTGATTACAACTTTGGAGGAGGTGTTAATCCATCCCAAAAGTGACGGTTAAGTGACGGATATACCACCAGCCGTATTACGAGTTCCATAGGATATAATGGACTCGTAATACGGCTGGTGGTATATCCGTCACTTTACCGCCACTTTTGGGACGGATTAACAACTCATCCAAAGTTGTAATCAGGCCCTTTGTCTGCCATGGGAAAGTTGGAAAAGACAAAGGGGGTGATTCCGACCCTGGCGGTAAAAACCGCCAGGGTCGGGGTCCGCGGGAGCACCGCCAACAGGCTGGCGGTGCTCCTTTGGGCATTCTGACCGCGGCGGTACAGCCGCGGCCAGAAACGGAAAGTCGGTGGTGTACCGCCGACTTTCCGCTGCAAGCTGCGCCGCCATGGGGATTCCGACCCCCATACCGCCATCCTGTTCCTGGCGGTTTCGGCCGCCAGGAACAGGATGGCGGTATGGGGTGTCGTGGGGCCCCTGGGGGCCCCTGCAGTGCCCATGCCAATGGCATGGGCACTGCAGGGACCCCCGTAAGAGGGCCCCACTTTGAATTTCAGTGTCTGCTTAGCAGACACTGAAATTCGCGACGGGTGCTACTGCACCCGTCGCACCCCTTCCACTCCGCCGGCTCCATTCGGAGCCGGCTTCATCGTGGAAGGGTGTTTCCCACTGGGCTGGCGGGCGGCCTTTTGGCGGTCGCCCGCCAGCCCAGTGGGAAACCCAGAATGACCGCCGCGGTCTTTTGACCGCGGTACGGTCTTCTGGCGGTTCCCGCTTGGCGGGCGGTATCAATAATCCTGCTGGCTTTGTCCGGGTGTCTTGGTCTGAGCACATATAGGGCATGAAGTTACGTAGGATTCTGCAAAGGTTTTAAGTGTATACCACTAGAAAGAAAGCAGGAGCAATTCCTGCGTGTTCTTGATTCTGCGACGTCGAGCAACAGGAGAATCGTGACATGTCTGAAAGGCCTCGCTTTCAACTTTCTTGGTAGGTATGAATAAAGAGTTATGATGATAATAGTATTCCTGGTTCTCTTGAATTTGAGGACTAAGAGCGTTCCATTCTTCAATTGGAAGATATTGATATTCTGATTTTTCACGATCAAGAAAAGATTGGGCAACTCTGATGATTCAACTTGGTTCTATTATATTCAGAGAGGAAGTGATAGCACTTTCTGGATAGCGACGAGATAAGGCATCAGCCACAAGATTCTGGGATCCAGGAATATAAGTTACCACAACGTCATATTGACTGAAGAAGAAGACACATCTTGCCTGACGGCTTTTTTGACATTGAAAATTTCAGAGGCATTGTAAATTTTGGTGATCCGTTCTTACTTTGAAAGGTTCAGTGGTACCCATTGGGAAATGTCTCCATTCCTTACAGGCAGCCATGAGAGCAAGTGATTCCCGTTCCAATAAAAAATAATTGCGTTCAGCCTCTGTCAGTGTGTGGGATAAATAAAAGACAGGATGTTCCAAGCCATCATCATCTTGTTCTCGAAGTAATACAGCTCCTATGGCTCTCTCAGATGCATCTGTTACCACAATGAATTTCTTGGTTGTATCCAGATGCTGTAAATAAAAGCTTGGGTAGAAGGCCATTTCCACATTTTCTGTCCAAACAAATCCCTTCTTAATGTTTTCTCCTTTGATGGTCTGGGTGATAAAACTTTGTTGATGGGCATAGTCTTGTATGAATTGCTGATAGAAATTGGAGAGACCAAGGAAGCATTGGGTTTCCTTAATTGAAGAGGGAGAGGGATAGTCCAAAATGGCTTGTACCTTGTGTGGATCCATGGCCATTCCGGTTTGACTGCTGTGAAAACCAAGATACTGTACTTCTGTCTTGTTAAATTCATATTTCTCGGGTTTGCAGTATAGATGGTTCTGTCTGAGTCTTTCTAAAAACTGAAGGACATGCTTAGTATGTTGTTCAGGAGTGCAAGAGTATACTTGAATGTCATCTAGGTATACTACAACACTTTGATTCAATAGATCGGAGAACACGGAGTCCATGAATTGTTCGCATAAGGAGGGAGCATTTGTTAAGACAAAATTCATAACTCGGTATTCATAATGGCCAATGAAGTACGGAAAGCTGTTTTCCATTTATCTCCTTCCTTGATACGTAAAGGATGATAGGCACCTCTTAGATCCAATTTCGTAAATCTCTTAGCATCTTGGACCACTTCAAATATATACCTCATAAGGCATAAGAGATATCGATCCTTGATAGTTATCTTGTTCAATCTGTGAATGTCAACACAGGGACGCAGATCTTTTGGCTTCTTCGGAACGAAAAAAAGAGGAGCCCCAGCATGTGATGAAGAGGGGGTGATCAAACCATTCTGTAAGTTATCATCTAGGTATTCTCTAAGTACATTCTTTTCTTGCTCAGACAATGAATTAATCTATCCAAACTGGACCACTTCCCCCGAAATCAAGGGAATGGCCCAGTCATAAGCCCAATGTGGGGGTAAAACTGGCTTTCTAGGCTTCTGAAATACATCACAGTATTCTTAATAGCAACTTGGCACTCCCTGGATCATGTTAATTGTACAACTTGCTTCTTTGACAGAAAGGATTAAACCCTTAGGGGACCAAAAAGAGTTTGTAGAGTAACAGTTTTGTTGACAAAACTGGGATGATAGAGATATTGTTCTTGCTTCCCAATTAATTAATGGATTGTGCTGAGTCAGCCAGGGAATACCCAATATCATGGTATGATTAGAAGAAAATATCAAATCAAAGGTAATGTGTTCCTGATGTTTTCTGAATTGCAGACAAAGGGTAGGTGTGGTATCAACTGCTGATCCCGAGGTTAGTGGGGAGCCATCAACCGTGTGGACATTTTCTGGCATCTCTTTTGGAACATGAGGTATTCCTCTTTCTTTGGCTCAAGTCTCATCAAAATATATACCACTTGCTCCACAATACAATAATGCAAATACCTGTTCTTTTTGATTGTGTGGATACTGTAGGATAACTGACAGTATAAACAGAGCTGTGGTATTCTCTTTAGAGGAACACATTGAAGGTAGTTCAACTCCTCCCGTCTCCTTCCTCCTTAAAGGGGATGGGAGTTGGCGTTTCCTATAGGTCTGGAAGGACAGATAAGACACATCTGAATCAAGTGACCAGCATTGCCACAGTAGAGACAAAGGCCCTTTCGTCGTCTGTTTTCGCTCTCTGTTTCAAATAAAGGTCCACAAACTAGATCTATCTGCATAGGTTCTTCTTCTGTAGATTTATTTGTCTCTGGACGGACTTCGTCAGGACAACGTGCTGTGGAACGAGGTATACTGGACTGGAACTGCAATCAAGCTTTCTGCCTTTCCATCTTACGTTCTCTATGTTTGAGGCTTGATCTATCAGTTCTTTCAGGGATTCTAGTTGAGTAGAATGCACCAATTCATCTTTTATTTCTTCCCATAGTCCTTGACGGAAGAGTGTTACAAAAGTGCATTCTACTCAAGTGGTTTCAGCTGCTAACTGTTTAAATCGGGATATGTATAGCAGTACATCCTGATTGCCTTGCTGTATATCGCATAATGCCTCTTTGGCAGCAGCCTCCAGCCCGGTTTGTTCAAACATCTGTTTGAAGATCTTATTAAAGGCAGAATAATTAGACAATATAGGATCTTCAGTGGATACCAAGGGGGTCGCTCAAGCTAGAGCTGGGCCAGACAAGGAACTGATCAAAAGGCCCACCTTGGTCTTGTCAGATGAAAACTGGAAGGGTCAAAATGCAAAAAAGACTGTCAATGAGTCACAAAATGTCTTTACTTAATGAGCATCTCCAGAATATTGTGGTGTTGAGGTAGACACAGGGGGTATATCAATGGGCCGAGAAACCAAGGCTTGCCATAGTTCAGTGTTTTCAGCACAAAGTTATTGCAATTCCTGGGTTTGTTGTTGCACAATATGCAGCATGGATTGTGCACTCTCTACAACATCTTCAGGTGATTCCTCCATGGTTCTGGAGCAACGCTGAATCCTTTGGCGTTGCAATCTGTCACGGTCTGCACATCTCTTACCGCTGTATGCCGTAGTACTCAGAAGGACATCTGGTTTCTTACTGGTTCTAGATTAGCCAAGATAAGGGTGACTCCTTCCAGTAGCCACGGTGCTGTGACTAGAAAATGCCAAGGCAGACTGTACCCTCCAGAAGGAGTCCCAGAAGAAAAACCCAAAATATGGGAAAAAACCTCTACCACAGGAACTCCTAAAAAAAAGGTAAAAATGGAGAAAAAGGAAATATAGAAGTCAATTCCACAAGAAAAAATAGGAAGAAGCAGGCATGGAAAACTGAAGACAGGGGTGAGGATTTCCACCAAGACAGAAGTGTTTTCAACGCAAGGAAAGAAAGAACTGCAGTGCTTATATACCATCAGACAAGAAGTGAGAAACAGGAAGAACGCATGAAACCATCTTGGACTGGGAAAAGCCACATAGAGATGAATAGGAAAAAAGCCATAGTAGAAAAACTAAGAAGTAATGCATGCTGCGAAAGAAAACAGAAGGGGGCAGCATGGCCACCCAAGAAGAAAGAAGATAAGAAGAAAAAAGAACAGAAGAAAAGAAGAAAGAACCCAAGGGGAAGAGAAGTCATGGAGGCTGCCAGGGGCAGCGGCGCAACCCGGAGCCCGAGATGGGAATCCTGGGCCACACCGTGGCTGAAAATGCATGCAAGGCAGAAAAAACACAAACCGCCGACTTGACTGCGGTACGCAAAGGGGACACTGCGTTGTTCTGCAGCGTCACAACACATTTACTCCACCTGAAGCCTGCCTTCTTTGTGCCATGGCTACCGAGGGGGTGAATTCAGGTTAATTTAGTGACTTTAGTGATTCACCCCAGCAAGGACTGCAGTTAAAGCTTAAAGTGGGTCATCACCACCTTAACTAATACCCCAGTTTCTAACAACCTTCTACTGTAAAGACAAAAGTAGCATAAAAAACAGTGTTCTGTTGTGTTGTGTTGATTTGTATAGCACATTAATCACCCAAAAGTATATCCAGGCACTTGGTCAGGTGCGTAGGTGTGTGGTCCTCAAGGTGCTTATACGAAGACCCAGCTCTTCATCTTCTTGTTGAAGTGAGAAGGAGGCTTTAATGTGTTGAGAGAGGTTGTTTCTTCTCTTTGGTGTGAGGTAGGAGAATAGGCAACTTCAAGTTTTGAGTGAGAATGAGGCAGAGCATAGGTGCCTGGTGGGTTGGTGAAAGTATTTGAGGTTGTTCAGGTATCATGGTCTGGTTTTCTGCAGGGCTTTGTATGCGTGCATGAGAAGCTTGAATTGGTTGCGCTTGTGGATTGGGAGCCAATGAAGATTCCTGAAGTGTGGTGTCAGGTATTAGTCTTGCAGCAATATTCTAGATGGTCTGAAGTCTGTGTAGAAGTTGTTCGGAGAATGTGGCATAAGCAGTGTTGCAATAGTCCAGCCGGCTGGTGATGAGTGCTTGTATGACGGGCTCATCTTATGCAACCATTTGAGGATCTTTCGCAACATGCATAGGCTGTGGAAGCAGGAGGTGCACCTTTATTGACATAGGGAAACCTTTACACTTCATGGAAGTTTCATTTATTATCCTCACTCCAAACTAAGCTACTTTGAGGAAAGTGATGGGCATTAAATGGGTTAGATTTATAAATTCCCACTCCAATATAACATACTTTGGGGAAAGTGTTGAACAGTGAAGGTGTAGAATTTACTATTCACTCTTCAATCTAAACTACTTTGGGAGTTGAGTTAAACATTGAAGTGGTTGGTTTTACTTTTCCCACTCCAATCTATGGTAAATTGGGGACGGCGATAGACACTAAAGGGGTAGATTTACTAGTCAGTCTCCAATCAAGACTATACTGTGGAGAGTGATGGATATTGAAATGGTTAGATTTATTATTTTCACTCCAATATGCACTACATTAGGGATTGTTCTGAACATTGGAGGGGTTATATTTACTATCCCCCTCCAATTTAACCTAAATTGGTAAAAACGGTTAACTTTAATGGGAGCATATTTGAAATTTCCACTCTAATAAAACCATGTATTACAACAATGTACATTTATTGTCTTCTTTATTTTTACAAATTGTACAATTATAAAAAAAAGATGTAAGATAAAATAATAATACAATTTTTATCATTGAATATGGTCATTACAAAATTAAATTTACACTTAGGCATAAAAACATAATTTGAAATAATTATAAACATTATTACAATTATCACAATTTACAAAAGATTAAACTATTAAAAACTACAAATGCATTCCCAAAAATATGATTTCTTTACATTTAAAGATATTTGCAAAGAAAACAAAAAGAATACTATTTATATTATCAGGTGGAAACTATTATTTAAAAGGAAAATGTCGTACACAAAAACTGAATATGTAGCATAGAATAATTGTGACATATTTTTTGGACCTGGCCCTTTCTGCACGGTCATCTCCAAACTTTTTTGCCTTCTTCTTCCTCTTTTTTGGACCTCGTTTTGAAGACTTTAGGACTCTAGGCACTTTATCACTGCTGACTGGTGCTAAAGTGCATGTGTTCTTTCCCTAAAACATGATAACATTGTCTTATCCACAAATTGGCATATTTAATTTACTTATAAGTCCTTAGTAAAGTGCACTATCTGTGTCCAGGGCCTGTAAATGATGTGATACTGGTGGTCCTCGAGTACAGAGTGTGCCACCCACTTCTGTAGCCTTTTAAACATGACTCATGCCTGCCATTGCAGAGCCTGTGTGCATTTTTACACTGACATGAAGACATGGCTGTCAGCCCAATTGTCAGTCCCAAACATTTCTTTTTAATACAAATAAGTCACCCCCAAAGTAGGACCTAGAAAGCCCCAAGGGCAGGGTGCAGTTTATTTAAAAAGTTGGACACATACGTTTAAGTTTTACATATCGGGGTGGTGAAAAGCTTTCAAATTCATTTTTCACTACTCCAAGTTTAGAGTCTCTGGGATCACAATTTAATATCACAGCTTATGGTGAAGTCGGATTTTAAAATAGTAATTATGAAAATGCCACATTTAGAAAGTTGGCATTTTCTTACATTAACCATTCTGTGCCTCTGCCTGTCTCAGCCTCTGAATACACATCTGGGGTAGGTGACAGCTGGGCTTTGTGTATTCCCTCTAGACAGCCACAAACAAAGTGAGCTTAGGTGTGCCTGATGGCCATCCACATCCTGATGGGGCATTAACATCCTGATGGGTCATAGTAGGCAGGATGGGAGGGAGAAGCTGACACCTGCACCTGAAAGGACTGTGCCTGTCACCCACACAAACAGCTGTGCACATCCCTATAGTGTTCCTGGAGCCAGGGAAGGAAGGTCAGAGGCTGTGTGCCCTTCAAATGCCTCTCTTTGAATTCTCCCCCACTTCAAAGGCTCCACTGGGTATAAGAACTGGACTTCTGATCCCACCAAATCAGTACATTTCTAGACCTGAGGACTGCTGTACTGCTGAAGGGACTGTCACTCTGCATGAACTCTGCTGGCCTTTGCTAGACTCCTGCTTTGCTGTGCCTGCCCTGCTCTCTGCTGCTGCCCTTGCCTGGAAGTGAGAAGGACTGGACCCGCATTTCTACAGACCCAAAGTGACGCCAAGGGCTCGCTGATGTGCCTCCAGTTCTGAGGTCTCAGGGACATCAAAGACTTCACTCGCCTCTGCTGCAGCTTCTGGACTCAGTTAACTGTGAGTCTTACCCTGCCAAGTGGTGCCAATCTGGCCCTGGGACCTTGGAAGTGGATGCTGCAGCTGTTCTCTACAGAAACCCATGCTTTGTAGTCACTGCGCCATTCGTAAGCACTGCATCTCTCCTTGACGCCAATGCATCACCGCTGCTGCTGAGGACAGAGACAGTGTGGCACCAACTGCGGAGGTTGGAACTGGCACAACACCTGCATTGCCTTTGCATCCCCAGCTGTGCATCTCAAAGATGATGCACTGCCTTCATCGCAAAGGGTTCAATGTTGCACCTCGAGGAAATCGCCTCAATGATTGTGCGGCTCGACGATGACGCTTCCCTGACTGCTAGGATCAAAACCGATGTGTCATCTTTGCATTGTCTTCTCTTCTCCTCCAATCAGATCCTTAATGTTGATGCAACCCTCCGCACAAGCTACTCTTTCAGTGGGACAAGGTTGGTCCCTGTAGCCGGGCCTCACTCCATTGTGTTTGGCTTGAACTTTGGATTTACCCCAGTCTAGCATGACCAGCTAGCCCCAGTTGGTTCTTTACATTTCTGAGCACTACATTTGCAGATATTCTTTAAAAAATCATATCTGGACTTATAGTTATGGGATTTTTGTCGTTTTGGTTTTTTGTTAATTAAATTTAGCTGTTTTTCTGACCTGATGTGGATTATTTGTTTGTGGTGTTTTCACTGTTTTACTGTTTAAGTCTTGCACAAATACTTTACACGTTGTGTCTGAAGGTAAACCTGCCTGCTCTGTGCCAAGCTAGCAGGGATTGAGCATCTGTTAATTTATGGTGTGCATCTGATTTACCCTGACTAGGATGGTGGTTCCTGCTTGGACAGCCAATCAGAGACCCAATTTCTAACAATATTTCTCAAAATATTTAATTTTATAATAATACATTTCTCTAAACAAACATTAAAAATAAAAGAAATGAAAATATTTGAAAACAATATATTCAGAATATGCCATTATTTTTTCGAATCTGTTTCTTTAAACAAACAATTTTTTTGAAAACACCACATTCTTTTCCCATATAACCCAAACACAACTACAAAATGCTAAATTGGAAATGTAAAATCACATTAGTACACTACAATAAATACACCCAAAACAAATAAAAATATTTTAAAAAGACCAAAATTGTACATTAAAACTTATTATAAACATTAAAAAACTAGCAAACTCTTACCACTAGAAAAATACCACTCCACTCCTAAAAATACTTTAACACTTAATTACAAAATGAATTAAAAAAGGTAACATATTCAATACTACAATAATATAGAAAAACAATAAAACATATATCTATAATATATGCAATATTTGTTATCAAGTATATTAATTACAACACTATAAAACAATGTGACCTTCCATATTCCAGAGGACAATATTTTACAAGGACCCTCGAAAGGCAACAATATTATGTCAAGACGATATCTCAAACTCGATTTTTGTTTAAGACATCATACTAATCAGTAACATTGCAAAATGACCATTTGAAGCCAGTTTTGAAAACTCCTGCCCTACTAATGACTGTCATTACAGGGATTGAGGCCTGTCAGGGGCAGCAGACCTCCATCCATGCATTCACATACCGTACTTTAAAACATTTTTTAACATAACCCATGTCCCTTAAAGGGACAAGTGGAGCATTAGAAATATGTTTCCAAGTAAGGAAGACATCACAAGGAGATGGCATGCAGTGGTCCCCTGGCTACAAGACACATTTCCCAAAGGGAGTGTTGTCTCACAGGGATAGATTCACTTTTGTGACTCAGTGACCGCAGGGGTTGTTGGTAACCTATTAATATCTTGCCATCCCAATATCCTCTCAAACCATTTTTGCAAAATCATTTCAATTCGCATGGAAGAGTAAAGACCTCTTTATTTTCCAGTCGCAAATACTGTTATTTTGCTAATCCACAGTCTTTGGAACCGCAAAATCCTTTGTGCATCAAACTCCACATTTAGCTGTAAAGTGTATATGTTGAAGCATACTGTTGACATTCGCTGTTAACCTAAATGCATTGCTTGGGGAATTTTCTCAAGCTTGGCCATTTTGGTAGACCTTCCTTAAGAGTTTGAAGGTGTTAGAGAAATATCGTGTCCACCTTTCCTATAGGTGAGATGTTCATTTAAAAACCCGATGTACCTGTGTCTTTGATAATCTTTCAGTTTGGCCACGTCCACATTTATCAGACTGAATAGAAAGATACACTGTGAGAATTCAAATAGATCTGTTTATCTTTTGCTAGCTTGTTTATTTTGTGTTTGCTGTCATCTCTTTGGAATTACTGTTGCTTTAATTTCGCAAACCAGAGTAGATGGCGCAGATATTTCTGAACTTCTGATTCCTCCAGTACCAAGAGCCTGTCCTCAATCTGCAGGTGTTTCAGACATCTCCCAGGAACTACGAGCCATAAATCACCGAGCGTGTTTTTTTTTACCACCGACTGATCTACAAAAATACAATCAATGCAGCTCATTCTCGAAACTAGAAAACAAGTTTGTGCGAGAGAATGTGTCAAGACAATATTGCAAAACAAGGTCAAATCTCAGTTCACCTTGGCTCCCGAAAATATGTCATTGATATACGGGCAACAATAATTATAAATTATCATTATGCTGACAACGAATGTGTACGTATCTCAAACAC
Source organism: Pleurodeles waltl (assembly GCF_031143425.1). Lineage (NCBI taxonomy): Eukaryota > Metazoa > Chordata > Amphibia > Caudata > Salamandridae > Pleurodeles > Pleurodeles waltl. The sequence continues at coordinate 855,293,081 of NC_090449.1, forward strand.
ACACACATACATACATATTTGTATGTATACGCATGCATCAGAGTGACGTGTACAACTTTCTATGGCAGTATTACGTGGGTGTTATTTCTGAGAATGGAAAGTGTCATTGGTTGTGAAAGATAAGAGGATAACAGCCAATTTATTAAAAAATTACAGTGGTGCACGTCATTTGCCCCGATTGACTGGTGCAAATGTTACATTCGCAACACTATTGAACTTCATCATGTGGTACAAAATTTGAAAACCATGTTTGCACATATCAACAAGTGCAAATATGCTTGTTTTACTGGATCCCTCGCAAAGCTTTTAAAACTGAATACATTTTACAAGACCTTCCTCTAGAAGCCCATTTAGTATCTCGTTTTATTTCTATGAGTGGTAATGTTCTATAATGCTTCCTGAGGGCCTACGTAGAAGGTCATTAACTTAGCCATGTGCAGCTATTGTTAGCCTTTCTGATCTATTCTGTCAAATCTTATCCATAACACCCTGTGGAGAAAATTGAGGCATTCTTAGAACAAACAGATGCTTGAGGTTGTCGGTGATGGTTCACAATTTTTAATTTTCCAATCAACTACAAGGAAAATTAGCACCTGAATCATGCTACCAAGAAAGCTCTGACACCAGCACGAATGATTGTAAATATATTTTCGGCTTTTCGGTTATGCTATTAGCCTCTGTGTGTGCAAACTCTGATGTGATGGGACCTAAACGTTTAGCTCAGAGAAGACTTTTTGAACATAATAGTTGGCGATTAGAAAGCTATGTGTGTTCTGAATAGGAATGTTAAGTTAGCTCAGTAGGTTGGCAAAATCATTTTAAGAGGCTTTTTGCTGCAGAAACAAGTGATTAGAAATACATATTTCAATAGAAAGCTCATCTTGAGCCAAATGAAGTTGCTAAGAATCAAGGCTATTTGCACCCCTCGCTAGAGTGTTTTATTTTTTTATGAAGGCTCAAGCTATTTCTTTTTCAGGGCTCAGGGAATTAGAAACTTCCACTTACATGAACCCATACAGGAATGTTGTACTTTCCCTCAGCACATCACGATATTTATTGGTGTCCTCGTGGCACTGTAGAAAACCATCATGGTGTCTTTGGCAGGCAGCAGACATGGACATGAAGAACACAGGGATGATGAGGTGGACATTCTAGTGGTTCACAGGAAGTGTCCTCTGGGTTGTAAAGGGCAGTCAGTACAAGAGAACAAAGTGAGAACTACTCCCTGCAACTATTTGTTGTTGCTATGGCTGACCACTTCTTGTTACAGTTTTATTTGTCTGTTTCATATTCTTTATTATTTTTTCATCCTACCCTCAGCTCGGGTTCTGTCCCTAAATTGTTCTTCTGTTGCTAAAATGTTTTACTCTCTATTTTGTACAGACTTCCTGCTAGCTTTGTCTGATACTCATCTTCACCCTGGCCTATGAGCATTGTTCATGTAGATTCTGCCATTATTTATACCTTTTGTAGTGAAGGAGCAAACCAATATCTATGTGTATATACTGCATTCATGCCACTCTCTGTATTGAGTGCCCAGTAACAGACAGTACAGACACATGTATAGTATTAAGGTAATCTTTATATAACTGCTTTTACTATTACATTGTTTTTTACTACTCGGGGAGTATGATGTCCCTGTGCTTCCCTATAATGAATGCAAATTGCCTTGATCCATTCCCATACTTCCTGTTCAGTTGCTGGTGCAAGAACTGGTGCCCATTGTTTTAGCAGCAGCAAGTCTTGCATAGTCCTTCTGTCTTCATCGAAGGTGGATCATTAATCAGAATGGCCAGTAAAATCCTGGCAATCCCTAACAGAAACAAATGACCCTGAAACCCAAGGTGTCAGGGCATTGGAAATTGCTGGGAAACAAAACCCTACTTTGTGAGTTTGCTTTTGAAAATCAAAAAATTTTCAGGAGTAGTCACATAAAACATGATAGCTACTCACTCCACATACAGTGCCTTCAGAGGGTCCACAGTGGCAGCGGCTGCTCTGAAGGCACAGCGATCTCCATCAGGCAGGTGGAGAACTCGATAGGTGGTGGGCTGTATTCTACTGAAGAAGAAATCTAAGTGACAAGCTACAATAATTAACCTGTAGGATAGATAGTTCTCAGGTACTGAATCGCTATAGATATCGATAACCATAGTGTTGTATGTCAAGAACTAACAATGACACATGGATGAACAATACGGCTGAACATCAAATTAAATAACAAACTAAAGCATTCTATCAACAAAATATAATTTTATTCAATGATTTTACAAAATGCTAAAACACACAAAAGACATAAAACCTGATGCAAAAAAACAGGGAACATAGAACCTGACTCAGTCATTCCACTATCATACCAAACTAGGGACAACCAAGATAAAGAATACAGAAAACAAAACTACAAACAAAGGACTCAAATGGCCCTGATATACTAAGAATTACACAATAACAAAAGTGAGCCAAAGGCGACAATCAATTACATATCAATAAAAAATTTGAAAAAATACAAATCTAGCAAAATTACAATAACAATCTGTGCTCTAATACAGACAGAATCTATGATTAAGAGAGAACAATGATGAAGCTATTCTGTCAACGAAATACAGTAGGAACAGAGGGCCTACGCGCGTTTCGGTGTTCCTCGATTATTGAGGTCACCTTCATCAGGGCTGTTCCCAATGTTACAGTCCAGTGATGATATAATCTTAACAGCCGAGCATCCTGGTAATTTCTTGTGGCAAGTTCCGGATATATGTGAAAAGTATGAGCGTAGTATCTCAGGGTGTCCTTTGTTGTCAAGAATGGTGAAAAATACTGTTATATCAATCTGTTGTTACAACTGATAAAAAGTTGTTCAATTTTCAAGGGTATACGTCAGGGTGTCCTTTGTTGTCAATAAAGGTGAAAAATACTTCAGAGCAGAGTTAAAGAGTGTATTCTGATTCCCAGAGCCAATTTCTGAGCATGATTTTTAAAGAATGAATGAAGAGCACCAAAGCCAAACAGACCCAAGAAAAATCCAGAACCCTGAATACAAATATATTTCTAATAATAATAACACCATGTGCAGTATTATACTCGTAAAGTACAATATTCCAGATTAGTGATGGTCATTGGACATAAAACCTCCTTTTCACCCTATGTTGCTCTAATAAACCCTCAAACTCATCTTCAGTAGTGTCTGCCACCTTACCGTAACAAGGTGGGCTGTATTCTGCCAGGGCAACAGAGTACTTGCATCGCCTGCTCAGGAGGACTGAGGATAGCCTGCCAAACTCTTAAATAACCCCCTATTTTCAGCAAACAAATTGAGTTATTTCACATAAAAAACATTAACAACCTTCTCCTCTGCAATACAATTGCTTTCATAAAATCTTAACAAAATAGAGACTGTACAATTAATACATTTGCAAATAATTCTTGGCATGAGATGATAATGCCAATATGCAAGTAGCATGACTGACAGTCCGCAGGCATTTTCTTGGCAATGAAGTGTGCTGTTTTGAGTAATTAAGTCCACTTTGCATGGAATCAGATCTCTGCAGGCATTATCTGCATGGTCATTGTTAATTAGCCAAAGAGGTTGTAAGCTTCATGTGGTGGTGGGGCATTCTACTTTATATTTTTGCATAGAGGTCTGCTGTCATAGGAAGTGGCATTGCCTTATACTAGTGCTTTAAATTTTCCACAAGAACATGACAGATTTTGAGAATGTGAGAAATGGATCTCAGAGAGAGTTTTGAATTTGGAAAGAGAAAGTGAATTGGAAAAATATTTAAAATACGATTCTTCAATTTCACATTTCTTCAGGATAATAGACTAAAAGCACTTCGGTGGTATTTTAATACATTTTGAAATCATCTCTATAATCTGTATCGTTAGCCCCAGTGGAGTTATTAGAAAATCTAAACCTAATAGGATGATATTTTTGTAAACCGTATGAAGAGTATCAGATTTATGCCAGACGATACCTTTTGTGCCAGATATTATGACATGCTACCTTCTTATTTCTGTTTATATGTATTTTACTTCTCCAGAAGTGTCAGCAAGGTAGATGCAATTTTGTACATGGTGCATTTAAAAGTGCACACTCTCCTCAGCATGCAGGAACACAACATACAGGGAGTGTTTGGGTTTCTTCTACACCAATCATGCTATTTTGTTAGGCAAGTCAGCAAGTATAAAGGGCAGTGTATCCCTGTGACTTTGGGTCTGGAGCCTGCTGAGAAAAGAGAAAGATGTTTGTGTACTATCAGCAACTAATAGTGAAAGAAATTAAATGAGCAGTCAGGAATGTCAGGATGTGAGGGAGGAGACATTGTGGAACTAGGGAGAGTGAAGCCCACTATACAAGGAGAAACGTTTGGTTGGACAGTCTGTGTGGAAAGGAATGGTGAGCAGTCTTGGCTAAAGCAGCAGCGTTCGGTCAATATGTATTGCAAGATGAAGACCAGTATCATGGGAGATGTCTGTCAGGAAGGAAGGCACTGGCAAATAAGCAAGATTGAAACAGCCAGTGTGTAGGCACGTTTTTGGTTCTCTGGCAGCCTACGTGAACAAAAATATCCCACACTTCCCTGTTAAGCAGGTCCCTTGACAGTGCTAGAGTGCCCAATAAGACACTTTAGCACTGAGTAGCAGGTGGTTTCACCACCATCCAGAGAAATAAATCATTTTTGGAATCCAGAGATCCCCACTGAGCCATCACTGGAAGTCAGAAAACCCGGCCTAATACATTTCTAATTCTAGCCACATAACAATACACAAACCTACACAAAAAAGCATTCATCAAACAAATATACAGATGATTAAATATTTTATTTAATTTGTAAAAAATATTTTCAAAAGGAATGTTTGAGCTTTGCTATGTTCAGCTGAGGCCAACCATCATCAGTTATTTTTTCTGCTTGATGTACTTGCACTGATCCCACAAATCCATCTGAGGATCCCAACTTAATTTTCAGCTTCCAATTTCAAAGTCCTTCACATTTACAGAGTTTTCAGTTCTACATTTAGCTTTGTTATTTTTAAATATTAATAGATAATGCTAATGGATACTTCCCTGTTCCTATTATTTATTTTCTAAAATAGTTATGTACCCCCTCAGTAGGCATCAGGGACCCCCAAGGGTCGCCGAATCACCAGCTAAGTACCCTTTGTTTAGAGTGTTTCATTTTGGACAACTGATATCTTTAAGTTCTAAAAACAACTTTCCACAAAGCAGTAAGAATGTTAAATTGGTTCTGTGAACAGAATACTTAAGAGTTTTTTTTTTTTAATCTATGTCACAATTGGGAGTTTGAGGATGTGTAAATGTTTTGGTCAGGGTTTGCTATACTAGTATGTGGACATTAAGGGCCTGATTCAAAATCGTAAACTTACTATTTGTGTAAAATTGTGACTTTTTTTGCTATTCACAAAGACATGTTACGAGTATTATCTTTATAACAACGGAGTCTCCACACATAGAAAGATAGATCTTTCCTATCCTTTTATGTGCTGAGTTGCCGCAATCCTAAAGATATCACTAACAAAATACCTTTGTGAATAGCAAATAATCATAAACTTACACAAAAAGTGTATATTTAGCTTTGTGAATCAGGCCCCTGTGTGTTACCAGCTTCTGCATCATCATAATCATTATCATCATCAACTCATTGTCAAACATAGGATATGGTATCAAAAGTAGATGAACAAGCAGCTGTCAAAATTGGATGTGTTTCAACTATTGCTTACCCTCTGTTGTCAGAAGATCTCTGGCATTTTCAATCCACTGACTTGTGTATTCTGCCAGGAAGCAAGACTAGAGGTATGGGTTACCACTTAAGACTTGTTATGGGAGGGGGAGAGGTGATGCTCCAGACCCTCTTTCAATTATCACATCTCAGGGAAGGAAACACTGGCAGTCCTGGCAGTGATGGTTCTGACTGGAGTGAGGCTTTGCTTGTATGGAGAATGATCTATGCAATGGTGCCCTCATCATGAACTGCATTTCTCATTTGGTCATGAACTCTCACACACTCAGAGTCACAGCTGCCATCTTAAGTTTCTGTCCATAACTTTAGTCGTAGCCCAAGTCATCTTTACTAGGCAATCATGAAAAATCTTGCCATAGCCAGTACCCTACTACACTGATTAAGGATTTTGCAAAGAACAGCTGATTTATCTGAAGTTGATAGAAGAACATTGTGAATGGAAAGGAGTAGTCTGTATTTTAAGTTGTGTTGTGAGAACAAACTCTGAACCAGTGAACATTTAAATTGATCTTTTTTGAAGCCTGAATGATTTTTGGCATTACACTTTAGCTTTACTCAGTGATGGAAGACAAAGGATTCTTAAGTCAAAAAATATGTTGCTCATGCTATGTGTTATGCAAGGTATTAGAGTTTTTAGCAATGTTTATAGGAGTTCATGAGATGGACATCATAGATTAATAATGTTTTATGATTGCCTTGCAGTGATATAGGAGTCAAGTAGAAACCGTAACGTTTTTCACAGAGAGCACATGGTGACAAATCTTGGGGTAGCTATCCAACTCAAAGAAATAAATGTTACTCAACATATATTTAAGATACTCATCTCTTGTATGTTTACTTTTAGGAAAAACAGGATTCACATCAAAATACAAGAAGCTGGTTACACAGAGATATTGCTAAACTATATACATTCACTGTTACATTTAGATGCAGGAATTTAATAGAAAATTGTGTAAATACATGTCTTTAGATACATACTGTGTCCTGCGGAAATCAGTGCCCAAAACGAATGAAGAGTCAGAGTGGCAGAATCCAGTGTCTCTGTTTTCCCTCTTGTCATATTCCCTTTTCCCCCATTTTTACCACTGACCCTCATATACTTCTGTATGTGGTTATTAGTGGAAATGTTAGGAGATGGAAGAGTGTATCACTCCTGCTGGATTCCAAGTGCAAGGTTAGTGCTTTCTGACAACATTTTCTTCCAGCCAGGGTCTTGAGACATTTCTAATCACATTTTCAATTGGTTTTGAAGGGATTGGCACTTTCACTCCATGCTTTCATGTATTTCTCTGTCCTTTCATCTCCTTCTGAGTTCTTGCATTATAGTGTATGGGGGTGATGATCTTTCTTACGTCTCTCATACTTACCCTCCTACTTCCTGCTTTCTCCCCACCTCTGTGGGCCTTTCTCATCCTATACTATCTTATGTTTTTTTGTGGAGGCACATACTGGACACTGCTACCTCACCACTCATATGTGCACCTTCCCACACATAGTTTATTAATTTGCCATTTAAAAAGAGATTTTGTTCATCTTGCAACATGAAATGAATAGTAAAGTATAACTAAAAAGATGTCTGCTTCTGCTAGTGCATGTGACTACATGCATGACAGTCGCCCTTCAACCATTTTGATTATACTTTATAACATAAAACTCTCCGAAATGGCTGTCACATAGTGTAAGCTTGCCTGGCAGCCATCTTGGAGTGGTATGTATGAGACAATATGACAAAAAGAATAGAAAGATGACAACCTTACTTGCATGTGCATTTGTACACAAAGCCAGACAGGTTTGAATGGTTTTTGGCATGAACAATGCAAAAATTATAGCTTTGTGCCCCAATGTGACAGGCAAAACCTATTGACTTTGCCAATAGTTGTTTATTTGTGTTTCAAATAATACTGGTGTTTTAAGCAACCTGATTTGCCCCCACTAAAGTGAAGTGTGCTTGCTTCCCACAACACATTTCCTTATCTGACTTAGCACAGAACATAGTTTCACCTAGTATCTGAACTGGGAACTTTGAGAAAGCCTCAGGCCTAAGGGATGATTGACTCCTGTCTTTTCAATTGTAATTCGCATAAACCTACACAATGGAACGTTGCCTTTTTCTGTGGGGAAAACAGGGTATGGGTTGTAATGTTTCATAAACTTTGCAAAATGTCATCTGTAGGTGACAGTTTGCAAGAGAAGGCCATTCATTCAAAAAGCCAACTTTATTGGAATTTGTTTCTGTCAATGTGTTTTGTAAACTTTGCAACCTTTGCAAAGCATGAGAGGTTTTGAATAAGTATCACAACAATAGAATTCATGCATCCTTTGGATGGCATAATGTCACAAAATGTCTTCACAATGTCTAGCCCCATTATAAATCACACAGTGCTTTAAGGAACACCATCATCTTTGCCAGTGGCACTTTATAGGCTTGAAATGTTATTTTATTTTGGATCCATCGGTGTATGGGATTACAATCCAAATAACTGACATTATCATCCTGAAGAAGGTTTGTAGACAAATACGTCTTTGTTGATGATGAAGATAGCACTGAAGTGGCCATTCCCTGACCACCACTCGCACCATCACCAGGTGCAAGCCTCTCCTCTTTTGTTACATTTCCTCCAATATTGTTTTCAATGTTTCCATCGTATCACTCTTCAGTGACTGTACCTCAGCACTTCTAGAAATAAGATTGATGTATGATGTTATTACACAATAGTTTCAAAGATACATGTATAACTCTTGGTGGCATCTCTTTGCTTCTGCGGTCCCATAGAAACATATAACCAACAGTAAAAATGCAGGGGGCAAACCTGCATTTTTTTCACTACATCTCATTGGTTCTGATGTCTTCACACATCTAGCAAAATTGTGAAAACAAGTACAGAAAATGAGTCATGCCATCCAGCAAGAGAGTGCATTAGGGATCGCTATGTAGCTAGTATTACACTGTGGAGCACACTGTCAAAAATAATCCACTACTGTATGGTTAGAAGCACACTATTAATTACAGGCAACACATTTCCGATTGAAATGGTCATCAAATGTCCACTTTCACTGATACAAAAAATATGTCATGCACAAGCAATAATGTTTGTAGAAATCAGGGTTCAGCAAATATTTATCATTTGTGCATCACCAGGTAAAGCATATTGATTTTTTTAACCTAACAAAGTCTTTGTTTCATCACACTTCGGTATTACAAAAAATGTGATTCATGTGTGCTTTCCTAACAGCTGATATATTTTGAGATTTGTACAATTCATTTTTAGGTATTCACATTTTTACCCAGAGCAAATGTCATTTGGTTCACTTTACAAAGCCATTTTGCAGTCAGAGACTAAAGTAAACACCAATCTCCCAAGAACCAAGAAATAGCAGCAAACTATCTGAAGTCATGGCCTAACATTTGACCCGTCTTTGAATGCATAACAAATATGACATAATAAAAACAAAAATGTAAAAGCATATTTAGAGCTCATCCACATGCTGAACTGCAGCATGGTTTTGAAGGCTACTCCTCTACTGACAGCCCCAATGGCTTGAAGTGCAAGCCAGCTGCTGCACACATATACTAGCAATTAATATATTGTGTTGAAAAACTATTACCTGGATATTCTTGTAACACCTCTACCATATTGCATAAATTCCATTACAAGACACATTTAATTAAAAATGTAATTCCAAAACTGCTGTACTTTGCTAAAAGAGGAAAAACAGCATCTACATTTCTACACCAACAGCAACCACAGTCCAGTTTACAACCCAACTGAAGAGCCAGTTAGGAATATGATATAGATCTCAAGCCATTTTATAATGTTTCATTTTAAGATTGGCAGTATTGACTGGTCTTTGTCCCTCCGATATTCCGTAAGTAAGTTCCTTCAAAGGATGCTTCTCCATCCAACCTGTCATAGGCAGCAAATTACTTTTAGGGTGATCAGTGACTAATGTACACAATGGTGTTGTCATTTTTTTTTCTGAGTGCTGGAATGTACTCCAATGAAAAGGATGGCTTGGTTACTTATATCTACAGGTGTTGCTCTCTGCAAGAGTTCTCACATTTGTAGAAATGTATAACAGTCTCAATTTAGGAATACCATGTGAATTTTGACCCTCTCGAAATGTGCATGTTCATAAATTCTTGAAAGTTGTCCCAGTAACTGTAGTTCAGTTTGAAACCAAAATCGCAATTTCTGGAATGGGACAATTAACCCAAAGTAGTGTGTACCTGGTATATTTGGAGATTTCAAGATATTTTAACCTTTGCTGTCATATAAAAGCAAGTAATTGTAGCATCATGAAACAAACCCCCTTATAATAAGGTGGATTGGAAAAGAGAGCAAACCCACTAATATCCAAGCTGCCATTATACATGGTCCACAGCAGTCAATCACGCTTGCTGCAGCCCATTACTTGGGACATTCTAGTACCTATACATGCCCAGTACCCAGTAATGTGACCTAAGATCAGGAAGAACCCATCCACAACCTTCTCACAGACCTTTTAGGTATGTCAGTGTTCTGCAAGTGTTTGATGCTCCAAATGGCTTCTACCGACCTTAAATAATTTTCTGAGGTGAATAAGAACATGGCCTCAAACAGATATGAGATTTCGGAAGCAGCACAATATTGTTGATGTTGGGTCACCATGTTATGTCAATTGGAAATATATTTAATTTCTGCATTAGAATCACTCAATTCTGCAAGAGTGACAATTAGGATGGATCATCAATCAACTTGAGAGGAAATAGGATCTCAAAGATAATCTTCCTTAGCAACACTTCTGTCATTTGAAAAAACTATTTTTTATTGATAAAAATTTGAATCTTGCTAGTGTTACAGAGCTGTACATAGATCTGATCACAGGTCCAGCCTGCTGCTCAGTATACTGGAACAGTACAGGTGACAATAGAGAGAGAGGGCAACCATGGTTATCCAAACAACCCTCTTTGAACAATCTTATAATAGGACTGGTATTCAATTTAAACATTTATGGCCTAACCCCTGTTTATCCAAAATAAGGAAGCTGTAGGGCCAATAGACCTTGTCAAAAGGTTTTACTGTGTCTAACAGGGCCAACTCTGTTCCAGACCAGACTCTACAGCTATGTCAAATATGACAGTTGCCATGTTATTGTGGGTTGTGATATCCATATCAGTACAAATTTGTGTTTCAGCAGTGAGACTAAGTGATGGACAATGTTTGTATTATGATAAGCCAAGATCTTAGAATACATTTTTCATATGTATTAATTACATTACCATTAGAGGGAGTATGAAAAGCAGATCTTAGACTCCTTATTTCCATTTAGCAATGATAACAATGTTGGCCTCTCTCCATGAAGGAGGAAGTTTAGTCTCATCACGAAGTTATTACTGCTAAAAATATCAGTGTAGTTAAATTGAAGATGGGTGTATAGAATTCATCTGTCCTTGCTGCCTTCCCAGGAGGTAGGCTCATAATTGTGGTGATAACTTCATTCATTGCAATAGGAAATATAATACAGATAGATCATCAGATTTTAAAGTGCCCTGAGAACTAATTTCCAATAGTCATCTAGGGCTCTAACTGAGCCTTCATGTTCTTGTATATATAGTTTAGAATAGTGTCCTAAAACAACATTCATAACAGGAGAAGGTTCCTGCACATCATGCCTCTCTCTTTCATAGGGGCCACACAGAACAGCTGTGGTTTCCTGTTCTTTCAATTTGAGTGCCAACACATTTCCCATTGTCTGTTTTTGCTGATATGTTTATATGATGCAGATGATGTTCCTTTGCAACCTCATCCTTAATGTGATTGTTTTATGAGAGAAATAGTCACGAGTTGCTTATAGATCTCATATTTTTCTTTGGCAGATGACTGAGAATGAACAAGAGATCTATGCTCACACACAAGCCTGAAAATTTGATAGTGTAACATTTTGCAACACGTTGCTTTATCTTTAATAATCAAAACGATCAATGTGGTCTCTTGAATCACTGTTTTTAGTGCATTCTCCACTGTGTTTATTAGTGAAACCCCAAATACACCTCAATAACTTCTCAGATGATATTACTCATCTGGTATCTGTATGCCAGATTTAAAAGTAATGAACAAAAAATTATCCATCTCTTAAAGTGAGAATGAATGGATCTTCAGATGAATCTGTATGTCTGCCTACTGTATAAACCTATTAGTGTGCAAGATAAGTATGAATGAAAGAATAATATCTACATCTTTCTTCATCTCTCTTGATAGTAGTACAAAAATCACTTAGACCTAGAAATTCCATAATGTGGCACATACTCTGTACACCTGAGTGCCACCCCCATTCTAGAATTTTTAAACAAGAGATACAGTGGAACATGATATTACCACAGGCAATTATCGGACCGTCCCAGTCTTGAAATTCCAGGAAAAGTTGTACTTATAGCAGAGAATCATCTACATGTACAAATCGACTGAACATATAATTAATTGCATCTTCTCCTTTACTGAGGGCAACCCAGGTACCATTATTACCCACGTCATTATGCAACCTTTACTGTGTATCCTTGCTCCATGGTTTTGCAGCACTTCATGTTTTATAGGTACACTATGGGGGTTATTCTAACTTTGGAGGAGGTGTTAATCCGTCCCAAAAGTGACGGAAAAGTGACGGATTTACCACCAGCCGTATTACGAGTCCATTATATCCTATGGAACTCGTAATACGGCTGGTGGTATATCCGTCACTTTACCGTCACTTTTGGGACGGATTAACACTCCTCCAAAGTTAGAATAACCCCCTTTGTGTGTAGTGACACAAAGGACCCAATAGCCTTGGTGTCATGGACTTGGAGCTCTTTTACAGGTATATAGGTCCCTTTTAAGCAGGCAATATCAGATTTCATTTGATCCAACTCGTCCTGCACCTCCCTCTAATATGGAAACATAATTTATCCTGTTTTCAAATCAATAAACAAACACTATGGCCACTGAATTTGCTAGTCATGCAATGGGTGTTTAACTGACTGAATTATCCACAAATTGAGCCAAAAAGTGAGTTCAGTAGTTACCAATGTTTCAGTTATTGCTACCTTGTCAGAATGTGTCCCTGGCTGGACCCAGTAGACTTCACATTAAGATCTCACTCACCCAGACCACCCATATGAGACACACACACTACTTGACTCTCGAATTGACAGGCATCACAAAATGGTCACCAAAAACCATCCCCATCACTAAACTAATAATTACGACGTGCATTGTAAATCATAAACAGCCTGTCACCAAATCAGTGCATTGATGCCATGAACACATGAGTGTTGTCTTCCTCAAAAAATACTTAAATGAAAGCAAAGCAACTGAAGGGTGTTGTCACTAGAAAGTGAAGAAGGCCCCCTTTTTGTGATTTTTCAGACCGCCATTCCCCTTAGAAAGGAAGAAAAATAAATCTTCCATCAATAAATCAATGTATATCTGATGTTCCACTCCCTTTCCAGCTTATCAGGAGTTCCTGCCACTAACTGATTTCTTTGATTTTCTTCTCACTGGGCATCATAAAGTAATAATTATCAGAAGGTGTGGGTTCTGGTGTAAATATTGATGTGCCCCTAACATCGAGCACTGGATAAAGGAAGTTTCACAATAAACACTTCTCTCCTAGACAGAGCTGTCACATTGTAGATGGATGGGTGTACAGTTGTTAGCAGAATTGTTCCAATAAGGTTTATCCACATTCTTTTTTACCATCCCTGTTTCTCCAGATCCACATTTTACTACCGTTCTACTCCAGGGCTCGACCCTCTCCAGGTCACATTGTAGATGGATGGGTGTACAGTTGTTAGCAGAATTGTTCCAATAAGGTTTATCCACATTCTTTTTTACCATCCCTGTTTCTCCAGATCCACATTTTACTACCGTTCTACTCCAGGGCTCGACCCTCTCCAGGTCAACTAATTAATCTCCATCCAATTCTGGGACACTTAGCAGAGGCTCCATATCAAAATATGTCTCTAAAACAGAGCTATTCCCTATAACATATGATTAGTGGTCTAGAATAATGCTGATTCTAGATCAGTTTGCCTGCCCCTGAGGAAGCTAGGAGACTCCTTCTGGTGATTTCTAGTGACATCCCTTGGCCCAAATATCAGAAGTTATGAGTGCAGATGGCTGCAGGGATTGTCAAGTGGAATATAGCAAGGGCATGGGGAGTGAAAACCACCCCAAGCATTACATAATGGGAGTTGGGTTTAGGTTGGTGTCAGGGGACAGAGGAAGTAATTTAGCCAGATAGAGGCTTCCCCAAGAAATGGGAAACTGTGTTGGGAGCATGGCAAGAGTATCGGGGTTGTGGTTGAGTGATGATTCTTGTCTGGGAGGTGGGTGGCTTGAATTGTTCCTGTGTCATGGTGGCTATTTTATATGATATATCAAGCTGTAAAAGCACCACTTTTGAACTGACTGTTAACACTTTCTCTGGAACTGACCTTCATCACTGCTTTGCTTGTACAATGAGACTATGCAATATTTTATTATGTTTGCTGTAAGACGAGTAAATGTTTAATAAAATGGATTTTCTTAAATCTGAGCTACTCATCTGATGTGTCATAAAGAAACATATCCTGAGGATTAGATGGACAGGTGGTTATCGCAGTGAAGCGAGGTTGTTTTTTTCTCCGGATCATCTTTGTTTGGCGTTCCTGAAAGCGTGTAAATGGATATAGGGAAGAGGGTTTGGGCCAAACTTACAAGGCCCTTGCTCCCCTTAGTGCCACATTTGCGGCAAAATTTTTGCCACAAATGTGAGGCTAACAGGCCACTACCATAGCACCATATTTACAAGGTGGCACAAACTAAATTTGTGCCACCTTGTAAATCCTTTGTGCCACATCATGCGTATTATATGCATGATGTATGCAAAGGGGGAGTTCCCACGTTAGAAGGTCGCTAAACATGGCACAATGGAATCTACAAGATTCCATTGCACCATTTCTAGCATCATTTTTTAAATGCCTGCTTAAAGCAGGTGTTAAAATGAGGCTACCATTGATTTTAATGGGCCTCTTAACGCTACACTGGATTAGCGCTATTTTTTTTGTTTAGGCTAATCCAGTATAGAGTTACAATAGCATCAAAAAAATGACACTATTTCCCCTTACATGTGCCATGGTGCATGGTATTTCAAATACAGCGCTACCATGGTGGTGTTAGAGGATGCAAAGGGACGCACGAAAAGTGGCATATCACTAGTGATGCGCCACTTTCTTGTAAATATGGTCCCTAGTCTTTGAGGTAACAGCAGTGCAAATGGGCAAAAAAATGACCATGACACATGAACTTCTTCAGTGATGCAGTCTGCCTACGTTTGAGAGGTAGGGTGTTCCATGTCTGGGCTGTGAGGTAGGAGAAGGATCTTCCGCCTGCTGTGCTTTTGTGGATCTTGGGAATGGCTGCGAGGGCGAACTGGGAAGAAACGAGTTGTCTGTTGGGTATGTAGAAGGTGAGGCGGTGGTTGAGGTATGCCGGTCCTATGTTGTGTAGTGCCTTGTAGGTGTGTATCAGGAGTTTGTATGTGATGCGCTTGTTGACAGTGTAGGTCTCTGAGGTGGGAGGAGATGTGGCTGGGTCGGAGGATGTCCAGGGTGAGTCTGGCTGCTGCATTCTGGATTCTTTGTAGTTTTGATTGTAGTTTCTTGGAGATGCCAGCATAGAGTGCATTGCCATAGTCCAGTTTGCTAGTGATGAGTGCGTGGGTGACTGTCTTCCTGATGTCGGAGGGGATCAGCTTGAAAATCTTTCAAAGGAGTTGGAGGGTAGGGAAGCATGACTTGGCTGGTCATGGTTAGAGAGAAGTCCACGATGATGCCCAGATTACGTGCATGGTTCGTGTGAGTGGGGCGTTTCCCAGTGCGGTTGGCCACAATGTGTCATTCCAGGTGGAAGGGGTGGAGCCAATTACAAGAATCTCTGTCTTGTCCGAGTTGAGTTTGAGGGAGCTGGCTTCCATCCAGGTGGCGACTGCTCTCATCCCGTTGTGAAAATTTATCTTGGCCTTTACAGGGTCAAGGACAGGATCATTGGGTATCATTAGCACCTGTTGTTTGATGATCTTGGCTAGCAGGACCATGTAGATGTTGAAAAGCGTTGGAGTGAGTGATGATCATGAACGGCAGTAGCCTGACATTATGTGTTCTAACGGTGAGGAAAGACCAGATTTATTCCAGTGCTTTATCTCTTGTGTAGTCTGGCGCAGAGGGTGGAGAGGGAGACAGTGTCAAATGCAGTGGAGAGGTCGAGGAGGATTAGTGCAGCCATGCCTCTGTGATCAGGTATGGCACGTATGTCATCTGTGGCTGCTAAGAGTTCTGTTTCAGTGCTGTGGGTGCTTTTGAATCTGGATTGGGATGGGTCTAGGATTTGGTGTGTCTCAAGAAATTAGGTGAGTTGTTGGTTGAACGCCTTTTCTATTACTTTGACTGGGAAAGGCAGCAGAGAGATGGCTCTATAGCTTTTCTGATCCTTTGGATTAAAGTCAATTTATAAATAATCAAAGCAGGAATAAGGTTATTTTTGATAATAAAACCCCAGAATAATTTACAAAAACATGTTGTTTCAAAAAAATATGTACAATTGAGAGAACATTATTTCCTGCATCCAGTTAAAGCCATGAGGAAGACATTTCTAGATTGTTTCGCAAACATATGTTCAGTGACCAGCCTCTACAGAAATTTCCGACTAAGGATTTTTTTTAGTTTTTGCACTAGGCTTTTCCCCTTTCCACCTACTTGAATACATTTGTAATGTTGTCATCTCTCCTAGGTGTTCTTTAAGTTTTTTTGAGGAAGATTGGCAGTAGGAATATTGTGAAGGGGACAAGAAAACAAAAAGTACAGCCCACTAATCCCTGTTCGCAAACCAGGATGTGAAAATTCCACACCAACTGCTTTGCAATGTAATGTATATGCTAAGGGCCTGCATCCTCAATTGCCCATTCAAAGGAGATAGCAAAATGATTTGACTGAAAAATATTAATTTTCCAGGTCACTATTTGAGACCCCCTTCTACGATTAGCTGTGAATGCAAGGTTGGTGGGCAGCAGACATATTTCTGTATTTGCATGCCCAAACATTTTTAAAGCAGCACCTGTTCCTCTAATGGACAGGTGCTGCTTTAAAGAATGTTTGGACATGAACATGAAAGAGGTCATCAGACACCGTTCATGAAGAGTAAGCTTCCCCTTTAAATTCAGATTCCACACCAAACTTGATTGGCGATATCTGATTCATGGTGTGGGACCACAATTTCAGTCATAACTATTAATATAATTCATAATGAAAGACACTTAGTAGGCGATACCCCTCTCATTCCTCAATTAAACGCAATTCCAAATGAGTCGCCAAAGGCATTTTGCAAACCAAACAGAACAACAAAATGCATTTGATACATTTCATCCTTTATTTCTGTAGTGTCACAGCTTTTGGTTTTTGGAAGCATAGTCTGTGCAGTCAATGTTATGTTCTGTTATGTTTGTAGAGCACACTAATCACCTGGGAGGCTATCCAGGAGCTTGAGCAAAATGTGTAGGAGAGTGGTCCCCGCAGAGATATTTGAAGAGCCAGGTCTTCAGCTTCTTGCGGAACTGGAAATTGAGTAAGAGGCCCTGATATGTTGTGGGAAGCAGTTTCATGTGTTTGGTGCGATCTATGAGAATGAGAGGCCTCCTGTTCTTTTTTTGCAAATTAGGGCTGATGTGAGTACAAGTGAGAGTGAGGCAGAGAGTAGGTGTTTGGTAGGCTGGGAAACGTGTATGCTGTTGATCAGGTAAGCAGGACCAGTGTTGTTTATGGCTTTGTATGTGTGTGTGAGGAGTTTGAATTGGCTACATTTGTGAATGGATAGCCAGTGTAGTTCTTTGATGTGGGGTGAGATGTGGGTGTGGCATGGGATGTTGAGTATGAGTCTTGAGGATGCATTCTGGGGGGTCTGAAGTGTGCATAGGAGCTGTTTGTAGATTGCTGCTTAAAGTTGCCGTAGTTGAGCCTGCTTGTGATGAGTGCTTGCATGGCGGTCTGTCTTTTGTTCTGTGGCAGCCACTTGAAGATCTTCTGTGGAATAAATAGAATGTAGAAGCAGGCAGTGCTCATTGCATTGACTCATGCCGTCATGTTAAGCTTGTCGTCCAAGATGATACCCACATTTTTGGTGTGGTTGTTGCATGTTTGTCCTATCTCTGTCGCTCACCTTATGGCGTCCCAAGGAGAGGTCTTGTTTCTGCAGACCAGTGCTTCCAAATACTGCAGATGTTTGCAACTGTTCTGTGGAAAAAGAAAGGTTGCCACAGAGTTCTTGGGAGGGGGTGATGTTGACAGACGCCAGTGATGTAGTTAAGTCTTTGATGATCAAGAAGATCTCCTTGCCGCTATTGGAGTTCCCTTCGATTTGTTCAGTTAGTGCCCTTCAGTTTTTTATGAAGGAGCAGGCAGTGTTGTCATGTCAACAGCAAAATCACCTCTAATATCATATTAGAGTAAAGAAATCTGCGTGTCAAGAAAATCATTGCATATGTAGTTTCAGCTGAAAACGGGTCACAACTAGTACACACCGAAGAAAATGTTGATGCACACCCAGATTCTATGATAAGCTATTTCAGCAAGTACCATCACAATAAAACATACTTGCATGTCCGCTTTATTTAGAACAACTCTTTCACAAGTATATTTACAAGGATATTATTTGGCAAACCGGATTTCAATGTAAAAATATTTAATCTATGATAAAGTTACAAGAAAACTTTCATGGATATCCAGTTTTAACTGAGAATCATTTTCACCAGTTTCTATTGCTAGGTTTGCAGGAGAATCGACCCACTGAACCAGTAAAGCAGTAAGAAATATTTGGTTTTCTGAAGTTGACGAAGAAAGATGCATGCACTAGTGCTCATCTTTGATGGTTTTTGACAAAGAATAACAAATCGCTTTGCAGGATGGCTGGTCATGCAGTCATTTTGATGCAAATCCAGAGCTACTAACAAAGATAATAAGGACCTTGCACCAAAAAATAATGCCCTCTCTAGGCAGGTGTTAACTTGGAGACATCTTTTTATCTCTTCTAACTTTTAAACACTGCATGTGTACTGCTGTGTACAACAGACATGTGTGAAAACTGTCTAGGCATAGTATTTTGTAATGAAAGGGCACACTATAGTGCAAAGATGTGCGCATGGTGCCAGACATTCTCATTGTATGCCAGCACTGTGGAAGAAATCAGCAGCACCATACCTTAGTAGATGTGTATCTGAGAGGCTCTTTCTCTAGCGCAACCCAGCACAACTACGCTGATTGCTACCCTGCTAACACTAGAAAATACATTATTAGCAGTTAATAAATGTGTTCCAAAGCCTCTATAACCAAATGTTGATTTTTTTTTAAATGTGTGGCATTTACATTTATTATAATCCATATGATGATTGATATGGATAAACATATTTTCATCCTATGCCTTGCATTGGCAGACTGTCTCTTATAAACGTCATGGCTAAAGTGGGGTTGGTGTCTTTGTCATCAGTTATTTAAATCTTATTGGCTCTGGATGGCATTAAATGACAACAGTGTAGTACTCGGAAGATCAATTGATTCCGTTGTAGCAATGGAATTTAGTGCAATGGAGTAGAGAGAGCCTGGTTTACCACCAAAGAGAGATAAAGGGGGTCATTACAACCCTGGCGGATGGTGTTAAAGCTGCGGTAATACTGCAAACAGTCCGGCGGACAAAAAAAAGGGAATTATGACCCTGGCGGAAACCGCCAACAAAGACAGCCACTTTAACACACCGCCCGCCACGGCGGTGCAAACAAGCAGCGCGGCGGTCACCGCCAACAGACAGGCGGAAGACAATGTACCGCCCACAGTATTACAACCCGCCAATCCGCCACCTTTTCCGGGGCGGATTCACTGTGGATAAAAACACGGCGGAAACAGCTTTTGCTATGGGAAAACGCTCACCTGAACACATCCCACGAGGAACGATGACTCCATGGAGCCGGACCTCCAAATACTCCCTGCCCTTGTGTTTCTGCTCCTCTACGACCAACAGCTACGTAGGCGCCGAAGACAACAGTGAGTACTGCACCTATGACACGGGAGAGGGGGGAGGCAAAAGTTAGGGGGACACCCACAAAACACCCCCACCCCCACCCTCGCATATTACAACATACACACCAATGCATTCACAAAAATCACAGTAACAACCCACAATCCCCCCGGAAGAATGAAAAGACAATGCGAAATTCGGTCAAACCTTGTAATGTGGCAATATACATGTCATACAAAAATATTCAGATATATCTTTGAAAATCAGTCATAAATATATACAATACGAGAAGTGGTGCAGATATATAAATTACAATGTACGTGCACCAACAGTCCAAAAATGCATGGGCGAGGCCCACAAAGGATACCTGACCAAAATCGGAGAGAACACTGCTGGGGCATCAGATTGAAATACTACAGGCACCTCAGGGGGAAGGGAGGGGGGGCACCTCAGCCAGATGACTGCAAAGCCAGATCCACAACGGGGCTCCATGCCCATTGATGTATCCTGGGGAGTGCAAAGCCACAGTCTCACTAGTCTCTACAGTGGGTGGCTTGCCCACTGTGCCATTCTGGGGAGTGCAAAGCCACAGTCTCACAAGTCTCTACAGTGGGTGGCTTGCCCACTGTGCCATCCTGGGGAGTGCAAAGCCACAGTCTCTCAAGTCTCTACAGTGGGTGGGTTGCCCACTGTGCCATCCTGGGGAGTGCAAAGCCACAGTCTCACACGTCTCTACAGTGGGTGGCTTGCCCACTGTTCAATCCTGGGGAGTGCAAAGCCACAGTCTCTCAAGTAGATGCAGGTCTCTACTGGTACTGGGGGGGACTGGTGCCCAGACTGGATGAGTCTCCCTGTGAAAGTTCCTGTCCTGTCACTGTCCCAGCTGCACATGGGATAAGGGTGCCTGATGTGGCGGGCCATTCATTCCTACCCGGTGCTTGCCCTGTTCAGCGGTGCTTTGCCATGGCGGTCTTTGCCCTGTTCAGCGGTGCTTTGCCATGGCGGGTCTGGACTGTTCAGCGGTGCCTTGCCATGGCGGTCTTTGCCCTGTTCAGTGGTCCTTTGCCATGGCGGTCTTTGCCCTGTTCAGCGGTGCTTTGCCATGGTGGTCTTTGCCCTGTTCAGCAGTGCCTTGACATGGCGGTTCTGGTCTGTTCAGCGGAGCCTTGCCATGGCGGTCTTGCCCAGTTCAGCGGTGCTTTGCCATGGCGGTCTTTGCCCTGTTCAGCGGTGCTTTGCCATGGCGGTCTTTGCCCTGTTCAGCGGTGTTTTGCCATGGCGGGTCTGGACTGTTCAGCGGTGCCTTGACATGGCGGTCTTTGCCCTGTTCAGCGGTGCTTTGCCATGGCGGGTCTGGACTGTTCAGCGGTGCCTTGACATGGCGGTCTTTGCCCTGTTCAGCAGTACCTTGACATGTCGGTCTTTGCCCTGTTCAGCGGTGCTTTGCCATGGCGGGTCTGGACTGTTCAGCGGTGCCTTGACATGGCGGTCTTTGCCCTGTTCAGCGGTGCCTTGACATGGCGGTTCTGATACGGACATTGGTGTGTGGCATGACGTTCTCTACACTGGGCATTGGTGTGTGGCATGACGTTCCATCATTGCCCAGGGGGGCTGTGGCAGCCGGGGCCCTCCAGGGCACTGACTCCGGCGGTGGTCTCCTGACCAGTGACGATACTCGGGCCCTCCTGGGCTTTGACTCCGGCGGTGGTCTCCGGACCAGTGACGATACTTGGGCCCTCCTGGGCACTGACTCTGGCGGTGGTCTCATGACCAGTGACGATACTTGGGCCCTCCTGGGCTGTGACTCTGGCGGTGGTCTCTGGACCAGTGACAATACTTGTGCCCTACTGGGCTGTGACTCCGGCGGTGGTCTCCGGACCAGTGACGACACTCGGGCCCTCCTGGGCTGTGACTCCGGCGGTGGTCTCCGGACCAGTGACGATACTTGGGCCCTACTGGGCACTGACTCCGGCGGTGGTCTCATGACCAGTGATGATACTTGGGCCCTCCTGGGCTGTGACTCTGGCGGTGGTCTCTGGACCAGTGGCGATACTTGTGCCCTCCTGGGCTGTGACTCCGGCGGTGGTCTCTGGACCAGTGACGATACTCGGGCCCTCCTGGGCTGTGACTCCGGCGGTGGTCTCCTGACCAGTGACGATACCTGGGCCCTCCTGGGCACTGACTCCGGCGGTGGCGGTGTTCTCCTGACCAGTGACGATACTTGGGCCCTCCTGGGCTGTGACTCCGGCGGTGGCGGTGGTCTCCTGACCAGTGACGATACTCGGGCCCTATTGGGCTGTGACTCTGGCGGTGGTCTCTGGACCAGTGACGATACTTGTACCCTCCTGGGCTGTGACTCCGGCGGTGGTCTCTGGACCAGTGACGATACTCGGGCCCTCCTGGGCTGTGACTCCGGCGGTGGTCTCCTGACCAGTCACGAAACTCGGGCCCTCCTGGACTGTGACTCCGGCAGTGGTCTCTGGACCAGTGACGACGGTGCTGGCGGTTGTGTGTCGACCGCCGGAAATGATGGCGCACTTCTCCGCCGTGACCCTCACAACAGGCTGGGCAGACTTCTTCAGGCCCTTCCCCACCTTTGGTGGAGTCACAGCTGACTCTCCAATCCCCTTGGAACCCATGTCAGTTGTTTTCCCACCAGGAGACTTAACACGGTCCCGTCTTCCACTCTCCAATTTCAGAGCCTTTACAGGGGGTGGGCTGCCAGTGCCTTGGCTCCGGGTCCTACTGCCTACCCTGGTGGCCGGTGCACTCCACAAACCTTGAACAGGCACCACTGGTATTGGAGGCTTTTTGGCTGAGGCGCCACGACGGGACTGATGAATTGGAGGGGGTGGGGTGGGGGCAAAAAGGTCAACGTTACAGAGGGACAGTTTCTGACGAACACTGGGATGGGTAGCTGGAGGGGGTCTGGGAGTGGAGGAAGAGGAGGTGGTTGTAGGAGGTGTCACTTCAGGTGTTTTGGGTGCAGGTGCAGGTACTGGAGGCTGTCGTGAGGTGGATGGATGTTGGGTGAGTGATTGCCGGCGTTTGTGTACTTTTGGAGGGGGCGTCACAGACACACTGGGAGAGGACACAGGGGACGTGTAAATGGCAGTGGGGATGGTGAGTGCAGGTGAGCGGCGTGTGGTGCTGGGTGTCCTTGTGCGATTCATGGTGCCTGTAGATGTGGTGCATGCAGGTGTGTGTGTAGACGAGACTGGGAGGGAGGAGGGAGAAGAGGAGGAGGGGGACACAGTGGAGACAGTGGATGTTGCTGTGTCTGTACGTGGGTGAGGCTTGCATGAGTGCCTGTGGTGTGTGTGGTGCCTATGTTTGCTTGAGCTACTTTTGTGTGTTGACTTGTGTGCATGCTGGTCTGTAGGTGTGCTTGGGATGGGCTGGGGTACAGGAGATTGGGTCTGGGTGGAGAAAGTTGGAGGGGGGAGGCTAGACACAGGGACAATGGCTGCCATCAGTGTTGAGGCCAGAGATTGCAGGGTTCGCTGAAGAACAGCCTGACCAGAATGAATGCCCTCAAGGAATGCATTACCGTGTTGCAACTCTCGTTCTACACCCTGGATGGCATTCACAATGGTAGACTGCCCAACAGTGAGTGACCTGAGGAGGTCAATGGCTTCCTCACTGAGGGCAGCAGGGGTAACTGGGGCAGGGCCTGAGGTGCCTGGGGCGAAGGTGATGCCCACCCTCCTGGGTGAGCGGGCACGGGGCGAATGCTGAGGGGCTGCTGGGAGGGCGGTGCTGGTAGGGGAGGTGGCGGCTGTACCTGTAGAGGTGGGGAGCACAGATGGTGCCGCCACCACAAGGGAGCCCCTATCGGCGAACGAGTCCGTGTCGCTGCTTGGTGATCCGGTGGCTGACGTGAAGCTCCCCTCGCCCTCCGTCCCACTGGTGCATTCAGAGTCCGTGGTGTGGCCCTCCATGGCCATGTGGGATGCAGCTCCCTCGTGCTCCGGTGCCACTGTACCTCCGTCTGTTGATGCTGATGTACAAAAGGACAGGGAGAGCAGAAAAAGGGGGGGAGACAGAAGAAAGAGAGTTTTAGTGCATGGATTACCGCTACCGTTGGCGGACAAGACAGACGCAGCACCCCCCTGCATTACGCTGTGCTCCTGCCCTCTGCACATGCAATTTCTGGGATATGGCCTACATGGCAATGGTGGACATCTGCGCACATGTATGCCACAGGGACAACTGTACCTCGACTTGGCACTCTGCTGAGGTGGGGTAGAGTGCCACATGGCCTACATTACGGAGGGGCCTTGCCTACCTAACTCGCCCTGGCCTAGGGACACCCACAGCCCACCTTCCCCACCCAGACACCTCCACTGCACGCAAAGTCAGCAGAATGATGTTGTACTCACCCCCTTGTGTCTGCTGTGATGCCCTCAAGCGCCCATCCAACTCCGGGTAGGCCACTGCCAGGATCCGGAACATCAGGGGGGTCATGGTGCGACGGGCACCCCTCCCACGTTGGGAGGCCATCCCCAGCTGAGCCTCCACTGTCTTCTTGCTGCAGCGGTGAATGTCCTCCCATCTCTTACGGCAGTGGGTGCCCTGTCTCTGGTGGGCCACCAGGGTCCGGACCTCCTTGGCGATGGCACGCTATATGTCCCTCTTCTGGTGGGCGCTGACCTACATGAAATGCACAAGGGAAGAGGAACAGTCATTACCAACTGCACCATCATTGTGAGTGGCCCCCTCCCTACTCTGGCCATGTGTCCCTTTCATTCCCATGCATTGTTGTTCTATGAACTCTGCCCCCTTCCCTCTTCCAACCAGCCCTCTCCACCCAGGCCTATCCCATACAACCTGCTCCCTGTGTACTAACCTGTTGGTCTGGAGGACCGTAGAGTAGCGTGTACTGGGGGAGGACCCCGTCTACCAGTTTCTCCAACTCCTGTGCAGTGAAGGCAGGGGCCCTTTCCCCAGACGCAGCAGCCATTGTCGCTTCCAGACCGAGGTCACAGCAGCACTAGCAGTGTAGGTCCTCTCCTGTCGAAGGTCAGGTATCTAGTGATTGAACAGATAGAAAATGGCGGTCACGTCCGCGGCGGTGACGTCCGCGGCGGTGCGCATCATCACTGCCAGCGCAGCTGTTCATTGGCACCTGGGACCCATAGGGTCCAATGTTAACCAATGCAGAATTGCGCCACGGTCTACGACCGCCTACCGCAACGGTGTGCAACACCAGCGCAGTTACCCCACAATCCCATTGTCCCAGTTTAGAGGTCAGGCAGCTGCCATTTCAGGGGCCCACATGGCTTCAGTTACCTCTGCCTCACACATAGCTAGGCCTACACTCAACACACATACAGGAAGGGTTTTGTGAGTGGTGTAGTCTTGTGTGTAACTGTGGGTACATACCTGGAGGAATAATGACTGGTTCTTCGCTGTTGTCCTTCGTAGACACCGTCAGCTGGGACATATGAGAAGATGGCGGAATCCTCCGGTGTACCGACCGCTGGTGGACCTGTTGACAATGGAAGAGAGACATGTCATCGTCACCTACCGGTTTGACCGTGCCACAATCCAGGAACTATGTACCCAGTTGGAGCCTGACCTGATGTCACCAATCTGCCATCCGACTGGAATACCCCCTGATGTGCAGGTGCTGTCAGTGCTCCATTTCCTTGCAAGTGGGTCTTTTCAGACAACAGTGGCCATGGCATCAGGGATGTCCCAGCCTATGTTTTCCAACGTGTTGTCCAGAGTGTTATCTGCCCTGCTGAAACACGTAAGGAGATACATCATTTTCCCTGAGGTGGAGGATTTGCCTACAGTGAAAGGTGACTTCTGTGCCCTTGGACATATCCCCAACGTCATAGGTGCCATTGATGGGACCCATGTAGCTCTGGTCCCCCCCCACAGGAGTGAACAGGTGTACAGGAACAGGAAGAGTTATCATTCAATGAATGTCCAGATGGTCTGTTTGGCAGACCAGTACATCTTGCAGGTAAATGCTATGTTCCCTGGCTCAATGCATGACGCCTACATCCTGCGGAATAGCAGCATCCCTGATATGATGGGTCAACTCCAGAGGCACCGTGTATGGCTATTGGGGGACTCTGGTTACCCCAACCTTTTGTGGCTATTGACCCCAGTGAGGAATCCCAGGACCAGGGCAGAGGAACGCTACAATGAGGCCCATGGGCGGACTAGGAGGGTGATCGAACGCACCTTCGGCCTCCTGAAGGCCAGGTTCAGGTGCCTCCATATGACAGGTGGATCCCTATTCTACTCACCGAAGAAGGTGTGCGACATCATCATCGCCTCCTCCATGCTCCATAATTTGGCTTTGCGACGCCAGGTGCCTTTTCTGCAGGAGGATGATCCAGATGACGGTGTTGTAGCAGCTGTGGAGTCTGTGGAGCCTGTGGACAGTGATGAGGATGAAGCTGAGGAAGAAGACAACGACAACAGTGAGTCAGTCATACAGCAATATTTCCAGTGAGACACAGGTGAGAAAATGTTAATTTTTAGCATTACCTTAACTTTCACACGTCTACCTCTGTCCTGTTTCTCGATTTAAATCACTATTTGGTAACTGAGTTGTACCCTTCCATTACGGTTTCACAGGTGTGGTTACCTACGTGTCAACTGCTTGCATCCTTCAAGGGCTTGTGATGTGTGACATAGGTATGTTAGACTTACAATGGTAAACCCATTATGACACTGTCATTGATAATACATATTTTCTAAATCACAGACTGACTCCAGATTGTTTTGTGTTTCAAGGGTGTTTATTGAAGTGCTCTGAAACGTGAGGGGTTTGTAAAATGGTGAGGGGTGATGGCGGAGGAATGTCCATGGCAGAGTCCAGCCTATTAGTCTCACAGGTGCACTGCCCATCTGGGCATAGGAAGTGGAGCTGGGGCAGTTTAAGTAAGGACAGGGTAACAAAGTGGGACAGTGGGATGACAATCAGGGTGTTCTAATTTCCCGGCGGGGTCTTGCCATCTTGCTCTGTCCTGTTCCTGGATCTCAGGGACCGCTTGCGTGGTGGTTGTCCGTCTGCAGAGGGTGGGGTGCTGGTGTGTTGGTCCTGTGGCGGGGCGTCCTGTCCACTAGCGCCGGCGGAGGTGGTGGGCATTTCATCGTCCATGCTAGTGTCAGGGGCCACTTGGAGTTCCACGGTGTCCCTCAAGGTCTGCTGTATGTCTATGGTGCCCAGGGTGGAGCTGATGGTCCTGAGCTCCTCCCTGAACCCCAAATACAGTTCGTCCTGCAGGCGCAGGGTCTCCTGCAACTTGTCCAGGACCGTCGCCATCGTCTCCTGGGAGTGGTGGTATGCTCCCATGATGGAGGATAGGGCCTCGTGGAGAGTGGGTTCCCTTGGCCTGTCCGCCCCCTGTCGCACAGCAGCCCTCCCAGTTCCCCTGTGTTCCTGTGCCTCCGTCCCCTGGACCGTGTGCCCACTACCACTGCCCCCAGGTCCCTGTTGTTGTTGGCGTGGCGGGTTAGCCTGGGTTCCCTGTAGTGGTGGACACACCGCTGATTGACCTGTCCTGGGTAGGGACGTTTGGGTCCGCTTTTTGTTACCATAGGGTGGAAGGTCGGTGTTGGGCTGTGCCTGTGCAAGGGGAACCAACTGTCCCGAGGCCCACGATGGTCCGGGCTGGTCATCAGGATCCAGTAGGGCAGAGCTGCTCTCGTCACTGTGGGCCTCTTCTGGGGGTGGAGTAGTGTTGTCTGGTCCCTCTGGTGTGGTGACGGTCCTTCGTGTTCCTGCAGGGGCATAAGAGCATGATTATTGCAGGTGTGTGTGTAATGGTGTGCAATGGGTGGGTGTTTGTGTACCCCAGTGCAAGCATTCCTGTGTGTGGGTTTGTGTGATGATGGTTGGGGGGGTGTTCTGGGTATGTGCAGTGGGCATGCTTTAGTGAGGGGTGTCCATGCTTAGTTGTGTCATGCAGGTGTTGGGATGTGTGGTTTGTGTTATGGGTAGATTAGTGAGGATTTGCAGTGATAGGGGAGGGTGTGAGGGTGGGGGTGTGTGATAGCATGCAGGTAGGGTGGAGGATATGATAGTTATGATGCGACTTACCAGTGTCCCATCCTCCACCGACTCCTCCGAGGCCCTCTGGATGCATGATGGTCAAGACTTGCTCCTCCCATGTTGTTAGTTGTGGGGAAGGAGGTGGGGGTCCGCCGCCAGTCCGCTGTACCGCAATGTTGTGCCTGGAGACGGTTGAACGCACCTTCCCCCGTAGGTCGTTCCACCTCTTCCTGATGTCCTCCCTATTTCTTGGGTGCTGTCCCACAGCGTTGACCCTGTCCACTATTCTGCGCCATAGCTCCATCTTCCTGGCTGTTGATGTGTGCTGTACCTGTGAGCCAAATAGCTGTGGCTCTACCCGCACGATTTCCTCCACCATGACCCTCAGCTCCTCCTCGGAGAAGCGGGGGTGTCTTTGGCGTGACATGGGGTGGTGTAGGTGATGTGTGGGGTGGTATATGTGGTGATGAGTGTGGTGAGTGTAGTGGTGTGTGGTGTTTTGTGCGTGGATGTTGTGTGGGTGATGGTGTTGTGTACCTCTGTGTGATGGAGTTGTCTATTCTGTGCTGTCTCTCTGGCCTTCTTTCTGAATTTTTTGTCGTAGGGGTTTGTGGGTGATGTAGGTGTGTGTTTTATATTGTGTTGGGTGTGTGGGAGTGGTGTTTGTATGTGTATCAGGTGTGTGTATTTGGAATTGTCCAATGTGGCGGTGTTTTGGAGATGTGTGTGTATTTTGAGCGCGGTGGTGTGTACCGCCAATGGAATACCGAGGTTGAAAGACCGCCGCGTGGATTCGTGGGTCGTAGTAGCATGGGCGTGTTTCTGTTGGCGTGGAGGTGGAGGATTTGTTTCCGCCAGTTTATCACTGACCTTTGGTGTGGCGGTGTTGTGTGGGTGTCTGAATTTCGGCGTATTCCAAGATGTGGGTCATAATAGCTGTGGCGGAATACCGCCGCCGCCACGGTGTATTGGCGGTGTTCTGCACGGCGGTAAGCGCCTTTTACCGCCAATGTTGTAATGACCCCCTAGATGTGTTTTTATGCCTTTGATCAAGAACGTCTTCCAGTTCTCATCTTCTGTACTTCGGGGATGGTGAAGATTGAATGATTGTTCTTTTGCATAGTTATCAAGAAGGTGATGCAGGGCTGGTTTTGGAACTTGTTCAGTTAGTGGGATGCCACGGCCTTAGTTCTTTGTCAGTTGTGACCTGACCTGGTGAGCAGACAAGTCTTCAACTTTCTAGGTAATGGCCAGTCACAGATGATTACCTCTTTTTTGTCTCCTTTTTAATGTATAACATTGTTGATCGGGTAAACACAAGTGAAAACTTAAAAAGCGTAAATAGGATATGGCAGTCGTTTTCATCTGTGGGTATTACGTTGAAAATAATATCGCGTTACCGTGTTCCCTTTTTTCATAAGCTATTTTTGCGAGCTGAAATGTGGATTTGATGGCATAAATGAATCAGCCAGCCTACTATATTCCTAAACGCACATTTTCATGCTGCTGATTTTCTGGGAACGTTTACGTGATATGTGTCCCATGCGTTAATAGTAACGCTAGGTTGAACTCATGCACTGACCAAGGAAAGATGAAAGGTGAACAGAAATTACTGTTTATCTTAGCGCACAAGCTAGAAAATAGCATCAACAGTAACAGAATAAATGAAGACAAATCAACGGGCAATAAACATTTAGGAGACAGGGTTCCAGTTCATGCATTCTTCCCGCCTGTGTCTTCCTCTTGGCCAATTTCCAAACGAGATGGAAGAGTACTTTTCCAATTTCATGATTAGCACAGTGCATTGAATCAATGACCCCCGCAAAACCAGAAAAACGATGGATCACAATGCTCCATATGCGCCTACAAGCAGGATTCAATGTACATAAGGTGCATGGTTTCAGTGTTTTCAGTACTTACGGCAGGAACAAAACCTTAGTTGTAGTGCAGTCTCTCTTTTATCAGTGTGTGTAAACGTTCAAAGCATCACGCCTACAGTAGCTTTAAACACCCTTCCATTAAACCTTCACCAACATACAGGCTTAGTAAAACCCTGAGCTTCTGACTTTGGAAGCTAGCAATTAATTCTGCATTGTCAGTCTTCCTTTGTACATAGTTTGATCCCTCGCAAAGCTGATACCTCATTCACATGAATAAGAAAATCTTAATTTCAAGACACAAATCACCTGGCAGAAAGACAATCATCCAGGCTTCTCCATCTAGACTGTTACCATTTATTAAAAGTAATGACAACTCACATTTTTGGGATTTTAATCATCGTTTCCCCACATTAAACCGTTCAAGGTCACACATAATTGCACATCCGATTCAAAAACATAGTCATGTGACATCTTTCACATTCATTTATTTCTGCCTTAT